>NC_092817.1:4845000-5572500 GCF_023375885.2 Dermacentor andersoni | reverse complement strand
TTCACGTTAAAGAGCCCCAGGTGGTCAAAATTTCTGGAGTCCCCCACTACGGCGTGCTTCATAACCAGAACGTTGCCTTGGCACGTAAAACCTCATAATTAACGAGTGCCAGTCAGCAAGCAGATACGATTGCATGGGTGCTCTTGATGCGAAAGCGTCAAATGGCCCATTGAGCGAAAAAGGCGGCGTCTGTCGTCTGTGGCAGCGAAACGGCACCTAAACGCGCATTGCCATTGGCTGCGACGCCATGTCATCAGCTGCGCCTTCGACGGAGCAGAGCAGGGGCACTAAACTGCCGCTGTAGCGCGCCAGGTGTTGCGTGAAAGGAGAGGGCACCTCACATGACCCCGCTCTCTTTCGCATTACTGGACAAGAAGAAGCTGGGGCCGTTACTCCGCACTGACCCATTCACTTCACGTCACTAAGAGGGTTCTCTCTTTGCAAGTGTGTCTCTGGATGTATGAGCCACCCGCCGCAGTTACTTAGTGACTATGGCATTCTGCTGCCGAAATCCAGTGTCCCCGCCACGGCACCGCTTTCTGATTGGGCGGAATGCAAGAAGGCGTATGTAGTACACTTAGCTCGGTTAACACCGAAGATCGAAATAAGTCAGAGCTTTCAGAGACCGTGTGTTTCTTCTGGAACTACCAAACCTGTCGGTAATGATATACGTGGTTTTTCTCTTCTGTCAGTTCTGTCTAGCGGTGGCAAAGAAGAAACCGTGCATATCGAACTATGGCGAAATCAAAGCTATTTCTCTTCTATGTGATTATTATAGCTACGCACCACCACTTTGCTCAGGACACTACAAGTGTTTGACGGCATGCCTGACGCGCAACTTTCCCTCAATAATGGCTAAATAATAGTTTTCCCTCCTCATAACTCCTGCAGCCACTGATTAATTTGTTTATGTTCTTATTGTTCAATATTTATTAAAGAACGCAACATGTCTGATTGTATACATGGTGTCCCGTGTAACTTTAGCCAGATTTCAAATATATGCAGATGCCACGTAGCTGGACAGAACAAAAATAATGTTCTTTGCCGCCGCTTGGAGATATACTTGGATTGTTTTTCTTTATACCGCCCAATTAGATAACTAGGCTTAATTAAATAATCAACTTCTCAAATTATTGAATTATATGAAAAGCGTCAATGAGAAAATTGGAGAGCGACATGACAAACTCCCGATACAGCTTTCTGCTGCTAAATATGCGCTGCACAAAAGTGTTTTTCTGGGCGTGAAAGAATCCCGCGAATACACGCAAAGTGCCTCGAGCGGCCGGTCGCGCGGCACTATTGCGTGCATGTGCGGGCTGCTTTCACGCTCGGAAAACACTTTTACGTAGCGCGTATTCAGCAACAGGCAGGTGTATTGGGCGTTTTTCTTGTCGCTCTACAATTTCGTCATCGACACTTTCCATATAATAATATTTGAGAAGGTGATTATTTAATTAAGGCTAATTAGGAAATTTGGCAAATCAAGACAATAATCTGAGTATATCCAAGCAACGGCAAACAAAATTACCTTGGTTCTGTCCAGCTTCGTGGTATTCGCCCATCTTTAATGTTTGGCTAAAGTTACGGCGGGACACCCTGAAGAAGGAATCATATTTAAATATTATCTGGTTATGAGAATTCAATGAAAAATGCACGAAGTATCGCGCATTATCTTGGCTATCTTGCGGTAATATCTCCAGCTGTTCAGAGTAAAAGTACACAACTCAGACGTGGCCGAAGCTGCCGAGTCCCACGTGACGCTAGTCCACTCGCAGCACGCATCCTGCGCATTATTCTCACCAAATGATTGGGCCTAGAACGCCAGCAGCAGATTGTGAAGGTTTTAGTGTCACGTGCAGTGTTTTCTTTAGGAATTGCAGTGTTTTCTTTAGGAAACCTTGCATTACCTTGTTCCTTTTAAGCGGAATATTTTTCTTGCATTGCATTTCAGTTATGGTATCATTACGTAATTCCTTTACTTAGCACCGCCGAAAATGCTCGGTCTCGTCATCTGGAACACATTCTGTGCGACTGTCCTGAATATAATGTTCAGAGACAGTCCATGGCGTCCGTTCTAGCGCACCTTGACAGTAGACCATTGTCAGTTGCAACCATTTTCACATATCGCCGACTGAAGACATCGCAGCTGAAGGCGACGAAGGGACTACTTCGGTTTATGAAGGATACGGGCTTGGACAAGCGACTGTGACAGTGATGTCACGTACCACACAAGAGTGACAGACTGTAACCAACGATGTGTGTGCCGTGTTATGTGCCCTCTATCTCTTCTCCCCATCTTTCATCCCCCCCATCCCCCTCCCATGTGTAGGGTAGCAAACCGGTTAGGCAAAACTGGTTAACCTCCCTGCCTTCCTTCTCCACTTTTTCCTTCCTTCCTTTACTTAGCATACCAAAGCTTCGGCTTCACTTTCGCACACCCTCAAAATTTAAAACAACGATAATGCGTTACCATGACTAAATGAACAAGAAAAATAATGTATCTCTCAGCCGAAATTAACGTTTCGCTTTTGCCGCCTACCTCGAACCTTAGAAAAATTGCAGAATGCAAAAGCTTTCTGGACCGCAGGGCTTATTCATTCGCTTATATGTTTCGGTCATCTGCGGTGCATCTGACTGCAGGCACGCGCTGTTCCCGAAGGGTGCCGCCGTGCAACACGTCCCCGTGCCAGAACGAGCAGCAGTGCATCGAGAACGACGACGGCTCTTCTGAATGTCGGTGCAGCGACTCATACGAAGGCAGATATTGCCAGTATGGTAAGCTGGTTGCTCAGCGCAACGCTATACTACGTTCGGTTGCTCACTTCACGTAGCCTAACCTAATCTAGTAACGTTGGCTTGTCCCTAAGTGCACTGACGCAGACGCACAATATAGGCCAAGTTCAAGGCGGTATAAAAAGGATAGGCTTGTCTGTCCCTTTTACGTACCCCTTGGCTAGCAGACCATTTCAGTTTACAGATGATCAACTGTGCTACATGCGCAAGGGCCGCCAGCGATGGCGCTCCTGTCACTATTGCGCTGTAAGTTGGATACGTGGATGTCACGTTAACACGCACATGTTGTCCAACATGCGCGCAAAGACGGGACCACCGTCGACAAGACACAGCATGGAGGTGCAATGGCAAACAACCCTTGGATTTTATCACACGCAAAACTAACTGAGGAAGCCAAGTCCCCTTGTCCAGACGTTGAATTCAGTGACATTTCTAGTTCTGCCTCTACGTATCTGCATTATGTATAGATAGGTTCTTTCACACAACAGGAAATAAACCAAAAACAATCGCCATACCACGACAAGCAGCTGTTCGTGTCTACCAAGGCATAACAGAATCAGAATAACTGTTTATTGCATAACATATACGTACATTTAGGCATGAAATATATAGAGGAGGTCTCGTAGTCAAGGACTGTTAAAGGGGTACCTCCTGTTAATGCTTACAAACATAAAAATAATACTTGTTACTACAGGAAACGTAAAGTTGATGTTTACACGATTAAAATATGATTGTTAATGTATAATAAATAAACATAGGTATGAAATCAAAGAAGCAAAACTAAGTCGTAGCTTCGCCCGAAATGCGAAGCATCCATTGCGAAAGCAAATGAGTTAATACCTGTAAGAAGTAAGACTAGCAGTTTTATCGGCCGTATAATCTTGTAAACGTAGGTATACTACAGTTGAAATTCGAGTTAAAGAAGTGATGACCACGATCGAATTATTTCGTGAAATCAGGAAGTTAGGATAATCGAGTAAAGAATTTTTCGGTCCTTCTACATCTAAAATTGTATCCTAGCGACCCTCAAAAGTTACCGCGGCATTGTATTTGGCGCTAACCCACGCCGGCGCGTATGAAAAGTCCGCGAGGGTAGCCCAACTACCTCCGCCCCTAGCGCCATCTGGTACGTAAGAACGCTAGTGACTGCTGAGTCCGTTGTTCCGTGGCGTGGGCGCGTCGTGCAGCCTCGTCAAAATAAAGCGAGGGCCGTGACTAGAGTGCGTAGATGTATTACCGCGATAGCGTTAGAGCTCGCGCTCGAAAAAAAAGACCGTCTGCGTCAAAATTAGTAAGAAATTGCAGCTTCTTTCTTGACGCATTCCTTTCTGGAAAAGCTTCGTTAAATCGCGTTTGATGCACGATAGTTTCTTTAATTCGGGTTGATGACAACATTAAACCTTATGGGTACTTGCCGGGGAATTTCTTCGTTAGATCGCGAACTTCGTAAATCGGGTTTTGTTAGATACAGCTTTAACTGTAACAGAATTAACAAGAATGGCGTCGCGCACGCACAAGCAAACATGGACACATCTCACTCCAAGACCGCGCAAGCTCGCTCTCGCTGCAGCGAGCAGGCGCGGCAGCAGCAGCGAGCGAATTGAAGCCGCGTCTCGCATCAACGCGAGGTAAACCAGCCGTGGCTGCTTAGTGGCTATAGCGTCGGGCTACTAAGCACGAGGTCGCTGATCGAATCCCGGCCACGGCATTTTAATCGGGTCAAATGCGAAGACACCCGTGTTCCTAGGTTTAGGTGGAAGCTAAAGAACCGCAAGGGGTCCGAATTTCCGGAGGCCCCCGCAACGGCGTGCCTGGTAATTAGGTCGTGGTTTTGACACGTAAAACCCCATAATTTAATTTCAATTTAACGCGAACTAAGCTGCGGAAACACAGCACGTGGTGGACTATGCCCCCGTCGCAGATGGCTCTCAAAGCCATCGTAGCCGCCCTGAATAGAACCCCCCGTCCGGAGCCTCTCGCTGGGGAACACATAACCAATGGAAATAAACGAGGACGCATATAAACAGAACAAGAGGTGAGTATTAGAGGATACTGCAAATATAACCAGCTCCAATAAACGAGGACGCAAGAAAACATATTGACACGTGTACTTATCTTTAACGGGCGACCACATTCGCCGGCTAACAAATGTTATCGCACAGCGCTGGACGCGTCTGCATGTATCCGAAGTTTCTGGAAAGTTATCGATGCTTCTATCCGCTGTTTGTTGTCGCCGAATCTTGTGTTATCTGATTTCATCGCGTGACTCGAATGTTGTAGAACTTTGTGGAAGGCATGCGGGTCCCAGCGATTAGTCTGGAACATTCGATGGCTGCTGTATAAAAACCGACGCACTTGACCCGCTGAGCAGATTTTCGACGATCGCCGACTGTGTTCGCCGCTATCGTTGTGCTTTAAGTGTAGCCTGTTTTGTGGGCACAGGTTCGCCCAATAAAAGCTAGTTTTGTCTTTCACAGTACTGCTACCGGTAAAGGTAATGTGTCAGAACGCAGGAGAGAGCTTGCACGGTCAAGGAACTCGCAGATGACACGTGCTCCCGAGAGAGAGGGTGACGTGGCGTCAGGGCGATTGATTGCTGGCTTTTAACGGCAGTGGTGCGATCGCAAAATTGCGCCATGTGTCTCGCACCTTAAGCCCGAGACACATGGTGCGATTTCGGGTGCGACCCGTCGTACGACCATTCGCATCGGCACCCAACAGGTTCTCGACAGGATCCGCCGCGACCAACTTGCTGGACGTGGTCGCACGTCGGTCGGACGGCGGTAGCCAACGACAGCAGCGGAATGGTCTGCACGTCGCGGCCACGTGGTAGACCCCGCGGGCGAGCGCCTCGCCGCTCCGATCGTGCCCGTGATGTTTTCTTTTCTTTCCTGGTCTGAACTCGGGCCTCTTTCGCCGCTGACGGCGGCGCATATATAGGCTACAGTTTGTTTCTGACATGAAATAGCTTACAGGATAAAGCGATCTCGAAAGTGTGCGTGTTTTAAAAGGTTACGCGAAATAGTGCATCGTTGGCGGCATTTCTGCTCGGAAGCGGTCAGCGCAGACGCCGCAGCGATCGTCTATGCGAAGCGGCTCTCCTGACTGGCGGGTTTTCTCACCGCTGCCAATGGCGTCGGGAAACCTAATCGTGTTTTCACGCAAGACCAACATAAATGTTTGGGCATTGATTGTGCTCACGAATGTAGGCGCTTTATTAGGACCCGCGCATGCACCGCAAGGGCTCTCGGCCCCGGATAGACGGCCGGCGAGCTAGGCCTACACCGTCTCCCAGCGATCGCAAGCTCGCCTGGCATGCTCGTTCGCTTCCGTCGGCGCCGATGAAATCAAATGTACTGTGATTTAAGCGTAACATAACTGGGCACACATTGTGCCAACTAAGATAGGCGCCTCGTTATGTGAGCTACAAGCGATCGGGCCGCAAGCGCCACCGGTGCCGGATTCGATGGCCGAGCGAGCTACGCCTGCCTACTCCTAGCCATCGGCGGATGTCAGCGGAGCCGGCACTGCGAACGCGGCCTTGCGTAAACACGTCTACGGTGTTCGCATAGGGGTGTTTATGCTGACATCGTTTGTTTGAAACAAGAGAGCTGGACAAATGCGTTTGCTTTCCCTTTCTGTTTGAAGTTACGCAGTACTCCGAGCTTCCACGCCGGGGGGGGGGGGGGGGGGGGGCGGAGCTGGGCGCCGCTCACTCATTCCTACCGCGTGTCTCGAATCGCCGCCGCATGCGGGAAGTCGCACGCGAGGCGCCTTACGACGGATCGCACGGAAAATCGCACCATGTGTGTCAGCCAGAAGGCTGCCACGTGACATGCACGCTGACGCACGCACTAAAGGCAGTCATTCAGACGCGCGGAGGCGTCAGGGAAGCGTGTCGCACCTCGGTGGCCGCGGTTGGATTCCCACCCAGACCTAAATGTATCTAGCGTTATTTTCAAAGGCATTGATTTACTTTGGTTACAGGTAATTCACTCAGAAATTTGACGTCAATCAGAGTATTTTTTCATGTTGTTTTACTCTTGCCGTCGCCAGTTTTCGGTACCATCACTAGGTCACGCCGGCGACTACAACGCCAGATTTTCGGGTAATGGGGCATATAAGGCTTTCAGATTAAATAAACAATGCACGGTACATTGCTGCTCAAACAAGATGGCGGCTAAAGAAGGCTTGAACCGTCGACGGGAAGGTAGCCTGCCCACATGTAAACATAGTCGCGGCGCTTCATTCGTACGTTCATACACGCAAAGTCAATGTACAGCGATAATATGTGCTTTTGCTAGCTTTTTCTTGGCGACGCTCGATGACGTCATGTTGCAGAAACGTGTTTCAGATGGTTCCAGATGCACTTCGTTACTTCGGCCAGCAATACTTCGGCTGGAAGCTGTTTCCTTAGCTGTCAACGTAGACTGTTCACAATGATGGCCAGAATAGAAACATCCCCATAGATTACACAGTTCCCCTGTGATGGTTTCATTTGCTGCTATTGTATCAAGGTGTACTGGCTGAGTTCATTATTTCAAAGTTGTTATTCTTGTTTGCAGATGTTGACGAATGTTTATTCGGCAGTCACAACTGCTCCCACCTGTGCATCAACACTCAGGGATCGTACGCATGCGCTTGCCCGCCAGGGATGGCTCTCGGGGATGACGGCGCCGCGTGCCTGGGTAAGACGCGCTTCGTCGGAACACACGGCTGGCCTCGGCAATGACAACAGAACGTGGCCAACATTTGGTCCTCAAGGAAGACGAAGCGAAAGCGTGAACAACGAGGCGCCCCTATGCGCACGCGCTTCCCTGCAAAGCTTTCGAACGGAAGTTCAGAATCGTGATTGGAGCCGCTTTCTGTTGTATACTGACGCAGATAGCATGTACCAAGCGTGCATTGTGGACTTTAAAGTCATCTATAAAAAAAAACATTCTCCTGGTATTGTATGCAGGAAGATGTAAAATGTCTCGCAAACCATGAATAAACTGTTATCTGCAAAGGCAGGTAAACATAAAAAAAGAACCGACAGTACTGGGAACTTGATGAAACTAATGACATAAACAAATTAAAATTTTTCAGAGTATTTAGAAATAAGCTCAGCGCTAAACTAAAAGCCGCGAAAGAAGGGTATTATCGAGCCTGTTTTCACGATGTGGTGAATAATTCCGCTGTTCTGGAAGCCAGTGCACAGCCTTACGAAATAGAGCGATGTATCTGACGTCGGCAAAATGCTCATCAAAAACGGTGCTGCGCGCGCAGCAGACTTTTCGAACGTTTCGATTCCGTAGCCATCGGAGAGAGCCGAGCAGTTGCAACACAGCAAATGCTCCCTCGATTCGCAAGACAGCAAACTTCTCTGACACCATGGTGTTTTTTCACACGACTGAGAATAAGGATAAAAATGTGCTTCCTTGCCTAAATAATTCCAACTCATGCGAGACAAATGATACGCGAATTAGGCTAATCAAATTTATTATGGACATAATTGCGCCGATTGAAGCTGAAATTTAGAACTTAGTTATCTCTCGAACAGAGGTTGCTTTCCGGAGAAAATGCAGATTGAAAAGGTGGTAGCTATCCACACTGGTGAAGAAAAAGGACGTAAATAACTTTAATACAATTTCCACTTCACCGGTATTTTCCAAGTGCTTAAGAAAAAATCATGTACGATTGCACAGTTTATCTGACCCGTTGTACCTAAACGATGAGGAAATTACAATAGTAGTGATATAAAAAATACACGGGTTATATTTTCAGAAAGTTTATTTTGCAACAAACATATCGAGCTTCTTTGCAGTAAGCTAAACAAAATAACAGGACTATCACAGCGACACTAGCTTGCCTTGCCCACTATTGTGAAACGAACTGTATATAATTCACTGCTTCTATGTACATTTAATCATTGTCGGCTAGTCTGGGCAACATCAATGCAAGACATCAATAAATTAAAATTATGTCAGAACTGCACAATTCGTGCTGCAGCAAATATTTCTTCCAACCAGCACACTTCTAAATATTTTTTTTCGCATGCAAAATGATGCCGGTTGAATTTATTTACTCATTTCGTCTGGCATGCATCTACGGATTTGCCTTATCGAGGAAAATGTTGACCGCATGAACTCGTTCAACGTGAACCCTCGCACGATTCCATATAATTGTCGCACAAATTACGGGCGGCAATCGGTATCATACCGCAATCCTGCTCATCCTGGCTAATAATGGATAAAATCGGGATACTGTATACGTCCGCTCGTTTCTTTTTCATTTATTTATCACAAGATACCCCTGTATGGTTCTTCTTGCTTGCTCTTGTTTTAATATATATATATATATATATATATATATATATATATATATATCAATTCAAGAAAAGGTTCTCTAGGTCCGGTGCATAGGCAGTTGAAGAAACGAAGGGGCACACTTACGAACACTCCACGTTTAATGTTTTAACGTTTCGACCGTGGCAGGGCCTTCGTCAGAATTCTGATATATTCTGACGAAGGCCGTGCCACGGCCGGAACTTTAAAACATTAAGCATGTAATTTTCGGAAGTGTGCCCCTTCGTTTCTTCAACCATATATATATATATATATATATATATATATATGCACACATACTGTGCAATTTTGCCTACATCTCAGTTTCCTGCTGTAGCATTCTTTTTTTTTCTAAATCGCGCATGTACTTCTTAACTGAATCTATTTCCTACGCGTGCACTTTCGTTACTGTGATGCAAACTTTTCTTCGCACATCATGTGTTTCTCGTAGAGTACCTAGGAATTTATTTCAAGCAACATTGTACATATGCCAGCGCTGCTCACTGTCGAATTCTAGCCACGTGGCCTGGGCTTAGTAAAGCCTCAGTTACGCAGCCTTTTCCGGCCGCTCCCTTTCTCTTCTTGAGATGAATGAAGTTTGATTCCCTATTTCTCAACTTTTGTTTTGATGCCCCGGCGAAGAGCAAGAACGAGGCCAAAATCCAATCAAAGTGGGCTGTTTAAAGAAACTTGAATTCTTGGGTCTTACGTGTCAAAACCAAGAGGCACGCCGTAGCGGAGGACTAAGTTTGACCACATGAGGTTTTTTAACGTGCACCAGATGCACGGTACACCAACGTTCTTGCACTTCGCCCCCGTCGAAGCGTGGTCGACGCCGCCGGGGTTTGACTCCCTCGGGCTTAGCAGCGCTACTTTCAAGCCCCTACGCCACCACGGCGGGCCAGTTTAGGAACCGCCATCCTATTACGCTGGCCACGCAAAGCTCCCGACGCTAAAATACCACTGTCCAAGCACTCCGTACAGATGGTTGACCAGCGAAGCTGGGAACGTGCGACCCCGGTGTTCATCACTGGGTCAATCCCGACGGTTCGTTAAACGAGGGCTTGGTAGGCTGCCGGATCCTCAAGTTGCTGCTTGCGCTCGGCTGCACGAGCTTTTTCTTGTGCGCGGGCTGCAGCATCAGGACGGCGCAGACGAGCTCGTTCCCGGTTCGCGGTGTTGCTGATCGAAAGCTACCTGCTCTTAAGGAGTACGTATGACGCGTGGTCCACCCATTTCGGAGTCGCAGAGAAACTGCTGCGAGCGCGCTCGGCTGCGATGGAGAGCAACGACGATACTACTGGCGCCGCTAATCCATCTACAGCTAGATAGCACAAGGCCTTTTCACTTCGATCCATGACGTCATCTTACTTGGCCCCTGAGCACGCTGAGCACATAGTGGTGGGCGAGTTGGTTATACATGTTTACGACGAAGGCGCCAAATAAAACGACGGACGAGAGAAGACGACACGGGACAACTACCCGACTGCCATAGAATGTAATGGGGATGCTCTTGAGTAGGCAACAGTGATTTTGACGTCTCCGCTTTCAGCACACCAGCCTTGTCAATGAAAATTTTGGGTCACGCAGCGTGAAGTGATGGATCGGAGTAAACAGGCCTTGTGCGCTATATATCTAGTTGGTGTTGGCTAATCGCGCGCCTCTCCTTTTTCCTTTGACTGCGCCGGAGGAGTTTTCGGCGTACAGGCGACTGACAGACGAATTGGCCAGCCATATACAGCATCGCTGTAAAAATTGCGCCTGTACGTAACCCACGAAGCTCTTCATGGCGTTCGGCACATTCGGATTGTGAGCACGCTATGTCGTAGCGTGCGCAGAAGCTTTGCGTGCGCTATACTAGAACTGTCAAGCGCAGAGCCATACGTCACTAAACCCAAGTGCAGTTAGAAGCTAATGATGCTATCAGATTAGTTGTGATAATTTGTACCACGAAATTCGGCTGCACGCGAGCTTTCCTTCAGGAAGAGGCTGTCTTTGTTGGCGTTGTAATGCACATGTCACTGAATCTTGTTCTGATTCCTTGCAGATACGAGTTACTGTACCTACGGTCTGTCCACATACCTCGTGAGTATTTTACGAGCAATGCTATTCTTGCTGTCAAGAAAAAGAAAACATTTTAGCAGGCCAGACAGTACGGTGCCCGCGAAAGTACAAGCTGCAGAGATTACAATAAAGTAATAAAAACAAGCATGGAAGCCTGTCATTAGCAAGAGCGGAAGTAACAGCCTTCTTCTTTTTCTACGCGCACCGTCAAATTTTCTTTCATCAGCAGTGTTGCTTTCTGCAGCCATGGATTCACTGGAAGCACTGATAACTTAGCTTTCACGCACAGGCCTTGAAATGAACGTTGCATTTATAGCGAATGACGATGTATCTTTCTGCGCAGGAGGGAGAATCATGGGAGCGAGATTGCCAACGCTGCACCTGTGGCCAGGGGCTGGCCACTTGCTCGCCCATCGTGTGCACAGCCGTGAGCTGCGGTGCGGTGAGTATTTCCCGAAATGCTTTTCTAAGTCGGTTCATTCACTCACGCTGGTTTCACGTTGCCAGGGCCAAGTCCTATTCAAGAAGTCGGATCAATGTTGCCCGTCCTGCGTCGAAGGTATGTGCGCTTTTTCTTGTCGCCGCTATAATTCGCGGACCTCATGTGCACAAGTGGGATCACTTACGGTGTTCCGGTCTTTACCTGATTAGCAAATTTCACCATTATGGCAGACCCCACGCGTATATCTGCACATCGGTGATAAGCGAGACGTTCTTTGACGTCTCCTTCAGTTCTATGCAGTTCTTTCAATCTCATTTTGTGGCCTTCATTTACTTACCACATGCGGCTGCCTCTGTTGCCGACTTCTTCACTTCTCTGTCCGCCGAACTTTAAATTTATTTACTCTTGTTCGGCTTGTCTGTTCGGGATCGTACCCAACATGTACATTCTGCGGGACTGGCCATGAATGTTCACATAACCAGTGTCCTAAGCTGTCTATTCGGGCCCATACACAGCGGCCCATGTTGTCGTATTGGCCGCGAGACTAAAACCCCCGAAAATTCGTAAAGTAGTGACACTCTCCTCCTCTGCCTTCACTTCTCGTTTCACGCCTCTTTCGCGCTCCCTCCTCGACCGCGGTGCCGCCTACAACTCTCGCGTGTAGCAGACAGCCTTTCGCAGAGTGAACCCCAACGTAGCGAGGCGGTCCGGTTTAAGCGTTCGCGTTGACTTTCTATATCCCCGTAAATTTGTGTACTGCATAGAATTTCTATACGGAGGGTTATAGAAATACAGAGATGGCAGCACTCTTTTTCTTTGTTTTGATCACTATTCTTTAAAACAAGTATCTAAGCAGGCGCTAACGCCATACCATGACGACTCTGGAGGTATCGCATGCGCCACAATTCAATCAATCAATCAATCGAGTTTTATTTTCGCCACAGACAATACACTGCTACTGCGAAAATAGGGGGCCAGAGAAAGAAGCTGTATCTGTGCAGCTTGACTAAGCTCTAGCCACCCGTACAGCAGCAGTGACACGACGATCTGGTATATGGATTCAGTTATGTAACCATCAGCAAATAAAGAAACGATCAGACACTTCTATCGCAAATGGCAATTACAAGAACAATTACACAGCATACATATTTCAATGAATAATTAGAAGCATAAGCAATTTCAAACAGGTCAAATAAGTTTTATTAGTAAGGGCCAGAACGTCCACAGCTTTCCGGTCTAGCTCATTTAGTGTAGTTGCTAGAGCGTAGTCAAGTTGTTCTTTCCCATAATGGGTGCGCGAGAAGGGAACGTAGTATGGCGGTAAGAAGGGAGGCTAAAACTGCGCGAAAAACTGCGCGAACTGGCTAAAGCATTGGGAGACCGATGAAAGAGGAGGACTTGTATTCTGATTGTTTCGATGGCTAAGCCTCCCCTACCATTGGTCAAAATAAGCTTATCTCATCGTAACGATATGGCGCTCTTTATTAATGCGAAAGCATTATAGGCCCCGTAACGCGAAAACCCATCGTGGTCGGCGTCAGCGAAAGATGGTACCAAAAATGGCCGACGGCGAAGAGTAAAATCACGTCGTAAAGTGCTCTGATTAACGCTAAATTTCTCAGGGAGGCTTCTGTAAATGAGTAAATTATAAAAGGAAAACTTGGTACGGTCTGGGTGGGAATCGAGCCCGGGCCTTCGGGGTGCTAGACGCTTCTTCGACGCCGCCTCTGGTTTACTAAAGGCGTGCGTATGGTAGGTGCACACGTCGCGCAGCCACCTGGCTGACTAAAGATGCAGCCTAGTGCGTGCGTCATTGGGCACGGCGCAGCCAGCGGCGAGTGGGTTGCGCCACGTCATGAGTGTATAAAATGAGCGCGTTCATGATGTTCCGAAATATACAAACGGTATAATGCTATTCGCATTGCCACACGTAGGCAGTCTTAAGTGTCTAATTCTTTCCGTGTACTCTTGGGCGCGTGTGTGGCGCTTGTTAACGTTACATTATATTAGATGTTATAGGTGTTCACGTAACAATTTTGTATACAAATGTAGATGCTCGTGATGCAAGAAAAAATTCTATCGCGAGTTCTAAACTTACAATTTCTTGAGCCCTTTCTCGGTTCTTGTCTTGAGTTGCGTTCCTTTCCCGGAAACTAATATGCAGCAACTCAGCCGACATTAGGTTTTGTAGAGATAGGCAGCGTGCGCGGGCCGCCCTTATTTGTGTTTGTTTCTTCGCAGAGCAACCCAAGTGCTTACTACTGAAGAACAGCACCCTGGTTACGTTCGACGGGCTTTCGTTCCCCCTTAGCCGGGAAAGCGAGTTCGTCATGTTCCAAGACTGTCACCACGGCAATTTCTACGGCCACGTCAGCCTCTCCAAAAAAGAGGTCAGTAATGATTTTCAATGCTTCAGACAAAGGGTATACACATATGGTGTAGTATGGTGACAGCATGGCGCTGTTATCATGTAATAAAGTGTCTCATCAACTTCAAGTCCTGAAACCACATTCACAAATAACTACGTTATCTGCTTCATTTTTGCCTCTAACAGCATCAGATTACAATTCCCCTCCCCACCACGTTGTCGCTACCACAACCTAGGTTCATTGCGGATGATTCTTCGCTCGAGCGAAATTAATTGCCCGTTCATTTTTGAATGCCCCATGTAACCTGTGTATTTGCCTTTTATTGCCACCCTTTATTCTTAGGTATACCTACCTTAACTTTTTTTTTTCTTATCTATGAATGTTCTTATGTAAAATTCTTAATTGGTTGTACCTCATCCCATACCTAACATTTCCGATACAGGGGCCTTTAAAGGCCAATCTGCAACGATATGTTGGACTGCGTAAACAACCCCAACTAACGATAGTGTAGATATAGAGGAGCCTCTGTGCAAAATTTTACTTTCCAGCTACGATCGTGAGTGCCATAATGAGCTCGCAGAAACAGCCATTTTCTGATACTACAACTGGAAGAAAACAACAGTGCCATTACCGCTCGCCGGGAATGACGCATCACCTGGACTGCGCAGTTTATCGGCATGGCCTCAAAGATTGAGCGGCGCCCACGTTAGATTGCGAGCATAGAGTTTCATATTAGAATAACTAGATGGAAATCTGGCTGTGCGATCGTTCAACCATCGTGGGAATGATGGGAAGTACAGGCTACGGATTGGCATTCTGATGACTGGCAAACTAGTCTATAGGTATTTTTTGGCAGTTTTGGTTTCTCTCCAAGCGCAATTGCTATAACCTGCAGTGGGACACTGCAACGCAAGCTCTCTGCCTTTGTTATGTTGCTCGAAGTGGCGATAGCGCGCTGCGCCAGAGGCTGGGACGATGTTTGTGTCGCGGTGTGGAGTCGAAGCCCTGACGAGAAAGCGACGGCATCGTAAACGTTGAAAGAACATGTTTTGACTGTCTGGACCTTGGTTTGTTAAGTGTGTTAGGTTGGCGCTGTAGCGTTACGTGCTTTATGAAACTTCAGGATAGGAAAAAGAAGGCACTACTCATACAAGAGATAGACAGTTATACTTATGGTGGCTTGACGATCAAATTTTTTTGAGGGCTTCATTATGCATTGCTCGTTTATGTGCTCATTGAAGTGCGTGTTTTAGGACTTTGAGAACACAAACTTACATGTGGTAGGAAAGGTTGCGGCCTCCTGGCTTTAGTCTAGTGTTGCAAGATGTGTAAGTGCAAAGCCACGCCATAACGCTTCGGTAGTGGTACGTCAATATAAAATTTAATGAAGCATACACGTAGGAGGCTACAAGCGTCCTAGCTAGCACTGCAGCAGATGTGCTTAAAAGTACTTCATGACGATCAGCAATTGTGACAGCCAATGCAGCCTTTCGAAAGAGCGAGAGATTTTTCAAGTGCCTGTCGTTTGCGAGAAAAGTCTCGCGTTCACAGCGAGCAGGCGTCGTAGCAAACGACACTTGTAGTATTCCTCTCAAGGGCGCAACGCTTTCTCACAGTACAAAATTTTTATTTCCCTAAATACTTGATGAGTATTTTTATATAAATACATGCACTGTTGTTATTGCTGTTGTAAAATAAATAATTCTTTTCTGGCGTTATATCGGGAACAGAATTGCACAAGAATGCGTACCCTTGTGTGTCCTGGTTTAAACCATATAGTAAACCGTGCTTCAATCTCAAAGTCATACAAGCTTTATGTAACGTGTAGCGCATTACATAAGACACTGCAGAAATAAAATTAGATTTTACGCGATAATGTTTCAGTATAGCTTCGTTTACTGCGCCGGAAGCAAACGCCGCTATTCTAAAGATCTAAGTCAATGCGAAGCCTGTACTTATCATTCCCATGTAGGTTGAGGCAACGCTCAGGAGAGCACCCGTAGACACTAGCGCCACATTTCGCTCCTATTTAGAAACTCTATGCTTGGGGGGCTGTAAAATCCCGGAGGCCAGTGTGCTGGGACCCCCCTATACCGCAGACTCTTAAAAAAGTTTACGCCCTTTGGGTCATACCTTGTCGCACAACGGTAACAGTGATTTGTCTTGTCCGCATTTCCTTTCTTTAACGCTGCGAGCCCGGTACTTCCAAGTCACGAATGGCTTGGCGTTATCAGCGTGACAAAGCATTGTTGACATGAAAGTAGCCAGCTCGGAGTTTGCAAAAAAGGAAACGCAAGCTAGACAGATGACGATTATCGTTGCGGGACAATTAAGCCCCAAGGGGTGTAAACTTCGTAAGGAGTGCAGCGACAACCACAAAATGCGCGGGTCGTCAGCATGGGGGCTGTTTAAAGTCTTCTGTCAAGAAAGCTACACAAATACCAGCCCTGCGGTTTTGCCAAGTTCGCTTTAGTGGTACATGTAGTCATTCATAACAAGTTTAGCCAAAATTAAATTTCGTTGCAGTTGGCCTTTAAATAAATAAATTGACCTGACCTAATAATGGCAGCTTTGTTTGTGTGTGCGAGAGAGAGAAATATAAGAGAGGAAAGGCAGGGAGGTTAACGAGTGGCGCGTCCGGTTTGCTGGTGTAGAAATGAAAAGAGGGAGAGGAGATAGAGCGCAGTTTCGCGAACTTCTGCAGGCGCCCCTCGAAGCTTACTGGCACGGCACAGTCAGGCCGTGTTCCCTGTGACAATGTTGTCCTAAACAAGTCAGCAAAGAAAGCAAGCCATTCACAGTGATCGCAGTTCTCGCCGACGACGCAGGTCGCCGTGCACGTGTTCATCCGCTGCACGAGGGCCACGCTGTTCCCCAACGGAAGCGCGGCGGTCGACGGCCAGCTCGTTCCGCTCCCGCACGCGACAGGAGACGTCGCGCTCGAGGCGCACGGCGGCGCGCTCGAGCTGCGCGTGCACCGCCACGGCCTGGTTGTCGCGCTGCACGCGGACGGCACCGTCGTCGTCTCGTTGCCGCACGGCTTCGACGGCAAGACGTGCGGGCTGTGCGGAAACGCTAACGGCCAAGTCCGCGACGATCTGACCACCAAGCACCACATCAGCGCCAAAACAACAGAGGCGAGTCTCTCCTGCAAAGTGCGGAGCGTGTACGCTGCTTTCGCTACACACCTCGGCCTTTGACGAGCAGCCATGTTCGCCGTCTTAAGCATGTGCATAATATTCTCTACCGTTTCGCTTCCAAAGGTGGGCGAATATTTGCAGTACGGAATACATATCAAGTCTATTTGCAATTCTCTCCGGCAACGTAATATTCGGCACTTTCAAATTTTCGTTCATTGTCATATATGAAATGTTAGAACGTTTGTTCAAGCCTGCGTGGGAAAGGCCCGTGCCAGTGGTGGCCGCCTTTCGGGCGCTCGAATTGCTCCCGGTGAAATACAGAGGGGTGCGTAAACATCAAAGCGTCCTCTTTCGTTAGATTGAGGAGGCGCACGTATCCGGCAGTATTAGAATATGAGGAAACTAAAGCTGCGTGGTCCGTGATGTACGGCCGGCTCAACTCTTTCGGGTGACGAAACCATGATGCGTTTCACCGGTGCGCCGTCCTTACAAGTGTCGACACGGACGTGGCAGTCCTGTTATGACGCGAACAGACCCGTCAAAGTATTTCGAATGGGAATCGAGCAATCTTTGCTGTTGGATTGGTATTCGATCGGAGAATACACTTGCAGGAATTGTTCAGTCCTCGTGTCTCTTGGAATACAGCGACAGTCAGTATAGTGTCTCGCGAGCGACACAGTAAGGGGGCACTGCTACACGAAAGATGCAGCAGTGCACTCATGGAGCTTCTGTGTGCAATAACTGCCACTCATAAAACAAGAAAGATTCCATTATTGTTGTCCCCATTTAGGCAAAGCAATTATTTGGCCAACCTCATCCTCGCAGCTGTTTTAAGGACACCGGTGCTACTTAGTACTTAGCTACTTCAACGAATACAACACTTTGCTGGATGCAATGGTTAACCAACCATTCCGCTATTTAAGCCCATCGTCAATGTGCACCACATGACTAAAACTAGATCCTCAGTTGACCTCAAGTCCAGATCCTCAGGTCCAGCCCTCAGGTGCAGATCTAGATGTGAACGGCATTGCATGCAAGTATGAAATTATGTAGACATGCTGTCTTTTACCAAATGTAGTCCACCCATACTTCACATTTTATGACTTGGATATAAGCAGTGCTCGTGAAAAAAGTTAGGGCACTCACGAAACGCTCACACCTTTGCGCCACAACTTAATTTTTTTCCAGCAAATCAGCAAGATGCTGAAATTCCCACCACACGACCCACGTTATCCATCCGACCGCAGAGCACAGTGTCATGGAGGAAGAAAGAAACTAGGCGGGAGCGTCACGTGACAATCTTAAAGCCTTGTGATAAATAAGTCGCAGTTTCACCCGAAACGCGAAGCATCTATTGCGGTAGCAAGTTAGCTGACAAATATACGAAGTAAGGATAGTAGATTTATTCACCGTATAAGCTTGGAAATGTTCGCTTACTAACTGAATGAACGAGCATGGTGTCAGTGCGCACAAGCAAACATGAACACATCACGCTCGATGAGCGCGGATCATCATCATCAGCAGCAGCAGCAGCAACAGCAGCAGCAGCAGCAGCAGCATCATCATCATCATCATGAGCCTGGCTACGCGCAATGCAAGGCAAAGGCCTCTCCCATACTACTCCAACTACCCCAGTCATGTGGTAATTGTGGCCATGTTGTCCCTGCAAACTTTTTAATCTCATCCGCCCACCTAACTTTCTGCCGCCCCCTGCTACGCTTCCCTTCTCTTGGAATCCATTCCGTAACCCTTAATGACCATCGGTTATCTTCCCTCCTCATTAAATGCCCTGCCCATGCCCATTCCTTTTTCTTGATTTAAACTATAAGGTGTCATTAACTCGCGTTTGTTCCCTCACCCAATCTGCTCTCTTCTTATCCCTTAACGTTACACCCATCATTCTTCTTTGTAAACCTGAATTAAAGTGTAAACCTTAATTACTGCACCTGTGTGCGCCATGAGCAATTTTTCGGCTAATAAGTGGGCCCTCGTGGCCCAAACTTGCTTCATCCGCCTGCCGTTCCTCGCCTTGGTTCTCCGCCTTGCAGATATGGCTGTCCAGTCACCTTGAAGAATGTTTGCAACTTTGCCATCCACATGCCTGCTCGTCTCTCATTGGCCTGTCTGAGATGGACGGTGCATGACGTCTTCACGGAAAATATGGCGCTTGCTCTAAGCGAAGTGAAGCGAGAACGCCAGGCCTAAGCTACAGCCGCGTCAAAAGCATTTTTCTCGTTCTTGTGATATTCACTTGAGTTATCCAGCACCCGCGGAGATAGTCATCGAAGGCAGGTAGCCAGTCTACCCTTCCAGGACTGATCAGTGCATGCTATCGCCGACAGAAAAATACGGAGCGGAGGAAGTGTGTATTGTGTTTACGAGAGCAATCGGACGAACTCTCATAAGCCGTCGACTTCGTGATTTCTTGTGCCGTGCTTCGCGGGTGCATTTCAAACAAGAAACCATCACATGCACGTGCATTCTGAGCAAGACACATATTGAGGGCGTGACGAAATGAAAAGTGTCCGATCGGCGCACCCAGCATACGCGACTTGTATTTGTTCTGTGTATGCGGTTCGTTGCCGCGAAGTGGAGAACTCCAGTACTTTGAAACATTTACAAGCGATGGTTCAATCAGTAGCGATGAGGTTTACTGTCTCTTTATGTAGCTCTCATTCGTCGTGTGATATACTGTGTGTCAGCTGTTCTGCCATTGTTCGCAAGGTACAAACCGTGATATATATGTGCGCTATGTGGCTAAGGTATTAGGCGTAAATGTGCTCGTTTTCTGCGACGCGCGTGTGCTCAGAAGTCAACAGTGGATAAGCGTTGCCGATCAGGTTTTCTTTTATGTAGTACCCCAATATAGAAGCCCTATCACACCAGCCTTTCTTGCTTGGTAAATGTGTCACTTGTTTCAAAAGTCGTTACTGCCATGTTGAATTGAATTCTGGGGTTTTACATGCCAAAACAATGACTTGATTATGAGGCACGCCGTAGTGACGTGCGACAGATTAATTTTGACCACCAGGGTATCTCTAACGTGCCTCCAATGCACGGGACACAGGCGATTTGCACTGCACTTCTTAAGATGCCTCTATCGGTGAGGTGAATTTAGAAAACAACCTAAATGTTACGTACTTCAAGAAATGCAGCGTATGTTACGTCGGGTCCTGCGTGCTGAACTTTGAAGAAACCCCCCTTATATATATATGTATATATATATATATATATATATATATATATATATATATATATATATATATATATATATATATGTTGTAGTGTTAACTGAAATCATTGGATAATTGTCGCCGTAGACCACCTCACAAGATATGCCGAAACTGCTGCACTTGCTTCGGCTGCTGCTCGCGACGTCGCCGCATTCATCTTACGGCACGGCGCACCGCGCGAACTGCTCAGTGACCAAGGCCGTGTCTTCTTGTCCGAAGTTATTAATGAGCTCCTCGCAGCGTGCCGCACTATTCACCCTACCCCTACGGCGTATCACCCACAGACTAACGGTCTAACGGAAAGATTCAACCGCACTCTTGGAGACTTGCTCACCATGTATGTTGCATCTGATCATTCCAACTGGTACGATGTCCTCCCTTTTGTGACGTACGCCTATAATACCGCCATTCAGGCTACCACAGGTTTCTCACCATTTTTCCTTCTTTATGGACGTGAACCATCGACTACCCTGGACAGCGTACTACCATATCACCCGGATGCCTCTGAATTCACCCCTCTTTCCGAAGTTGCTCGCCATGCTGAAGAGTGCCGTCAACTGGCTCGCTCGCTCACGTCGGATACCCAAGGAATCCACAAAGATCGCCACGACAACGATCAGTCCACACAGCCATTCGCCGTGGATTCTCACGTCTGGCTCCGGCTGCCCTTACAAGCTCCAGGCCTTAGCCCAATGCTTGCACCGAAATATCAGGGTCCGTACCGGATCGTCACGTGTACATCACCTGTAAATTATGTGGTCGAACCGGTGACGCCATCTTCGGACAAACGCCGCCGTGGCCGCGAGACTGTTCACATCAGCCGCCTGAAGCCGTACCACGACCCCCTTATCGTGTCATCACCTTAGGTCGCCAGGATGGCTCCTCTTCGCCGCGGGGGAAATTGTAGTGGGTAAGATGCACGTGGCGCTGTGCGGACTGCCACCGCTGCAGCGCGAGACCGGAGCTCGGGCTGCTGATTCGAAGGGCTAGGACTCGTGATCAAGAGCTGCTTGCGATCCCTCGAACGAGCTGCAATAAACCCCATTTCAATATATATATATATATATATATATATATATATATATATATATATATATATATATATATATATATATATATATCTGACCTGTAGCAAGAAGAGCTGATGTTGCCTAAAAGGTTTGTGCAACGAAGTGTTAGGCAGCTTTTTTTGGTGTCTGTTTCCTTAAAACAGTTCCGAAATTACACATTTTTTTCACATGTTCATAGCTAAAAGCCACAGAGAAAACCACTGAAAGACATTTGATTTGTGACTGGGAGGTCACAACGCAGGTATTTGTGTTGTGTCCTTCCTGTCCATCGATGTGGTCTTGCACTATACATGTAAGATGCCACACCAGCACAGCTCAGCATCAGCCCTTACATTTCAAAGGAGAGCGATAGCTTAATGCTAGGCAATTATGCTTATAACCATATCCTGATAACAAATACACCCCACCTTAATTTCAGAGTGATGGAAATTGACACTTGTCGAAATTTGTAGCGCGCACAATAGACAAGGACGCAGTCAAGGTGGACACACTTTTGCATAGCCAAGCTGTTCTAGCGTGCCTGCAGGAATATAGCAGTGCCTGACGGCACTTTATAGTTCAGGCATAACAGTAAACAAGTAGGAAAGAAAGCCGTTGTTATAGGCTGACACATATGTGGGAGGTAATGTATTGTCTAAGCAACATGCAAAGTTGCTTGAGACTTAATGAATTACGACAGCTTTTATTTTCCAACCCGCCGTGGTTGCTTAGTGCCTATGGGGTTGGGCTGCTAAGCACTAGGTCGCGGGATCGAATCCCGGCCACGGCGGCCGCATTTCGATGGGGGCGAAATGCGAGAACACCCCTGTACTTAGATTTAGGTGCACGTTAATGAACCCCGAGATGGTCCAAATTTCCGGAGTCTACCACTACGGCGTGCCTCATAATCATAAAGTGGTTTCGGCACGTAAAACCCCATAACTTAATTTTCTTATTTTTCAGCTTATTGTCTCCACACACATTGCGTTGCAATAAAGTCTGTACAATAATGAGCAATGCTGGAAGGAACGAAAGCTTATTTGTGACCTGTGGATTTGAAGACTACATGTGAATGCATACCCAATTTGCCACTACGCTTGTTTTCTTGTCGAACAATTTTACGTTTGGCACACAGGCACACTGTGGCCTCTGTGCAAATTTCTGTGCTCTCTTTCACAGTGCACATAGGGACACCATTTATTTGCCTGCTCGAATAGTGACTAGATAATAGAGCGCACGAATCTTGCGGTTTTACGGAGAACACATTGCGTAGGTGTCACAAAGCTGAACCCAAGGAACTATTCCTTTGTTTATGCAAATAAATAGTTACAGTGACGCGCAAGCATATGGGTGCTATAGAGCACATGAAGCTATCGGCCCTCGGTGCACCTCGACGCCCTAGACTGTACGCATCGCTTTCACGATAGGGCTCTCACGGCCGCACCATAAGCAGCAACCACCGGAGTACTTCTTCACCGCTTTCCTCCCTTGCGCGCGCGAGATTCAGCCGCGAACGTCGGACCGTCGCACACATTTACTCGTGCATACAGTATACGGTGCGATCGCGAGACGAACCCCGTACGTCCAATACGCACAGCACCCTTAGAGAGAAGGTCAGCCCAGCGTGCCTCCGCCTAACCTCATCGTCCGCGAACCTTCGCTTCTTTTCTCCTTCCCCGCTTCGCTCAACGCCTCCTAGATATCCTCCTCCGCTCCCTTGGTGGCTTCACACTACCCATCGCCGACTTCACTAGAGGGCCACTTCCGTTCGGACTTAAAAAAATCGCAACAAATTCTTCCTCACTTTGTTGTGCTGCCCTGTCTTGGGCCATATGGAATTTCATTATCATGTGTGTGTTAAAGCAACTACTAATTAAGAAAAGCAAACAAAGAGCCACTAACTGCATCAACCTTTTCACACAACGTGAGATCAGTGAGCTCACTGCGAAGCTTAGTCACTTGATAATGTTGGTTTGCTTTCAGATAAAGTACAGGAACTGTCCGGCTGTTTATGTTATGCTATGCATTCTTTCATGTTCTTATAGTACGTCTGTGCATTAGTGAACTAGCTTGTTACTATATAAACAACACGCAGTCTCTGCCCAACTGACTCAAATTACCTGAGTAGAGCATACAATAGTTCATTGATCATGTGCATCCTGTGCAAGCTTATTTTTATATGGGAAAAATAATCAAAATATAACACGCATGTATGATGCGGACAGCATCAAGCAATCTGAAGTGGACGATCCTTGTTTGCCGCCATGGCTGAGAAAAATACTGCTTAATTGGTACTGCTTAAATTTTGTGCGCTTTAGTAATGTCTGGTACATTCTTTAGAAGCTGAATTGCGCATGTCTATGTAGTACGGGCGCAGCAGATTGGCCACCCAGGCCAGGAAGCAAGAATGTAATTATTTGATTCGCCTCGAAATAACTTGTCTTATCAGCAATATAATTTATTACTTGCTTTCATACAAATATTATCCTTGAAAACAGCTGCATAAGGTGACACAGCCGTAAGGTGACGTAGATACATACATATTGCTTTTATGCAAGTCATTATCATTTGTACACTCACTGCTTAACCTTCACCCGGCGTGGTTGCTCAGTGGCTATGGTGTTGGGCTGCTGAGCACGAGGTCGCGGGATCGAATCCCGGCCACGGCGGCCGCATTTCGATGGGGGCGAAATGCTAAAACACCCGTGTACTTAGATTTAGGTGCACGTTAAAGAACCCCCAGGTGGTCGAAATTTCCGGAGTCCTCCACTACGGCGTGCCTCATAATCAGAAAGTGGTTTTGGCACGTTAAACCCCATAATTTAATTTTTTTTAACCTTCATTTCTTTCCTACTTCAAGTTAAGCGTCTATGCACAGCATTTTTGGATAAGGTGGGAACTTCATTCATACCTGAGCACATTTTTTTATATTTTTCTGCCTCAGTTAAGGTTTCATTTTGCTTATATATATATATATATATATATATATATATATATATATATATATATATATATATATATATATATTGTGTGTGTGTGTAAAAAGAAAGAAAAGACATCTCAGACAGTAAAGTATTTTCAGCACATTCTTATATTTTATATATTAGCACAGTTAAAAAACACGTGAGCAAGCAAATGCAAGCAAATCAGCAAGCTGTGCTAGAAAGCTCGCATGCGTGCTCAGTGGTAAAGAGGGTTCACTTTGCGACCTACGCAGCTGTATTCCCCGACAGTTGTGCGTGTGTTGCGTCTTCCAAGATGTCAATAGCACAACAGTAGAAACTGCGCCATCGCGCGAACACAACCGAGTATAGATAGCGATATATGGGGATCCTCGGGCCGATCACTCTCGGCAATACTATCACTGTCGCGTGACGTAAAACGCAATAGGTTGGACGATTTAGATGTTTTGCTGAAACATATAATGCAGCGCATACTGAAAGTGATCATCCAAGAATGCATTCCATGTCGCGCCATGATGCGATTGCAATACATTTTTAAGAGGTTGCACAGATAAGATGAATGTGCAAAGTTTAGGACAAGGATGACCGCGCCAGTGCAACACATGCGGCTGCGCCACAGAATGTGACAGCCTAGAGTCGCATATTAACCCTGATGTAATAGCTTGAACTCACATCTACAAAATATGCCAGTGACGTCTGCTGTTAAAGGTAGTTTCGAACCTTGAACACCTTTGCCCCGCAGAATGGTTACCAGCTATCAACAGACAGCGTCGTTCAATCGGATTCAGCGTACGATCCGCTCATGCGGATTCAGCGTGCGGGGGTTCGCACGCAGGCGTACGTCGCCGGAACGGAGCAGCGGATTGAGCGAGTTTGGGCCATTGTAGGCTTGGCCATGACCTGGCTCTCTGTGATGGCCAGCTTCAGCTGCTTGAACCGATTGCGGATTGAGACGAAAGTCGCCAATTGACAGCCTCTCGAAAAACACATAGGCTTGCGCAGACGAGTTCCACAATGACAGCGAGGTCTAGTTCCCTGAATGCAGGTCCTTGACCGCTTCGCAAAGCTGACGGGCCTTCGCGCTGGAATGCTTGACTTTTCAACAGTTGCATGATGCCGGCGTCATGTCCTAACGCTAGTGTCAATCCTATCGTCGGACGTTTTCAGTAAGGTGAAAAATATTTGGTAATAAATCGGATATCCTGTTTAGGAGCCTGTAAAGTAGTAACGACCCCTAGCCAGTTCCGAATATCCGTGTCCTGTATTTCATTCGAATGTTCCAGTGCTCGTACACAGAAAATCGACCATCGGTTGCTTTTGAGCTCAGACCACACCAATATGTCTTGCCTCTAACTTGCAACGTATCACCTGCAGGAGTTCCTCGCAAGTTGGAAGCTGCCCGCAAAAGACCGTGAAGGAAGGAAGAATAAGTACGCGGCCTGCAGCGATCTCCCTCACGCGGTGGCCAAGAGTGCGATACAGACGTGCCGAATGATCAGGTAACGCTCATTTCGATAGGCCCGTCGTTTCTTCTTTGTAATTCTAGGAAAGTGGGCTGTTTGGTTTTGTGGACAGTGAAGTACGAGTACTTAAGTCTTAAGTACGACTAAGTAAGTTTCCTGCGTGATGCGGGGTTCAACTATAACTCATATAAGGTGCGTTAAAAACACATGCTGCAAGTTCCCAAAAATCAGAAAGATGAGGCACGTAAAGTGGAATATAAAGTTGAGCTATATTCGTAAATAGTACCAGTGGCACCCACGACGATAATGGAAGAGAGAATAGTCTAGAGGAATTTGACATACCACAAGTAACGCAGTAAGAGGAAAGCCTTGGGAGCTATGCAAAGGGGGAAGGCAGCTGGGGAGAATCAGGTAACAGCAGATTTGTTGAAGGATGGTGGAGAGATTGTTCTAGAAAAACTGGCCACCCTGTATACACAATGCCTCATGACCTCGAGCGTACTGGAATCTTGGAAGAACGCTAACATAATCCTAATCCATAAGAAAGGGGACGCCAAAGACTTGAAAAATCGATCAGCTTACTGTCCGTTGCCTACAAAGTATTTACTAAGGTAATCGCAAATAGAATCAGAAACACCTTAGACTTCTGTCAACCAAAGGACCAGGCAGGATTCCGTAAAGGCTACTCAACCATAGACCATATTCACACTATCAATCAGGTGATAGAGAAATGTGCGGAATATAACCAACCCTTATATATAGCTTTCATTGATTACGAAAAAGCGTTTGATTCAGTCGAAACCTCAGTAGTCATGGCGGCATTATGGAATCAGGAGGTAGACGAGCCATATGTAAAAATACTGAAAGATATCTATAGCGGCTCCACAGCCACCGTAGTCCTCCATAAAGAAAGCAACAAAACCCAATAAAGAAAGGCGTCAGGCAGGGAGATACGATCTCTACAATGCTATTCACAGCGTGTTTACAGGAGGTATTCAGAGACCTGGAGTGGGAAGAATTGGGGATAAGAGTTAATGGTGAATACCTGAGTAAATTGCGATTCGCTGATGATATTGCCTTGCTTAGTAACTCAGGGGACCAATTGCAATGCATGCTCACTGACCTGGAGAGGCAAAGCAGAAGGGTGGGTCTCAAAATTAATCTGCAGGAAATAAAAGTAATGTGTACCAGTCTCGGAAGAGAACAGCAGTTCACGATGCGTAGCGAGGCACTGAAAGTGGTAAGGGAATACATCTACTTAGGGCAGGTAGTAACCACGGATCGTGATCATGAGGCTGAAATAATCAGAAGAAGAAGAATGGACTGGGGTGCATTTGGCAGACATTATCAAATCATGAACAGCAGGTTGCCACAATCCCTCAAGAGAAAAGTATATAACAGCTGTGTCTTACCAGTACTCACGTATGGGGCAGAAACCTGGAGTCTTACAAAAAGGATTCTCCTTAAATTGAGGACGACGCAACGAGCTATGGAAAGAAGAATGATGGGTGTAACGTTAAGGGATAAGAAAAGAGCAGATTGGGTGAGGGAACAAACGCGAGTTAATGACATCTTAGTTGAAATCAAGAAAAAGAAATGGGCAGGACATGTAATGAGGAAGGAAGATAATCGATGGTCATTAAGGGTTACGGACTGAATTCAAAGGGAAGGGAAGCGTAGCAGGGGGCAGCAGAAAGTTAAGGTGGGCGGATGACATTAAGAAGTTTGTAGGGACAACATGGCCACGATTAGTACATGAACTGGAATTATGGGAGAGGCCTTAGCCCTGCAGTGGGCGTAACCAGGCTGGTGATGATGATATTCGTAAACTACCCTTCGGGAATAACAAAAACGCCATTCATATCGCGATATGGTCAGGCCAGAAAGTGAAAGTAAGTGATATGTGCTAGTGGTGTTTCATCGGCCGTTCACCCCACGACACCCCTCGCTCAGGGCTCACACGATTATGGGGAACGGCCCGACGGCCTCGTCGAAATGGTTCTCGACATGGATGAATTATGAACAGCACGGGAATACCTCGTTCAGGAGAGGTTTGAGCAATTAGCAATGATACGGCTGTCACCTGTCAGCAGCACAAACTGGCGTGTCCAAGCCGGAGACGCGCTCAGTGCGACGATCCGGCCATCACTTGTCAGAGTACGATCGGAGTCGCCGAAAAGGGGGCAACCTACCTCCGAATTGGTGAGACCTAATGTCAGCGGCCTCCTGACACGGGATTAGTGGGACCTGATGTCATCGGCGGATTGGCGCCGTATTGGGGTAAGTGACTAAACAATGGTCACGCAACGCACAAAAGCTACTACGGACGGCGGGAGGGACCGGCGACTACAACTTCATCAACAACTTATATAAATATACACGTGTTTGTCTAACCTCCTGAATATCGGACACAGCCTCACGTTCACTTACCCCTCCACGAGGAAAGAGGATCCCACTTCTTCGAACACGGAGTCGCAAAAGTGGGCATACTGGTATTCCATAATGGCAGATAGGCCGCGCATAAAAGAAACAACATCGAAAAAATTGTGCAGGCACCATGGACGATGATTGGCAGTGTAAGCGAATAATCCGAGCGAACGAATGAGGAAGAGCGAGCAGACGTTTACCTTGCAGAGTCCAAGCACCGACCCACCGAATATCGACCACTGGTACTATCGGACCAACCAAGAAAAATGCCGAAAGAGCCAAAGAAAGCTGTTAGCTTTAAAACGAAACGGAATCGCTAGCTTCCAACAAAGCTTAAAACGGGCGAAATGCGGTCCCCTAAAAGAGGATAAACAAGTACACGTGCCAGTGCCCCCTCTTCAATACCACCGTCCCGATTGCTGTGAAAATCAGAAAAGCGAAAAAACCAAAGCACAAGTAGTAAAACAAAATTCCGAACGAAGAATTGAAACCCCAAACTTCGTTAGCGCGCGTAGAGCGGCTTGAGGCACACCACGTGGGCGACTTCAGGGTCAATGCAGGCGGCCCCATTCTGATTGCGTAATGCCGTCGCGCACGGCCTTTTTGTCCAATGCGCCAATACGTCGGAGCATCCTGTACGGTCCGAAATAACGTAATATCATGGCTGTGTGTCTCTTGCCTTGGTCACGTATGTGCTGCTGATAACTATAGGCCGATTGCATAGTCACACGAGTGCCGAGTGACACTCTTGTTTCTTGAGCAGCACTTCCGGTTCACCTACTGAGACGACCGGGGAAGAAATTCTAAATAAATCAGAAAGAACTGGAAGAAGATAGTACTGTACAAAATTCATGGGTTGAAATGAAATTGGTTTCATAGTTTCTGCCGATCCCAGCATAGTGTAGAATGTAGAAGTGTTAGGTAGGGTAAAGCGCAGAGATCATAGGTTAGTCAGGTCTAGGATTCACCTCAATTTGAAGAGAGAAAAAGTAAAGTTGATCAAGAAGAAACAGGCCAACCAAGACGCAGTAAGGGTAAAATCAGACCAATTCAGGCTGGCACTTGCAAACAAATATGCAACCCGCCGTGGTTGCTCAGCTGGGCTGCTGAGCACGAGGTCGCAGGATTAAATCCCGGCCACGGCGGCCGCTTTCGATGGGAGCGAAAGGCGAAAACACTGGTGTACTTAGATTTAGGTGCAAGTTACCGAACCCCAGGTGGTCAAAATTTCCGGAGTCCTCCACTACGGCGTGCCTCATAATCAAAAGTGGTTTTGGGACGGAAAACCACATAATTTTAACAAATATGCAGTCTTAGAACAGAGACATGAAGATGACATTGAGATAATGAACGAAACTGTATGTATGGTATGAAGAACTTTATTGGGTCCTGAAGGTCAACCCTTGGTTGACGCGGGCCGCTCCCACGTTGGGACTGTCAGGCCGAGCCCTTCAGACACATCGCGGGCCTTTTGGACTGCCCATAATTTGTCAGAGAGTGATTCACTGTGTAGCATTTGCCGCCACCATTCTTGTTCCTTGTCACAGTCTGTGAAGACCGCGGGGCACTGCCAAAAAATGTGGTCAAGAGTAATGATTCCATCTTACTTATTACAGTTGGTTTCAGTTTCCCTCTCCAGATAGATCCTGTTAATAAAATCTGGACTTGAGTATGTCCTTGTCTGTAGCAAACGTAATCTGACGGCTTGGGCTCTGCAAAGCTTACCGTGTGGCAATGGGTATTCCCTTCTGCTTAAATAATAGTGCTTCGTGATTTCTTTATATGTTAATAAGCGATCCCTGTGTTCCCCGGGTGAAGTGTAAGTTGCTCGGTCTTGAAGAGCACGGCTAGAAAGTCCTCGTGCTGCTTCATTTGCCACCTCATTGAGGTTTCTCCGAGCTCCGTCCACCACCCCCACATGTGCAAGAAACCAGCGGATTTCGATCCTCTCATTGTTGACTTTCTCTAGTAATCTTGTTGCTATCCGTGTCACATGCCCGTTAGTAAAGTTGCGTATGGCTGTTCTAGGGTCGCTGTAAATATGTGTCCACCGATTAGCCCGGTAGGCTAAGGCGATTGCTACTTGTTCTGCTACTGTTGGGTCCTTGGTATAGACGGTGGTGGCATCCCGTACGTTACCTTGAGTGTCTACAACAACGGAGGTATACGCATCCTTATTTTTAACCCAGGCAGCGTCAACGAACACTGCCTGCTGCTTATGTTGATCTATCTCTTGAAGGAGTTCCTTGGCCCTTGCCTTCCGTCTCTCGAGGTTATGTGTCGAGTGCATGTTTCTAGGTAACGGGGTCGTCTTTATTGTTTATCGTAGTCCCGCTTGCAATTCTGTTAATAATTCTCCTTTGTTGGTGTGGTTGTTAATTTCTACGCCTATTTCTTCAAGTAGCGACCTCCCAGGTCGTGTCTCCATTAGTCTCTCCTGGTGGGGCACCTGTTGAGCCTCAGCTATCTCCTAGTGTGTTATGGAGCCCTAGGCGCAATAAGCTATCATTGGCCGTGCTGATGGGAAGTCCTAGTGCAGTCTTTATAAGTCGTCTGATTAAAGCGTTTAGCTTGTTCTTATCAGCCTGTGTCCATTGTAGCATGCCTGAGACGTACGAGAAGTGGCAAAAGGCGAATGCACGTACCAATATTATGGCACTGTCTTCTCCTAGCCCCTTATGCTTGTTTGTAATTCTACGTAGAAGACTAATGACTTCTGACTTGTTAGAGATATGTTGTATCATCCTGCAATTAGATCCATTCGCTTGCAGGAGAAGTCCTAATACTCTAATAGTCTCCATCTGCCTGATTGGTTCTCCATTGTTGGCGTATATGCACATTTCTGTTTTCTACATACTTAGTCTATTGAGTATGACATGCTCCATGGTTTTGCCCAGACATGATGTTAACGATATGGGTCTTAGGTTATTTAGATTAATTGTGTTAGCAATTCTTCATTCCTTCAGATATATATGACGGCTTTTGCAGAGTTCGTTGAAATACTCTGCTAAATATTTTGTAGAATCATCGCCCAGATTTTTCAACAGCCTATTGTAAATGCCATCTGGAGCGGCAGCGGATTTACTGTTGAGTTCGTACAGGGCTGCGCGAACTACACTTTCTGTGAAGTCTTGATCCATAAGCTCACAGTCTTCCCCTGTATATTCAGGCTGGTCTGTACTCTCATTGCTGTCCTTAAGTGGTAAATACTTAGCTGCGAGCCGATCCAGAATGGCCTCCTCCTTTGTGTGCTGACTCTCACGATGGACGAGTCGTGCTACTGCTGTTCTCCTATTAGATTTCGTGTCGTTCTCATGAAGCAAATGTCTAAGTAAGTTCCAATTTCCACCACGTTTGAGGGGACAGGGTAGGTCCTATTCTTGCCATGCACTTTAGGCTATGTTCGTGACCCTTTTTCTCGTGATCCGCTGGGGTTAGAACATTAATCTTGGTGGCATTGTAAACAGCAATGTTAGGTAGTGTTACTGAACCAGGATTATTTCTTTTTAAAGATTAGATTTTTTGTTTTCATTTTTTTACTGGACCCACCAAATTTTAGAGCCAAAATCTGCAGTAAATAGCCTGTAAACGAAAATACCCTACTAGTATATTTATTATCCTGGTTCAGTAGGCTTTCTGTAATGTTTGCTCATATCTGGAAAATATTATCGCCCTAGCGCTTCTAGTTTCTGAAAAAAAGGGTCAAATGCAGCAAAATTTGGTTTTGAGATATTTGGCTTTGAAGTGCAAGAAAGAGCTTTATTGCAATATAGGACTATAGAAACAAATCCTGGCGCATTTTTTCAATAGCCACCAGCCTGGTAGTCCCCTCCATAGTCAACACTTCTTTTCTGTGCTAGCTGCCTTGTTTTCCGGGCCTCCTTAGTTACCAGTCGTGTAGTCCTCTCTGCAAAGTACAGTCGCCGCCGGTCAACTTCGCGCAACCACTGGACTGTGAACCGTCCTGGAGAAACTCCGAATGACCTAAAAATGTCGGCTCGAGCAATGCTGCGGTCATTAAAAGTTAGCACAGCATCCATTGTCGCTATTTTCAGCGTCTTGAGGCCAAGAAAGATATTCTTCGGAGCGCGCTCCCATACAACGTTGTTGAACGCGTCATTCGCGTTCTGAGTTTTTCCATGGAGACATTTCTGGAGAAGCTTAGGCTTTGAGAGTTGCTGAAACACCGGCGTTCTGCTTCGAGCGTTCCGCCGAGCGCGAAAGCTTCGATACAGACGCTCACGTGGTGGCCGTGGCGCCCACTCCTGGATTGTGTTGCGGAGAATTGGCGTCATTGGAGGCCGACTTATGCCGGTTTCCGTGGAAGAGACGTTTTTTTAAAGCACTTCTTTGGCTTCGTCATTGCATTACTGCTAAATAACCAGCAGCAAAGTACAAATAAATTCGATTGTCCGCGAAAACACGCCAAAGCACGAGCAAAACGCCGCGCGTTGCGAGTAATCCAGCTGCGTCTTAGGATTCGTTTGGCTAAGTGAAATATGCTAGCTAGGTTTTCATTGTTGCGAGATGAGTGACAGCCATTCCGCTAAACGTGACAAAAAATAGGCGGTGAAAAAAGCTTTTTTTTTTTTTCAGTTTAGCAGAGGCAAAGATCCCGAGCATGTGTCAAAGGGGGCGTGACTGGGTGCTGCCTAGGTTTCGAAAAATGTTGATTTTGAGGTAAATATTTCGCGTGCGCGCAAATGAAACACTGGGCCATGTTAAGGAAAGACTAGAGATCTTAAATTGCACAAAAACAAAAAATCGATCTTTTTCGGAAAATTTGCCTACCCTGTTCCCTTGAGTCGACCATCTATGGAATTACAAAGCTCATCCCATTGTTGTTTCTGTAAATTTCTGGAGTCTTCTTGAATCTCCCTATTCAACAATGCTATGCGCTTCCTGAGTCTCCTCTTCAGCCGTTGCGTTTCCCATCTTTTTAACATAGATTGTTTGGCTTCAATCAAGTGCACCAGCCTACTGTCCATGATTTCGATATCTTCCTCTGTGGTAATATCCTTCGTTGCCGCCTTTACATCTTGCCTGAGCTGAGTGGTCCAAATTTGGAGTGTTTTCTTTTGTCCTGTCTCTGTCTCAGCTCTGCTTTTCCTTGCTTCCCGAAAAAGATCACAGTCCAATGCAGTTAAAACACTTTATCTCATTACTGGGTGTTTCCAATAGTATTTGTAATATGTAATGATCACTACCCAGGTCAATATTGGAGTTATTCCAGCCAGCGTTCGCTAAATTTGATACAAAAGTAAGGTCTGGGGTGGAGTCCCTGCATGCAGATCTACCACACCTAGTGGGATAAGCTGGGTGAGTGATGAGGGAGAGATTTAGATCTGCATCTAGGTGCCAGAGTCCATCCCCGTTCTTAGTATTCCAGCGATATTCCCAGGTTTGATGTGGGGCGTTGAAAATTCCCTCCAATAATGAGTGGAGCGTGCTTAGTAACAGCCATAGTCTTATTAAGAAGTGCCCTCAAACTGTCTCATGTTGCTAGGGCTGCTATAAACATTGAGACAAAAGAGGCTCTGCGGTTTGCTTCTATCACATTTCAAAATTATTTCCACAAGTAAGTATTCTAATTTGTTTAGTCCAAGGCGCAAATCATGTTCTATGTATGGCACTTTCTTATCTACGAGCGTGGCTAGCCCCCTACCCGGCTCTCTGCCCTGCATGTCGCTTTGTATCCGGATAGGCTGATCTCATCCGCCGAGGTTTCCTGGAGCATAATTATTTTCGGTTTATCTGGAGATGTTCTTATTAACTGCATGAGAGGTGATTTTTTGTGATGAACTCCTTGGCTATTCCATTGCCACACGGTGAAGCTCCCCCTGCTAGCAATTGCGTATAGAACCCGCCTTACTGCTACACGCTAGAGTACGCTTCGTAGAAACCCCCGACACGCCAGGGACCGATCTGACGCTTTCTGTTTCTGAGGATAGGTATCCGTCGTGCTCGCCTTGCGCTTCTACTTTGGTAAGCATCTTTTCAGTCGTCAGTCTCCATTTCCATAACTTATCAACATTGAAGGTAGTTTTATCTATGGCACCTCTAAGTTGTTTAATCGCCTCCTTGACCTCTTCCAAAGCAGAGCACACTGTCGTTTCTACTGGACTTATTGCCGGCTTCTTTGGAGCTGGTGTGTTTTCTTCTTCCTGACTGTTGTCATTATTCACCGGTTTGGCTATTGCTACTTTTGTGGAACTAGTCTGCCAGTTCTTGCGAAGTGCTACAACCTGCTTAGTAAGTTCTTCACTTGCCTTTCTCAGATATGTTACTTCTTTAATCAGCTGTTCTATCCTGGCATTATTATCTCCGACCGGCCGCTCCGCACCGCTCTCCGCAGCCCTCACAGTACCTTTCACTTGGTCGGCCCAGGCTGTTCCAGATGTCGTCTTGTCGCCAGGCGTCTGCCCTCCTCCTTCGAAGCGCACCTGCACTTCACGTGATCTGGAGCGGCTTCTGCCCTTCGACGGCAAGCGGCGTCTTGACCGTGTGGGGCTCCTTGAGCGCGTGCGCCCCCTGGTGCCCGTTTGGGCCTCCCATTGCAGCTGAGCCGAAGTCGCCCTCAATGCAGATCTTTTGCGTTCTCCTCGTCGAATTCACACCACGTACGGAATTTGGTACCGCTATCGGCAAGTTTTTTCCCCAGTTGGGTGGTCCCCTCCACAGAATTTGCAGTTAGGCACACACGTGATTGTACTCCGGGTTTGGTTTCCACATCCTCTGCACTGTACCACGTCCGGTGTTGGACATACATCAGATCGATGTCCAATCTTTTCGCAAGCATAGCAGACATCAAACTGCTTCCTATACAGGTAGCACCTAACAAGGGGCGACCCGTATATGACATAATTGGGTACCTTGAGCCCATCAAATAGAACAATGACCGAGCCCGTCAATTTAATACGTTTGGCTGCCAATGCCAGTGGGTTAAAGTCACGCACAATGTTCGTCGTTATCGTGGCCTGATTGCCTCTGAGGTCAACTCTCCGAATCACCCCTTTACACGTGGTATGCGGAGCTGTCTCGTGGGCGTTAACTTCATATTCGGTTTCCACTATAATGATTGACTTGATTCGCACATACCTGGCAGCATGACTGGGATCTGGTGTACTAACTACCATGATGTTTTGCGTGAAGTTAGGGCAACCTACATCCTCTCGGGCTTGTTGCGGAGTCAGGCCCGATGCTCCAATAATCGCCACGCCTATCGCTGTAGTGCTAACTTTGCTCAAGTTGAGACCACCTCGTGGGCAATGAGGATTTTGCTGTGCTCCTCGGGCAATTGGGGCATCCATGATGCCTTGACAATCCGGCTCCTGAACGTAGTGGTTGTAGGTCCCTTGTTCTTTCTGCTGTTGCCTTGCTCTTGCTGGCTCTGCGGCGATGTTTTCCCATCGCCAGCAATGCTTGTGGTGGAGCGAGATTTTCGGCTTGTCACAATTTGTCAGCCTAGATCTTCCTCATTCTCTTCTAATCCGGTAGTGTCTTCATGTTCTATGCGCGTTTCTGCCATTGCGGCCCGGCGGGGCTAGTAGGCCTACTTGGGCCTTGCTAGCCGCACACGTTCGATGCACCACGAAAGGCTAGTAAAGTCTGAAAATGGAAGTCCCACCTTAAAGAAAGGTGTCCGCCTATTCCCGGTGACTTCACAAATCCAGTGATGTGCTTGAATACGTGATGGTGGTAAAGATGGCTGCACAAATATTCAAAAACGACGGAGCCGATGCAAGAGACATCCGCACCTCGGCTTCTTCTTCTTCTTCCCTTCATTGAAACTGTAACTAGGTTGGCTTCAGAAGCAGCAATTCAAGTGGGAGGTAACTGACCAAGACAAGCAATACGTAAGCCCTGCAAGTAACAAAGGACATAATAAAGGACGACAAGGAATGAAAGCGTCCAACTTAAGAAATCAGATAGAACTCGCGGAACTGTAAAAACTGATCAACAAGGAGAAAATAAGAGGTATTCGAAATTATAACGTAAGAAAGACTGAGGAAGCAGTAAAAATGGACGCAGCATGAAATCAGTGAGAAAAAAACTTGGCCTAGGACAAGCGAAGATATGCGCACTGAAAAATAAGCAGGGTAATATCATCAGCAATTTCGAAGATATAGTAAAAGCAACGGAAGAATTCTATACTGATCTGTAGAGTACCCAAAGCAGTCACGATACCTCCATTCAATGTAGTAATGAACAGGTTACAGAGGCTCCTTCTATAACTAGCGATGAAGTTAGAAGGGCCTTGCAAGACATGAAACGGGAAAGAGCTGAAGGAGAACATGGACTAACAGTCGCTTTAATGAAATATGGAGGAGACATCATGCTTGAAAAGCTGGCGGCCCTCTATAAGAACTGTCTCGTAACTTCAAGGGTCCCAGAGAACTGGAAGATTGCCAACATTATACTAATCCGCAGAAAGGGAGACGTTAAAGAATTAAACAATTATAGGACGATTAGCTTACTTCCAGTATTGTATAATATATTCACCAAGATAATTTCCAATAGAATAAGGGCAACTCTGGAATTCAGACAATCAAGAGAACAGGCTGGCTTCAGGAAGGGATAGTCTGCAACGGATCGGATCCATCCTCGAAACCAGGTAGTATAAAGCGGAAGTAATGACGTTACTGAGGACGGCACACACAAAAAGGTTGCATGACATTTAACCAGCTAATTAATGAAAAGCAGTTGCCTCCGAGTTCGGTTCGTATGTTGCGTTCGCCTAAAGAGACCCTAAAGAACACCAACGCCGAGGTGCGAGTGGCACCAAGAAACATCTAAGTCTAAGATTAGGGTTGCTTACCATTTTTTTCTCACTTTTTTGAATTAATACAAGTCGTTCAAAACACCAGTGGAAATTCACGCTGGCGCCGATAATCTGCTGCGGTGGCTTTTTATAATATTGTCCCGTTGTCGTAAGGGCGAAGAATGAAGTAGCGCCAAAGGAGTTAGCTATAAAATTAACTGTTCATAGGGCGAACATATGGCGAAAAAAACTAGTAACACTCAAAGCACAACGATAGCGGCGAATACGGTCGCCGGTCGTCGAAACTTGATCTACGGGTCAAGTGTGTCCGGCCGCTAGTCATACGCGACTCATCGTGCATTCCAATGTAATCGCTGGCGCTTTCGTAAACTCCAGTAAGTACACACCTCTATTTGCTTAGCGCACGCAATCTGATTAGACAATTGATGTAACAGCGTGCAGGAAGGGAAGACGCTGGAGACCGAGTGAGCGCTCTTTTCACTCGGTCTCTATCGTCGTCCCTTCCTTATGTTTCGCGCTCTTACATAACATGCAATGAACCAACTAGCCCAGCTAGCAACCATTCTGGTTATACAACATTATTTCGTTATATAATCAATGACATTCCAGTAAGTTTCCGTACATGAAGGCGCGTCTTGCGCCGAGCGATAACATTCTAACAGTTGTTAGCCGGCGCAAAACGATCACAGGTAATTGATAAACAATTTATACGCGTCAATATTATTGCTTTTTTCTTGTCATATGATAACGAGGATGATAGTTACCGATGCTGCAGTGGCGACGACCACGCTGATGCATCTGTTAAGCAGTCGACCTGCGGAGCATGTTTACGAGGCTTGGCCTCGCCCGACGTATACGCGCGCGATTTCAAGCTACAACATCACCGCGCTGCGAGAGTGGTCGAAACACATTTGCCCAAGTAGGCCTTGAGCCATTAATGTTGCAATAGCAATTATATGGACATTCCAGGTGCATTTCTTGCTGTCGCCGTCGTTGTGAGGCTCCGTATAAAATCGAAGGGAGACAAAATCGGCGCCGCGTGCCGTATGCTGTACGTGTGAGCGAAAGCCTACGAAGGTGAGCCGGCGATCGCAGCTCAATCTCACGCACGCAAGCGAGGAGAGAAAGCGCGCCGTCTTGCGTCGCGCGCAGAGCTCCGAGAGGGGGCGGGGGGTGCGTTCTACTCCGGGTGGCCGTGGGCCGCTGTATTTCGAAAGTCATCTGCGACGGAAACGGTCCCCCGCACGATGTGTTTTTGCGGCTTAGTTCGCGCCGATGCGAGACGCAGCACGAAGGTCAATTCGCTCGCTGCTGCGGCCGGGCTTCCCCACTCCAGCGGTTTGACAGCGAGTTTCCGCGGTCATCGAGTGAGATGTGCTCATGTTTGGTTGCGCGTGCGCGACACCATGCTTGTTAATTTAGTTTGCCTGTTTACATCTTTATACAACCTATAAAACTACTATGCTTACTTGGTACAGCTGCAACGGAAAAAGAATGGCACAAGTGAATCATGACCGGAGCGAAAAAATTGCGACACGCGGCGCTATTGTTGCCGAACGCGCTGATAGCGAGATTGCCAGGCATATTCCATTTCCAAAGCGGGGGTGGTCGTCAGAAAGCTGCCCATACGAAAGCTTGCATTTTAAATGATAGCTTATGCGCTGCTTATCGCTAGAATCATGCGCCAACGTTGTCGCGCAGATGACTTCATTTCTTTTTCTTTTTTTTGAGCTGGCGTTTTGGCCGGCAGCATTTTCTTTAGCGAACGTTTCCCTCAAAGCCCACAATTTGCTGGACGATAGACTGTCAAAGGCTGTCAGCGCTAGTGAAGATACAGGGGACCATGCATGAACATGCACATTCTAGAGATGAGTTTACTTTTTGGCAACAAATGATCGCAGCACAGCTTGAGCTCCAAATTTTGTCCTTAATTTTCAATGTCCTTAACATTATAGCACAGAACGTGAAATAAAGAAAAGTATAAAATGAATTGACAGCTGTCAATAAATTAAGAAATCCCTTCCAGGCTAGTGGCTTAGTGACGGGCGAAAGCTCCACCAGCCATTACGACATTGCGTGCCCGTGCGGGCAGTGAGGCATAGAGTGTGCTCGCAATACCAGGCAGGCCCTGGAGTCGCGTCCATTCCTCTTGCACAGCCTCCCAAAGCAGATCTTCTGACGCTCCGTGCAGTTGCCGTCTTGCCAGTTGCTGCTTCATGAGGCCCCACACGTTTTCAATAATATTGAAGTCCGCTCCTTTTGGAGGCCATGGAAGCTCCTGAATGCACAGCTCCTCAAGCCTCTGCCGCACGATCCTTAACAAGAAAAAAAGAAGACATTTTGAGATCATAAAGCCTGGGAAGCTTTTTGCTTAGCAGAAACATAGGAACAGCACATGGGAGTTATGAGGGTGCAATAATTGAAAGCTAACGCTGTTGTGCATAAGCACCGCGGTGCATTACTCTCTTAAATACCGAACGAAACTACTCGTTCGGAAAAAATAACAGCCTTAGGGCTCGACATCTTATGAACAGAAAAAAATTATAGTGACAACTTTTCTGAAGGATCAGCCAGAAAATAACGTTGTAAGTGAATAAAGATAAAAAAAAGTTAAATGACAACAAACACATGTTCATTAGCCCCAAAAGGCATCGGTAGAATGCCCACATCATATAGGCCTCAACTGAGAATATTATTTAAAAATAAACAGACTCTTAGTCCTCCATTTCAATGCACTAATATCAATTCATAGAATCCATTTAGAAATTGTGAGCAAAAAGTTTGCCAGTTCTTTTGTGCGAAGTGCATATAGGTTGCAAGTAATTATACCTGCTTGTGTGGATGGGGCTCCTGTCATGCTGAAAAATGAAGCATCCATCCGGAAACGGGCCATCCAGGATGAAAGGAATTAAGTTCCTTTCGAGTATGTCTGCATAGGCTGATGCTGTCAGAGCTCCATCTATCCGGATGAGCGGCCCAAGCCCTTGGTATGTTATAACACCCCACACATTGACGGATCGTCGGCCGCTAGCAGCGACGTGTTGCGTATACTCGGGTTCAAACCTGTAACAAAAAACAAAGCTCACGTCTTGCTTGTTACGCAGCAGCTCAACAGTTTCTTTCAGAAATTCGCGTTGTAGGATTTAAATGAAAAGTAAACTTCTTAGCAACAGGTTTTAAAATATGCCAGGCGTAGAGAAATGCAATAAAATGAAAAGACCACCGCAGCAGCTGCCATAAACATTCGGCCATTTTGTTCTTAACATATGTGAGACGAAAGAACACGTAGGCAAGCGCTGCTTCCCTGTCCTTTTATACACGGAAGCACATGACCTACCGGGCACAGTCTGGCCGCCAGACACGGCGCTGTTGGTCCCACTTGCTGCTGAAGGTAGATTCGTCGGTGAACACTACATTCATCCATTCTTCAGTCGTCCAGAAAAGATGTCTTGTGGCAAACTCCAATCTCAGCGTCTTGTTTTGTCGCGTCAAAAGTGGCCTCTGGCAAGACATTCTACTGCGGAGCCCCACTGAACGAAGGCGTCCCCTTATAGTAGTAAGCGATATCTGAAGGCCGAGTTCCTGCCGTATCTCCTTGGCTGTTATAAAAGGGTCGCAACAGGCAGCGGCGACAATCAGTCTGTCTTCTTCTTCGCTGGTCCGTCTTGGGCGCCCATCTCGAGCCGCGTCTTCAATCCTTGCCTCTTGGAGGAAAGCTCGAACAATCCGCGTAACGCTTCCAAGCGAGCACCCAACCTCCGCAGCAACGCTCCTCCTTGTCCGCCCAGCTTGAACAAGGGTTAAGATTTGGACCCTTGTTTCCTTGTCGATTCGCGGCATCCTAAAGTCGTTCTGGCAAATTTCATGCGAACTACACCTGCTTTTAAAGTCTTGCTGTCGTGTGACGTAGGCACTTCCACACGCTACTTTTGACAGTGCATCGCCCAGCAAATCTTTTAAAGGAAAGCTGCGATGAAGATACCGTTGCTCGCAACGCCAGCGCAAAAAAAAAACGAAATTATGTGCGCAGCTACATCGGCGCATGGTTCGGCCGATAAGAAATGCACAAGCGTGTTTTTAAGATGTTGAATATCCGATGGGGCAACGTCGGGATGGGCTGCTTTCTGCCGGCCACCCCCGCTTTGGAAATGGAATATGCCTGGCAATCTCGCTATCAGCGCGTTCGGCAACAATAGCGCCGCGTGTCGCAATTTTTTCGCTCCGGTCATGATTCACTTGTGCCATTCTTTTTCCGTTGCAGCTGTACAGCTCGCTGTGCACTAATTTGCTATCTCTATCGATGCTCCGCCTTTCGGGCGACACTACTACTATTTAACTACATTAGTGTCCCTTTTTTACGTTGTGGCCCGTTACGTTGGGACCAGACTCACAGTGTGATAACTCGTCGTAAGATAGACGCGCAGAAGGAAAGCGACATCAAACTGAAGTTGCCTCCGAAATATCCTTCATGCTTTCGGCACTTTAAGCATGCCAGCCATATTTGAGGGCTGCGAAGAAACATTCGTATGTTAAAAATCCAAATGTATTGATATTTCCTAGGTTATATAGTGAATGTGCAGTGTTTTGGCGCAAATGGCTTTCAGCAGAACACACACAGAAAGAAAGAGACGAAAAAAAAAGAGAACTGGCTATCTCGTGGTATAAAGTTTGTGGGCTACGAATAACAAACATTTAGTTGCCCGTCCATCTTGTGTAGTCGTCCCTGCTGTCCGTGCCAGTACGTTCTGCTGGAAACCACTTGTGCTGCGTGCAATGAGCGAGCTCACAGCAAACACTATTCAGCGGTTTTTTGTATCACCTCGACGGTGCTAGAAATGTGCAATTGCGACTCCTCTTTCTTAAAGAAACAACAAGAACCTGCAGGCCTGCTTCAGGCGCCTCGAAAACCCGTGGGTGTTCTTCGAGAACTGCGTCGAGCAGATGTGCTCATGTCGAGGAAATGGCTACTGCTACTGCGATGCATTCGCTGCTTTCAAGTTGGCCTGCGAGCAGCGCAACATCACATTCAACCAACTGCCCGGCAAGACATGCGGTAAGTTTTGTTTCGCTGTGCGCTTCGTCCGTTCAGTAAAGTAAGTAATGTTCCCGTTCGTTGTGTGAACATGCTGCCCCGGTTCTTCTCTTTTCTTATTGATGGTTTTATTTTATTTTATTTATTTATTTATTTATTTAATACATACTGCTTGCCTTATATATAAGGCTGTAGCAGGGTCGGGACACAAATACAACTGTGAAAGTGGTATCAAACATGCTTAACAGTTTATGTTAATAACAATTCCAAATATTGTGGACAAAGAACGTAGGCAGTACAGACACTTTCCTGCAAGTCATGTCAATGTGGGCAATTCGTATACACAAAGGTATTAATAGCACTATAAACATATTAAAAAAAAACTTACCACGTACAATTACTGACATGAAAAACACCGATACATACATTTAATTTTTCAAGCGAAGGCAGTAGAGAAATATAATTCGTTAGTCTTGAGACAAACATATCGGTTGAACTACTACCAACGACGTGTTCAGGTGGTGCATTCTATTCTGCTATTGTCCGTGGGAAAAATGAGAACCTAAATGTATCGTTGGGGAATCTATACTCTTTCAAGTGTCCACTATGTTTTGTTCTAGTGAGCCTGGTGTCTGAGAACAATAGCCAGTTGTCGGCTATTTCCGTTTACTTCATCATTTAAGAGCTGGAATACGAACTTGAGACGTAGAAGCTTTGCACGTTTGTTTATTGTGAAAAGACCAAGGAGTTCAGAAGGCGAATCACGACGTCGATACTTGTACACAACTCTAATTGCTTTCCTTTATACTGCTTCTGATTTATCAATACACCTTTTCGTGAGCGGAAACCAACCTATAATACCATATTCAAGAATTGAGCGAACTAATGATGTATATGCTAATAGTTTTGTACTTGGTGAAGCAGTCCGAAGTGACCGTTTTAGCGAGCAAAGAGCGGAAAAGGCCTTACCTGAAATATAAGACACCTGTTTATCCCATTTTAAGTCTGCGGAAATAATTACCCCGAGGTACTTGTAATGGTCAACGACTTTTAACGGTACTTGATCTATAACATAGGTGAACGTCAGAGGCTTCATTTTTCTTGATATTGTCATACAGACAGATTTATCTAGATTAATATTCATCTGCCATGATCGGCACCAGCTCGCAACATTTCTAAGTGCATTGTTCAGAATAACTTGGTCTGTAGTATCGTTGACTTCTTTATATATTATGCAAGCATCTGCGAACATGCGTACTGTCACATCAGAGTTCTCAGCTCATTCATTAATAAAAATGAGGAAAAGAATAGGAGCTAGTACTGTGCCTTGCGGCACTCCAGATAGAACAGGTGAGCGTTCGGATGAGTAACCGTTGCACTGAGTATACTGGGTCCTGTCTGAAAGGTAATCTTTAATCCATTTTGTGACCTTGCAATTACCAAATAAGATATCAAGTTTCCAGAATAAATAGTGTGCGATACCTGGTCACGGGCATTTGATAGATCAAGAAAGATAACGTCAATTTGTCCGCGGTTATTCATGGAGGTTGCGAGGTCATGGATTGTTTCTGTTAGTTGCGTTGTCGTCGATCAGCATTTTCTAAAGCCATGTTGATTTTCACATAGGAGTTTGTGGTCGTTGACGAACCGCATGATGTGTTTAAGTATGATATGTTCAAATATGTTGCAAACAGTGCAGGTTAAAGAAACCGGCCGATAGTTACAGGGATTTGTAGCATCTCCAGATTTATGGATCGGTATAACCTGAGCAGTTTTCCATTCACGCGGTAATTCACCAGTGTTCATAGATTTTTGATAAATAAGTGAAAGGTATTGGGTCATCCACTCGGCGTATCTTTTCAGAAAAGTATTTGGAATGTCATCAGGTCCACTGGATCTCTTCTCATCAATGTTAAGAAGCAGTGAAAGGATCCCTTATTCCGTAATAATTATCTGGCCCATTGGTTCCCTTCTAGTCCCTTCATCGGTTCCTATTGAGGGTAAAACGTCATTATCAATGGTAAAAACAGAGTTGAAATAGTAATTAAACATTTTCGCTTTCTTTAAAGCTTCAGTGTGTGGTAGGTTGTTTTCTTTACGAGTTCGGGAGTTCAAATATTGCCAGAATTTATGGGAAGCCGTTTTGATAAAGTTATTTAAAGCAACATCAAGATATCTATCTTTAGCTGCTCTTATATTTGCTTTTAGAGAATGGGAGCGCTTGCGGATTAGTTCAGTTAAGTGAGATTCGTCAGACCTATTTTTAGCTTTTCTTAGCCTTGTAATCCTACGTTTCATGTGCATTATATCACGGGTTAAAGGAGGGTTCTTTTTATGCACTCTATTTTTTCTTACGGGTACAAATGATGTCAAACAGCTTTGAACAATCTTCTTAAAAATAGCCACAAGTCATCTGCTTGAACTGTATTGTTTTGGGAATCATTAAGAAAAGCCGAATAAGAGCTTTCAAGAAAATCAATAGTGCTGACGTCATGATATTGGACCAGTCTAAAACATTCGTGAAAAGCTAATTCTTACGCTTTGGTGAGTGCAGTAACATAGAGCATTTAGTTGCTTTATGGTCTGATACAACGTCCAATACTTCCCCAGGTGGCACTGTCTGAAAGGACAGTGCCATATCAAATCCAGAATACTGCAGCTTGTAGAAGTGATGCGAGTGGGTTGTCGAATTATCTGTCGTAAACCGAAGTTGAATGCTATCTCGAGCAGTGTTTCTGCAGAGGCTACTTCTGTGTGCCCACTGCAATTCAAATTCTATGTCAGGAAGATTGTAATCTCCAGTAAGACTGATTCGTTTCGTGTTTTTAAGATGAATTTGCATATATTCGGTCAAAGCTTGCAACCCATCTACTCCTGAGTTAGGTGCGTGATACAGTGTTCCAACCGCAGCAGATAAGTTCGTCTTCTTAATCTTACACGAAAGTGCCTGAAGGGTGTTACCTGAATGTCGTCTTTCACTAAAATTGCAGCTCCGCCGACTCGTGTTCTGTCGCTGCGTAGCACTGCGTAGGCCGGTGGAAAGATATCGCTGATTCATATAAGTGGGGAGAGCCGTGTTTCTGTGATAGTGACGACATCAGGACTATGCTCAAGAAGGAATGCTTCCAGTTCGGCCACCTTGTTTACGACACTTCTGGCATTGATATTAAGAGGAAGCTATAGCTCGGGCCCAACTCCGACGCGGCCTATTCAAATACATGTAAAACGCAGAAACGTTTTTCTGAGATAACCCCTGGACCGATTTTAATAACATTTGTTGCATTTGAGAGAGAAAGTTAAAATCTAGTGACTGTTGGAAGTGGAATTTTGATTTAGGGCTTGTATTTTGTTGCAAGAATTTTCAAAAATGCGAAAGTTTGAGGAAAATAGAAGCACAAAATTTACAAACTCATAGCTCTGCATCAAGAACAGATATCGTGGTTCCGTGAACGGCATTCATTAGATCATTGAAAGCGGACAAATTTGATATGTCATTTTACATCTTACGTGAATTTTTTACGTTGTTTACAAGGGTTCTGCAAAAGCTGTATTTCCATATTACAACATTTTTTGAGACTCATGTGCAACATATCAATTTTGTCCGCTTTAGATGTTCTATTGGATGCAATTCACAGAATAGCATTATCATTTGTGGTTCCTGAGTTACAGAGTTGTAAACTTGATAGTTGCGTTTTTTGAAAGCTTTCATATTTTGCTAATTTTTAATGATATCTCTACGACCTAAATCAAAAATTCCAAGCCAACAGTCACTAGATCTTAAGTTTTTCTTTTAAATGCAACAAACGTCATAAAATTTGGTGCAGTGGTTGCCGAGAAAAACGAATTCTCCTTTCACGTGTATTTAGACAGGAGCACCCGAGCTTCCTCTTAATGACGGTAGGGTGAGCGGTTACGTGCTTTGCTTAGTCTTTTGTGACTCTGGTGTTCGTCTCCTCATCCCAAGTGAATAAATAATCCTTGATTTTAATTTTGTCAAAGTGGAGCGCAACCATTTCTTGTCTCTGTTTGTGTTGCTGCTAACCCAGATATTTTTTCTTATGTTCCGTACTCTCGTTGAAAAGCCTTCGCCTATAGATACCTTGAGTCTTTTAGTTTCGAACAATTTCTGAGTATTTTGGGTTTGTCTCTGAAGTCAACAAGCTTGAATATTACTGGTCTTATTTTGTTTGGCTTTTTTGCACCGAGGTGGTGAATTCTTTCAAAGCCCGATATTGTCACCCCGAGGGTGTCTCTGAGAAGTTTGCCGGTAATTTCCGCCTCGAGAGTAGCCGTAGTCTGTTTCGGTCTCCGTAATGCCAAATACTATTAAATTAGACCGCCTGCTTCTCTTCTCAAGTTCATCGATTTGTCTAGCCATGCGATATACCTTTTCTTCAGCAGAAATTATATCTTCTAGAAGTGCAAGCTTGTCGAGCGTGGCATGTATAGCTGTTAAGGATTCATTGATTCTCTTGTTTTCTTCTTTGATAGTATTTAGAAAAGAGGCAACATTTCGAATATCTACCAAGATCGCCTGTGTGTCAGGTCCAGGGTTGCTCTCGGTATCGCCATCCACTAGCAACGTCAATTTTAAATATTCGAAACAACGGCTAACTATAAAACACATTGGCCGAGGGCAAGGCAGCACCAGAAGAAAGGGGTCATCACTGCGATAGCATTTTCCAAAATATTTTCTCACCTGAAGAAGAAAAACGAAGGGGTTTGAGGACCACATGTTCGTTGCAGTGCCGCCGTGCCCAATGTCGCAATGTTGTAAGCTGTTCTCTTTACAGGCGTCAGTCGTTCATGACGTCACGTAGCCTGGTATCACAGTATGATAGCTGTCCAGTTGATATGCCCGTGTGTCGGCAAACAGGTCAGCCCATGGAACGTCGCAGAATTCCGTACCTATACTCCCATCGATGGTTTGTTGTGGAAGCTGCGAAACATGCTGCTTTCTCTGGGTCGCCACCAGGATTCACGGTATTGTCTGAAGGAGAAAAACGAAGGAGTTTGAGGACCACATGTTCGTTGCGGTGTCGCTGTGCCCAATGTACCACAAAGAATCATAGAGAAATAGTCCAGGAACGAAGGGGGGAAGTCGTGACAGAAAAAGAAAGCGTTCGACGAGAAAACATTTCCGCTCAATTTTTATACCGGTCAGTTTCTGGCTAATCCAATGGCTACTGAGTCACTACACAATGTTCAGCGTCTCAAAATTGTACTGCACTGACGTACACGTTTTGACGTTTACCGTCTTTAAAATTGCTTAAAGGGGATCACTTGCTAAAGCCACAAGTTACGAAAAAATGTCAAAATATATTGTCGAGTCTGCCTTAGCAACCCTACTACCAAGGCACTCTTAATGCTATTCACATTGGTATCGTTGTGTAGGCGAAAGAAACCTATACTCAATCGCGCATAGTTCGCATGCCCAGATGGCTACATTGTCGCGCCATCTGGGAAGACGACAATGACAAAAATGCTAGAATGAGCAACATGTATAGCATACCTTATTAACTCAAGCAGGCTACGGAATTATTTGTTACCGCGCCGCTTCAAAGGGATGCCATTAAATCATCATCAGCTGCAGAACCATGACGCAGTCGGGGCTAACTATACTCTCGCATCGCACGCGGCGTTCAGAGAGGTTTAGCTAGGCAGTACTTTTGTTCATCTGATTGGTCGCTTTTGAGAGAGCCATAGTAATTATCCGTCAAACTCAAACTGGTGCACAACAGGAGTTACAAGGCCTGTATATAGTTCCTACCAAACTAAGCCATCAAATGCCATAAAATTATGTCCGCAAAGGCAGCCGGAGATGATCAGAGCTCAACGCTGATTGCGTTCAGTTTCACGTCCAGTTTGGGCTTGTTCCCCATATAATTCAACCATTAGCAGGATGAATTCCGGTCAATGCCGAAAACGGGGGCATATCGATGACCATGGTTGCTCCAACTTGGCCCTGGTCGTTGTGATACCCTTCTTCGTTGACCCATACTTCTGCTATTGGCGGCGAGGAGTTACGGAGTCGCCACCTATCGGAAGCAGCTCGCTGGCGTAGTATGAGGGATCACGCGGCCCGCTTCTCATATAGTTTTGCTGTCAGCGCTCACTGAAAACACCACGCGCGAGCTCTCCCGGACATTTCTGTAAGTACTTATGAAACGAGAGAAGCTTTTACTGTCTAAATAATAATCTTGGGCAAACTGAAAGCATCGAATCGTTTACAGACGCTATCTCTTTACCGAATACGTACAGTGAACGCCACTGCGCGCGGTCGCCGCGATAGAGTCTCCCGAACCGGCTTCTTGCGTGAAAGATAGGTAAACGCTGAGAGCAAACTATGGTAAACATCTTCTTATAGTGTTTCTATAACTAAATGTAGCGTAATAGAATGAAGCCTCAATGCAGCGATCGCACAGATTCGCAGCGACCGACTGCGCGTCTGCATGCTTGTCCGCGAACTGTTTCGCTTTCGCCGCGTGCGCGTTTTCGCACCGTGCCGTGAGCTTTAGGCCGCAGAATATGAGAATTTGACAGTATACAAGTAACCATTGTTGCGTGGGCGCTATCAGAGCTGTTCAAAAATAATTTCACTGTAGCGACTTCGACGCCTACGGGGACTGTGATGTGCCGTCGCAACGATTCAATCTTTTTTTTTTCTTCTAAATTCTTGGACGTTTCAATATTATTTCTCAAGTTGCGTCGCACTGTATGTTTATCGGTGTTCCCAGCGTGCGATTCCCGCTGCTTCTTTTTTGTAATCCAGTGTAATAATTCATAACACAAGCATGACCATATGTCATGTTTTTTTTTTTTAATGTGCTTCTTACCGCTCCATTTCCACTCCAGTGAACTTGCCAGTATCTATAGCATCGACAAGTTCATAGACCAAACCGTCATGAGATTAGTCGGGCGAGCGTCTCAGTGCGCGTTTTCCGAACATCGCAGAACCGGCGCCGTAGCGGAAATCTTTCTCGCGTTTGTGCTTGCTGCATACCTGAGTTGTAGCCGATGACTGTTTGCCGGTTTTATGTTTCGCGAGCCAAGCTTCACGCAGCTTCTTGTCCTGCGGCTACGTGTGAATAAGGCTGACACCGGGCTCCGTTGCGTACGTCCGGCACTGCGGCACCGAGCAGTAGCCTACCATGTTGCGCGCCTTCAAAGGCAGCCACTACCTATTTTAGTGCTTTCAAGCGTTGTAAAGGAGACACTCGAAGCGGGACAATCTCGCCACTAAATGAGGACCGCAGCGTACGAGGGAATTTAAACTTTCGTTTTCAGCTCGCTTCGGCGCTCCCGAAGCAGCCGACGCGGCCGCTATGTCCACGTGATCCCTAATAGCACGTCACGCCGACGGTGGCGCCAGCTTTTCCAGTGGTGGAGCTCGAGGCCAATAGTGGCCACCACAGAATATCAATCGAGCTGATAGCGTAGCGATCGACAAACTTCGAGTACAGTCTGCACAACAAGGTTTCGTTGAGGCAACGCAGTTCGGTGATATGCCTTGAGTTCAAGAAGCTTGAGACCCAGCGAAGACGTGCGGTGTCATAGTGGCGCTATACCACCGCTCGGTTAGCGGTAAATGCATCATACTGGGCATACACATGTAGATAAATCACTTTATAGTGACATCGGACACATATTGGAAATGATGAAAAAAGCCGCAGTTTTGCCGAAAGGGGAAACATCTTTTATAATAGCCAATTAGTAGACAGCTATACGAAGTAAGGGTAGTAGTTTATCGGCCATATAAACTTGAGAACATTCTCACACTAACTAAATTACTAACCTGGTGATACGATCTCGAACGGGTGAGGTGGGTCTTCACCGCAAGAATCGGGAGGCGGCAACGCAGGCGGGATTCGGGAAGTGGAAAAAGTGGAAAAGAATGCACTCACTTCAGTGGGACATGGTTGTGACTGTAACCGAGTCTCCAGCGGTCTTGCCTAAAGCACGAGACACATTGTGTGATTTGGCGTGCGATCCGTCGTACGGTGCATCGTGCGCGACTTGCCGCAAACGACGATTCGCGACACATGGTGTTAGGTATGGCCGGACACCAAGGGCCATACCTCGTCCCCCTCACCTTCTCTTAGCCGGACCCCACGGCGCCGGAGAGGTCATTCACCCTACCCCCTGAGCCGGAGCCCACGGGTGACCTCTTCCGCTCCTCTCATGGTCGTGGCATCGTGTGCGCTTACCTCGTCCCCCTCACCTTCTCTTGGCCGGACCCCACGGTGCCGAAGATGTCATTCACCCGACCTACTCGCCGGATTCGTCGAAAAAAGGATCGACTTCTCCTTCCCGTGCTGGGTATTGCAGGAGGAGGGGCCTTCTCTCGGTGCCTGTCACGTGTCATCGACGGAAGCAAGATCCCGCCCACACGCTTGTAGAGAGCCTATTTAAGGGGCTCCGAAATGTACTTGTGATATACTTCATACCATATACTTCATACCATGTACTTCATTCTCTTCTTATTTTCTTTCAATTACCTTTGAATAAACAGTGCAAGTTTCGCACTAGAAAAACGTCGTCTCGCCCTTGCTCGGTCGCCATGGTCTACCGGAGGCCTGCAGCTCGCCGACAACGCCACGCTACCCAATAAGTAATGTCGGTGGAGCTTCGAGAGACAGGTCGCTTGCAGTGGGATCGCCTACAAATGCAACAAACTGGTTGCTAACGGAGGGATCACCCTGAGGTGCAACAAACTGGCTGGCAGCGATTGGGATACGGAATCCTGGAGACCCCAACTTGGACGACAATTACGAAATCATAGCCTCTTCGTCCTAGCAACAACGTTCGGAAAGAAGGTGTCTGGATCATGACTGCATATGGTGAGTGCACGGCTTTTCTTCACTGAGGTATCACTTGGCTTTTATGTAATTTTTGGAAAATACATAGCAGTGATCTTTTTAAACCGTTGACAGAAGTTTGAGTACGTCAAGGTTGTATAGAGTGAAGGTTTAGCAGCACTAAGGGCAGCCATGAACTTGAAGGCAATAAAGAAGCCGGAATTGTTGAGCTTGGCCAAAGAGTTGGGCCTCCAAATTGCCGAATCAAAGAGAAAGCCGGAGATCATTGAGGCGATCGAGGCGACCGGGGCAGACGACGAGAAACTGACGGAATTCCTCGAGAGCATTAAAGAGAAAGAGGAAGAGCGTAAGTGCCTTGAGGAAAAAGAAGAGCGTAAGCGCCTAGAGAACGAGGAAAAAGAAGAGCGTAAGCGCCTAAAGGAAAAGGAAGAGCGTAAGCGCCTAGAGGAAAAGGAAGAGCGTAAACGCCTAGAGGAAGAAGAAGAACAGAAGCAAAAGCACGAGAAAGCGGTAGCGGCATTAAAAAAACAGATACAATATTTTCAGCAGTTAAAGGAACAAAGACAACGCGTGTCTGAAGATTCTGTAGGCAGTACAGAGCAAAAGAATGAGAATGTGTCTAGCAGACTTTCGCCAAAAGCCGACGAGAAAAGTATTGCCTGTGAGATTAGCGGCCCAGTCATACTCGAACGGTAAGGGCTAGCTGCTAACGATGCCTTAGTGGCAACAGAGGCCTTTAAAGGCCAGAGTGAGAGCGACGAGGCGCTGTGCCAACAAAGGACTGTAGAGACAGCTAGGCCAGCTGCGAACAAATTGGCACAGTTACCGCGCGTGTGCGTCGCATCTCATGGTAGCGAGGTCGTAAGCGAGGTACAGGATACTGCGGACTTGACAGACGCGAGCACCCATGTCGAGTCAGATCTGCGTACCGAAATGAGGTGCCAGCTAGACGATGCAGTTGAGAGTAGTTCTCGGGATGGCAAGCTCCGTAGCTCACGAGAGAACAACTGCATTGTTCAGGGATCGGTGCGCCTTTCCGCCAGTCTAGGTAGCCTAGAGATGGATGATTTAATTAGGAATCATTCGGACTGTGCGTGTGAGACAGCGCTCGAGACCGACGGGCTGTGTGTCGATGCACAGCGTGAGCTGGACAATGCAGTAGAGGGCAGTTCGCAAGAGTGCGAGTTGCATAGCTCGAGTAAAGCCTGCTGCATTGTGCCAGAGTCGGTTGAGCTGTCCGCCAGTCGAGGCAAAGATAGAGTCGATTTAAATGATAATCACTCAGACTGTGCGAGCAAGAGACCGATCCGGGCCGATGAGATGTGTAACGGCCAGCACGAGAAGCCAGAAGGCGACATGAAGGAGAATTTAAAGAGAAAGCGCCGCAGAAAGAAGCGCCGCAAGAATCGGAATGTGATGGCTAAAGTAGCGAAGCCAAAGACGGCGACAGGCGCGAAAAGGCAGGGCGCGGCGAAAAGAAAGGTGCGGTCGTCACGGACAATGTTGACGCATCAAACACGTTCGAGCCACCGGTCAAAAGGGCACCGAGAAGCATGTTCTGCGCGGACGCGGAAAAAGGGCACGGGGCAGTTAAATTCCTTGTCGTTCCGTCGTTCTTTTCAAAGCTCAGTGTGCAGTAGGAAGAAGCGCAAGGTGGCAAGACGAGACCAGGTGGGGAGTAGCGACGCGGTCAATCGAGGTCATGATGAAAGCGGGGCGCCAGGACACAAATTGGCAGGGGACTCTAACGTCTTGGGGGAGCTGATAGTGAGTCAGCCCTTTTGTTGTTCCTCCGTAGCCAGAGTAGCTTTCGGTCCGCGACCCCCTCGTGTCCGGCGCAAAAGTATGAGTCAGTTGAAAACGTTTGAAACGGGAGACCAAGGAAGCTTCCGTAGAAAGGAAGTGTTTTGTTTTATTTTTGAACATTTGGAAAATTTCGCGATTTGAGACTAGAGTTTCTTTCAATGTGTAAGGTATGAGCTCTGTTTATGTTTTGTTAGAGCAGCTCGAGATTTGAAAGACGCGGCTTTTGTAAACATGTAGTATTGCGAGGTGTTCATTGATAAGTAGATAGGCTTTCAAATTTTGTGTGTAAGTAACCTGAGTGTCAAGGTTATCGTTGAGAGGCCTATGGTAACGCGTACGTGTTTTAGTTAACCTTCGTGTTTTTATGCGTTTTTATTTCTAAGGTTAAGCGCGTAAGTTTTCAGTGAGTGCATGATTTGCACCGAGAAGTGTTTTTAGTTCCTTTAGCGTCTGTCCTGAGTGGACGGATGAAAGCAGAATGATGACTGGGTTGCTCGTGTGTGTTGAGGGCAGCCGTATTCTGACTTCTTTAATGAGCGTGCGTAGAACGAGTTATTAACAGACGCAATTTGTTAAGGGTTCTGCGGAGTGCGTAAGTTACGCAATTTTAGTTGCTCGTTTAAGCTACGTGTCCTGCAGGGACTAAAGGAAGAAACGTGAGTAGGCGTAATGAAAAGTTTGCCTACGACGCGAGTACGCGTTCTGAATAGTGACCACAAGGCTAGCGCGCTTGTGATTACGTACTTGTGAAGTTGGCCAGACTGTTCAGTGGCACCAATACGTGCGATAAGTGCGCCACTGCGATAGGCTGGAAACATGCGGATCGTGTAGTTTGGGCGGTGCAAAAGCTAGTTGCTATATCGCTGGTTCAAGAAGGGTCAGCTTAACGGCAATTCCGACGGTTTAAGTCATTGCCCCTACAGTATCGAAAGTCTCATACTCATCCGGGTTTCCGTGGCATATTTTTTTTGTGCATTCATATGTTACCGAAGTGAAGCCGATTGTTAGCTGATTTGAATGACCACGTCCTAACGCTTTCAAGAAATGGCTGTTTTTAGTGTTGAAGGGGGGGAGGACGCGAGTAGGAAATGGGAAAGGTGTAGCATGTTTTCTTTTTAAAAAAAAAAGCCGGGTGTGCCTTGGGGAGAGAGGCCTTGTGCTCGCTGCTTTGTGGTTGTGGGTCCGGCACTGTTCTGTGGTGATTGCTTGCCCACGCAGGAGACGAAAAATGGCAAGACCAACTTCACCGGACCGGACTGGGAGAAATGTCACAAGAGCGCCACGTGGACGGATGACCACTCCCCGGAATCTACCTGCTACGAACGAAGGGTTCATGACCACTTCGGAGAATGCCTAACCGAAACGCCGATCCCTCGTACAGCGGCTGCTGGCCCCTACACGTCGGCATCTTCCTCCCCCGCCGGAGAGTCTGTTAGGTATGGCCGGACGCCAAGGGCCATACCTCGTCCCCCTCACCTTCTCTTGGCCGGACCCCACGGCGCCGGAGAGGTCATTCACCCTACCCCCTGAGCCGGAGCCCACGGGCGACGTCTTCCGCTCCTCTCATGGTCGTGGCATCGTGTGCGCTTACCTCGTCCCCCTCACCTTCTCTAGGCCGGACCCCACGGCGCCGGAGAGGTCATTCACCCTACCCCCTCAGCCGGAGCCCACGGGCGACCTCTTCCGCTCCTCTCATGGTCGTGGCATCGTGTGCGCTTACCTCGTCCCCCTCACCTTCTCTTGGCCGGACCCCACGGCGCCGGAGAGGTCATTCACCCTACCTCATGAGCCGGAGCCCACGGGTGACCTCATCCGCTCCTCTCATGGTCGTGGCATCGCGTGCGCTTACCTCGTCCCCCTCACTTTCTCTTGGCCGGACCCCACGGCGCCGGAGAGGTCATTCACCCTACCCCCTGAGCCGGAGCCCACGGGCGACCTCTTCAGCTCCTCTCATGGTCGTGGCATCGTGTGCGCTTACCTCGTCCCCCTCACCTTCTCTTGGCCGGACCCCATGGTGCCGGAGAGGTCATTCACCCGACCTACTCGCCGGATTCGTCGAAAAAAGGATCGACTTCTCCTTCCCGTGCTTGGTATTGCAGGAGGAGGGGCCTTCTCTCGTAGCCTGTCACGTGTCATCGACGGAAGCAAGATCCCGCCCACACGCTTGTAGAGAGCCTATTTAAGGGGCTCCGAAATGTACTTGTAATATACTTCATGCCATATACTTCATACCATGTGCTTCATTCTCTTCTTATTTTCTTTCAATTACCTTTGAATAAACAGTGCAAGTTTCGCACTAGAAAAACGTCGTCTCGCCCTTGCTCGGTCGCCATGGTCTACCGGAGGCCTGCAGCTCGCCGACAACGCCACGCTACCCAATAAGTAATGTCGGTGGAGCTTCGAGAGACAGGTCGCTTGCAGTGGGATCGCCTACAAATGCAACAAACTGGTTGGTAACGGAGGGATCGCCCTGAGGTGCAACAATGGCACGAATGAGCGGGCGGCGCGCAGCTCCGCCTGCAGAACCCTGCATGGGCGCTCGGAATACTGCGTAACTTCGAACAGAAAGTGAAAGCAAGTGCGTTTGCACAGATATCTCGTTTTGAGCAAACGATGACATTATAAGCACGTTTATGCGAACGCCGTATGCGTGTTTCCGCAAGGCCGCGTTCCCAGTGTCGGCTTTGTTGACAATGCAGGCACAGCTCGCTATGCCGTCCAATCCGACACCGGTGGCGCTTGCGACCCGATCGCATGCAGCTCGTGTAAAGAAGCGCATATAGTATGTTGGCCAGGGCGTCGTGTACACAGGTATGTCACGCTTAAATTGCAATGCATTTCATTTTATCAGCGCCGACGGAAGCGGACGAGCAAGCCAGGCGAGCTTGAGATCATCACGCTTGAGTTCCGGGGCCGGCAGCCCTTGCACTGCGTCCGAAGCTCTTAATAAAGCGCCTAAATTCGTCAGCACATTCAATGTCTGAAGATTTATGTTAGTCTGAAGTGAAAAGATGATTAGTTTTCCCGACGCTGTTGGGGGGAGGCGATGAGTAACCACCCCACTCAGGTTTTGCACAGATGATCGCTGCCGCGTCTACGCTAACCGCTTCCTAGTCGAAATCACGCCAGCGATTTCCTATTTCACACAACGTTTTATAACACGCACACTTTCGAGGTCACTTTATTCTATAAGTTATATTGTGTCAGAAATAAATTATAGCTGCTTTATGTGCCGCCGTTAGCGGCGAAAGAGGCCAGCGTTTCGACCAGGGAAAACAAAAACGAACACGGGCAGGAATGGAGATTCTTAATGGAAGGTAGGGGGAAAATACTGGATAAAGTGCAGCGCAGTAACTGTTTCTCCGGAGAGGACACCTCAACCGCGCTTAACAGGGCGGAATGAAAACAGGGGTGAGAGAGGCGCCAGCCGAAACGCCGAAGGCGCGGGAGAGGTCAAAGGCGATCAGCACGAGCTCAGCGTAATCGGGGCTCAAGGCGCGCCCAGTTGTGTTGATGCAGAGCCTGCTGTGTGACGAGTGCAGCAAGGCGCACAATGGCGCCGAGGTTCGGTGATCCATCAAGGCACACTCTCAAGTTCAACGAGTGGCCACAGAGGGCGAAAAAATCGACCGCGCGGCGCTGCTAAATAAAGAGGCATAGTATACCAATTAAAAAGGTTCCCCCGTGAGCACAATATCTCCCGCTAGAGGCACCGTAGTAAGCGCAATTTTAACCCACGAACTTTCTCCCACGCTAATCGAAGCGTTTTTATGACATGATAAAGATTACAAAATTATTATTCCTAATGATACGTTGTAGTGTTGAGTACTTACTCTGCTTTCTTTTTGGCAATGTAAACGCAAAATAACGTTCAGCATCATCGACCACCCACGTGACCTCTGGCCTGGATTTAAATTTTTACCGTTACGTTCGCGTGCACGGTAGGCACGGACTCATTCGTTCGTACACGCTCGTTGCTGTTTATAGTTCTTCGATATCACACGTTGTTTAACTTGGGATGCAGGGATGGGTTTGCGAGCGGAGATGCATAGAGTTTCTTACTATATTACCTGGAGGTAAATCTGGCGCTACTGCGCTGTGGTATGCATGGGAATGCCGGTATATTGTGACTTCGGATTGGCATCGTTCTCGGACAGCCCGGACACCTTGAAGACGCGCCTGGCAACCACCGTTCCGTTTGTCACAGTGACTCATTTCCAACTAAAACAGCCTGTAAGAAGCTGTTTTAGCTTTATTATAACACAAATACTTGTTTTGTTTAATTATCAAAGGTTGTTATTACATGTACTTTTAAATAAAACATAAGAAGTATCAGCCGGCCGCAAAGTTGGAGGACAGACGACGAAGTTCGCGCTCGCTTTGGAACAGTTTTTGCTTTTCTTCGCTTGGTTATGCATTGTAGGTGAGTAAACTTCACTGGAAGATGTAATATGGGTGAATGAAAACCTTTTATGAAGCTTTTAATTTAAGAACGAGGTATTTGTGTAGCCATAGCCACGTTTTAGACGAAGCCTTTTACAAGATTCCTCTCCTGAAAGAGCTGATGCGGCATTGGCGTGTGTCTTGCATTAACCTTTACACTGTGTGCTATGTAGCATTAAACTTTTCTTAATGTTTTTGTCTTTGAGTGCCTGCAAGGTAGGGTGGCTTCTTTCTTGAATGTAAGCTTTCTCATTCCCATATTGAATTCCTAGTCTCATTCAAGATTGCTATTCTCGCTCGACAGCCTGTGTTTTTGCGCAATCTACGTTGAAGTGACTGCTTGCAGAATCTAGTTTCGCTGCTGTCCGACTTGATACTTGTCACCCTGTTACGTTTCTCATATGTGGGAGTCTGGTCAGTTGCATTGGGAAACAGTCTCTCGAGGCAAGCACTTGCTCCTACAGTCCGCACAGTGACATAGACTGCGAATTTACACGTACCGCGGTTTGTGCAACCCGTTCCGTCCTTTCCTGCTGCTGCCGTGTGCACATTTTGCTTGTGGCCTTCCTCCGCCATGACTTGGCATCGACGGAGACTCTCATACATGATTACATGGTTCTAAGTCTATGAAGTTGATATCCACATGTGTGGAAAGGCCTGCAAAAGTGACTGCAAAATGGTGATGTCCACAAAACCGACCATGCCCATATTTAAAGAATGTGGGGCACCAAGTGTGAGTTACACATTAGTGGAAAGAAATGCGAAAGAAAGAAACATGCAGGTTAGAAAGGCGGTAACGCTAAAATTCCGGGCACTCCATGTCGCTGTGTTGGCTGTGGCAGCACATGCTTGCATCACCCGATTGTTTCGCAATGCAAGTTGCTCATCTTCAACGGGTACTGTCGGTGCAAACACGTGGGACACACTGTCCAATCTGCTTGCGCTGCTGGTTGTTGCTTATTACCAGACTACCATGTGCGACGAAGGCGAGCACTATGCCTACAGTCGGACGGTTGAATGTGCCGCAAGCAACCCATGTGAGTGTATGCTCGCTGTTGTCATGTGGATCGTAGCCAATGTATAGATTGAGCGTTATGTTAGAGTATGCTGAAGTGATTTGATTGCAGAGTCTTGTTTTAATGTTTTCCTACTTGGTCATGGTTGCCGTGTTACATTTCTCGGATGAGGCGGCCTGGTCATTTGCATTGGGTAACGGCCTCTCGAGGTGAGCAGCTGCTCCTGCAGTCCGCACAGCGAAACAACTCCCTGTATACATGTACTGCGATTGGAGCTCCCTGTTTGTCCTTTCCTGCTGCAGCCGTGGGTAAAGTGTGTTGTGGCCTTCTTTGGTCGTGATTTGGCGTGAACGGAGACTGTCATACGTGATTATATGGTTTGAAGTCTATGATGTTGATATCCACATGGGTGGAAAGGCCTGCAAAAGTGGTTGCAAAATGGTGATTCCCACAAACAGACCATGTCCATATTGAGAGCAGGTGGGGCACCAAGTGTGAGCGACACATTAGCGGCCACCCAAAGAACGAAAAGAAATGTGCAGGTAGGAAAGGAGGCAACGCTAGAATGCCGGGTAGTTCATGTCGCTGTGCTGGCTATGGCAGTAGGTGCCTGCTTCACCCGATTGATTCGCAGTGCAAGTTACGGCGACTGTCAATGCAAACAGGTGGGGCACTGTACAGAATCTTTATTGCGCTGCTGGTTGTCACTCGTTACTAGACCGCCATGTGCGACGTAGGCAAGCACTGTGCCTGAGGTCGGATAGCTGAATGTGCTGTAAGCGGCCTGTAGTGCGTGAATGCCCACTGTTGTCATGTGGATCTTAGCCAATATACAGTCTATTGTCTGAACCTTATGCGGTGATTGAATGCCGAGTCTAATTTGATAATGCTCGCCGTGTTATGTTTCTTGGATGTGGCGACCTGGTCAGCTGCATGGGCAACAGTCTCTCGAAGTAACTATCTGCTCCTGCAGTCCACACAGCGACAAAGACTCCCAATTTACATGCACCGTAATTGGTGCTCTCCCCATTCGACCTTTCCTGCTGCAGCCGCGGGCAAATTATGCTTCTGGGCCTTCATCGGCCGTGATGTGACGTGAACGGAGACCAGCACACGTGATTACATGGTCCGAAGTGTATGAAGTTGATAGCCACATGGGTGGAAAGGCCTGCAAAAGTGGCTGCAAAATGGTGTGGCCCATATTGAGAATGTGGGGCACCAAGTATGAGTTACACATTAGCTGCTGCCGAAAGCACAAAAAGTAACGTTCAGGTTGGAAAGGAGGTAACGTTAAAATGCCAGGTAATCCATGTCGCTGTGTTGGTTGCGGCAGCAGATGCCTTGCGTCACCCGATTGCTTCGCAATGCAAGTTACGGCGACTGTCGATGCAAACAGGTGGCGCACTGCCCAATTTGCTTGCGCTACTGATTGTCGCTCGTTACCAGATCGCTATGTGCGACGACGAAAGTCAGTAGTTTACGAGCTCGCGTTAGTGGTTTCAGCGCATCTCGACGTGCAAATTTTATTTCTGCTCTTGTACGAGAAGGTGCACTGCTTTTCTTCTGCCAATAAAGTCGCACGTCCTGTTCACTAACTTGCGGCTTGTTTGTATGGGCGTCCGTAGAAGCTCTTTAGTCTCCTGGCGATTAAAACGCGGCATCTGAGGCATGCCACAAAGCCAGCAAGACGAGCGCGGTGCGTACCCAGCGTATGCCACCGGCATGGCCACCGGTATGAAGCGGCCATATTGGATATTGCACTAAAAAAAAGATATTTCCGCTTCCTGTTTAAGTAGCGCCATCTATCGGGGGCCCCGCTAAGTTCCATGCGCTGCCGCTTCTTATTTTCGAACCACTGTGGAAGGTGCAGTTTCCCCTCTGTAAAGTTGGTTCTTTATTCTATGGTCGCGCTTCAGCGTCATTTTCGCTCGAGAGGCGTCTACGGAGTGGCGAAGAGCACATGTTGGCGCCGTTACTCTTCTGTGTTGTTTTGGTTTGCGAACGCCTTGAACTCTTGTGGCAAGCGGGACGCCGCTTTGCGGCATTTTCTATCACCATAACCTGCTGCGCCTTCGTATGCCAAAATAGTTTCAGCTAAGACAAGAAGCTCTTCTCGATACGTCCGGTAAGCGCTACGGGTTAGGAAGAAAGACATGGATTCATCGAATCGGGAGGTAGAACATCAGACCAACATTCTCCACACCACTATACGAGGTAGTTGCGAGTCTTTCATAGTGTAGGCCTGTGCGACATGTGCTTTGTTTATATAAATAGTGCGGTCGTATTTGGTGCGCTTAATCGTATCGTACGCCAACAGACTTGAATTCGCGGGCACGCGAGGCTGCGTGCGACAACGGGATTACGAAACCTTTAGGAATCGGCGCATTCCTTTTGACAAGATTTGAGGCTCCAGCATGAAAACTCATCTTAGGAAAGCAACTGTCTGCATTTTCTGGTTACTAACTAGCCTTGTTTAGAGCGAGTAGCTTTGTTTGCCTCTTTTGTTCGTGTTCGTCATTGGCGGTCGCCCGGTGGACTTGCGACACAGAGGAAAAGTGTGCGTGCTCTCGAGAAACGGCGTTCGTCGCCGAATGACAGCATCATATAGTAATTGAGACGTACGTGTTAATCCGAGCCAGCTTTAAAGTATGTGGAGGTTAAGATGCGGTGGTGGAGCACTCGCAAAGCAAACGTGCAGTCGCCCGCTCGTTCGCTGGCTGGTTTAGTCGTTCGCTCGTTCGTTTAGTCGTTCGCTTACTCGTTCGACCACTATGTCTTAGAGACACACGTAATGAGACAACAAATTGTGCCTCAATTGAACGACTGCATCATTTCACTTACCGCAATTTCGGCCGCGTCATAGCGCGGCAATTCTTTGCGCGGTGTTACGTTTCGCCTACGACGCGCGGTATAGCCGGCGCAGATGCAACGGACGCCGGGGCTTCGTTCAAAGCGGCGGACATTTCGGCCCGTTCAGCGCTGCCGCAACGCCTCCCCGCCAAGCGCGTCCAGGCATGTTTCAATGCCACGTGTCTTCGTGTGTGCGTGTGTGTGTGTGCATGTTGGTGCCCACGCTTGTCAAAGCGCGGATCCGGGGAGAGGAGCTCCCCAACTGTGAAGCGAGGAGGTCTGACCGGCGCCGGCCCGGCGGATGCGTCACCTTCTAGTCTCAACGTGCCCGAGCGGCGCCGTCACTTGCGCCCCATCTAGAGCCGTTCCTTCTTGCCCTCAACTCCGGGAGTATAAAAGCAGCTGCTCCCGGACGCCAAGAGAGAGGCTCCGATTTCTTCCGTTGAGTAACGTGCTCTCCCGTCTCTCCACTTCGGTCGATCTGACCGGCCGCTCTTTTGCGATGCTAGAATAAACAAGTTGTTCTGTTAGCAGTCGACTCATCCTTTGCCAGCACCTTCGGATGCTTTCAGTTGTGCCCCAGGCCGCCAGGCCAACGCTACCCTTGGGGCTTGCGACCCATTTGCGACAGCGGTCATCACTTCACCAAAGTCATACCTCGCAAATGGTATTTCGGAATGAGCGCAACCGTCCTAAATGCATGCACCTTAGTGTAACTTGGTTCGGGACAAGTAAGTCACTTCGTGAACGGACGAGTTAACGCACGATGAAATGTTATTCGTTATGAGTCACTAACCTGAAAAAATAACCCACTTGTTTGATTTTGAATGAAGCGCTGTTGCCGCATTACAGCTTCGCGAACGAATAGAAAAAACTGATTTCATTTTCTGTATATATACGCAGAATCCCGACTCAATGATCGGCTGCGCGTACTTTTGTCGACTTTGAGGCACGAGAAACATAATAGCACCAGCGCCCACCTCTGAGCCTTTGCGCGTGTTTAGAAGATTGGCAAGCACGCACGTTGGCGGCACTGTAGCTTGTAATACTCTATCGAACCTTCAGAGCAGCGATTGTTCGTGTCCTCTCTCAGCCCTTGTACGTCATAACTGATACGCGCCGCGAATTCACATGGTAAGGACGGCGCGGATTATTTAGGCTACTGAGGGCTTACTGGAGGTTAGGATGTTGGCATTCAATCGTAAATGTGTTATTTACAACAATTCGCCATAGCATCTTGCGACACTTGACAAGTGTTGCGTACCTAATTGTAGTGCACGCGATACATTTCAAGTCGTCATGGCACAGTGTTAGTGCTCGTTCAGATAATTTTCTTTAAAAATAATTATCAAGCAGGAAAGAAAGCTGCTGCCGTCACTGAATATCTATAGCCCTCCGTATAGAAATTCTATGCTGTACACGCAGTTACGCGAAGTTATAAAGCCAACGCCTAAGGCCTTGCTATGCGTGCATTCACTCTGCGAAATGTCGTCTGCTATGCTCGAGCGGTGTAGGCGGCGCCACGGTCGAGGAGGGAGTGTGAAAAGAGGAGAAACGAGGAGGCATGAGTTTCATATTAGTATAACTAGAGGGAAATCTGGCGCTGCGATCGTTCAACCATCATGGGAATGATGGGGAGCACAGGCTTCGGATTGGCATTCTGTTGACTGGGGAACTAGTCCACAAGTATTTTTTGGCAGTTTTGGTTTCGCTCCAAGCGCAATTGCTATAACCTGCAGTGGGATAGATAGATATATAGATAAGCTTTATTAAAATAATAATTAAAAAAACAGCTAATGGTCGGGGCCCTTAGTCCAGGGCTCCGCTGGCTCTTGCCATCTTCTCAGCTCTCTTTATCAGCTTGAGCTGGTCGTCGAGGGCCGAGCTGGACAGCAGTGCCTCCCATTGCTCCCTCGTGGTGTTCGTGTCTGGGTGTTCTATGTTGTGTAGTGCGCACTCCCAAGTAATGTAGTATAGGGTTGGTGTGGCCCCACACCATGGGCATTCGTCCCTGTAGGCTGTGGGGTGTATCCTATGTAATATGTGTAAGTTCGTGTAAGTGCCTGTCTGGAGCCTACGCCAGGCAGCGGCATCTTCTGTATTTAGATTTCGATGGGGTGGTGGAAATCGCAAGCGACGCCCTCTGTGGTAGTTCACGATGGCCGAATACTAGAGGTCGACAGGGTCCAGGTCTTCTGCAGCCGGCGTGTTGAGTGCTCGGTTATGTACGAATCCTCGAGCTGCTCTGTCGGCCTGCAGGTTGCCCGTGATGCCAGTGTGGCCCGGTATCCAGATGATGGCTTGGGTGGTGAAGTCCTTAGGGTCCTCCTTGAGTATTCCGCCTAGGACTTGTGCAGCAGGTCTTCCAATTCTTCCCTGTAGGAAGTTGCGGCAGGCCTGCTGGGAATCCGTGAGGATCGTCAGTGATTGGTTTGCGTGTAGGCCCTCGCGGATGGCTACCGCGATGGCCAGCTCCTCGGCTTCCGTAATCGTGCAGGGGCGGGTCGATGCAGCGGAGGTAACGTGGCCTCGGTAGTCGCATGCCACTGCAACTGCGCCCTTGTTGTTCGTGCCATACATGGCAGCGTCCGTAAAACGGGCCGTGGTATTGAATCTGAACGCTTTCTCCATGTACTGGGCCCTTGCTCTCCTCCTGCCGGAGTGTAGGTTAGGGTCCATGTTGCGTGGTATCGGGGCAACGTGAAACCTGTCCTGGACGTGATGAGGTATGGAACAGGTTTCTTGGGTTCGTGTTGTTATTGCTGGGAACCCCAAGGTTTGTAGGACCTGCCGGCCCGTGCGAGTCCGCGCAAGTCTCTGTTGTTGCGAGACGTAATGGGCTTCTGCCAGTTCGCTGAGGGTGTTGTGCAACCCTAGCGCCAATAATTTTTCAGTCGATGTACTCATCGGCAGGCGGAGAGCGGTCTTCAAAGCCATCCTTAAAAGTGTGTCGGCCTGCTTCGCCTCGGACTGTGTGAGGTGGTAGTAAGGCAGGCTGTATGTGATTCTGCTCACCACCAGGCTACTGACCAGTCGCAGGGTGTCGCTTTCCTTCATGCCTCTGTTCTTGGATGTTACGCGAGAGATCAGGCGTAATATCGCCTTGACACTGCTTTTGAGGAGTGTAAGGGTGTGTGTGGCCCGCTGGTTGGACTGCAGCCACATGCTCAGCACCCTCAGCAATGGCTTCTCTGGTATGAGGCCCCCGTTGAGGCGTACCTCGAGTCTTCTTGTTGGGTCTGTGGGGACTGTGTGGTTACCCCGGCCTCGCCAGACTCGTAGGAGCTCAGATTTCTCGGGGGAGCATTGTAGTCCCCGTTGGTTGACGTATTCCTGGATGATATTTGCTGCAGTTTGCAGCCGTTCTTCTTTTTCAACGAGGGACCCTGTTCTGGTCCAGAGTGTTATATCATCTGCGTAGATTGCGTGCCGAAGACCTGCTACGTCCTGCAGTTTGCTTGCGAGACCGATCATGGCGACGTTGAACAGCGTGGGAGAGATGACAGCACCTTGTGGTGTGCCCTTGTTGGGAGGGTGGTACACTGAAGTCTGGATCTCTCCCATCTTCAGCTCCGCCGTGCGGTGGCTCCGGAAGCTCTGAACATACTTGTACGTTCGCTCGCCGCAGTTGGTGTTGGCCAGCCCTTCTAGGATTCCTTCGTGGCTGACGTTGTCGAAAGCCCCTTTGATGTCGATTGCTAGGAGGACGTGTTCGCCGCTGCGGGAAACGTTACTGAGGACTTCTTCCTTGATTTGGAGTAGCACATCTTGTGTGGACAGGCCTGCGCGGAAACCGAACATGGTGTCCGGCAGGTGTTTGTTATCTTCAAAGTGTCTCTGTAGTCTCGCGTTTATAACTTTTTCGTACACCTTGCCAAGGCAGGACGTGAGCGATATGGGCCTAAGGTTTTCAATTGCCAATTTCTTGCCCGGTTTGGGGATCATGATTATTCGTGCGTGTTTCCACATCGCCGGCACCGTACCTTGTTCCCAGTGTTGGTTGACAAAAGCCGTGAGCTCGGAGATAGACTTGTCGCTCAGGTTTCTGATCATCGAATTCGTGACCTGGTCCGTGCCCGCCGCTGTGTTACGGGTGGTGGCTGCGATGACCGCTCTCATTTCGTTTTCGGTGATAGGTTCGTCCATTAGCGGGTTGGGTTGTCCTGTGTAGGGTGTTCTACATGCTTCTGTGGGAGTGGGATCTCCATAGCACTTGGTCTTGATGGCATCGATGAGGTCTTGTTGGCTACCTGGGTAGGTGTGTAGTAACCGTTCCAGAGCCCTGTGTCCTTCTCCTTTGGTTTTGGTGGGGTCCAGGATGGCTTTGAGGATGTGCCACGTCTTGGCCGTGTCCAGCGTGCCACCGAAGGAGTCACAGAATCTATATCAGTTCGCGGAGGCGAGTTGCATGGCATATTCTTCTGCTTCCGCTGTTATTTGTGCTATGCGCGTCTTCAGTTTCCTGTTATATTTCTGTTTTTTCCAGCGGCGGGTAAGGCCCCGTTTGGCATCCCACAGGTGTAGTAAGTGGGGATCCACCTCTGGGGTCTCTTCCGTTCTGGCGATTTCCTTTGTGTGGCGTTGTTTATGTCGACGGAGGTTGTCGCACCAGTCTTCCAGGTTCGTGATTGTGTCGGCGTCCTGTTCTTGGGCTTCCCTGATTTTTCGCCAGTCAGTGAGTTTAGCTGTGCCGATCTGCCTGCGTAGGCGTCCAGTCTGTAGTGTTATGTTTAATATGTAGTAATCGCTGCCTAGGTTTTCGAGTGTGTTGAGCCATTCGGCTCGCGTGGTTTGAGTGATGAAGGCGAGGTCGGGAGTGGTGTCGCGTGTTACGCTGTTCCCTTCCCTCGTCGGTATGTTCGGGTCTGTGATGAGTGTGAGGTGACACTGTTCAATTAGTGTTTGTAGCTGGAGACCTTTCCAATCCTGCCTCTGGTATCCCCACAGCGTGTTCTGAGCGTTGAAGTAGCCTATGATTACCAGGGGACTGTCTTTAGCGAGGCGGAGGGTGTCCCCAAAGAGTTTACCTATGTTTGCCCGCCTTTGGCTGGGGGGGCAATAAATGTTGAGAACGAAGACGCTCTGTTTCTGGTTGCCGTTGTATATTATTTCGAGAAGTACATGTAGTACGTCCACGTCGTCTATGGGTTTGTGTTGTATGGTTGTGATGTTTCTGTCTACTAGTGTGGCTACCTTCCACTTGTCGTCTTGACTTGTGTGGTATTCTTCGTAGCCATGTAGTGTTGGTCGGGTACCGGGCTCTTGTAGGGCTATGACCCCAGGTGGCTTCGAGGAATGAGCGATAAATTGTGTCAGCAGCCCTTTCTTCCTCCGGTACCCACGGCAGTTCCATTGCCAAATTTCTCAGTTTTCTTTGACTTGCCTGTATGGTCTAGGCATTGTTGTACGTTGTGGTCGGTGATGTTACAATTTGGTTCGGTGCTGCTACAGGTGTGGCCTTGTAAAGGTTCTGTCGTAGCGTCTTACGTAGTTTTATGGAGTGAAGCTGGTTCTTAAGCTTGCTGTCTACAGTGGCTTCCATGTGTTTTATTGCTGCATCTGTGCGTTGTATTGCAGTCTGTGTGATTTGTTCCAATTGGGTGCGTGTAGCGTCCATGAAGGCTTGCATCTGGGTGCGCATGGCATCAACATTGGTTTGTAGGTCAATGATGTCCTTGTGTGGAGCCATCTCTTGTGGTATTTGTGTGAGCTGTAACACTTGTTGTTTGAGTTGTCTGTTTTCTTGTGTGAGTGTTTCTATCTGTGCGCGCATAGCCGCGAGTTCCTGTTCCAAGTTTACAGATGGTGGCGCCTGTGGTTTTTTATACGAAGGGGAGGCTACTGCTGCCCAGCTTACCTCGTGTTCTTTGGTGGTAGTCCTCTTGAGCGAGGCCTCCTTGGTCTTTCGGTTGTGTTGCTGGGGCCCCTTGCCTTTGAGTGCCGCGGTCGCTGGTGCTGCCTGCTGTCCTTGTTTGGGCGTCGACCGGGATCGCCGTCTGGGCGACCGAAAGTGAGACCGGGGGCGAGAGCAGGAGCGGGACCTGGGACCTGAGCGGGACCTGGAACCAGACCGGGTAGATGCTCGGAGACTCCGAGTAGTCGAAGTCGGAGTCTTCCCGCTCGGAGCTGAACCATCGCGGGCGAAGGTCAGCCGCCTTGGTCGACTGAGTGACCGGGCGGGGCTGTCGTTGGGTTTTGGGTGTGGTGGTGGAGGCAGGCTTCCATCTGGGTGGAATGAGCTTGAGCTTGTTGTTGCACCCTATTGCGGCCGTGAGATGGGCCCCTCCGCACAGGGCGCACTTCGGAACACAAGTGTGTCCGCCGTCTGGGTTAATGATGTTGCAAACGTTGCACGCACGAACCGTTGGGTTGGGGCAGACGTCTGGTCGGTGTCCGGTGATTCTACAGATGGAGCAGAACTGCCTTGTCGGCAGGTAGTCTCGGCAAGGCATCTCCCCTCCGTAATAGTATACAAATCTAGGCACCTGGGGTCCCTCGAAGTGGAGTAGGGCTGTCTGGGATTGTCCGAGCATACGGGCCCGCACGATGCGGACTCCGTGTGTGCGGACCCGAAGATTCGCCATAAGCTCTTCTTCGCCGGTGCCTGCGTCGATGCCGTGTACGACACCTTTAAGCAGGCCCTCGGGTGTTGATAGATACACCTTCACAGGATGTGATCGTCCGTGAAAGGTGAGGCTTATAACTTTCATGAGGGTGGCCGCCGTGGCCTCGTGAGGGGTGCTCACGATGATGATATTCGAGCCGTGTCGCAGGCGGACGATGAAGTCATCCGCCTTGTAGGTCGGCGCACCTCCGGTGGCTTGTACGATCGCCTTGGCCACTTGGTGGGTCTGTAGTTTTCGAACGATGAGGCCCGAGGTCGGTCGGATAATGATTTTCATGTCAGTGCGCGGTAGTGGAGGCGCGCGTCGGCGAGGCCTGCTCCTTGCAGCCGCGTCTTCAGAAATAGGTGTTCCGGCTCCGCGCTCTTCGCAGGTAGCTTGCGACGTGGCTTTCGAGGCGGCAGCTGGCGCCTGGGTTAGAGCTAGCCCTAACGGTGTGGTTTTCGATGGCGGGGTTTGCCCGACTGGGTCTTGCTCACCAGTGGATTGTTGTTTTTGCAGACGGCGTTTCCGATGGAGGGAAACGACCGTTTGCCACTGGGATTCTTGATTGTGGAGCTGCTCCGAGAGGACGGGAGACGGCCCGGGCAAGGCCTCGTCAAGCAGGGGTCTCGGGTGACTCTCGGATACAACTTCCATGGTTTCGGTGTCGGTGGGTTGGTGGGCAATGGTGCCTGGGTTTCCCACGATCGTAGCGTTCCGGGCTGGGTCGCCCCCACAGCTCACCGTAGACACGGTGGCTGCTTGCGGGTCTCCGAGCTGCCGCGCGCCAGCGTTCGGCGTTAGGGCTAACCCAACCGTCGGCGTGGCCGAACGGGCTCTCGTTGGTCTTAAAACTGCGGCTCACCGAAGCTCGGCTCCGTTGAATCCCCTTGATGTTTACAAATATTCCGCTGATACCGGTGGTACCAGGAGATTTTGGGCGCTTGGAAAATTTGAAATCACGGAGCCGATGCAAAGCACGTCTGCACGCTTCGAGCTTCTTATTCTTCCTCCACCTGCAGTGGGACAGTGCAACGCAAAGCTCTCTGCCTTTGGTATGTTGCTCGAAGTGGCGATAGCGCGATGGGCCAAGCGGCTGAGATGATGTTTGTGTCGCGGTATGGTGTCGAAGCTCTGACGAGAAAGCGACGGCATCGTAAACGTTGAAAGAACATGTTTTGACCGTTTGGACCTTGGTTTGAAATTACGGGGGTTTACATGCCAAAACCAATTTCTGATTATGAGGCACGCCGTAGTGGAGGACTCCGGAAATTTCGACCACCTGGGGTTCTTTAACGTGCACCTAAATCTAAGTACACGGGTGTTTTCGCATTTCGCCCCCATTGAAATGCGGCCGCCGTGGCCGGGATTCGATCCCGCGACCTTGTGCTCAGCAGCCTAACACCATAGCCACTGAGCAACCGCGGCGGGTTGGACCTTGGTTTGTTAAGTGTGTTAGGTTGGTGCTGTAGCGTCACGTGCTTTATGAAACTTCAGAATAGGAAAAAGAAGGCACTCTGATACAAGCCATAGACGGTTCTACTTCTAGGGGCTTGACAATCAAATTTTATTCAGAGCTTTACCATGCATTGCTCGTTTATGTGCTCATTGAAATGCGTGTTTTAGGGCTTTCAGAACACAAACTTACTTGTGGTAGGAAAAGCTGCTGCTTCCTAGCTGTAGTCTAGTGTCACAAGATGTACATCTACTATCTCTGTAGTAGATGTACTGTACCATGTAGCCCAGCAAGCCTTCTGGGGCTAAAATGGGAGCACAGCGTCCACATAATTATTATTTTCAGAGAGCCGCTGAGCAGCTCTCTTCCACAGATACGCCATCCCACATCAAACCTTTGGTTTTCGTCATGTCTGTTGATATCATAAAGGTGTCACGTCAAGCACGATGCCTGTCAAACAAATACGTTTCTCCATGAGCATCGTAATGCAATGAGCGAACAGTTGTTGCCTCGCGTGGCGCTCTGTTCACAGTGAGTAGTCTTTAGCACTGTGAGTTAAACTTAACCTTCAAGTTAACTACCATTTTAATGCGATAGCAACTATATCGACACTCCAGGAGCATTTCTGCCGTCGCCGTGAGGTTCCGTATAAAGTGCAAGGACGATAAAAAATCGTCACCGCGTGCCGTATGTTGTGTGTGCGAGTGAAAGCGTGCGAGGGTGAGCCGGCACAATCTCGTACATGCAAGCGAGGAAAGCGGTGAGGAAGCGCGCCGTCTTCCGTCGCGCGCAAAGCTCCGGGCGTGGGGCGGAGGAGGATAGGGAGGGGGCGCGCGTTCTACTCCGGGTAGCTCGGGTAAAGCCCCTTAAACTTCGTAAAGTACTGCCACGCTTTGAAGAATGCCGCTGCCTCCTCAGGCGCTCTGGCCGAGGCCAACGCCACGTCGATATTGGCCTAATAGCATCACGTGGGCCCTCGCGCCGTGCATCAGCGCCATTTTTGCTCGAGAAGCGTCTACGGAGTGGCGAGGAGCGCATGTTGGCGCCGTTGCTACGTTCGAGCAGTGTAGTCGGCGCCACGGTCGAGGAGGGAGCGTGAGAGAGAGGAGAAACGAGGAGGAGTGAAAGCGGAGGAGGAGAGTGCCGCTACTTTACGAAGTTTAAGGGCCTTTAAGCTCGGGCGGTCGCCCGCGCCCTCCCGTGCCGCTTTATCTTGAACGCCATCTGCGACGGGCACAGTCTCCCGCGCGCTGTCTTTGTGGCTTAGTTCGCGTTGATGCGAGACGCAGCAAAAAGGTCAATTCGGTCGCTGCTGCTGCCCTGCTTCCTTGCTCCAGCGTTTTAACGCGACAGCGTTAAGGAGCTCGTGTCGCAGAAAAGCCGGTGTCGTCGGCGTCGGCGACGTTGACCATGAGCGGAAAATTCCGGAATGTAAATCATAAAGAAAAACAGCTTGCAAGATGGGCTGGGTGCGAATCGAACCAGGGTCTCCGAAGTGTGAGATGGAGACGCTACCACTCAGCCATGGGTTAGATGGTTCAAAGCGGGACAAAAGCACCTCTAGTGAATGCGGTGTTGCCTTAAAAAGGAGCCGTAGAAAGTTATCATCATCATCATCATCATCAGCCTGGTTACGCCCACTGCAGGGCAAAGGCCTCTCCCATAGTTCTCCAACTGCCCCGGTCATGTACTAATTGTGGCCATGTTGACCCTCCAAACTTCCTAATCTCATCTGCCCACTTAACTTTCTGTCGCCCCCTGCTACGCTTCCCTTCCCTCGAAATCCAGTCCGTAACCCTTAATGACCATCGGTTATCTTCCCTCCTCATTACATGTCCTGCCTATGCCCATTTCTTTTTCTTGATTTCAACTAAGATGTCATTAACGCGCGTTTGTTCCCTCACCCAATCTGCTCTTTTCTTATCCCTTAATGTTACACCTATCATTCTTCTTTTCATAGCTCGTTGCGTTGCCCTCAATTTAAGTAGAACCCTTTTCGTAAGCCTCCAGGTTTCTGCCCCGTACGTGAGTAGTGGTAAGACACAGCTGTTATAAACTTTTCTCTTGAGGGATAATGGCAACCTGCTGTTCATGATCTCAGAATGCCTGCCAAACGCACCCCAGCCCATTCTTATTCTTCTGATTATTTCACTCTCATGATCCGGATCAGCAGTCACTACCTGTCCTAAGTAGATGTATTCCCTTACCACTTCCAGTGCCTCGCTACCTATCGTAAACTGCTGTTCCCTTCCAAGACTGTTAAACATTACTTTAGTATTCTGCAGATTAATTTTCAGTCCCACCCTTCTGCTCTGCCTCGCCAGGTCAGTGAGCATGCATTGCAGTTGGTCCCCTGAGTTACTAAGCAAGGCATCATCAGCGAAGCGCAAGTTACTAAGGTATTCTCCATTTACTCTTATCCCCAATTCTTCCCAACCCAGGTCTCTGAATACCTCCTGTAAACATGCTGTGAATAGCATTGGAGAGATCGTATCTCCCTGCCTGACGCCTTTCTTTATAGGGATTTTGTTGCTTTCTTTATGGAGGACTACAGTGGCTGTGGAGCCGCTATAGAGATCTTTCAGTATTTTTACGTACGGCTCGTCTACACCCTGATTCCGCAATGCCTCCATGACTGCTGAGGTTTCGACTGAATCAAACGCTTTCTCATAATCAATGAAAGCTATATATAATGGTTGGTTATATTCCGCACATTTCTCTATCACCTGATTGATAGTGTGAATATGATCTATTGTTGAGTAGCCTTTACGAAATCCTGCCTGGTCCTTTGGTTGACGGAAGTCTAAGGTGTTCCTGATTCTATTTGCAATTACCTTAGTAAATACTTTGTAGGCAACGGACAGTAAGCTGATTGGTCTATAATTTTTCAAATCTTTGGCGTCCCCTTTCTTATGGATTAGGATTATGTTAGCGTTCTTCCAAGATTCCGGTACGCTCGAGCTCATGAGGCATTGTGTATACAGGGTGGCCAGTTTTTCTAGAACAATCTGCCCACCGTCCTTCAACAAATCTGCTGTTACCTGATCCTCCCCAGCTGCCTTCCCCCTTTGCATAGCTCCCAAGGCTTTCCTTACTTCTTCCGGCGTTACTTGTGGGATTTCGAATTCCTCTAGACTATTCTCTCTTCCATTATCATCGTGGGTTCCACTCGTACTGTATAAATCTCTATAGAACTCCTCAGCCACTTGAACTATCTCATCCATATTAGTAATGATATTGCCGGCTTTGTCTCTTAACGCATACATCTGATTCTTGCCAATTCCTAGTTTCTTCTTCTCTGCTTTTAGGCTTCCTCCGTTCCTGAGAGCTTGTTCAATTCTATCCATATTATAGTTCCTTATGTCAGCTGTCTTACGCTTGTTGATTAACTTCGAAAGTTCTGCAAGTTCTATTCTAGCTGTAGGGTTAGAGGCTTTCATACATTGGCGTTTCTTGATCAGATCTTTCGTCTCCTGCAATAGCTTACTGGTATACTGTCTGACAGAGTTACCACCGACTTCTATTGCACACTCCTTAATGATGCCCACAAGATTGTCGTTCATTATACTGCGTTCAAAGTTCATTATCGTTCAATTATCGTTCATTATCGTTCAATATTAGCGTTCATTATCGTTCAAAGTTATACTGTGGTGTATATCGGTAATTATGAGCATGTCAATTACAGAAGTCGCAGTTAAACGAGTAGCGAAGTACGTTTCCGCTACACTTCTTCTGCGCTTGGCGCACACGCAGAGCCATCTTGCGGCAAACACAGAAGACCCCCTCCTCGCAATGTACAGCACTGCCCCGACAGGTGGCGCGCTACTCGCTCGCTTCTCCCCTTCTTCTCGTTTGAGCACATTGGGGCAGTGCGGGAACCGGTTCGAGGATGCCCCAAATTTGTTCTATGTCTTTGTGTGACTCAAGAGCATGCCGAGCGAATGAGTGGGCGGTGCGAACGGGGTGCGATAACGCTATCGCGTTCCACTCTTGAAGGCGAAGCTTAAGCATTCTCAAATTTTTGAGAGCGAATTTCCGCGGTAAGATGTGTTCATGTTTGCTTGTGTGCGGACACCATGCTTTGTAATTTAGTTAGTGTGCCTGTGTTTAAAAGTTTGTATGACCGATAAAACTACTATCCTTCGTAAAGCTAGCTTTCCACTACTTTGCTATCGCAATCGATGCTTCGCCTTTCGGGCGAAACTGCGACTTTTTATTAGCGAAGATGTTTATGCGGACCGTGTGCCGTCGTTGTCGGACTTCGCTAAAGATGTGCCGCGTGACCTAGTGGGAGAGGAAAAGAAGAGCTCAACAGGGGGAAGGGATCGGAGTGACCCCTTTCCCACTGTGAGAATGCTATCTTATACGTGAATATATGGTTGTCACACGGTGCATTTTCGGCAATCGAGCCCGATCGACATGAAATTTACCGACGATTGCTTCCACCCTGCCTCGAAAGAAACAAATGTTATGCTGGCGGTTTGCAGCCAATGAACAGCACCCAGAGATTGAAACGCGGTACCAGGAGCGCGTGGCTTCCGGTGCCTCTTGCGCCAGCAAGAAGTGCCGGCAGCAATGTCAATCGTCAAGCCAATCCAGCCACTCCGCGAAACCTTGCTCTCGTTACTGGCCCGCAAAAATCGGGCGAAGCAACTTGCACGCGAAAAAAAAGCACGGCAAAACACACAGAAACCCTACGCGCAAAAGAAAAGAAACACTGGGAGAAACGCAAAGAGAGCACTCCTAACGCACAGTCACCATGCGAAGCACGCAAAAGCGAAAATGAGGTGAAAGAATGGTTAAACAAAAGAGTTACAATGTATACTGCTTGAGAAGTTTGACTTGCGTGGTGTGACACTCGGTGTAGCTAACACAGCTTCTCTGTTCGACCATCTTCACGGACTGGAAGTGGTGGGGATTTTTTTTTTTTTTCTATTAGCCTAATAAGATGGAAGCACTGTGGTCATAATCAGCTATGGGTTGTTTTCTCTCTTTCTTTACCTTTTTATCTTGACATGACTTCAGCACTAGCACTAAAGAGAAGAAAACTTTTTTGTGGCGATGCTGTGTCCTCAACGCCATAGCACTAAGGGGTGGTCTTTCCTGTAACGGGAAAAATCGAGCTAGGCGGTCGTGTCTGTTCCACACTGCGCCTGGACGCCTACTCCTGATGCGTGTGAAATGCAGAACAGTCAAGGAGCTTTTCATTTCACAGTTTAACATTTGTGGTTTATTCAAAACGAATATAATTTTTTTAGTTACCCCTGCTGCTATCGTAACACGAGGAAATCTCTCACTTGATCGATTTTATTTTCAGAATGATTTACGATTTCCATGCAATCTTTAGCACAGTTTTGAGTTTAGTATAATAGTAATCGGTCATAATTTTGTCGTACAGCAGGAAACAACTCAATCTAATTTTCTTTTTGCAATCTAAAGTCGATAAATTGAGACCAGTAGTATTCTTAGTTTATTAGCTATCGAATACATTACTATTTATGACACATTATGTGGATAGCCATTAAACGGAACGCTTGTTTTGTTTAACAACAGCGCCACACAAGTAAGAACAAAATGCCGGTTAGAAACTTTTCAGATCAGGCATTGCGCTGCCGAAAGTTATGACCATCAAAGCGATAATTATTTTCTTGCTTGCAGAGAGTCTGTGTCCGGCAGGAATGGAGTTCCTGACGTGCGGACCCGTCAACATTCCAAGATGCTCGCCCCAAGAAAAGCTGGCCAGAGATTCCTGTATGCCTGGCTGTTTCTGCCCTTCGTTCAAAGTTCTGCACGAGGGGCAATGCATTGATAGAGAGTCGTGTCCAGCAACGCCTTGGCGTAATTTCCGCAGAACGTATAGTGCCAATGACATGTCATAATTTCGGTTATTGTATGCCCGTACATCTCAGCACCTTCTATCACACAGGTCTTATCACGTAAATTTGCCTATTGTGAAATAAACTATTTTCAAGAAACAGCTGTGTAAAACTGCACGACATTTCTTTTCTTCGTTTTTGAAATGCCTCTAAAGCATTTAAATATGCAGAACATTGTGTCATGATCTTGATCGACTTTCCTGTCGCAACATATATAGTAGTCTTCTCAGGCCGACTGTATTCTAACTAGAATTGACGACTTTCTGGTGCAACTTGGTGGTGGGAATAAATTTCAAATATTTACGATGTGTATAGAGGAGGTTTACTCGGTGTAGAGCAATTCGCCGAGCGCAGTCACGTGTTGCACACCATCAGTCCCGCTGTTTCAGCACGTCATTACAGCTGCAACATTACGTAAGTCAGAGCATAATGTATGCAAGGATTCAAGAGTCTGTTTATCATAGTGTAAGGAAGATGACGAACGTGCGCGCAGTCAGCAGCATCGGCAGCATCGAGCGCGCAGCAGAAGCTCGAGCTCGGGGACTGTGCTCGGTGCATCGTAGAACCGGCGGTCGCTGCGAACCCGAATAAACCTCCTTTATAAGTGGTGGAGCCGTGCGGGGTAACGTTCCACTCTACCATCCTGGAACTCCGTTCTCGGACGCTACCCTCCGCCATGCCGGACGCCGACCAGCAGACTCTTCCATCGCCACCCGTCCCTTGCGCTGGCACCGTTCGCCAGCGTGAGCCTCCCATCTTCAGCGGAACTGACGACAACGACGTTGAAGAGTGGCTGTCGTCCTACGAACGGGTGAGCGTTCACAACAAATGGAATGACTCGGACAAGCTGGTTTACGTCTCATTCTACCTCGCGGGCGTGGCCAGTCTCTGGTTCAGAAATCATGAAAGGGATATCCGAACGTGGTCGGCGCTCAAGACGTCCATTACGGAAGTATTTGACCGACCCGCCGTCAGGAAACTCCGAGCCGAGCAGCGTTTGCGTACACGCGCACAGGACACGGGTGAGACATTCACCAGCTATATAGAAGACGTTCTCGATTTGTGCAGGCGCGTGAACGCTGCCATGACGGAAGCGGAAAAGATCAAGCACGTCATGAAGGGAATCGACGATGACGCGTTCCAAATGCTTCTGGCCAAGGACCCGCGCACTGTTGGCGACGTCATCAGCTTGTGCCAGAGCTATGATGAAATGCGTAAGCAGCGAGCTCTGACAAGGCGACATCCCACACCAAATGCGGCATCACTCTGCAGCCTTACCACCGGCCTAGAACAAGCCTCCCTGATAACGCAAATCAAGGATTTCGTCCGCGAAGAAGTCGCACGACAGCTATCTCTGGTGTCCGTCACTCAGGAGTCTGCCAGCACTTTGCCGTCTCACATCCGTAACGTGATCCATGAAGAGGTCGCGGAAGCGCTGCCGGCTGTTCACCAGCAGGATGTCGTGACTACACCAGTCACTTATGCTACGGTTGCTGCAATGGCCCCTCGCAGTGTGCCCGTGCGTCGCTTCCAGCAGCCTGTGCACCACCCTCCCCCTCCCGTCCCCTGGACCACCACTGCCGTCGCTAACCCGTGGCGTACGCCGGACAATCGCCCTATATGCTTCGCATGTAGGTGTCCCGGTCATGTCGCAAGGTTCTGCCGCCGCCGATCGCAGGCGTTCGACGACGATCGCCGAGCGCCCTATGTGCCGCCTGATGCAAATGCACCTTACGAACCCTTCGGCCCATCACCAGCTCGCTCCCCGACTGATCGCCGTCCTCGCTTCGAACGCCTCCGGTCACCCTCCCCACGTCGTCGATCGCTTTCCCCTATGCGTCGACGACCCGTCTCTAACGAAGAGGGAAACTAGACGACGCAGTTCCTGAGGCAAGAACTGCGCAAGTGCCGACATGCCGAAGTCCTCCTCCTTTACCTGCCAATGTCATTGATGTGTTTATCGAAGATGTCGCTACAGTCGCCTTAGTCGATACCGGTGCCGCTATTTCAGTTATGGATGCCAGGTTTTGCCGTTCGCTTCGTAAAGTGACGACGTCTCTGTCTGTATTGTCGCTCCGAACGGCGAGTGCTCAACCCCTTCGCCCTACCGCTGCTTGTACTGCCCGTGTGATCATACAGGACGTTTTGTACACGATTGAATTCATAGTTCTTTCATCGTGCTCCCACGCCGTTATTCTAGGATGGGATTTTCTCTCACGCCACAATGCCATCATCAATTGCGCTCGGGCTGAGATTGAACTTTTCCACCTTGGTGACCTGGCCTCGGTCGATGCTCATCCTGCCACTAAAATTGTCGTGACAGAAGACACCTGTATCCCCCCGTGCTCGTCAGCATTCGTACCAGTCTTCTGTAGTACCATATCCGATGGGACGGTCTTCTTCATGCCCTCTCATCACTTTGTTACCCGAAAAGCGCTTCCTTTGCCCTTTGCAGCTCTTGACCTTGCCGCCGGTGTGAGCACGATGCCCATTTACAATCATCTTTCATCGCCGCTATCACTGCTCCGCCGCGAATGCCTTGGTTACGTCGAGTCGGTCGATTCCACACGAATTGTCTCCGTCCTCAACGAAGTGTCTTCTACTGCTGCCCATGAACTGAGTGCACTCTCCGTACCAGACTCAACATCGACTGGTGTGTTCAGCCCATTCATCGCCGAAGATCTGACGCCTTCGCAGCGATCTCAACTTGTCGCAATCCTTCAGCACTTCCGCCTTTCTTTCGACGTTGCGCAAACCTCCCTTGGCCGTGCATCGACAGTCAAGCATTATATCGACACTGGCACTCACTCACCCCTGCGACAAAGACCATATCGCGTGTCCGCTACGGAACGTCGCGTCATTGCAGCCCAGGTCGATGACATGCTCCGTCGAGGCGTCATTCAACCTTCCCAAAGCCCATGGGCCTCTCCCGTGGTCCTCGTCACAAAGAAAGACGGTTCCATCCGCTTCTGTGTTGACTTTCGACGGTTGAACAAGATCACGCTGAAGGACGTCTACCCATTACCCCGCATCGATGATGTTCTGGACTGTTTGCAGGGAGCCGAGTTCTTTTCTTCGCTGGATTTGCGGTCAGGCTACTGGCAGGTTCCGATGGCAGAGGCCGATCGCCCGAAAACTGCCTTTGTTACACCAGACGGCTTGTATGAATTCACCGTCATGCCTTTCGGACTTTGCAACGCGCCTGCTACGTTCGAAAGAATGATGGATAATGTGCTACGTGGCCTCAAATGGTAAATATGTCTTTGCTATCTTGACGACATCGTAGTGTTCGCCCCTGATTTCCCAACCCACCTGCTCCGCCTCCAGCACGTGCTCACTTGCTTGACCAACGCCGGGTTGCAACTTAACTTGAAGAAGTGTCGATTTGCTGTTCGTCAGCTAACAATTTTAGGCCATGTCGTGTCAAAGGAGGGCATTCGCCCGGATCCCGAGAAGCTACGTGCTGTTACTGCGTTCCCAAAACCTGCTACTATGAAAGAGCTACGCAGTTTTATCGGCCTCTGCTCTTACTTCCGGCGATTCGTTCGAAACTTTGCGTCAATTATATCGCCTCTCACGCAGCTCCTTGGTGGCGCCCGAGATATCTCATCATGGTCTCCAGAGTGTGACGACGCCTTCACAACCTTGCGCCGTCTTCTCACGACGCCACCCATTCTTCGCCATTTTGACCTACAAGCGCCAACCGAAATCCATACCGATGCAAGCGGTGTAGGCCTTGGCGCTGTGTTGGCACAGCGTCAACCTGGCCACCCAGAATACGTCGTCGCATACGCGAGTCGCACGTTAACCAAGGCGGAGACCAATTACAGCGTTACCGAAAAGGAGTGTTTGGCCATTGTGTGGGCGCTTGGCAAGTTTCGCCCATATTTATACGGCCGATCTTTTGACGTAGTGACCGACCACCACGCACTATGTTGGCTGTCGACGCTCAAAGACCCATCGGGCCGCCTTGCCTGCTAGGCATTGCGAATCCAAGAATACGACATCCGCGTGGTGTACCGTTCCGGGCGAAAGCACTCCGACGCTGACGCGCTATCCCGATCACCGCTTCCCCCGAAGGCCAGTCACGACTCCCCTTGCGAGTGCACATTATCCTCTCTGGACGTTGACACTATCGCTGCTGCACAGCGTAGTGATCCCTGGACTGCATCTCTGCTCGACCTTCTCTCGGATACGTCGAAAGTTCCAGCGTCACGCACGCTTCGGCGCCAAGTGCCTCATTTTGCGATTCGCGACCAGCTACTGTATCGACGCAACTATGCCCCAGAGGGACGCACCTGGTTACTCGTCATTCTGCGAATCTTGCGATCAGAGCTCTGCTCCTCGTTCCACGTCGACCCTCAGTGTGGCCATGCGGGAGTCTTCAAGACCTACGAAAGACTTCGACACCGCTATTACTGGCGCGGAATGTATAATTTCGTTCGAAAGTTCGTCCGCTCTTGTCATGAGTGCCAACGCCGCAAAGCGCCACCGCACAACTCCGCCGGTGAACTCCAGCCTTTACAATGTCCATCCCGACCCTTTGATCGCGTGGGCATAGATCTCTACGGGCCACTTCCGTTGACTCCTGCCGGCAACAGGTGGATAATCGTTGCGGTAGACCACTTAACCCGTTATTCGGAGACTGCTGCTCTACCAAATGCTACAGCGCAGGAGGTTGCCAATTTCCTACTTCGCCGATTTCTCCTTCTTCATGGAGGTCCACGTGAACTTTTAAGCGATAGAGGCCGCGCCTTCTTATCTGAAGTCATCGAACAATTGCTTGCTGAATGCGCTATTGTTCATCGTAAATGCACTGCTTATCACCCACAGACTAACGGTACCACGCAACGCTTTAATCGAACTCTTGGTGACATGCTCGCCATGTATGTCTCACCTGATCACTCTAATTGGGACCTAGTTCTTCCGTTTGTCACCTACGCCTACAACACCGCGACTCAGGCCACTACCGGATTCTCACCCTTTTACCTTCTTTACGGCCGTCATCCTTCGCACACCATCGACACCATTCTGCCCTACCGGCCGTACCCATCCGAATGCCTGCCGATCTCGGAAGCCGCCAGACAAGCAGAGGAATGTCGGCAGCTTGCCCGCTGATTCACCTCGGACGACCAGCACCGCCAAAAAGCCGTTCACGATGCCCAGAACTCGACTCCCACTTTTCTCCCGGGCGCTCTCGTCTGGTTGTTGGTGCCACACCGCACGCCTGGGTTCGCTTCAAAGCTCCTTCCAAAGTACGACGGTCCATACCGCGTTCTCGAGAGAACATCAACCGTTAATTACCTGGTTGAGCCGCTAACGCCGCCGTCCGACATGCGACGTCGTAACCGCGAAGTCGTTCACGTTCAGCGTCTCAAGCCGTATCACAACTCTACCGTCCTTCCAGAAAACTAAGTCGCCAGGATGGCTCCTTTATTTCCGCGGGGCCATTGTAAGGAAGATGACGAACGTGCGCGCAGTCAGCAGCATCGGCAGCATCGAGCGCGCAGCAGAAGCTCGAGCTCGGGGACTGCGCTCGGTGCATCGTAGAACCGGCGGTCGCTGCGAACCCGAATAAACCTCCTTTATAATAGCTAAATTTTGTTCTTCAATCTGCATTCTCTTCCCTTTTGTGGAAACAGCGCTTGAGTTAATCTGTTCTAACCCAATATGCTTGTGGCTGCCTGCCACATTGATATGAGCATGCGCGCACCTAACCATTCGTGAAGCTATGACAGTGCACTACTTCAGAGAAGTACTTTATTACGATTATACTGACGCTCTAGGCGTGTTTTGCCGTCGCCGCAGGTCGCCGCAGTGATCCGACCAACGGATCCAATCGCGGTGTATTGCGCGCATCGCAATACGGCCTGTAGCAGGCCCACCTGCAGTTTATGAGAAAAAACGCGCATGCTGGTCGTGGCTTTGTATGAATCGCTTTCCTTTATTGAATACTCGGGCGGCCGCGGAGACGTCACGAGCCACAGCGCGCCGACGAACAGTCCGGCAGAGGAGAACGTCGTTACGCGTTTAAGTACACTGACTGCGGCCTGAGGTATTGTGTTCTCAAAGTAAGTTTCACGGAAACAAAGTTCTGCGGCGCCGAACAGTAAGAGTGTATACGTGCGGCTAGTGGGTCGACTGGGCACTACGTGCGACCATCAGCCGTTTGATGTGCGCGGAGGCGTACGTTTTCCTGCCGAGTTCACTCTTGCGCCGCATCCGCCAACCTTGAATTACCTGCCCCCCTCGAGCACACAGATAAGCTTGATGATGTGAGGGGAGCTCGTCCTTTTACCATTCCACATGGCTGTTTTACGTGCCAGAAATGCATCGTCCGCTATCAAAAGCAGGAACACTGCACAGCTGTCACTGACGCGCAAGGAGTTTATCTCCATATATTGAAGCACGGTGATTTCAGCCTGTGATGACACGTTAGCGTGAATGCATTGAAGTCGGGGAATATATTCTCAAGTTGTCTTTCTTCCGTGGCGTGGTGCGTGGCGTACGGCGTTGCATGCGCGCTCGCTCGTTTCACGCTTTTCAAGCGAAGCTTCTATTGGCTCACAAGTGGCACTGTCGGGGTCGCGCAAAAAAAACCTGCTGTTAGAACAGAGCAGCTGCAGAAAAAAGGTTTTTTGGTGAGTTGACAGCTGTGCCAGCGCCGGAGCGTGAGTCATTAGCAAGGATTCCAGCTGCATAGGCGCGGGCTCCCGCCACGCGCGGAGCCAATCAGAGCCGTTTGGCTTCCGCCGGGATCGCAAAGGACAGCAAATAGTTTCGAGCGCGCTGCTCCAGCTTTTTTTCCTTTCAGTTCAATCTCGGAAAACAGATGCGACGGCCGCGCATTGTGCGTTCCCCCGAGGAACGGGCAGCCTTTGACGAGCGGCAGCGAGAACTCGCCTGTGAAAGGGCTCGCCTTCGGCGCGCCGATCCAGCCGTTAGTGCCGCCCGAGCCCAGGGACTCCGACAGCAACAAGAAGATCCCGAGCCGAGGGAGCAGGAGGCCGAAGCAATCCAGCGTCGTTACTTGTGGGTTACTCAACCGTGACGAAGATCAGGTGCATGCAGGACAACCTTCGCTTACCCCCATTTTTCGGTACGGGAAGGGTTGGTCAATTTTTTTACTTCTTTTATTCCCAATTGGTCACAGCAACAGCTGGGAGAGCACGGTCTAGATAACACAGCGGAACAGAACTCGTTGACTAACGCAATCCTGCGCTCACAACGACTTTGCCACGGTACAAAACCTACGGAGCAAAACGTGTGAACGTACACGACCACAACACAGCCGCCATTGTGGCACGACAACCGGGGCACTATAGCGAAAAAATACCACGTGACTTCCTCCACCCTTTTCTCCATGGAAGGGGTAGGGCCTCTTCTCAGTTTTTTTCTTCCTTCATGCTAGTTAAAATCCAGGGACCATGCGCCTGCCATTGTGAGGCGCCCGGTGTTTCTGCTGCACAGCAGTGAAATGAAGAAGCCAGCCTTCGTAAACAGCGAAGACTCAAATCGAGACAGAAAAGTCTGAGAATAGGAGAAAACTTGCCCATGATGACAATGCTTCCGTTGTGCGGGGAGTTAAGGCGGAAACCACAGGGCACGTTATGTTAGCGTGTCGAGGTATCTATTAAGATGTCAACGAGGGCACTAATATTGCCGGAGGCAATGGGAGCTAGGAATAGCAAAGGAAAGCTTAATGAACATGGAGTGAAGAATAGTAACAGACGACTGGAATGTTGGGGGAGCTAAAGCTTAAAACATAAAGAATAGAGTTTAGAGCAATATAGTCCAGGATCAACGGTTTGTTAACACGAACCATAAGTCCTGAAGACCGAAAAAGGACGCACAAGAAAGATAAATGCGACGAATTTGGTGGCATCTGTCGTTACCCCGTTTGCAAAGGGACGCTTAACTTATTTATTTATTTATTTATTTATTTATTTATTTATTTATTTATTTATTTATTTATTTATTTATCAAGACCATAGCAGGTGGGCATATGATTACAAGTACAATGCATGTTCTATGTACCGAACGGTAAAAACATCAAAACATGTAAATGGAAATACATCAAACAGGTTCAATGCACAACGTTACAACAATAATAGTACGAATAACAAGAGAAACTGACATAAATAGTACACTTCAAGTTACATGTACGTAAATATTATTACAATCGTATAAAAACAAAGAAAGAAACAAAGGAGGTAAATGCTTAGCAAAGTACAGAAAATGGGATTCCTGACGAATATATGTGCAAAAGAACTATTTTTTCCTACTTATTTCATCTTTCAATAACTTAACAAAATCAGACTGCGATACTGTGTTAGTTGTAGATGCATCTAGGTTATGCCACTCGATAATAAAACGGGGATAAAGGAAGACTGAAAAGTATCGTTATTACAAAGGAGCTCGTTTAGTGTATACGGAAGATTATGACGAAGTACACGGGATTAAGAAAAGCTAACGTATGCTGAGGCATTTATTTTTAGTCCGTCGTGTAGTATATGATGCAGAAATTTTAGACGAGTTCGTTTTTCTCGAACAGCCAAAGCTGCAAGCCCTGACTGTGTCAAGAGAAGAGTAGGGGAATCACTGCACCGGTATTTTCGGTGGATAAACCTAATTGCCTTTCTCTAGATGCCTTCAAGTTTAGATATGTTTGTTTTAGTGTACGGGAACCATACCACGTTAGCATATTCAAGGAGAGGTCTCACAAATGTAATGTAAGTTAAAAGTTTTAGTTGCTGCCAACCGCAGGCACCTTTTGAGAAAAAAAGTGTTCGTAAAGCACAAGAAGTAATTTTCTTAATATGTGATGTCCAGTTAAGGTCGGACGTTATTGTTAAACCAAGATACTTATGCTGTTGAACTCTAGTTACGAGGCTGCTGTTAAGTGTGTAGTGGAAAAGCGATGGCTGCTTTTTTTTTCGTTACTCTCATGCAAATCGTTTTCTTTGTCATAATTGTCATTTGCCAGTTATCACACCATTCGGTTATTTTTGCTAGTGCATTATTGAGCAGAACTTGATCCTCGTGATTACGTATTTCTCTCTATATTATGCAGTCGTTTAATTTGACCATCAATGTTGTTTGTAATGTCACTGATAAAAACCAAAAATAACAGCGGACCTATTTCTGAGCCCTGTGGGACCCCTGATGTAACCGGCATCGGAGCAGATGGGATGTTTTCGATGACGACAAATTGGGATCGGTGAAATAAGAAGTTTTTTATCCATGCAGTAATGGGTATATTGCCAGTCACAGCTGTAAATTTAGCAGTTAGTTTAGCATGGCACACACAATCAAACGTTTTACTGTAATCTGGTAAAAGCAGACCAGTTTAATGATGATTATTAATACTTAAAGCCCGATCGTGTAACACGTCTGTTAGCTGAGTGACTGTCGATAAACCTCTTCTAAAACCGTGTTGAACATCTACTAGAATGTGATTTCGAAACGTGCGTTTAAGTGTTTGAGAATAATGTGTTCAAAAATTTTACATGATCTGCTGGTAAGTGAAATTGGTCTGTAGTTGGATGGTAGGTTAGTATCGCCTGGCTTATGAATCAGTACAATTTTAGCAATTTAACATTATTCAGGTAGGCCTGACGTCGAAAGTGACTTGCGGTAAATGAGGCCAAGATATTTACTGTTACATTCAGCATATATTTTCAAGAACTCCTTGGGAATGTTATCGGCACCGTTTGATTTCTTCACGTCTAACTCAAGTAGCTGCTTAAATATTCCGGAGTCGTTTTTAGTTAATGTGTCAATAGTGGGGAATGATGACAGACTCTGCCGATCCCATTGAATACCCATGTGACTGCCGAACAGACACGCTGCAGCGAACGAATGAGCTGCAGCCAGATTTCGCCGAGAACGCAGCCTTCCTACCTTCCATCGTCGCCGTTTTGAAGTTAAATTGGAGCCACGCGCTGAAGATCGGACTCCGGTAACAGCAGTATCAGCTCAGAACGTTTCCGAGTGGGCAAATTAGCGGGAGTTTTGCGTGGCGAAAGAATGCAAAAGCGGTTTAAACGCTCATGAACCTTCGCAGAGAATCAAAATGGCTGCCCGCCAAATTTAGTGGCCGCTTTTACCTCACGGCGGTTCTTCCGCCAGATTTGGCTGTGGACTGCGGTGATTTTATCAGAGATGTCATCACCTTAAAAACGCGGTACATGGAGGCTCCCTACGCTTTCTGGTTGAGCAGAGCCATCTGGCGTCCGCCCCGCTAAGTTCCATGTGCTGCCGCTGCTTACTTTCGTACCACTGGTGAAGGTACAGTTTGCCTTCTCTAAAGTTGGTTCTTTATTCTATGCTCGCACTGACTAGGCGAGCTCGGCGCTTCTCCTACACGTGGTCAGGCAGAGACCCAGGCGTGCGTCTAAATGCTGTACAAAAATCCCTCACGTGACCTGATCCTAGGTGCCTAGGGATAGGATCGTTTAGAGAATTTTGAGAAGGCACGATGGTGGCGCCAAGTAATGCCGTGGCGCCATAAGTTGGTTCCTTATTCTATGGTTCCATGTGGCGCGTTGAATCTCTGGTCCACGCCGACCGCCGGTTGCATGATGTTTGCGCGGTGGGTTCAGTATTTGTTGGCGAAAAGTAGTGCAACAGTGGTGGTGTGGCATGTCGGCTTTTGGTCTCGTTGAATTCTGGTAGTGTGAGACCCGTATTTCTGAAGAATTCAGTGGTGCTGACGATCGAAATATTCAAGTCGCGTAGCGGCTCGGCCCGTGTTCACCCTTTTTGGCAGCGTCATCACATCGCGCATACACCTTTACTTGACGGGCGTCGGAGGCGGAGGTATTGTACGTGTTCCTCGCAAGGACTTACGTTACGTAAGTAATACAATGCTTATGGTAGTATTTGATCGCAACTGTTCACGCGTCCTTGAAATGAGGCAGCGCATGTTTTCATCGTGTTCAGCGCTAGTGCGCTATCCGTGACTTCATGTGATTTACTTTTATTGTGGGCTTTACGACAGTTAACGCGTAGTGCTGTGAACTTAACAGAGCTTTAGTGACATCACATGGTCTGCCAGAATTCCACGAACTAAAATGCAGAGTAGATGTTTAATATTATTCGTACTAAGGGCGCGATAAACACGGTGAGGTGGAGCTTAATACTGTGCCGTTATGTTCAGCTGCATCTCTGCCCGTTTTTCGCGCTCTTAGTTTTAGCAGTGGCACGCAGGGCTCTGTGCAAAGTTGCGACGAATGAATGTGTATATGCGTCCGCAATAACTTCACCGCAACACATTTGTGTAATGCGATGACGCAGTGTATTGCGGTGACAGGTACTGTGGCAGCCCTAGTTCCAACTTTGATGTCCCCGTTACCCGGAAGATAATGCTCCGCCCGTTTTACTATAATCTCAGGTGCTCTCAAACTCTCTATTTGCCGGTATTTTTATTTTTGCATGATGAATGGTCCCACCACAATACACATATGTAGTGAGGTGAAGCTCGTTAAAGTTGCCAAATGCTTTGACAGTGTCAAACCTAACAGTTTTAGAATGGCGTGGCCAATACCCAGACCTTCACTTTAACAGTTTTATTAAGACTGTCAAATTAATCTTACAGCTTAGAAAAGCAATGTAAATACTTCAAGAGTTTATTAGCAACTAATACTGGAAAGCACAAGTCTAGTGGCCAATGGTGTGGTGAATTGCTTTGCACACTCAACCGACACACCTTAAGCGCTTAAAAATTGCTAGCATATTGATGCAGGTTGATCAGACTTACTGCGATATTGGTTGCTTTACAATGGACATAATAGTATTAGATAAGGGGACGCAAGCGATTCGTATGCTGCTTGGTTATGCGAACCACATGGGTCCCAGAAATACCCAAACAGGGTTCTTGTTTACGCATGCTGCTTGCATCAAGTAATCTAAAGCTCCCCAATGTCAGCGATATAAAGAGAGGCTGTAAAAATAAGCCTTTGGAACTTCACAGGTCCAATTTTTTTTCCTCCATATTCGTACAACGTAAACACTACGCTCTCGTGACTGCATCTGGCTAGCTCATTGCCACATTTTGCGACAAATGCAGTGATCACTCAGTTAGAGTTGCCTGACCTAATATTATTCTAAGAATTCTTTAAACAGTTCATTTTTTAAGCACGAAGCGTGTCATGCCTCTCAAGTAAACCGCTTTGCACTGCACCACATCATGCCCACCTAGAAAATTAACCAAGCAATAAGCTACTAAAAGTACCTAAAAAACATCATTCTTTTGAAGTCGGCTTGATTTGCACCTCCTAAAATTGGCTATTATTGAATTAGGGCAAAGAAGGTACAGCGGGAATAAACACGTCTACCTTGTCTGCAAACAGAATTTTATTGTTAAAAAAAGTATATAATTGTGCGCAGCCTCACGAAAACAAGAAGCAAGGAATTGTGTTAAAGACATATAATCAGTTGCCCTCCTCCGTGCACCCTCTTTTTAATGCACTGTAAAGGTTATTACGATCAAACCTGCAGATACAACACACTTTTTAAATCTAAATGCCACGAAGCTTATCCGAGTTAGTGAGGTTGCAACAGCAAACCACACGAGCACAGCATCATTGCCTGTAGCTGTTAGCTCTCTGGGTCAAAGATGAAGGCGATGTGTGATGCTTGTCAAGGGGAACATGTTGCTGAGAGGATGTTGCTGAGAGATTTTGTAGAAGATTGCAGCTCCATGCAGTGCTGCTGTGAAGTCTTCAATCTGTGGCAATGGCTAGTGGTTGACGACGATGGCATCAAACGCTGGTAGGTGTCGTTCAAGAGCCAGTCATCTGGAGTGTTCTTGGGCACCATGTGCAATAGACATGCTCGTGGGCTGGAAAATGGATGCACGATTCCTAGGCCCAACATGTGCTTAAACTCATGGCGGACAATCATGAGCTGGTCTACAGCTAGGCAACGTGATAAAGCACGTGCAGAAGGTCTAGTAGCGACAGGTGTATGCTCAGAGAAATAAGTGTATCTAAATGCATTTAAGGTTTCATACCCTGTGTGTCACGGTAGCGCATCCATGTTGGGGGATTAGCCCAGAATGAGCACACATTCAGTTCGTGTGCCGAAGTTGTCTACTACGCCATAAGATAATCAGCAGCAGGTTGTCTATTTGTGTACATACCCATTGACCGAAGTTATCCCAAATATATATGATGAGAAAATGACAAATGCCAAGCCTTGGGGAAGCGGAAAGGAAAGTGTCGTTTAAAAAACTGGAAACAATAAAAAAGGGTGATCTGTAGGGAGCTAATGGTGCAAGGTACTGTACAGCCAAAAACATAAACAAATAAAAACAACAGAGTTGTGATAACTTTTGCATACCTTGACAACCCCATCTTACTCATAATTTGTATACAAACAGTGAGTTCTCTTCTACGGAAAACATTTAAGGTAACAGTGATACCTAGCTATCCTGCCTTGTGTAAATTGACTCCATACTATGCCTGCAGATTTCTTAATAGTACCATGCTACCATGGCCTCCGCTGCCCTCTGCCATGTTTCCCTCCCCTTGGCAGACATTCTGTTAAATTCAGTGTCGATTATGTGCTCTTTCCATTGAATATCAGTCCGACTCTAGTTCCATTACTCTCAACCAGTATATTGGCTACACTCATTTGCTCTCTGATAAGTGCTGTACAGTTCTCGTCCCCAAGTTTCAGCTACAGCTTAGTACCGGTAGAACGCACTGATTGTGTAGTTTTCTCTTCAAGGATAACAATAAACTGAACTAGGCACTACAATCCATTCTTATTTCGTGTTGTCCTCATAAACCAAGTCCCCTGTGACTACATGGCCCAGGCAAACATACTTCTGAAACAAGTTCAAGAAGCTGTTCACCAATCAAGGTGCCATGGCAAAGAAACAGCCAATAAAGGATTATGGCACTAAACAGAGAAAAATGGCCATTCGAAACAGCACATGGCTGCATGAGGGGTGCAGGCAGATGGGATTGCAAACATAAGAACATCAGATGTGTCAGCACTGTGTGCAGCAACATCTACAGATGCTTTGATGTGCTGATCTGGGTCCCACCTCCACAGTTGATGTCACCTGAGGACATTGCTTGGCAAGGAGGTACCATTGCTGACAACCGTGACTAGCACCAAGCTTCCCATCTGGTCTTGTCTATAGCCGAGGGATAAGCAGCAGGAGTTCACGAGGCATGTCAGCGAGCATGGCATGTTAAACATCGCAGGCTCCTCCGGGTAATTATGGTCAATTTACTTCAACAATATTCATACTGTAACCATATCCACTACGGCATGCTCTGTTCCTGCTATCATATTTGAAGGTGCATTTAACAGTGCTGCTCCTGTAAGCATTTATAACACAATGTAAAAATTTTTACTCTAGATTTGTTAACCTTGCTTTTACTTGTTCTGAATGACACTGTCTTTATACAATATGGCTTACGCAAAAAAAAACAGACCTCTTCTATGACCAACTTTTGCTGCGTTCAGCCCATAAGCTGTCAACCAATCAGCAGACGTTATAACCCACATTCCCCACTGGACAATAAGTAAAATCACTTGTTCTAGATATTAACCACCCTTTGCTTATGTAACTTTTCTCATAAGATCCTTCTTTTCCTGAAGAAAAAATAATCAAAATACTTTATTTCTGCAGCAGGTGAGCATTTTTTTCAGCAGGTATATGTTGTGATGCGGTAGAAAACAAATTCGCTCAATTTGTTAACTCGGCATCACCAGGTTGAATTAATGAAGCGTGGATCAGTAGAAATGCAGGCATTGCTCAGATGCGCAATTATTTCCGAAAAAATAAAAGTGTTCTTTTTTATCCTGCACGTCGAAACTGTTTTATAGTGCGGTGCAGCTATGGCTGCCTATTGCATTCAATGTTTTATATGAATGCTACAAAGGAACAGCGCCATGCCGCAGATATGTAAAATAATTTTTTTTGCATGTAGAAAAACTTAGAATACAACGGTCGGAATAATGCGAAAACTTCCGACCGGTATATGAAACACATACCGGGGCCAGAAATTTCTATCTTGCTACAAGTTGCATCTCTCCCGTTGATGGCGCTATCAGGTATATCGCCGATTGTACCCGCAACTACAGTACCCACAACCCTCCAGCCGTGATTCCGACGTTCTGAGGTCACTGTTTCTTGTTGCGCCACATTGCGCTTTTGAAGAAGAAGTTTCGGAATCCCACGTTGCGCTGACTTGTGACGACACGCATGCGCAGACGCGTGGAGAGCAGGGTTACTTTTGCTTGTATTGTGTTGCTTCAGTGCTCCCCTGCTTGAGATGATTCTACACTTGAGACAGGCAAAAGAATTAAACAAGACAACACAACATCTCAAACGAAGCTGGATTGACTTTGAAAAAAAAAATGTGTTGGTATTTATATGACGCGCCGGTCTCGCCGATAAGGAACAACTGCGCGTTTCGCGACCGCGCGCGAGGGTAACTGACCATCGCGGCTCAGTCTCACACGTATGGCGGCAAGCGGGGAGGGAGGTGAGCGGCTTGGAATACAAGTGCGTACTTCGCACGGCCGCGCCGTACTTGAAAGTGATCTGCACGGGGTTCATGCCTTTGTGCGCGCTGTCTTCTCGCCGCTCTTGCGTTTAAGCGACACACCGCACGACGGTCACTTCGCTCGCTGCGGCTGCCGCGCTTGCTCACGCCAGCGTTTTGACAGCGAGGATCCGTGCTCGCCCAGTGTCACGTGTTCATGTTTGCTTGTGCACGCTGACACCATGCTTGTTAATTAAGTTAGTAAGCGAATGCTTCCGAGTTTATACGGCCGATAAAACTACTGTCTTTTCTTTGTATAGCTCGGCAGTAATTTGCTATCGCAATTGATGCTTCGCCTTTCGGGCGACACTGCGTCTTTTTTTTTTTTCTCTGCTGAGAACTTTCTTCCTGCTACGCCTGCTTGCTTTTCCCTGTTTTCGTTTGCTTTTGCTATTAAGAAGTACCGGGAATGGTCGAATGTTGTGTACTGGCATCCAGAAATTTAGAAAGTTTGCCTTCTGATATCATAAGCAATGAAACATCAGAACAGTTCAGAGCAGTTCCTTCATTCTTGACGCCCTTCACTGCTCCTTTCTGTCTTTTTCTTTCCCTGCTAGCGAGCAATCTTTCATGCTTTCTGCGCTCATCGTTTTACCTTGAATCAGTATTAGTGCTGACATGGAGCTCCAACTTCAAGGCACAGCTGGTCTCCACGTTATTCAAATAAAGTTTATTCAGATGCTGTCATTTGAAACGCTGCGGGCCTCCCAGAACAAATAGTATTTTTCATACACCCCACTTTCACCCCCAGCTCGCTCAGGGAGACTTCGTCTTCCATTTACTTCAGCTGGAGGTTGAGTCGCTTTCCAACATTTTTTAATGTAAACCGCTTTCATTGCCTTTTTGCCCGTTTTTTTTTGTGGGTGCTGTTGGGCAGTCGGTGGACGATGGCTTTGCGATAAGCCGCCAGGGCTCTTTGATACGCATCTGCTATTGCGCGTTATCTTTGATGTGTCTGAAGGTTTACACGCAGTAGTGCAGCGCTCGGCAAAGAAATCGCTCGTTGGCATTTTTTTATTGATAAGCTATATTAAAAACATTCCTTCTTTCTTTGATTTTTATAGCTTAGTCAATCGTTGTAATGAATACATAACAAAAAAATAATTATCATTTTTGTTTCGGACGAGACATGGCTGGATATGTTTGGCTGCCTCCTGTAAAAGTGCGAGGTCATCTAGTGATATACAGTCTTCGTAGCATAACGTTTGCAGACTTTCTGCAATGCAGCTAAATTTGTTTTATTGCAGCGCCACCTAAGATGAAGACGCGGCCAAGCTCGTTTACGGTTCCCGAGCGCTCAACAGGCGCATGGAATGGGAGTGGGTACAGGCCCCTACGCAGCTGTCGTTGTGGGGTACACATACCTGAGCATAAATGTGTCAGCGCGCTGCATCTGCTAATTCTAGGCTAAGGACGCGTTACGACACAGGTTCCTTTCGCGCGTTGCCTTCCCTTTCTCTCAACATGAGCCATTTATGCGACATATACAGGCTTTTCATGGCTGTACTTTTCTAATATCAGTGAACGAGAATCGCAGAAACCTCGGCGCCTGCATCCGGGGACACCGTTCAAGCGCAGCGGTTACAAGGCAAACGCGAAATGGTGAGTTCTCTCTCGGCGTTTGTCGCTCAGCCGTCGCCGCTGCTCGTTCAAGGAAGGGCGAAACAGCAGGGCCAGTAGAGGCACCCGAACAAAAGGCGGGGATTTAGTTTCTTCAGGATTATTGAAAACTGCTGAAAACTTATTGAAGACAGAATAGTCGGAGAGAGTCTTGACGCACCGCAGAGGCCTCCGGTTCCCAAAATTATTGCAACCGTGTGTCCTGTCGCTCGCGAAAGTTCCAGACGCCACTCACTGCTCTAGCGCGGGTCTCCCGAACAGTGGCGCTCCGCCTTCCGCCGCGTGCGATGGCACCGGCAAGCTGTTATCAGCCTAGCTCTCTCTTTCGCTGTTTGTCGAGTAAAATCCTGAAGGCGCAGTTAACCAACAAAGCTGCAGGGAACCCTCTATTGTACTTGGGAATGCTTGTGGGCCTTTAAAGTGTTCGCTGAGCTGGTGCTGGCTCTTGATGTACACCTACTAGTACAGACGTGCGAAAGTTACTTTGTGAACGCGAGTCAACAGTCGATGAGTGTAGCTACATGAGGCAGGTCATATTCTAAACTGTTGTAGCGCTATCACAGCACAGAAGTACCAGTGTCCTGTCACGTGTGTCTTCTGTGTCCGTCTCGTTGTGCCTGCGCTACGGCTAACTAGGAGTCTTTTGAATGTTTATTTATTCCCACAAAACAAGTAAAATACATTGTTATGGTGGGAAAGTGGGGGAAAGAGCTGCACATGACAGCTTGACTGGTCCCAAGAACCCAGAAACATCCGAGCAGCAGGGTGGAGCAACATATGCCGTAATGACTATAAAAAATTAGCGATTCTCGCATCACTGAAAGTTTCCCTTGCAAAAACAGGCCAAAATCTATCGTCAAAGCGAAGTAAGCCATTGCTCTTTGAACAAACGGTAGCAAAATAGGAGGCCACTGTAGCCCCTCACTACCCCCCCCCCTCACTAGAACTAAAGGAAAGTAGAAAATCGCAAGTGTTATGCAGACGCAACGCGCTTGTTGTAATCTATGTGAAGCGCTTCTTTAAGTGGCATGCTACTAACGCCGATGCGTACATTTGTGCTTACTCTCATCCTGTGGAACGTGTAGTCTGGTGCAACGCGTACGCACTACACAATTCACAAGATACGCCGAAATGCAAACAAAAATATTACCCGGTTTTACGTGCCAAAACCACGATATGATTATGAGGCACACCATAGCGGGAGACTGCGGGTTAATATTTATCAACTGGTCGTGGGGTCTTTGACGTGCACCAAATGCAAGGCACAAGGGCGAGTTCTCCGAAAGTTCTCTCGGCACATTAAGAAACGTATTTGATAACGGCGGCATGACACTTTCGAACACTTCCTCAAGAATTATTTTTAAAAAGCTGCATTTGATACACAGGCATTTAACTTGGCACACAAATCTGTCAGTGTTTTTCGCCAATTTGTGCTGAATTTGATCCTAGTGGCATTTGCAGGTATGCCAGGGCTGCATGATACATTTTGCGCCGCTTGTAAAACTAAATCATAAGAGAGCTTTGGAGCACTTGAACAGGTAAGTTAATGCACAAGCCATAATTAACTTAAACGATTTCAATTTTACCTACACATAATCTAATGGTCCCTTTATTTTCAACCAATATAAACTTGGTGTAATGCGACAGTGGGAAACAGTGTAAAATTGTCATATAGTGCTTTGTAGAAATGTCTAAACGAATCTGTTACAAAAGCTGTATTTGATCGTCACACATTCAATTCGTATACATACATATGCCATAGCGTTCCATCATGTTCACTAAACTTGATCTCCGTGGCGTCTGTGGTTATGACAGGGCAGCGGGCTTAAATCTTGTGCTGCTCCTAAAACACACTCATAACGCTCAGGGCACTTGCGTGCGTAATTTATTGCAAAGACGACAACGAACACACACATTTGAAGTTTTCTTGCACATCACCTAGAAAGTGCTGTGCCAAACATAAACAAGGCACCTTGTTTTGTTCATCGCGTACACCTGAGAAACCAACTATACAAACGAAAAACAGTGAAAAAAATTCACTGACGTTTACGATACTCCCTAATGCGAAATTTGAGCGTACGTGCTTTCATTTTGCCATACATTGAGTCAAATAATTTGGCACAAACATGGAGCAGAGTCGGCAACCGTCGAAAATCTGATCTGCGGGTCCAGCGCGTCGGCTTTTTTATACATGGCTCGTCGAAGGTTCCAGTGTAATTGCTGGTGCCGCTTGGCTTCCAGAATGTACAGCACAATCCGAGTCGCGCATACCATCAGATTACAAAACAATCGCAAACCGTGGCAATCGAAACAAATGCGAACGAGGCCAAACCAAGCAAACCAAACAAGCGCGAGCTTAAGTTCTACCTATGTAAAACAAGTGGACATGAAAAAAGAACCGCATGAATTCCCATAACTAAAGTTTCTGAACCCCTATTGTGAACTTTGCTTTTGTACGCCTCCGTTTTTCGTCGTCTGCCTACTTTTCTTCCACCAATCCTCCAATCGCCTCTTACTAATCCCTATTGCGGACGTTTACTTTTCCCCTGCTCTCGCTGAACCCAAGGGCTTCAAGGAGGCCAGTGGTGCCTAAATCGACCGCTGGGCAGACATCTTGACATTCTAATAAAACATGCTCCATACTTTCCCGAGCTTTACCGCAGCAAGTTCATGCTTCTTCTTCCTTCTTATATCTAGCTCTATAGGTGCGTGTTCTAAGGCATCCCCAACTCACTCCGAAAAGTAACGACCTTCCCTTTGAGTTATCATAAATTGTTTATTTTCTGATTTCGTTTTTCTTTTCCTTTCAAGTAGTTACTCATGGTAGGTTTCTTTTCCATTGCCGCCATCCATGAGATTATTTCAGCCTCTCTGACTTTCCACTTAACGTTCTTTCTTGCTGTGTTGCCCACACTACAGGCCGCATACTTGCTGGCAAGCTTCCTAGTTTTTTCCTCCACTGTGAATTAATGTTTTTTCCTGTACAGATACCTGAACACCTGCCCAGCCCATTTACTTTCTTTCATATTCATCAGCCGCTCTTCATACTGAATTTTACTGCGAGCTTCCCTCACTTCAAAACTAGTCCAGCCCATATCACGCCTGCGCAGCTTCATTTGTAGTCTTCCCGTGTACGCCCAGTGCGAGGCGTCCCACTGACCTTTGTTTCCCACCAAGTCCTGATTGTACCCCTGATTTCAAGCAAACAACCGCATCTCCAAAAGCAAGCCCTAGAGCGATTAGATCTTTCCACATATTCCGAAGCATTTCGTACCTATTGTATCCCCACAGTTCTCTGTGCTTCATTATGGCCGCATTTCTCTTCCCCTTTACTGTTACTGTTTTTTCCTGTGTTTCCATATATCTATTGCCTTCGTTTATCCATATACCAAGGTATTTAGATTCTGTTACCCGAGGTATTTCCTGGCCCTGTATCGCCACTGTCTGTTCACTGTTTTCATTGAATACCATAACAACTGATTTTCTAACACTAAATTTCAAACCTAAATTGTTGCCTTCCTGTCCACAGATATTAGCCAGACGTTGCAAATCACTTTACTTGTTAGCTAGCAACACAATGCCGTCCGCATAAAAGTAAAGCTGGAAGCTGCTGCTCTACTACTGTACCCGCGTGTTTGTATGAAGGATTAAACCCGATCTTACTTCCTTCTTGCGCCCTCTCCATCCTCACCATGTACATCATAAACAGCAGTGGGGATAAAAGGCACCCCTGCCTCAATACCTTGTTGATATGAACTTTCTCCTCGCTCCTCATCCCTTCCCATTCAATGCAAACGGTATTTGCTAGATAAATCTCTCTCAAAAGCTGTAGACAATCGTGACCTAAGCCTTCCCCTTCCAGAATATCCCACAAAATGTTGCGGTCTACGTTGTCGTAGGCTCCAGTAATGTCTAAAAAGGCCACATATAACGGTCTGCTTTGTACTTCCGATATTTCAATACACTGAGTAAGAACAAATAAGTTATCATCTAAACGCCTACGAATTCTGAAGTCATTCTGAAGTTCTTCCAATATGCTATTATTCTCTACCCATGCTTGAAGCTTCAATTTGATTGCCTGCATTGCTAGCCTGTATATTACCGATGTAATGGTCAATGGTCTATACGAGTAAATTCTATCTTTCTGCCCCTTACCTTTATAAATTAAATTAATTATACTTTGTCGCCAACTGTCTGGTATTCGTTCATCTATTAAAGTTTCTTGCACTGCTTTCACCAGAGCTTCCTTACTTTTTCGCCCTAGTTCACTAATCAGCCTAATGGGAACCTCGTCTAGCCCTGTGGCTGTGCACTTAGGAATTTTCTCTTCGGCTTTCTTCCAGTTGAAATTTGTCAGCTCCAGCTCATTTTCCACCTGGGTCTCTTTCATGCTCTTTTTCTCTTTAAATACTACCTCGTCATTGCCTTGGAAAGGTTCGGCTGTTATTTTGCGGATGTAATTTATTGCCGCTTCTCCTTCCAGTCTGTTTTAATCTTCGTCTAGGATGTGTGGTATTGTTGTTGACTTCCTGCCTAATAATTTTATGTGGTTACAAAATATTCTAGGTGCGGCCTTCTTTTTCTCACGTATTTCTGACAACCAACGTTCACCTTAGCCTTTTAATTTTGTTTGCACCAATATTTGAACCATAGACTTTTTCTCCCGGTATATTTCCCATTCACTGGTTACTTCATCCTGCGGCAACTGCGCCTTCTTTGCCTGCCTGTGCTCTCGAGATGTTTTCTGTCGTTCGGCGATCGCTTCTCGTATCTCCCTATTCCACCAGCTTTTCGGTTTCTTTCTTCCTTTCCAACGAACATGTTGTTTCTCTTTCCGTATTTCTGTCGTTATTACACTTAGAAGCTCACCATATTCCCACTCTTTACTTGGCCATTTGCCAAGTTCTTCTTCGACTCTAGTGGCTATATTTGTTTGTTCAGTGTTCAAATTCGGACTGGCCATCTTGCACTCCTTTCTCTCTTTCCCAACTACATATCCCATTTTCAAGATGGTGCGTTTATGGTTACTCCCTATGCTCCTATACCCTTCCTCATCAATGATCATTTCTTTCAACTTATCATGAATTCCGTCTGTCATCAGACATTAATCAACGGCTGATTGCCGGTTTCCCACTTGCCACGTGACCTGACCTTCACTCTTAGGCCCTGTATTTACGATAACGAGGTTGTGTTGCTCACAAACGTCTAGCATTGACTTCCCGTTGTTGTCGGTACAGTCATGAAAATCCTGTATGTGAGCATTCATGTCACCTAATAGGACAATTTCAGCACCATTCCCGAAACCATTAATATCAGCACTTATGCATTCCACTAACTCTTTATTCTTCTCGGTGCAATTATTCCCGGTCCACAAATACGTAACGCCCAGCCAAGTTTTTTTCCCACTCATTGTACCTGATAACCAAAGATGCTCTTGACATTTTGAATTTACTCTTTTCCATTTCGCTCCCTGATGGATGAGCATTCCGACTCCCCCTTCCTTTCTTTCCGAGTTAGTTCTGTTGCACCCTTACCAAACATCATTTTCAATAACTGGCGGCTCTTTCGAGTCTCTAAGGTGCGTTTCTGTAACCGCTTACACCCCTATTTGTTCTCTATTTAACTAGTCCCCAATCTCTACCCAATTTTCCTTTCTTCTGCTGCCCTGCATGTTTATGTAGCTTATTGCATGGCGAGCTCTCTTTCTTGCTTTCCCCTTTTTTCCGTTATAGACGGCGATGCTCTTCTGAGGTTCCCCTAGGGGACATTCTTCATTACTACCTACTCTACATCCTGAGCACCTGCGGGCCCCCTAAACAGCAACAACGCGACCACCAAGTCGCCATCCCACTTCTCGTGCCAGCCTGTAATTGAAGTGGATCTCGTCTCGTTTAAAACTACCACAACTTATCGCTTCCGTGTTTACTTCGACAACTTCGAAGCCTTTCTCTCGGCTCATTTCCCATATCGCCTCATTAGCAGCCACTACGGCTCTTTGTACGTGACTGTCACGCACAGGCACCTCCGGCACCGTGCACACCACGATCTGCACCTGAGGGGATAGCTCGCGCAAGTCGTCCACCCCCTTCTCCAAGCGCTGGGCTAGTCCTGGCCCTTTCCTCTTTAGGACGTCATTTAGCCCACCTGCTACTATGACAAGGTTGCACACGTGGGAATTTTCCGCGAGCTTTTCTTTTGCTCGCTCCATGACAGACCCCAGTGTACGCCCAGGAAATGTCCCTACCGCCGCTCTTTTATCGCCTTTCACCCTCTCCACAATTGCTTCTTAGCCCTAGCCAGGTTTGAGTCACCGACGATAATCACCCTTTCACTTCTCCTACCTCTCCCTGCTTCCCTTTGTCCTTTTCCGCGTGATTCGGACTCGACACGGGGCATTGTCCCCTGTGCTGCTGCTTTTTCCGCGTGGCGGCCTCAAGGTAGGTGCCGCTCTTTCCATCTAACCCTTCACCACGTTGCACGCATTGCACGCAATTTGCTGGCACTCCCTCTCCTGTCACGTCGGGGAACTGCGTTTCATTGTCACGCACATTGTCGTTCACAATGGCGGCCCCGTTCAGCTCTTCCTCGGCTACTTCAAGTCTTTCTTCAACTACCTTCCGGGCATCACGCTCCCTCTTTAGCTCATTTTTGAGCTCTTCCACCTGTTTGACAAGCTCTTCCTGGAAAGCCTCCATTTTCTGCAGCTTAGAACTGACATCAAACAGTGTGTGCCGGTTGACTCGATTCCCTCTCCATTGTTATCCGTCTCCTCGTCTGCCTTGAAGGACCCCCCGGGCACTGCCTGCTTTCCCGGCTTTCTTGCCATGTATTGCAGGGCTTTTTCTGATGCAAATACTATAATACTATAATAATGAAGAGCACGTGCCTTTTAGCAAAAACCGATACGCACAGGATCCAAATCCTCAAAATGTCGCAAAGCAAGGCCACTACTATTTCAAAAGCAATCAATGCCGCGGAGACCGAAGGTATGTCACGCTCTCGCACGTGCTCAACCACGTGGCCACGCTCTCGCTTTTCTACCAAAACACGCTCAGTAAAACCACTAATAGCTATTAGTTTCGCCACCTCCAAGCTACCATTTAAAGACTACAAACACTCAACGTCCCACCCGGCTGCACGTGTTGAAGCACGTGGCGCGAAACGACGCTCTAACCATCCTGCAAAAGCAAATATACACGAAACACACCCGCGCACAGAAATACGGGACAAAAAAAAGAAGAAAACCACCCAATTATTCCCTAAAGGCAACAAAATCAGCAAATCAAAAACAGAAGCAAGCTCTAAGCATGCACAAAATCTTATGATTTCGTCACCGCTACGGAGCCCCGAAAAGCCCCTCCATTCACCAGAAAATCCGGACAGGAACCCTATGTTGACCCTATAAAGGGAAACCTGTAAAAGTTATATTGCTACGCAGTGGTGCCACATATAGGCAGCCGGCAAGCTGACTTGAGCGAGCGCTCCACTTTGCATGGCAGGTATGCGCTCGGCGGTAGTTACCGACGTTTGTTCTCGCGCTCGTGCGGTCTATTTGGTATGACGTGGCGTCTTCTACGTGGAAAACAGTTCTGTGAGACGTACTGAAGTGGTTTAAGTCGGTATGGCGCGACTTTCTGTCGGCGTTTAAGGTGCTTCGATGGCAGCGCCGCCGTTCAGGGTGAAGACAACCCCACTGCGCCGCCATACTGAATCACACGAGCTCAGACTCAGCTACGCTTGCGTTCATAAATAGTGTTAGTCGCGGCGTGCTTCCAAGCGCTTTGCCTTGATGAGAATTTTTTTACCGGTATCGCATCTGCACATCTTAATAACCAATAGCCGTTAACTATTCGAGGGTCGAAGACGTAAATATATGGCGCCGGGAAAATGTCCAAAGTTGCCTAATTCAATCACATTTAATATGCTGTGTGTATGTTTGAAAGACGCACCATTCTCTTTTTTTTTTTTTTTTTGCGTGTCGTTGCTTGGTATATAAGGTTTGCAAATCCCTGTGTGTGGAAGTTGTTCTTGAGAACGACTTCCACAGACAGGAAGTACAACAGCGAAAAAGAATTCTTTTTCGCTGTTGTATTTTGGTTTACACGTCACGCCTCCTTTTCCGTAACCAGCCGCTCGCGCACGGCGGTTAGTTTCATTTGGGTTGCCCGCGCGCTTTGCGCTCGTTGCAATTATTTGACGACATCCACGCGCAATTTTCCTTTTTTGCCCAAAAAACTGTGTGCTGACAGGATTAAGCTGGTGTAAAAATAACTGCGATGTGAAATTAAGGTTTAATTAATGCTGTAGAGAAACATGTAACGTAACTTGTCAGTGTCAATCTTGCGTAGCACACACAAGAAACCAAATGATGCACAAAGTACATTTACTTAGTAATGTCCAGTACAGTGAACCATGAAAGAGGCATGTACATGAAAAATTATATGTACTGTGTGGCGCCTGACGGTTATGTTGAAAGACGAGATAAAAATATTCGCAAGGTAGGCTCGACACACACAATGCGGGATAGGGAGAGTTTTTTTTTTTTTTTTAACATTACATGGGGGAGGGCATTTCAAGTGAGTACATCAACCTTATTACAAACAATATAAATCGAAAACAAGAATACCAACAAGAAAATGCAACCGCGTGTAATATTAATCAAGATGTCTAGCCAGAATACATCAGCCACCATCGAATACATCACATCAGCCAAACACATCGACGGAAGTATAGAACATTTCATTAACTAACCATTAGAACACTGATGTTAACTACATCGCAAAAATAAACAACACTGCATACATATCGCGTAGAAAAACCGTAAATGAACCTAAGACTGTCAAATACTGATTAGCAATGTTTTTAACTTCGAAAATAGTCCATGGTGATGTAAAGAGACCTTTCTCCTGCAGTGGACTCAAACATGCCGATGGCGACGATAATGTACAGTGTGGTGTAACCTGCAAAGCAAGTCACTTTACGGCAAGTTGACGCCAGCCACAGTCTTACTGCCATAACGATCGTGTGAATCATTGGGCTCGTTCAGCCAGCGCAGGTAGATACGCAGTTGCATGACGACAAAAGAGCACATCAATTTTCGCATTACGCTTGGGTGGTCAGTGCACTCACTAGGTGGTAGAAAAACCGATCGCTCGATAAGACTCGTTGAAGTCTTGATTGGGTAACTCAAACGGCAAATGTCCTCTTCGTCTGAAAAGTTCTTCAACAGACCATCGCAGGAAGAAACAAAGTGCAGTACTGTACGGCTCATCACATATACCAGATTTCTGGAGCCTTGCTTGTACTCATTAAGCTGCACGAGAGCGTGCTCATCAGAAGGTTCATCAGCAGTCAGGGTTTGTATGCAGCTAGAGCAGGGATGGTTTGCAGAGATGAAGGGCCTCGCCAAATAGCCTGTGAAGTAGGCAACGATGTCACTTTCTACTGGAGACAAAGGCTCGACCTCTGTGCAGTCATCTGCCTACGAGGGATCTTACAATTCTGCTCTCACTTCTTGTATCTCTGTAGAAAAGAAGTCCACCAAGTAGTTGCTGTCATTAGCTTCATAACCTGAGTTTTTAGGTACTTTGAGGAACTGGCTAACAGATACGACTTTGAGTGCATTTTTGACATCGTATGCACTGGGCACGGGAGAGATCATTTGGATCACGGAAAACAAGTTTCCGAGACAAACTTGCGCAAATGTTCCCGTCAAGAAGAATGTGTAACCACATTTCTTGAGCAGAATATCATGCAGTTGAAACACGACAGCAGTGGGAATTAGCGCCCCAACCTGGCATGGCTTCCACAACATTTTGATGCCAATGCTTAAGCTCTCAACGACTTCAACAGGGAGTTCCAGCGTTGAAATGGCCTTTTCATATCTAATTTTATTTAACAAACTCGGAGCAGCAACACAGTGACGTGCAGTTATGATTATGTACCACTTGAAAATTGTTTCAATCAACCATGCAGTTGTTCCAGCTTCGGGCGGAAGCTTCTTCCTTTCCACAAGGTGCCTGGTAGCTGCAGGTGCTTCACGGAAGAGCTGAACTGCCACCCCTACTTTCATCTTTGTGAAGTGGCCATTCGAAACATGGACGGTACTTAGATTGGGAGTCCACTTTTAACGGCTCCGTGTCTAACTTTAGCACTGCTTCAACGTACTCAATCGACACATCTCTGCTCGGTAAATTGTACTTGACCACTATTTCGTCACTGACTTGCATCAGATTTTTCCGTACGAGGTGCCCTCTGACACTTTTTAGAACGTGTGAAGAATCTGGCATAAAGAAAAGCGACATAGCATTGTTATATGGATTGAGAACAGTGCACGTAGTTACAGAATAGCGGGAACTTGACAACTTGACAACTTGACAATAGCGGGAACTTGACAAGCAGTGCGCAGGCCGCGCGAGCATCTACTAAAAGTATTCTGCCTTTGCAGAGACAACGAAAGGATCCATATCTCGGGCTGCAGCTGATCCAGGGAACCAAGTGTATCTCGGACTGCAACTGTGCTGTCACGAAGCTAGCGCCGTAGATCGCCGCAAGGAGCACCCTCTGTTCAGCGCGTGCCGACTGATCGGTGTGACAAGCATCGATCAACCAATCGGCGTGGGCCAGCTGTTGCCCTGGGTCTTTAAAAGCAGACGCACCCTCATCTGTCCTCTTAGTTGGCAGCAGTGCGCAGGCCGCGCGAGCATCTACTAAAAGTATTCTGCCTTTGCAGAGACAACGAAAGGATCCATATCTCGGGCTGCAGCTGATCCAGGGAACCAAGTGTATCTCGGACTGCAACTGTGCTGTCGCGAAGCTAGCGCCGTAGATCGCCGCAAGGAGCACCCTCTGTTCAGCGCGTGCCGACTGATCGGTGTGACAAGCATCGATCAACCAATCGGCGTGGGCCAGCTGTTGCCCTGGGTCTTTAAAAGCAGACGCACCCTCATCTGTCCTCTTAGTTGGCAGCAGTGCGCAGGCCGCGCGAGCATCTACTAAAAGTATTCTGCCTTTGCAGGTAAGCACCGACTAGTAGCAACTTCTTCTTCTTTTTACGCACTGCGCACTGCTGCCACACTTACAGTTCCCACTTTTTCTGTTCAATTTGTCATTCTTCTTTTTCTAATATGTCTAAGGACTTAGCTAAAGCCTTCGACGATTTTAAGCGTGAAATGAGATTAGAACTTCGTTCTGTGAAAGACAGCATGAAATTCTGCAGCGACACTTGCGATGAGACGAAGAAGATCACCTCTGAGGTTAAGGCACTGAGAAAAGAAGTCAGCGAACTTGTTAAGTGTAATGAAGGTTTGAGGAGCGAGAACAAGCGGTTGACACGACAAGTTGAAGAGCTACAACAGTACACGAGGCTCAACAATTTGGAAGTAAAGGGTGTCAAGGGGAATTCAGAGCCTGTTGGTATCATAAAACAAATTGGTGAAGTTGTTGGCGAGCCAGTCAGTGAATCGGACATCGATACATGTCACCGCATTCCCACTCGGAACTCGGACGAGACGAACATTATAGTTCGTTTTGTTCGACGAGAAAAAAGGAACACGTTCCTTTCTAAGGCAAGGAAACAGAGACTTAATAACAGTATGCTTGGTTCCTCGGATGGAGGGGCTGTCTATGTTAATGAGCACCTATCTCAGTTTAATAAGCAGTTGTTAGGTGCTGCCATTGCACGTAAGAAATTAGTGTCATGGAAATATGTCTGGACTATAGGGGGTAAGGTGTTCGCACGTCAAAGTGAACTGACTGACGCTCTGAGGATCACCGATCATGGTGATCTGGAAAAAATGACTAGGTAAGGTCTGTTTCCTAAGATGGACTGTCGCACCCCCATGAACTGCGAGCCAACTTGTGCTGGCTATAATGTTGAAGATTTCAAAACGAAGCTCGGCTCTCTACAGAAAGGGGTCAGTGCTATTCACTTTAATGCTCGAAGTATTAAACACAAGGGTGACCATTTGAACTTGTTTTTTGCGTCCGTAAAACATAAATTTGATTTTTTGGTGTTTACGGAAACATGGCTAACATCCCATGAGGATCATCCCCGCTTTGACAATTACACTTATAATGGATTATTAAGGCTTCACTGCAAGGGTGGTGGTCTTGCTGTGTACGTAAATAATTTGTACAAACATTCTGTAATAGATGAATTTTGCATAATAGATTCTAATGTGGAATGCATTACTGTATCTACTAGAAATGTAGTGGTCGTTGCAATATACAGACCTCCCACCGGTAACAAACAGCACTTCTTCGACTTCCTTGAAAATTTACTCGTGTATCTCACTTCTACTGGATGCGTATTTATTATTATGGGCGACATAAATATTAACTTATTGTCGAACGATTCATGTGCAACGCAATTCAATGATACCGTTGCATCATTTGCCTGCTGGAATTGCATATCTTTACCCACAAGGGTAACTGTGGAAACAAGTAGTCTACTAGACGTATGTATTACAAATCTGGTGTCTAACAACATTATCTCTGGTGTCCTGTCCCATGACCTCAGCGATCATTTGCCAATCTTTTGCTTCCTGCCTGTCATTCACGACACAGATGTGAAGGTCCCACGGTTATACAGAGTAATTAATGCTCACACGTTGAGTATGTTCAAAACATTAGTCGAAAGTTCACATTGGGATAATGTATACGATACAACTGACGTAAACAAAGCATATAATGCATTTATTAATCAGTTTCTTTGGTGCTACGACACTGCCTTTCCACTAAAGGAAACTAAAACTTGCAAAAAGTTTAAAAAGCCTTGGATGACTCGGGAGCTATACAAAAGAATTAAAACGAAAAACCATTTGTATCACAAGTTTATCAAGAGCCGTGATGCCAATGCCCTCATTGAATTTAAAAAATACAGAAATAAACTTAACCAGGATGTTAAGATAGCTAAATCTACTTACTATATTGATCGGTTTACAAAAGTACATTCTGACAGTAGAAAAGTTTGGCGTGAAATTGCCTTTTTAACTAATAAATGTAATCCGGACCCGCCCCTTACTATTATGACAGTCAATGGCGAACTTACAGGCACTGATCTCGCAACTACCTTCAATGATTTTTTCATTAATGTAGCTGATTCTGTATGTACGTCATCGGTACCAGACGCACATTCTAATCTAATCACTCCCTTACAAAATTCTATTGCGCTTATGCCAACTACTACTCATGAAATAGCTTCATTAATACATAAGGTAAAAAATCATGTTTCACCAGGGCATGATGGTATACTAGGGGTACCTTTAAAGCATGTATCTTCTCTAATATGTGACGTCTTGTGTTACATCGCAAATCGTATGTTAGAAAGCGGAGTGTACCCAGATCAGCTGAAGATAGCACGTGTATGTCCAGTTTACAAAAGTGGGGGAAAGAATGACATATCGAATTATAGACCCATTTCTGTTCTACCCGTCTTATCAAAAGTTTTTGAAGGTGTCATTAATACTCGTCTCGAGAATTTTTTCCATAAGTTCAGTGTTATTACTTCCTCGCAGTATGGATTTCTGAAAAACAAATCAACAGAGCAGGCGCTTTTAACAGTAAAAGAAAAAATTATTAAGAATATCGAAATGAAACAGTACACTCTTGGTCTTTTCTTAGATTTCCGAAAGGCATTCGATTGCGTACATCACAACATCCTACTACGCAAGCTCAACAGTTATGGCATACGTGGTATTGCATCTGACTTGCTAAAGAACTATTTAAATAACAGATTACAGTATGTTCAAGTTAATGGCATACCCTCAGAGAAATTGGCAATTCAGCATGGTGTTCCTCAAGGATCTATATTAGGACCGTTATTGTTTTTAGTATACATAAATGATATCGCTAACATATCCGAATCGCCTAATCTGGTCATGTACGCTGACGATACGAATATATTTTTGTCATCCCACTCCTTGTCTCAAATGGAGGCTACGGCAAATGCATATTTAAGAAAGTTACATAACTGGTTATTGACGAATCGGCTACGCCTCAATTTATCAAAGACTAACTACATAATTTTTCAGCCTATTAATACAGTAGAAAGTATCACTCTGAAAATTTTCTACGAACATACTGAATTAAAACGTGTTTCAAACCAGAAATTTCTTGGTGTTTGGTTCAATGAGAATCTTTCTTGGAATTTTCATATCACCAAATTAATGTCTGATTTAAGTAAAACAGTTGGCTGTTTGTATAAAATATCTCATTTGTTGCCCCCCTGGTTAAAGATATCGATGTATTACGCACTTCTCTACTCAAGGTTATCTTACTGTATCCTTGTATGGGGAACTACGACGTCCAGTAATTACCTCAAGTTAATTTCAATTCAGAAACGCGCTATGCGTGCCATTGAAGGGTTTCATGGCAGACCTTCAGATTTACCTACGTTACCGCTATTTCAGAAATATGGCATCCTTAAAGTAAATGAAGTATATAACTTCTGTCTACTTAAATACATCCATCATCATAGATTATTCTTTTCATGCCCAGATAATTCCAACAGCCGTTATGCATTTCGTACGAAACGTAAGCTTGTTCCTATCACACGCACCAATTATGGCAAGCAAACACTATGCTACCAGATTCCCACGGTAATAAATAACTTTCCCTTTGAAACTGAGTATTACCTTCCACAAAAACGCTTTAAATCTACAATTAAAAAATACCTATTGGAACAAACAGAATGATACATTTATTTAGTCGACATACTTTGTATTTATTTGTATTCAATTTACTACCTTTCAAATGTTTTTTTTTCTATAACGCACATGTTGTAAGCTGTGATATTGTTTCTTTGTTTTAAGAGTGATATTTTGCTTGTATCAGAAAGATATTGTCTCTTTACACCACTAATACGATAAGTTGTGTATTCAATTCATTCTTTTCCTGTATAAACTTTGTGCATGTTAACTTACTTCTTCATGCTTTTACAATGCTTGAGAAATTCATTGTGTATTTGTTGTGAAGTGCTTATGCACAATGCCAGCTGTTTTACGGGTGACCAGGACCTTGTCAGGCTCTTGCCTTTTGTCTTGGCGCCCTCTTTTCGTTGAAAAGAAAATAAACTTTCACTTTCACTTTCAAAATTAAGTTTCGTCACATTGCACGGTTGGAACTCCCCATGTCGCATGTCACGCAAAGCACGCGCAATGAAATATATGCACAAAACCTAATTAAATTGAAAGCAAAGTCTCTCAACTTCTCTCCATTCACAAAAGCGCCCGGGAAGTGATAAGCGATTACCTGCTTCCAGCGATTGTTTAAGCCACCAACCATGGAGACTAGCACGTGGTTTGCTGCTTGGTCAGTTTCAGGGAGCGTCGTCTTGCCAAGAAAGCCATCATCACTTCAGTCTAGCTCAACACAGTTACAAACCTCCATTTCAACAAGGAAGGAAACGCAATCATTTCCCATGTCAGACATCGCGTCCGCTTTTACTTTCATCATGCTTATGATCTCAGTCAAGACAGCGGGATTAAATTACAGGTGCTGTAATCGTCTGCAAAGCGTTCTGCGTGACGGAAGAGAGTTGCTTGTTCTAAAAGCAAGTCATATTCAGCGGAGTTACGGGTAAACTTGAGCTGCAATGCTTTCTTTTTAGTTTCCGCACTCCATGCGCTGCCTTTTCGGTTTCTTCTTTCCAAGGCAGCCTTCTGATCCTAGTTCAAAAGCTTTTTTCCAGCCGCTTTGTCTTTCTGGTAGTTGTCTTTAACGTCTTTTTCGCTGACAACAAGCTTTCATGCCATTTAGTGTTTTTCTTTTTCATGTCTTTAAGAGCCTTTCGTAGCTCACATGCCGAAAGCGATATGTCTTCATTGCACTCACGCTCAACTGTAGTATTTTCCAAAGAGGAGATACTATCGCGGCTGTCTTCTACGGTGTCGTCGAGGTCAACTTCTGGAGCAATACTTGAGGAAGGGTTGTTTTCCGTACCAGCAAGTACGCATGCGGCAGGCCACCTTGCAGGAGGTCTTCTTCGCTTAGGCCGAGCTGAAATGAAAAGAACAAGAAAAGACGATCGTTGTATTGCGTCCACTAAAGATTGCGGATATAATATATCACAGTGCAATTATTACTCGCGTCGAAATTGAAGCAGGGCTGTTGACTTCAACAGACAGCACCCATCCTGTCGATTTCCCTCGCACTGGTACACTTCAAAGTGTTTTTATAGATAAGTACAAGTAAAACAACAAAAGTGATTATTGACCTTTAAATTGATATGAAAAGATGCCTTGTAAATACAGAGAACCAATTAGAGTGCCTAGAAATAAATGTTCGCAGAAGTAATGCTGTATTACCTAGCTTCACACGTTTCGAAGAAACGCACAGCTACAACACACACCATGCCAGAAAACGCCGAAATATTTTGGTCCCGTGATGCCCCTTAACTCCTCTGCAACTGGGCATACCATGCAGAGGCATTTAAAGACCGTCACAGTACTCACTACGACCGGGAATGAGCACGAATGACCATCGGCTTACGGGCACCACGCTACAAATATATAAAGTCTAAAAAATCAGCTATGTATTGTAACACCCTGAGATCCGCAAGGTATCTGCTGAGAAATCAGACAAAATCACAATGCTTCGCTTGCCACGTACACAAAAGCCGCTCTCCCAAGACGAAGCACTGCGTTCTTTAGTCCCAAATAACCAGTACCGAAAAAAGAAAAAAAAAACAAGAGACGCACACGATGTGTGCTTCCCGCGAAAAAGCAAGACAGGTGGTCTACGTGACGATTCATAGCTAATGTAAGACTATTTCGCGGCTGTAGCATCTTCGTCAGTCCTTAAAATCAGGGTACTACTCGCATAGACTGCGCCGATTAAAACGAAAAAAAAACTATGCGAAGCGCGTTCGCAAACCATACGCTGCTCAGCATCGGTGCAGTGCTTAGCTCGTGAGCGCATGTAGGCACGTGACCGAGGATCAGAGAATACTTTCTTATTTAAATTAAAAACACGGTGCGGTAGACTAAACTTTCTTGACACTTACCTCGCAAATATAAGAGCTATCCGTTGTCTTCCAATGATCGCGCTTTACTTGGGCTACCCATCTCGTCCTTCGCTCTGGGTCCCGAGGAAAGCGAAAACAACGAAGCCTTTTACGCGTTGATCCGGCGCACTTGGGAAGACAACAGCCTGTCATGTCGACTCGATGCACTTGACAAGCTTGTCAAGCATGCGACTGAACACTGTCCAGCAAGTAGAAGCGTCAGCGAAGCATCTGCGCGCACTGTGCCTCGAACTAAGCCATTGGCACCAAGCAATCGCAACCGCTCGCTGTGATTCAAGATGGCGTCGCAGCGAGAAAGCGGCGGCGTGGGGGCGGTCAATGGACGGCACCATCCTGAAAGGCGGCGCTGGCATCTAAGCACCCTACTGGCGTTGAGGCGGACGGAGCACGCAGCGCGACGTGTGTGGGCATGTTTGAGTCTACAATCAGCCTCGGAGATCAAATGTGCTTTTCTTAAAGTTCCATTCACTGATGTGACCTTATTGCAATATTATCCTCTAGTTCCAAGCTGCGGTTTAGGAGCGATGAAACATACGCGGTGATCGTAACATCGTGGGTACCGTTCTGCTGCGATAGTCCTGAGCTGTGCTGTTATACTTCGACAAGCGTTCAAACTGTTCGCATCAGATTACATTACGTGATGTAATCGCACCGGCTGGCACGAGTTGTTGGAACCTCAGCGCTGACGCCCGTTGTTGCAATCGGACCACAAGCCCCAAGGGTAGCGTTGGCCTGGCGGCCTGGGGCACAACTGGAAGCATCCGAAGGTCCTGGCAAAGCATGAGTCGACTGCTAACAGAACAACTTGTTTATTCTAGCATCGCAAAAGAGCGGGCGGTCAGGTCGACCGACGGGGAGAGACGGGAGAGCACGTTACTCGACGGAAGAAATCGGAGCCTCTCTCTTGGCGTCCGGGGGCAGCTGCTCTTATACTCTCGGAGTTGAGGGGAAGAAGGAACGCCTCGTCAGAGGCGCACGTGATGCGGGGCACGGACAAGCTGAGAGACATGTTGAGACGAGTGTAGTGACGCATCCGCCGAGCCGGCGCCGGTCAGACCTCCTCGCTTCACACTTGGGGAGCTCCTCTCCCCGGCTGCCGCACTTTGACAAGCGTGGGCACCAACATGCACACACACACACACGCACACTTGAAGACACGTGGCATTGAAACATGCCTGGACGCACGTGGCGGGGAGGCGTATCGGCGGCGCTGAACGGGCCAAAATGTCCGCCGCTTTGAACGAAGCCCCGGCGTCCGTTGCATCCGCGCCGGCTATACCGCCCGTCGTAGGCGAAACGTAACAGACCGCCCCGCCGGGGGAAGAAGATCCCGATGGTCAGGGGACTGCATCCGCTGTCCGGAGGGATGTCGCTCGATGATGCTCATAACCGAAGTCGGGCGTCATTCGGCGTTTCTTGAGCGCAGCGCACAGAGAACGCCTCGTTCTCTCGTTCAGGTTCACACAGGACACTGCAAAGTGACTTCGGGAGAGTTGACATTTTTGTTCTCGTTCCCGGCAAGCGTTAGAACTACGCCGAAACTCAACCGCTCAGTCAGCAAGCACGAAACAACCCTCACCAAGTCCTGCCAAGCTCTTTCCCCTTTTATACCACTGCCGAGTTCCTTACAGTAGTCTAGCAGCACTCAGAACTCGTCCACAATTTGGAAAATTGCACTGGAAAGCACGTCATCACTTTGAAACACTACACAAAAGCAATATGTTAAAAATCCTGCCTCAGGAAGAAAAACATCAGTAACAAATAACTTTGAGGCTGATTCTTACGTTAGGGGCTTCGACTTAAGCCATCGGCGTTACCGTTGAGACTCCCCTTTTTGTAACGCACCTCAAAGGAATATTGTTGCAAAGCGAGGCTCCAGCGCAGGAGGCGGCCATTTGTGGAAGAGATGGTCTGCAGCCATTGGAGAGGGCAGTGATCCGTCTCGAAGCATGCGAAGCGGAGATCGCAGCGAGCGACCGTACACTAGCTCAGCTGGCGAAAACCCCGTAGCCGCATGCGGCGCTGTCCTCAATGCAAACATCACCCCAGGCAGACACAGCTCCCAGTCAGTTTGTTGTGCAAACCACAATGCTCTCAACACGCGCCTCATGACGGAGTGGAGCTTCTCAACGGAATTCGACTGTGGGTGGTACACTGAGCTGTGTAACAGCTTTACCCCGCACCTTTCGAGAAAGGCTGTCGTCAAAGCGCTAGTAAACACTGTGCCCTGATCTGACTGGATTTCCGCAGGAAAACCAACTCGCGCAAATATGGACAGTAGTGCATTGACTATCTCAACTGAGCTGAGTTCTTTAAGCGGCACTGCTTCAGGGAACTTTGTCGCTGGGCAGATCACAGCCAAAATGTGTCTGTACCCCGTGGCTGTTACCGGCAGAGGTCCCACTGTATCAATAACGAGCCGTCTAAAAGGCTCCGTAATGATAGGTACCAACTTCAACGGCGCCCTCGATTTGTCCCCTGGTTTGCCTACCCGCTGACAGGTGTCACATGTCCTCACAAAGTGGTCTGCGTCCCGAAAAAACCCTGGCCAATAGTACTCTTGCAAGAGACGGTCCTTGGTTTTCTTAACTCCTAGGTGTCCGGACCACGAACCCCCATGCGACAAGCGCAACAGATCCTGACGGTAGCACTGAGGCACGATCAGCTGATCGAACTCCACTCCCCTGCGGTCTAGATACTTCCGGTACAGGACCCCACCTCTTTCCACAAAGCGAGCATTTTTCTTGGCGATACCTTCCTTGACAATGCAGCGTATGTTTTCTAGGCTGCCATCCTTCTTTTGCTCGGCTATCAAAGCCGCCCGGCTGACTTTTAGCAACCTATTAAGTGCGTCTGACGTAGGCGCGATGAGCAAATCTGCAGATAGCTCTTCTAACTTTCCCGTGTCGGGCATTTCCTCTCCAGTATCTGGTGCCTTCAACGCTACAGGCTCAATTTTATTCAGTTCGGACGTGCTCTGAATATCAGCTTGCTGCGCCTCTGACCCTTTCTCATTGTTCGACAACGTCGGCCCCGTAACTACCGCCTTTGCAGCGAGCTCCCGAACCTTCGATCTGGTTGAGGCCTGAACGCTAGCCTCACCAAACAAAAGCCCCTTTTCGCGCAGGAGGTGATCGGACCTGTTCGAAAATAGGTACGGGTACTGGGGGGGCAGCATAGATGACACTGCCGCCTCCGTCTCAAGTGCTCCGAAAGGTCCTTCAATAAGCACTTTTGCTACGGGCAGACACACGCTATGAGCTTCCACGGCTTGCTTGATCCATGCACACTCGCCCGTGAACATATCGGGTTCTACGTAAGAGGGGTGAACTACATCCATTGTAGCTGCGGAATCGCGAAGCACTCGGCACTCTTTCCCGTTCACGAGGAGGTCTCGCATGTAAGGCTCGAGAAGCTCCATGTTCTCGTCAGTGCTGCATAATGACAAAAACACTACTTTTGTTTTTGTTTCCGGACACTGCGCCGAAAAGTGACCCGGCTTCTGGCACGTATAACAAACGAGCGCTTGCCTCGTCTCGAACCGCTTTCTCATGGGCGTGAACTTCGGCCTCTCAAACTTGGAGCCAAATTCACCCTTTTGACCGTCCTTAGCTCCGCGAGCCCGACGCGTCACAAACTCCTCGGCTAGCTCAGCGGCTTTAGCCACTGTACTAACGTCTGGCCTATCCAAGACCCAGTACCGCACGTTCTCAGGTAACCGACTATAAAACTGTTCTAGCCCGAAACACTGCAGAACTTTCTCGTGGTCACCAAACGCTTTCTCTTCATTGAGCCACTCCTGCATGTTTGACATAAGCCTGTAGGCAAACTCTGTATATGACTCACTTCTGCCTTTCTCATTTTCCCGAAACTTCCGACGGGACGCCTCCGCTGACAGCCTGTACTTTTTTAGCAGACTCGATTTCACTTTGTCGAAATCCTCTGCCTCCTCTCTATTCAAGCGAGCGACTACGTCGGCCGCCTCGCCGGGTAACAAAGTGAGCAAGCGCTGTGGCCACGTTTCCCGAGAGAACCCCTGCTTCTCGCACGTTCGCTCAAAGTTAACCAGGAACAAACCAATGTCCTCTCCAAGCTTAAACGGCCGCATCAGGTCAGTCATTTTGAACAATACTCGTTCTCCTGCACCGTGTGCCTGACTTCCATTACGAGCGCGTTCCATCTCTACCTCGAGACGCTTCATTTCCAAAGCGTGGTCGCGCTCTTCTTTTTCTTTCTCTTTCTTTTCTTTACGTTCGCGCTCCTGTCTCTCTTTTTGCTATTTAAGTTCGCGCTCCTGTTTCTCTTTTTGCTCTTTAAGTTCGCGCTCCTGTCTTTTTGCCCTCTCCTCAATGGTCTCAAGGCATTCCGACAGCTCGTCATCCTCAGCTTCTAACTCAAGAATAGCCCTCAGCAGTTCTGGTTTTCTGTGTTTGTCTGAGACATCCAGACCCAACTCTCTTGCAAGCTCCAGCAATATCGGTTTGCGCAACGACTTCAAATCCATGGCTGCTCTGAATGCTGCTTTCTCTACTGCCTACTATTGTCTTGCCGCAAACTAACCCGGCAGCAACGACAACCACAATTACCAGCTCTGTTTCTGACACTAACAAAAGCCTGGCAAAACTCGGAAGAAGAAAGTCCCGCACTCACCAAACCTCGCAGCCAAGAATTCAGCGCAGTCGTTCCGCTGCAGGCAACCAGTCATCACACAGGGCTCGTTGCACTGCTCCCGGATGGTCGTTGTGCTGCTCAGCATACAGTCAACTGGGTATCTTCACTGCTGGCCTCCGTTGTCGCGATCTCACCGCTACCAGCCAGTTGTTGGAATCCCACCGCTGCCACCAGTTGTTGTAATCGCATCGCTGGCACGAGTTGTTGGAACCTCAGCGCTGACGCCCGTTGTTGCAATCGGACCGCAAGCCCCAAGGGTAGCGTTGGCCTGGCGGCCTGGGGCACAACTGGAAGCATCCGAAGGTCCTGGCAAAGCATGAGTCGACTGCTAACAGAACAACTTGTTTATTCTAGCATCGCAAAAGAGCGGGCGGTCAGGTCGACCGAAGGGGAGAGACGGGAGAGCACGTTACTCGACGGAAGAAATCGGAGCCTCTCTCTTGGCGTCCGGGGGCAGCTGCTCTTATACTCTCGGAGTTGAGGGGAAGAGGGAACGCCTCGTCAGAGGCGCACGTGATGCGGGGCACGGACAGGCTGAGAGACATGTTGAGACGAGTGTAGTGACGCATCCGCCGAGCCGGCGCCGGTCAGACCTCCTCGCTTCACACTTGGGGAGCTCCTCTCCCCGACTGCCGCGCTTTGACAAGCGTGGGCACCAACATGCACACACACACACACACGCACACTTGAAGACACGTGGCATTGAAACATGCCTGGACGCGCGTGGCGGGGAGGCGTATCGGCGGCGCTGAACGGGCCAAAATGTCCGCCGCTTTGAACGAAGCCCCGGCGTCCGTTGCATCCGCGCCGGCTATACCGCGCGTCGTAGGCGAAACGTAACAGTGACTACTTGGTTCTGTGGATGAGGTTTCCACCCATGAATAAAATAGTTTTGGTTAGCAATACCACCATACCTTACAGTGTGAACTATACCTGTGCAGCAAAGCGACCGTTTACGAACTGTGCGAGCATCCTAAGCAGTAATATGTGCTGTATTACAGATAACCTTGATCTATATAACGCATGGTCCAAGCATGCGGCATCAACGTTAATATATGTATAAGCGTTGTGCCGCGTGTCTATGCGAGGTCGTATACTGTGGCGTTAGTCCGTTTTTCTCTTTTTCGAGAAAGAGGTTAATAACTGTATCGTATCAGTTCAACGAACACAACCTATCTTTGCGTGCTGGAACTACACGTGCCTTTCCTTGCCCTCTATTTCCATTACGCTCTTTCCCTCGCTCCGGTATAAGATGTCCAGCGCAATAAACATAAGGGTTCACTGTTGTCTTGACACGCGTGCTGTTGGTTTCTTCGACCGGGACCGGGTCTATACATGGTGTCAGAAGAGGGACACTGAAGCCCTGTACGCCTGCAACAGAAGACGAAGGACATGGAGTACGTCAAGCCACCGGGACCTCTGGGCCTCGTGGCCAACGGAGGAAGGACGCGGAAGCTGTTCAGGCTAAAATTCGTTTTTTTTTTCTTGCAGCCACGGAATGCTCTGAAAAACCGAGGCCAGAGGCAGCGAAGACAGCACTTTTCTTCAGCGGGGCTGGTGAGGAGGCCCTCGAAGTTTGCAACAACTTCACGTTCAGTGAAGGCGAGGATAAGCAAGACTATGCGACTGTCATAGATAAATTTGAGGAATACTACGTCGAGCAACAAAACATAATTCACGAGTGTTACGTCTTCCGCTCTCGACTCCAGAACGAAGCTGAACCTGTTGAACAGTTCCTTCGCGCGCTGAAGAGACAAGCACAGTTCTGCCACTTCGGAACGATGATGGACAAGATGGTGCGGGACCAAATTGTCTTTGGTACTAACTCGCCGAATCTCCAGGAGAAGATGCTAATGGACAAGTTGCTTACCCTGGATAAAGCTGTTGCTCTATGCAAGGCGGCGGAAACGTCAGCACGCGAGAACACGCTGTGGCGGAAGACAGACGGAGAACTTCACGTTTTTGCAGTATCATCGAGCCGAAGCGCTGTGCAAGGACCACGGCAGGTCTTTCATTGTTCCCGCTGCAGCCGAACACATGCAGCTCGACGCTGTCCAGCCTACGAGAAAACATGCTACTTGTGCAAAAGGCGTAAGCATTTTGCCTCATGCTGCGAATCAAGAGAAACCATCCGTGAGGTACAGCACGAGACGAAGACGCAGGACCGAAACGACGATTTCAATGCGTTGGACGTCGCCATCGGAAATATTAGCAGTGACCGGTACTGGTTCATGACGGCAGATATTGAAAGCAAGGACATCAACTTCAAGATCGACACAGGGTCTCCAGCAAACCTTATACCTCTGTCGCTTTCTTCAAAATTAAAAGTCGGTTCGCTGAAGATAAATCAGGCAGTTGTACGGACGTATAGCGGCAGCGTCATCAAACAGCTCGGTTCATTTTCGACGCACGTTACGATTGGTGACTGTAAGATATACAGTGACTTTTTCGTTGTTAAGAAAGACCACAGCGTCCTCCTGGGTATAAAAGCCTCCGAGCACTTGGGGCTTGTCAAGCGGAATGTTGATGCTGCCCCTTCAAGATGTCCATTCTGGTTTGTAGCGTTGTACCTCACAAAAGTGCCTCTTTTCTTTCTCTATTCCCTGGCCAACATTCTCCCCACCTCCTCCCTCTACTGTCGTCGCTGTTGCGGGTGAGCACGGAGAGAAGCACGGCAGCTCCTGAACAGCATTTGTGAGGGGTCACGCCTAGTTAGGCGTCCAGAAGGCATTGTGCAGATGTGACCCGCCGTAAATCGTGAAACGAGCTTTTCTGGTCGTCTTTCCTTCGTGCCACACTCCTGTCATGTACTAACGCGACAGCATTAAGGGCCCCGTTTCGCAGAAAATCCGGTGTCGACGTTGCGGGCGTCGCTTGGCGAATAATCATTCTGAACCACAACCGCGAAGACCCTCCACGTGGCGCACACCTTGCCTTGTATTCTTTACAAAGTTATTTTTCGGAATTTTGAGAATGAGAGCTCATAAACAAATGCCACGAAACAAAACACTGACAGCACATGCCTTTTATCTTCTGTGGCGTGGCCACGTCTCGACCACGTCCCGACGTGGCCGCCGTTATGGCGTGCGTCTCAACTACGTCCTGCGGCGTGCCGGACAGCAGCAGCAGTGGGAAAGTCCAATTGATTGATTGAAACTTTTATTAGAAGGGAGGGCCCGAGGCCTACGATAGGGGTAAGGGATGTCGAAGGAAGCGGAAAAGAAAGCTTCGCTTCAAGATTACCAGATGGCGCTGCGACAGCTGCAAGCAGGGTGGCTCAGCTGGCGTGATATATGCTGCATGTATTTGCTTACCACATCGTCCTTATGACTCCAAACGGCCTGAATAAGTCTGCAAACAGCTTGCAATCAGTTTGCAAGCGCCCATGAATATCTCACGTGCCGCCCATCTATGTACTCAATGTGCGGTAGCCCAGTGGCGTCGCGCTGCCGAGCGAGGCGGCAATTCTGAAGGGGGCTGGCGCGCCGCGGATGTGCCGTGCGTTTATTTGGGCAGTCGGAATTATTCCGGAGCACAACCACTATGGCGTGTCCCATAACTGAGTGCGCAGTTTCGAGAGGTTAAGCTACATAATTGCCATTTACCCTTGCGCAGGTTGTTGCAACGGAAACGGTTATAACTGTAGTTTTTCAATAGCTAGCGGTACACGACCTTCTCCTTGTTCACTGTGTTTTTGGCAATGCATATTGTAAGCACAACTACAAGAAAATATTTCGAAAATGTAACATCTTGTGCTGCAGCCCTTATGGAGAGATTGTCAATGTTAATTATCTCCAAATAAGAATTGAATTATCTTATGTTGAGCCCAACAAGGGTGGGAATAAACGATGAGGACAGGACAGAGGCAAGAGGAGAGCATAGGGCCTGTCGACGTCGTTTCTTCGCGTCCTTATCCGCTGAACAGCAGAACACGATGCACCAACTGACCCAACAGTCAACGATCCTGAAGGATTGAATTGCTCAAGCTGCACAATAGGTTACAGACGTTTCGAATATATAACATTTATTTTGTTTCCTACTTTTAATAACACGCAAGTTTGTTTGCTTCCGCGTACAGATAAATTTTGTTTCAGGGTTTTCAGGAGGAAGAAAAGGCCTTCTGATGAAGGGCTAACGAAAGTGGTCGTCCGGGGACACCATTTGCTTTGACAGCCCTAATCTTCTATGGTTATCCACGCCCGTGGAGCTCACGCTGGCTTTCGTGCACGCAACAGCAACATACACGTCGGGCTTTACCTTTTATTATTGGCCCGGTCATAAAGCATCGAGATATTTTTCTACCATGGTTACGCGGCAGCAGCTAGATGCTCCACGTTGGGAATTTCTCTGTATGCCTTAGCTAGTGTACACAGCTACAATATGCGCCAAAAGGACATTGACCACTGATATACGTGACCGTTTCCTGCTGCTAAGAAAATTCACTCGAATCAGTTTTCTCCGTTCTCTCCCAGCGTGGATGACGAAATAATGCAACAAAGGTGTGGGTGCTTTCCAGGGCAACCTGGATTACTCACTTTTGGAACACGCAGCTGCAGCGACCAAGGACGCAATATTTGGCTTCGTTTCCCTTCATCGCTTTTTAGCGCACCCCGCCAACGTGCTGCGTTGTCGTCCGGCGCGAGTGTGTGCCACGGTCAGCGGCACTGCGAGGGGGAACTTCCGGCGCTGGAAACACATGTGTCGGCACCTAAGCTAGCTCCGGAAAAATGAAAGCAGGTATTTAACCGATCAAGTTTCAATCTCGAGGTGGGCTCGTCGTAGCAGTTTACCTAGAACTATATTATGTTAAACCCAGGTGAGCTCGATAGAAGCGTTTACTGTATCGGGCATTTTGCTATATACACAGTTTTATTGAGGGCGCTGCAATTGTGCGATCACAGAGCAGTCTATCGTCCGGCGCCATGCTGGTATGTGGGAGCACACTGGAGGGTGGACAGCGAACTTGCTGTTGACAACGAGTGCGTCGTTTTTGCGTTTTCCTGAGAGGTCTCTACAACTTTTTTGCGATTGAGAAACTTAGTATTTCGTTACTAAGCTTTGAGCTTCGATATAGCGGCAACATCGAACGGCGACAGGTCTAGAGGCGCTGCCACGGCTATGCCCGCGATCGGAATAGGAGGCCCGAGTGGAGTCTTAACATTGTCGATATGTAACGCATGTGCTATGTGTTATTATTGTATGTATATACCCTTGAGCTTTATTCAGGTATCACTCAGGGTACAACAGTCAAAGGTGTCTCCATCTGCCATGGAGTGTGCCACACAAGCAGGCACGTACCCAGGATTTTTTTTCGGGGGGGGGGGCCACCACCTCCATCATCATCATCATCATCATCATCATCATGTTTTATGTCCACTGCAGGACGAAGGCCTCTCCCTGCGATCTCCAATCACCCCTGCCCTGCGCCAACCGATTCCAACTAGCACCTGCGAATTTCCTAATTTCATCGCTCCACCTAGTGTTTTGTCGTCCTCGACTGCGTTTCCGTTCTTTTGGTACCCATTCTGTAACCCTAATGGTCCAACGGTTATCTAACCGGCGCATTACGTGACCTGCCCAGCTACATTTTTTCCTCTTGATGTCAATTAGAATATCGTCTATACCCGTTCGCTCTCTGATCCAAACCGCTCTCTTTCTCTCTCTTAACGTTATGCCTAGCAATCTTCGTTCGATCGCTTTTTGCGCGGTCCTTTACTTGCTCTCAAGTCTCTGCCCATGTGTCAGCACTGGCAAAATGCACTGATTGCACCACCTTACTTTTCAATAATAATGGTAAGCTTCCAGTCAGGAGCTGGCAAGGTCTGCCGTATGCGATCCAACCTATTTTTATTCTTCTGTGAATTTCCTTCTCATGATCAGGGTTCCCTGTGATTAATTGACCTAGGTAAACGTACTCCTTCACGGTCTCTAGTGGCCAACTGGCGATCCTGATCTCTTGTTCCTTTGTCCGGCTATTTATCATTATCTTCATCTTCTGCATATTAATATTCAACCCCACTCTTACACTCTCTCTGTTAAGGTCTCCAATCATTTGTTTTATCTCGTCGGCATTGTTGTTGAATAGAACAATGTCATCGGCAAACCGAAGGTTGCCGAGATATTTGCCGTCGATCTTTACTCCTAAGCCTTCCCAGTTTAATAGCTTGAATTCTTCTAAGCACGCAGTGAATAGCTTTGGAGAAATTGTGTCTCCCTGTCTGACCCCTTTCTCTATAGGTATCTCCCTGCTTTTCTTGTGTAGAATTACGGTAGCTGTAGAACCTCTGTAGATATTCTTACGCGAAGGACGAGTCAGTAAGACGAGAAACTATTTACAGATTATATTTACAACGGTTGCAACGCTGACCGGTTAGATTCACAGCGCGAGCCCAGTTCGTTCTTCCTCCTCTTTTCTGAAGTGATGGCGCCCACGCGCCTCGTTCAAACAAACAAATACCACACGCATGTAGCAATATTTTCCAAGCTTTTTACGTAAGCGTTCTGTACTCCTTGATTACGTAGTGCCTCTATGACTGCTGGTATCTCTACTGAATCAAATTGATTTTCGTGATCTATATAAGCCACATGGAGAGGCTTATTGTACTCTGCAGATTTCGCGATAACCCGATTGATGACATGGATGTAATCCATTGTAAAGTATCTCTTCCTGAAGCCAGCCTGTTCCCTTGGTTGACAAAATCCAGTGTTGCCCTTATTCTATTGGAGAATAATTTGGTAAATATGTTATTATAATACTGGGAGCAAGCTAATGGTCCTATAATTTTTCAATACTTTAACGTCTCCTTTTTTGTGGATTAGTATAATGTCTGCACTCTTCCAGTTTTCTGGGACCCTTGCACTCGATAGACACTTCGTATAGAGAGCCGCCAGTTTTCCAAGCATTATGTCTCCTCCATCTATGATTAAATCGACTGTTATTCCACCTTCTCCTCCCGCTCTTCATCGTTTCGTGTCTTGCAGGGCCCTTCTGACCTCATCTCTAGTTATAGGAGAGTTTCTGTATCCTGTTCATTACTGTTTCTAAGTGAGGTATCGTGACTCCTCTGGGTACTGTACACAGGCCAGCTTAGAATTTTTCCGCTGCTTTTACTATATCTTCGAGATTGCTGATGATATTATCCTTCTTATGTTTTAGTGCATACATCATGGTTTGTCCTATGCTAGGTTTCGTTTTTACTGATTTCAGGCTGCGTTCATTTTTTACGGCTTCTTCAGTCTTTCTCATGTTATAGTTTCGAATATCAGTTATTTTCGACTTGTTGATCAGTTTTGACAGTTCCGTGAATTGCGTAACGCTGTGCGGCCGCCAGTCCCATACAACCGCGTAGAGCGAAGGACTCTGCGATTCTAGACGTACTGCGCTCACCGAGAAAGGTTAGAAAAACACACACATAAGCAGAGCAGAGAAGTAGCTACGTGAGGCGGTTCGACCGATAACTGTAGAAGCGTCATTCAAAACAAGTAATTGTTCTCCACTTCCGGCGGCGTTTTCTCTACTTCCTTTAGAAATAAAAAGATGTTCATACATAAATATTCTCATAAACAACGGTTAACTTTTTTATTATTCGCTTTTGCTTCCAGTTTGGTTGTTGTCTTGGCTCTCTCCCTTAGTAGATCGCTTAATTTCTCAACTCCTTGCGATTTTCGTTTCTAGTAGCCAATTTTGCACGAAAAGTGCTATACAATTAGGGAAAAACAGACGAGGTAACGGGCGACAGTCATCTTGCTTATGGGTTTAAGGGTCATTGCATGGTTTCATGATTGACGCTCTTTCACATTATTTTATTTCCCACCTTATCTAACCCATATCACGTGTATATGGTTCCGGGCATCTGCCAGCGTCGCGGCGAGCCGTAACTCGAGGAAATAATGAAGCAAAGGAAAAGTTAAACGAAATTGGCGTTTTCTCCGGCCGCAACTCGTTCCATGAGAGTACAGACCAGCTGAGTAACAGCCGCATCCCTCTCCTGGTCCCAGGATCAGCCTAAACAAAGAAGGTTGAACTAACAAAAGCAACAGCTATGCGCGTGACGGTTGAATAGATGGTGACAACTGAACGCATCTCGAGTTAATCGCACGGGTGCGGAATCTATGAGAAAACTGTCCTTCACATTACAAGAGATGCCGATAACTACCGCCATCTAAAAGGAGTGAAAAAGGCAGCATAATGCTGACCGATGAACAGCTGCCAAGTATCAACATTGATCTGGCGGCGCTTTAGGAATGTGTGAGGAGTGGTGGCGTGGGTGGGGAGGGGGGGTATGCCACTTGATTTCGGGGGGGGGGGAGGCCGGGCCCCCCTGGGCCCCCCCCCCCCTGACTACGTGCCTGCACACAAGTGTATATCGAGGTAACTAGCGAAGCTCCTAGGAAACACGTTTTGCTAGCTTTCGTGCCCCTAATTTTTTTTTCAAATATCTCCACAGGAAGGGCCCTTAACATGGAATACTCGATAAAACTACCAGGTGGCAGTGGCCACAAATTTGCCGCGAACAACCAGACAAGCGCGACGCGTCGAAAAGATATGCGCACTCGTAGGTCTGTGCTGCGCGAGGGCAGCTCGCCCACTCGGGAGAAATGAAAAGCACTCTCTGCAACAGCAACTTCCTGACGGCGTGTGATGCGCGGCGCTGGCCAGACAGCTTACCGGCGAGACTCGGAAGCATCCGCACGCGCTGGGCACACAGCAGGCGCGGCTTTGGTTACAGAACGTAAAAGAAGACACCTTCATTTTCTTCGCCAGCACGTATTGTTTACATAACGCATCCCCAGACAACTTACAACATATCGTCAGCTGCCAAGTATGATAATCATAGAACACATTTCAACAGAATAACAGCACGAAGAAACCCAACATCAAGAAAGGGGCCAACAGGTGGAATAGCACACAGTGAAGGTTATAAACAGGGATAAGGTGCCTGTAAGGCCAGCCTTTCTGAGGCACCTCATTCCTGTTTATAACCTATATACCACAGCACGAAGAAACAGTTGACTTCGTTCATTGGTTCGCTGACTCAAACACACCCACCTTTCGCTCAGTTCGATCACGGGTGCCGAGTTCGTTGCCGTACGCTGCTGGAAACAAAATATTCCGAATATACACGTGATGAAACTGATGGCGTCAAGACCTTTCTGTTTACGCTAGCAATTCAAAGCGGACGCTCGTCTGCAACCTCAACGGAAGAGTCCATGGAGTCGCCGCGGCTGAAGGTGCGCTTTATATTCACTTCCGAAAGTTATTTGTGCAGCCAAATACAGCACAGTGGTAGACCGTTGACATTGATCATCTGATACCACAGCAGTCAGAGACGGAACACGTTAGAATCACGCCTCATTCGCCTCAATCGGGAAGTTCCAAGCTCCCGCTGGGTGAAACGGCGATCCACGTATATCATGCCAAGAGGAGAGCGGTGCGGCGCGCTGACTCGAGGCTACGTTCCTCCTCGCCGATAAAAACGTCTACAGGCCCTTTTCGCGGAGTAGTTTGCTCTAGAGAAACGAGATGGTGCTTTCAGCGGCGCGCCGCACGTTTCCTCAGTGAGAGCGCACCGATACGAAACCATTACTTCTTCTGTCCTGCTTCTGTGCGAAAAGCTGTCCGAAGGGAAAGAGAGTGCTTGCCAACGCACGGTGCTCCATTCGTGCTGTAAAATCTATAGCTGTAGTGGGAAATGGTGGGCTCTAGTTGGCTACAAAAATAGTGACTGGCACGTTAAGGAATTGAAAGAATCTGTGTGGCCATTTTAACGGTCCGCTGCTACACAACGGCAGCCTGTGATGCCGGCCCTACGCCATGCACGGCTTTTTTGGAGGATAAGCAAAATCGCTCATCCGCCAGCATTGCTTCGCTAACCTCCAAGAAAAAAAAGGACTCCAGCACCGGAACGTCGGCAAGAGTGAGTACCGCTCGTTACACAGTGACGAAGGGATCGAGTAGCGCCGCTTCCTGGCATAGGATATTACACTTTGTCTGGACATCCACTCCAACTCACGTACAAACTTGCGGCTGCCCTATCGCTGGTGAATGGGCGCAGACTTAAATCAATGTGCCGAAGCATGGGGGACAGTGACTACACCAACAGCACACGAATGTTCGAAGCTGAACGTTACCTGACGGTACACAGAGTAAGCGAATGATCAACGATAATATGTCTGTGCTAAAAGCTATCACAATGTGTAGGACACCTACGTTCCAAGCCCCCCTTGTGAGCAGCATGAACAAATATATCGCAACTGAGCACACCCGCGAGTGAATAGGCAAAGTAAACACAACCGGAAAGTGACCGCACCGAGGAATATTACTTGGAACCATGAGAAGCCATTGCTTCAAAGTGTTTGCTAAATAAAGACCGAATTGCAGAACACACTGATCCTGATTTCATTCATAAGCGGAAAGTTTGGACAGCTTGTAATAGATTTCTAGCCTCGCTTGCGGTATAAGCACCGCGTACGCTGCTCGCGTCGTTTGGGCAAGGCTTGAAGAGTTCCGAAAGCGTTTGTGCATGTCCTCCGAGACTGTGACGTGTCGTCCGCCCACCGTGCGCGATACCCGCCGAAACAGAGGTTTGGTGAGCCGCACCGGGCGTAGTGCACATTCACTGTAAATACGGAGGCAGCTGAGGTAAGCAATGGACGCGTGAGCACGCGATTAAACACGGCGGCGCCCGCAGGATTGCTTTGAAATGTGGCGCAGCGCACGCGCACGGACGAGCCACTGGTGGCGGCCTTGATAAGTGGACTCGGGAAAATAGTTGACTTGGAAAATAGCCCGTCCACCGTAGTTTTCTGCGTCGCTGCTTGGGTTTCTCTGTTTGATTCGCGTTTTGGGAGCGAGATAAGCAACCCTTGTCGCATGCGTGTGGTGCCCAATGCTTCAAGGCCTGTTAAAGAACAATCGTTGCCCAGTGGGTTGCTGAAGAACCTGCGAAAGCTTGCCGGCGGCACGGTTCTAATCGTTTCCCGCGACACCTCATGAGCCTGAGCAACGGCAGCAATGAATCGGCGCCGTTCGGAAGGAAATTTCTTGTTCACATGCTTATGGGAATGATTACAGGCAAGTGCTTCTTTAACAGCTTTATTATTTTGACCCGAACACATGTTCCATGTTGTGTTTATTGGGAAATGTGTTCGGAAAAGGTAGCTCAAGGCGGGGATTGCTAACTAGCATCGCTTTTTCAGCGCAAAGTTCGCGTAGTGTTGGTAAAGTATTCATGCCGTCTCATGCACCTACACGCAGATTACTTTGTTTCTTTCACAGCTGAGTGCCTTTATGCCTGTGCGTTTTGTACGCTATTGAATTCTTTCTTATTGTTAGCGTCGTAGGAGTGCCTTGCATACGCTTCATAGCACCATAGGTATCCATACACTTTGGCCGGCGCTACTATGCCTTTCAATATAGCCTGTCGCTTCCCCTCTTCCGTAACATTCCAAAAAAAGTTATCCAAGTCTTGCAAGCAGGTCACTAAGGTAATTTCAAATTGCGATAACTGCAGCATGGAAGGGCAGTTCGTCGATGTACGCATCACAGTTGTATCAACGACGCAGCACTAACTCGCGCTTTTTTTATTCGCTCGAATATCTGGTGACTTCGTTGAATAGGGTACGCATTTACATTACCGAATTCTCAATTGATCCTCTTTAGGCGTCTTTGACGGCATATATTTGACAGTGTCACATGTATTTATGTGTAGCGAGCTCACTACAATGTGTGCAGACGCCGCCACAGGTGGAGTCGTTTGTTATACAAGACTGCACCTTCGACGTGTGCCTATTATGAGGTGCAAAAACAGTGCTACAGAAATATTAAAAATAAAAATGAATGATCAAGACATTAGATGAGTAAAAGCATGGCCATTAACACGAGCTCCAATTCCTGTGACTGCGCTTTGTTGCGATTGTCTGTAGGATGCGGACCTCGCACGTACGCGGGCTGGGTTGCCCCAAACGCCCGGTAACATCGTGCACGTGTTTTTTCTCACCGAGGCCGGCTTCTTTCCTGCAGCTGTCGCCGCGAAGTAGTGCTCTGTCATCCGAACAAAGCTCAAATCGCAGCCGCGAACTTGAGCCGTCCGTGCTATAAAAAGTTATCTTGTACTGATCCCGAGCGTACTTTCGAAAGCGCCCGCTAGGTGGCCATGAGTGGCACCTCTATAGGTGGTGCATAGAGTGCACTAGAATAAGGTTGAGTGGGACGAGCGGCTGGGAGCGGCGCATGCTTTGCAGTGAGGTGCGCGACGACGAAAAATGCTGTGGCGGCGCTGCGATCGAAGTGGATGGGGCCGCATCAAGGTCGAGCCGTTCGAAACTGCTGGCGATACTTGTCGGAAGGGTCATTCGTACTACTTCGCGCGCTAGTATATGCGTTCAGACCGCTCAAACGCTGTTTATAACGGCATATGACATGTACTCATGCCTTGCGAAAAGATACCTTTCTTCTTTCTTTCTGTGTTTTTTTTTATGCCGCCCAGTGATTGCGCATGCATTGCGGCCGCAGTGTCGGCTTTCGTTCTACCATGCTATTGTACGGTTCTCTTTGGAGAACAAATATTTTTCTTGTTCTTGAAGCAGCAGGTCTTGCGAAACGGTCTTGCAAGCAGGTCTTGCCCTAACCCTAATGGTCCACCGGTTATCTAACCTACGCGTTACGTGACCTGTCCAGCTCCATTTCTTTCTCTTAACGTCAATAAGAATATCGGCTTCGCCTGTTTACTCTCAGGTCCACACCGCCCTCCTCCTGTCTTTTAACATTATGCCTAGCGTTCTTCGTTCCATCGCTCTTCGCGCGGTCCTTAACTTCTTTTCGAGCTTATTTGTCAGTCTCCAAGTTTGTGCCCCATATGTCACCCCCACAAAAAAGCACTGATTGTACACCTTCCTTTTCAATTATAATGGTAAGCTTCCAGTCAGGAGCTGACAAAGTGATCCAACCCATTTTTATTCTTCGGTAAGTTTCCTACTGATCGTCAGGACTTCATGTGATTATTTGACCTTGGTAAACGTACTCCTTCACAGACTCTAGAGGCTGACTGGCAATTCTGAATTCTCGTTCCCTTGCCCTGCTATTCATGATTACCTTTGGCTTCTGCATATTAATCTTCAACCCCACTCTTACACTCTCTCTGTTAAGGTCCTCAATCCATTGCTGCAACTCGTCCACAGTGTTCCTGAACAGGCCGATGTCATCTGCAAATCGCAGGTTGCCGAGATATTCGCCTTTGATCCTTACTCCTAAGCCTTCGCAGTTTAATAGTTTGAATACTCCTTCCAGGCACGCAGTGAATAGCATTGGAGAGATTGTGCCTCCTTGTCTGACCCCTTTCTTTAAAGGTTTCTTCTTACATTTCTTGTGGAGAATTAAGGTAGCTGTGGAATCTCTGTAGATACTTTCCTAGACATTTAAGTAAGCGTCCTCTACTCATCGATTACGTAATGCCTCTATGACTGCTGGTATCTCGACTGAGTCAAATGCCTTTTCGTATAATATGAAAGCCATATATAGAGGCTGATCTTACTCTGCGAATTTCTCAATTAGTATAATGTAGGCATTCTTCCAGTTCTCTGGGACACTACAAGTCCATAGACAGTTTGTATAAAGGGCCGCTAGTTTTTCAAGCATTATGTCTGCGCCATCTTTGATTAAATTGACTGGTAATCCATCTTGCCCTGCCGCTTTTCCCCGTTTCATGTCTTGCAAGGCCCTCCTAACTTCACCGCTTGTTATAGAAGATGATGATGAAGCAACATTTGCTGGGCCCGAAATAAATCGGTGGTGCACGCAGGCACAAGACGGTGATGGTTCCCTAGTTACGGGACCTATATTTTTCCAAAAGCTCCTGGCCCCTGTCCGTCAGTGCGAGCTGAATCGGTAGGGCGGGGCTGGATAACAAGGTCTCCCATCGCTCAAGGGGTTGGGGATTGGGGGTGTTGGTGGGAAGGGGAGGAGGGGGGGTCTTGAGTTCTGTGCACTCTGCCAAGACGTGCGGCAGGGTGCCCTTTTCTCTTCTGCAAAAAGGACAGAGGATATCGTATTCCGCAGGGTACATGCGGTTCATGAGTACGGGATGCGCAAGCGATCCCGCCTGCGCTCGACGCAGGATCTTCTGTTGTTGCCTGGTGAGTTTGGGGTGCGGTTCTGGCAGTCTGCACCTTTCCTCTCGGTACATCCGGGTAATGTCCCGAAAGCTGGTAACCGGGTGCGGTAGCTCTTCCGGCTCGTGCTCGGCCCGGATTGACATTTCTCGGGCATGGTAGTCGGCGATGGTGTTGCCTGCTACCTGCGAGTGAGCCGGGATCCACACGAGCTCTATGGCTCTTCCCAGAGGCTTGTACTTGGCTAGAATGGCTCGGGCCGCGGAGGAGATTACCCCCCTGCGGAAGCTTCTGTAGGCTGTCTTTGAGTCGGTGACTACGGTGTCCACGCTCGGCTGTGCGAGGGCCACGGCCGCTTCTTCGGCAACTGCGGGGTCTGTTGTCTTCAGGGACGCGCTGACGATCAGCCTGTCTTTTGATGTAACCACCACCGCTGCACGGTCACTGTGTTTTCGGAGCGAGGCGTCCGCGTAGAGGACCCTGGGGTTCTCTTCCAGCTTCCGGGCTAGGGCTTTAGCTCGCGCGGTGCGCCTCTCGTCGTCCTTGCCCGGCGTCATGTTCCGGGGAAGGGGTTTTGTCTGAATGATCGTTTTCCAGTCTTCCGTAAGGGCCGTCCTTATGGGTACTGGCTCGATCTGCCATCCTATTTTGCGTAGGACGGCTTGTCCGTGTTCCGTGTGACTGAGCCGGATTCTCTGATTAGAGAGGTTGGCTTCGATGAGCTCCTCCACCGTGTTGTGGGCGCCCATGTCTAGCAGTTTTTGGACGAGTAAATCGGCATGCCCAGTGCTTGTTTCGTTGCCTTACGAAGCATCGTGTTTAGGGTGTCCCTATTCGCCTTCGTCAACTGGAGATACGGTGCGGAGTAGGTAACCCGCGACACGACGAACGCGCGTACCAGGCGCATGGCATGGTCCTCTTTAAGGCCTCGGTTTCTATTAGATACCCTCCGAATCATACCAAGTATCTGTTCGGTTGAAGTCTTGATCTTTGTGATGGCGGCCTGTGCCTTCCCGTCGCTCTGAAGTAGTAGGCCGAGAATCCTAATCTGCTGTGTTGGCTCGATGGTAGTTCCGGCGATGGTGATAATCACGTTCGGCGGCAGCTCCTTCTTGGATTTTTCCGGTTGGATCATGAGCAGCTCTGATTTCTGGGGAGCGCAGCTCAGTCCGCACGACTTTGCGTACTCGTGCACGGTCGTTGCCGCCCGCTGTAAGACTTCCTCCATCCAGGCATCGGATCCGGCTCGGGCCGTCCACACCGTAATATCGTCGGCGTAGAACGCGTGGTCCACGCCTTCAATTTGCTTGAGTAGATCGGGCAGGGGCAGCAGGGCCAGATTGAAGAGCAGGAGCGACAAGACCGATCCCTGAGGGGTGCCCCTATCGCCGAGTTCGACAGGGTCCGACTTCTCCTCCTTTATCCTCATGGTCGCCGTTCGGTTTGACAGAAAATCTTTTATGTAGCCAAATGTCTTTCGGCCACACCGGGTTTTGTTTAGATTCTGCAACAAGCTCGCATGGGACACGTTGTCAAACGCTCCCTTCAGGTCGAGAGCGAGTATCCCGCGCGGCACGTGCCTCGTTGCCGGCTTGACGACCAGTTCGTGAAGTTGGATCATCACGTCTTGGGTGCTGAGATGTTGCCTGAAGCCGTACATCGTCTCTGGCATCTGATTCGTTTCTTCGAGGTGCTCCTGAAGCCGGCGAACGACCATGCGCTCCATCACCTTCCCCACGCAGGATGTGAGAGAGATGGGCCGCATGTTGTCTATCGTGAGGGCCTTGCCGGGCTTTGGAATGAAACGGACCTCGGCGTCCTTCCATTCCTTCGGCAACTGCGAGCTCTCCCAGGCTTCGTTAATGTGCTCTAGGAGGCCGTTGGCCGCTGTACCGCTCATGTTACCGAGTAATTTGTAAGTTATGGCGTCCCTGCCGGGTGCACTTCTCTTGTTACTGTCATCTATCGCTGTCCACAGTTCCGTCATGGTAAACGGCCGGTCCAGTTCTTCGTTGTCGGGTCCTTCGTACCTCTCGGGCACCGGGTACTGGCCCTTCTCTGTCTTTAAGTACTTGGCCTTCAGGTCTTCCAGGAGCCTGCGGCCGTCTCCCTTGTACGTGTTCAATACTTTGGTGAGGTTGCGATTGGTCGCAGTTTTGCTTCTCAGCGGGTCGATCAGATGCCTCAAGAGACACCACGTCTTCCACGTCGAGAGCTTGCCCTGCAGGCCGTCGCAGGTCTTCAGCCAATTTTCCTTACATAGTTTGGCCGCGTGCTCGGCGATCTGTTTGTTCAAGACTGCTATGCGCTTGGCCAGCTTTCTGTTGTTTCTGTGACGTTTCCACCGCCACGTTAACAAGTGTCGAGCCGCCCTCATGTGGGTCAGTCTGGCGTCCACGTACGGTGTCTGTGACGTCGTTGCGATTTCTTGGGTAAATTTATCGAGGGCCTTCTTCTGGTCCCTCACCCATTCGGTGTAGGTCCTTTGTGTTTCAGAAGGAGCCTCTGTAACCTGTCTATTACTACTTCGAATAGAGGTATCGGCGCTCCTTTGAGTACTGTACAAGTGAGTGTAGAATTATTCCGCTGCTTTTGCTATATCTTCGAGATTACTGATGATATTATCCTGCCTATATTTCAGTTCATTCACCTTGGTTTGTCCGATGCCTAGTTTGCTTCTCACTGTTTTCAGGCTGCGTCCATCTTTTACTGTTTCTTCAGTCTTTCTCACGTTATAATTTCGGATATCCCTCATTTTCTCCTTGTTGATTAGTTTTGAAAGTTCCGCGAATTCTATCTGATCTCTTGCATTGGACACTTTTATTCTTTGTCTTTTCTTTATTAGGTCCTTTGTTACTTGGGAGAGCTTAAATACTGATTGCCTTGGTACCTTACCTCCCACTTCAGTTGCTGCTTCTGAAGCCAGCCTAGTTCCGGTTTCATTGATTGCCTCTATGTCATCTTCATGTCTGTTTCATCTCTCTGTTTGAATTTGCCGACCTGATTTGGTCTGCATTTACCCTTATTGCGCCTAGGTTGGCCTGTTTCTTCTTCACCAATTTTACTCTTTCTCTCTTCAAATTGAGGTGAATTCTATCCCGCACTACCCTAGGATCACTGCACTTTACCCTACCTAACACTTCTGCATCCTGCAATATGCTGGGTCGTGTTGATATTAGCAGTTCACCTGGCTATAACTACAATTGGTACAGGCCAAGAAGAGTCGTGAGCGCACCAAAGCAAGTAAAAAATTAGAGGACGCTTAAGCTGCGCCTTCAAGAGTGGAACGCGATAGCGTTATCGCACCCAGTTTGCACCACCCACTCATTTGCTCGGCATGCTCTTAAAGGGATACGGACACAAAAATTGGTGGGTGGTTTTTTGCGTCAGAACAAAAGTTGAACTGTTAAAAATGGCGAATACGACAAGCTGCTTAGAAAAAAATAACGAGAAACACCTTTCTTTTGCGATTTTCTGTTGCGCCTTGCCTCCAAGCGGCCGCCGGGAGAAGCTGAAATTTGACGTCATGACACCCCGGCGCGCCCGCGCGCGCGGCCAAGGTCAGCCACAGCCGGCGCAGTCTTTCCGGAGTGTCGGTCGCTTGCAGCGTTTTTGTATTGCCGTCGGCTATGTTCGCACGTGGTCCGTCTGAAACATTATCCCTGTCAGCGCTCCATGCAGGTGGTGCGTCTTACACGCGTGTTCGCACGGTCGTCGATCGGTACTGACGCATTCGTCGCGGCGGAAGAAAATGCCCAGACATTACTGCGCCCACGGCTGTTATAACAGCATTATCGGTCGTGACACGCCGTCGCGCACGTTTCCCAGAGACGAGAAGGTGCGTAAACTTTGCATACGTGCCTGTCAGTCACCACACTCAGCATGGAGACTTCTAAAAAATGGCTTCATTTGCGCGGACCACTTCGTCGACGATGATTATGCGACCCGTCCGGCTGTGCTCAAAAGCCTTGGCATGCCGCTCAAAAGGCTCCTGTTGAGGCAATACAATTGAAAGAGCGGGTGATTAGTGATGCATTCGTAACTGTTAGCTGCGCTCGCCACCTTTTGTTGTTCTGGCAACAGACCCTCTCTCTTTCTGTATGCATGTAGCCGCAGCGGTGACCGCAGGGGCGCCTGTTGAAAGAAGGGAAATTACCCTTTCATTGGCTATGCAAGAACAGATATTCTCGGCTTGTGACAGAAATTGTTTACGGTGCGGATGCATGTTTTTGTCACAAAACAAAATAGTCATGTTGCGTACACTTTCGCTGCGTCTAATATTGAACGACAGCATACGAGCACTCTTTTAATTTATCAAATATACAAAACACGGCCAGTGAATGAACGCCAGATAACAGCATATATGTGTAGTAATCTAAAATGCTCAGCACATTTATCTACATTGCCTTTTCACACGTTGCTTTTCAACCTCAAGCAAAAAATTACGGATTTTCACAGGTCTCTGCATGATCATGCGTCGGGTTTCATGACTTGGTTGTTCGCGCAGCATTTCCCTAGTAAATGTCACAGCCAAAGACCTTCCTTTCTCTATGGCCACAGAATCGATGCAGCTAAGTGATCTGGTCGACGGGTCCCTAGCGCAGCCGCCCATCTCAACGAGTTCAACCAGCAAATGGCTTCTAATGGCGTGAATGTGATAGTAGCCGTAAACACAGGGCTATGAGACGGCTGGAAAATTCTACACATGCCGTGCCTCGTCGCGTAAAAACGAAGTGTACAGCGATCGAAAGCCGACAGCGTAGGTAAGCACAAAGCGACGAGCTGCGCTACCTACGATTCAGCCGTAATAGCTGCCTTTCCGCCTCAACGCGGGTCACGAAACTAGGCATTTTGCATCCTACGTAACATAACTTTACGAACTGCTGCCGCTGCACTTCAAGTTTACTAGAAAAAGAAATTACCATGTTGCTGGCCCGGACTGCCTGACCTGCCTGCTTGTGTTCAAGGCCGCCTGCTCTTCTTCGCCGCTTGACGCGGAAGGCTCGTAACCGTAAGCGGTTATATTTCTTGCTAGGTTGGAACGGTGCTCGTCTACAGACGTGTACCCATCGCTGGTAGAGGCACCAGAACCCGAATCCATGCTCGCGATGGCGGCGGCGGCGCGCCTCGAATGACCGCGGCCGGCCGGCTGGCTATCCGACGGCGGTGTCGTGACGTCACGCCTTCCAACTCGCTTGGGTCGGGCGGCGTTGCGCGCGCTCACAAAAACGGCAAAAATAAAGCCATCCGCTGAAAAATGAGCGAAGTGACTACTTGTTTTCGGTGTACTCGCACACGGAGGACTCATTTTCTCTAGTATCGTAAAATGTTCAGATTTTGTGTCTGTATCCCTTTAAGTCACACAAAGACGAAACTGGCTCCTGAGCAAGCGGAACGAACCAAAGAACTCGGTGTCTTGGAGGGAGTAAGGATCTACGCGAGCCAAACGTCGTGATCGGCACGGACAGCCGGGCCGCGACGCGCCATGAAGGCGGACGCGATCATAGGGCTGACGCCTCGATGCGATCGTCCTCTATCTCGCTTGGGAGCACCACGCAGACACGTGACTCCTCGCCAGCAGCCCGGCACACATCGCAGGGGACGCTTTCCCACCAGACGCGCTACGGCGCAACGATCACGTCAGAGGTGTCCCACATCGGACGCTGCACCTAGGAATCGTGCTGTGAGCAGAAAGAGGAGCCGCGTCGCGCGGTATCGCGTGGCTGAGTGGCGCGCCACCTGTCGGGGCAGCGCCGTACATTTCATTACGAGGAGGGGGTTTTCTGTGTTTGCCGCAAGATGGCTCTGCGTGCGCGCCAAGCGCAGAAGAAATGTAGCGGAAACGTACTTCGATAGGCGTTTAACTGCGACTTCTGTAATTTACATGCTAATAATTACCGATATACACCGCAGTAATCCTTCCTACGGCACGTTTCTAAGGCAACACCGCATTCACTAGAGACGCTTTTGTCTCGCTTTGAAGCATCGAACTCATGGCTGAGTGGTAGCGTCTCCGTTTCACACTCCGGAGACCCTGGTTCGATTCCCACCCAGCCCATCTTGGAAGTTGTTTTTATTTATGAATTGCCTTCCGCCATTTCTCGCTCACGGCCAACGTCGCCGACGACACCTGCTTTCCTGCGACACGAGGTCCTTAACGCTTTCGCGTTAAAAACATAAAAACTTGAGTGCACAGATTTTATGCCAGAAAAAATCCGTGACCGCGCAACGAACGCGCGCTCGCTAGCAGACGACGTAGTTGACGACACCTGCAAAATTGAAGACGTCATGTTGTATAACCCCATCCCTCCCATATGCATACGTAGCAAAAAGGTGTCAAGATAAATTTTAAGTAGAAATAAAGAGCCTTTATAAGAGCGTACGCGCGCAATCGGTCTAAGCGCAGGCAGTGAAATTACTTTGAATATGCCACGAAACGCATCTCCGCCTCAATCCGGTTCGCTCGCACCGGCCTCGCATAATTTTTCCACACGCGGCGCGTCAGCGATTCGGCCCAGTCGACCATTGCCTAGTACCCTCTAAGCTGCAGGCCATCGAACCGCCGCAGTGTGAAGGAACGAGCGCCCGGTTTTTTGCTGTTTTGTTTTTCGTCGGTGATTTGCAGTCGTGGACACAATAAAATGTAATAACATGAACCTTGGCTTTGATTAAAAAACGCTGACCAGTGCCAACTAGAGAAAACATTTGGAGGACGCTTCGTCTTTAAGAATGGAACGCGATAGCATTCAAAGATCCCTGCTTCTCGAGCTTCCCGGCAACTGGAGCGTATGTATCCATAATGTTTACCGGGAAAAGCTGACCGCGAACGCCATGCACGAAGGCGAGCATTCTGGTAGAAACGCGGCCTTTTGCGTGGGTCATGATGCGACGGAGGTGAGCGCTATCGGGAGGAATTGCAAGGAATCGGGCGCGCCGCCCGGTGGCCCAGAGATGCTCGCGCGCCGGCGCGCGCAAATGCGGATACCGTGGTCGGTATATTAGTGGTAGAAACGCTGGGAAATGGGTTTCTTTGAGTTTTCGCGTAACAGAATTATGTTTTCTCGTATAGTCTAATTGCAATCCTGGTGCTATCATGTCTGTAGGTTGTGTGTAAGTCGCACTTTACCATTTTTCTACGTAGTTTAGCTTGAGAAATTCCATGGGTTCAGTGACTTGCTTGCGCCACATGGAGGCCCTGGGTGTGGGCGACCCGAAAATCTTTTTGCCGGAGTGACGTCCGACGCCGGATTTTCTGCGACACCCCGGAGGCTTTCCAAACACGGCTAGGTCAGCTGGTGTAACCCCAGGTAAACGGGAATTGCGGCACGAGTGCCAATTTGTCCCCTGGTGCTTGGTAGGCCGAACTCTGAGAGGAAAAACAAAGAAAAAGAATGGTCTGCTTCCATGGCAATGGTTTTGCTCATGCACGAGTGGGAAATGCCATGCCGCGTATCGTCTGCTATGCGCTCGACGAGAACACGACTTTCTCTGCAAGCACCAACGGAAATCAACACCGCTTGCATTGATTCTTTCAGATTGTTTTTCTCTTTCAGATTTTGTTTTCAACACTCTTCGGCTTCTAATGTTCTTTCCTTGCATACAACGTATGTGCAATGCAAGTGTGTGAAAACTTATCTTCTTCATTTCAAGTTGCGCCAGCCAGCATGCCATGCCACGCGGCTATTTTGTTTCAGCAAAATATAGGTAGGCAGAAAAATGGACTTCATTCACGGTTTTTATTAGCTACATGTCACAGAGCGAGGCATTCAATACACAATACAATAATGTAGAGCTGGGTATCTCATTAGTCAGTAAAAAATGGGCGCATACTGTACTACAATCTTACATACGTAAGACAGCTTCCTACAATTTCTCATAGACAGAAAATTGCAACAGAGGCCGTATTTGTTCGCGTGCACAACACAACTCTACGAAAGCAATTTTTGTCGCAACTGTTATTTGTGAATAATAAAAAGATTATCAAGAGCAGCAGATCCACATTTTTCGCATACCAGAAACAAAAACTTAACTTTTATATTCCACAACACGGGTATACTTGCTAGTCCAAACAACATGTCAAATTTCTGCAATCAATCAAATTTCTGCATAACTACCCTTGTGCTAATATGCCGATAAATATCCAGCAAATTATATTCAAAATGTCTATAGTCTTTTTTTTTCATATGTGGTTTTGTTTCGCAATACAACATGTAAGCCCACTAGAGCTTCATTCAGATCTGTAACATTGCGAACACGATGTCAATACGACATTCCTTGCGAGCATATTGCAGATGTTTCTTAAAATTTGTAATGCACTTCGTTTCTTCTATCGTCATCTAGGCATAAATGGCACAGCTCCAAGACAATAACGACATAAAGCACTAAGTTTTTCCTGTTGAGAAACAGTAAATGCAGGAGAAGCATGTGTCAATCGGCGGTTGATCATTACTAGAGATTGAAAAAGGACAGAGTGATGCACAAAGGTATTATTGAACGCGTAGCTTCGGGATATAGAGAAATATTTTCTAAAAGTAACGCAAGTCGGCTGCGTTCAATGCACCAGAGCAACCTGCTCAGGACAATTCTCTTAAAAATGGTTTTCAAGGCTTTCCTCTAATCTGCTTAACAGAGCCTACAGGCTGTTTCGTGCGACTTGTTTGAAGCATAGGACAGGTGTTGGAGTTTGTTTGTGTGCTTGTTTGTTTGTTTGTTTGCTTGTTTGTTTGTTTGTTTGTTTGTTTGTTTGTTTGTTTGTTTGTTTGTTTGTTTGTTTGTTTGTTTGTTTGTTTGGAGTTTGTTTTACTTTCATAATTGGCAGTTGGTCATCCGTCATGAGAATTTCGGTGTCGTCACAATAAGTAGGCGAAAGCATTTAAACTTTTCTAGAACACTTGTTTCTGGCACAGCAAGCTTTCTTGGTTTATTAAGATTATTCGTGACTTTGTCGAAAAGGGACCACCCTCAACCCAGACCCCTCCCACTGTTGATATTTTAACGAAACCACTTAAGTCAAGAATGCTGAGCAACATTAGTACTTGCACAACTTTACTCAAGTAAGTTCAAGAACATTCTAGTATCTAGTGTCAAGACCCATGTATATTAGCTATGTAATAATCTTTGAAGAGGAGGCTGCAAGTGTGGGAGCAATGACTGTCTGCAGAAAGAATACATTGCACGATGTTTATGCAAATATTGAGATATGCCGAAATATTTTCTAAAGATAGGCTAATCAGAAGACCGCCGTATGAACTATCGGAATTACAGAAAGCATAAAATATCAGTAAGAAAATTTTTCTTAATTATCAAGCCTTTGAATCTTTCTTTCTGCAGCCTGTTTTCCCTCACGCTGTCTTATGAGATCCAGATTGATGACATTTTGTCAAGGTTCGATTATTGAAAGCGACTTGAACTAATATATGTATACTAACGCCAATCATATGCGAAGGGAACAATTGTGAATCTCTAAACATTAATTACATTGATACGTATTGTTGAACAGCACTGCACAAATAAGCATGATCGGGCATAGTAGGTACTCTATGAGGTAGCTGGTTCTACAGATGTATAAATGTCAAAAGACACCAGTGCTCATGCTACAGCATGCACACAGCACAAAGAAAACCTTCAGGAGTTGTCCCTTCTGGCCGATATGAGTTCGCCATAAGCAGCAGAAACTTTATTAGAGGGGATTGTGTAATACCACTTATGAAAGCATGAAGAGAATGAAGAGGCTTTTAATGCTCATGGTACTCTAATAGGAGGAACGATGAGCAAGAAAATTTGTTGTAGAGTACTTACGTTCAATGGCAACTTTTTGAAAGACAGAAAATTCCAGGTGAGGCTTCGAGGTACATTTAACAGACCCACACCAACACCGCCGGCATACTACAAGAAGTATTACATTCTGTGGAATACTACAGTCTATGGGAAAGCTATCTTATATAGAAATCAAAAACGATGCAACAAGCTCTCGACAACATTGCAAACTTTCTTAGCTAGTCTGGCTTCTCGCTTTCTAAGTCAGCTTACATCGACGTCGGAAATAAGACTAGAATAAAGAACTACCATTGCACATTGTGTTTCACAAAACTGGACAAATATACCCGCAAGTCAAAACCCCGAGTTCTCAGCTAGTGTAAGACCAAGACGGCAGAGCCACCGCGTGGGTGAACCAATTATTCTAGGCCTGTAAACAAATTCTACATCTGGTGAAATGAATATTCTCAAAATCATGGGGGTTGACGAGCGAACAGTATGGAAAATCGCAGATGCTGTACTTGTGTCCAAGGTATTGCACGGCATGAATTACCAGCAGTGCACAAAAAAGACAACTCATCGAATACAGGCACCAGGTAATGACATGTCTTTCCAAATTTACCATGCTTGAAGACCTCTACGCGAAAGAGCAAACAAACAATACCTTGACAAAGTAGAGTTGCCGCCTGCGGCCCAAATTTGCTGCCCCAAGAGCTCGGAACCTGGTCGCAAGATACTATGCCAGCTAGCATATGAAATGCAAAGACGACTACCCCTCCCTTCAGACACACAACCTCAGAAGCATCAGAAATCGAAACACAAGAGGCCCAAACAGTGCCATATGGGGATAAACAATTAATCCAGGAGACTATATGCAACTGCCAAACACATAGAGGAGGTTGCTAATCATGAAGACACGAGCAGACATCAGGGACATACAGTACATTGATGTGGTAATGACAGTGTAACAGTAGTATTACACTACATATTAAGTACCTTAAAGTGGGGACCATTCCAGGACATCCTACACCCAGCAAAGCTAGACTGAAAGTAATCAAAGCAGCACTTGCATTGTAAATTTGCAGACTACAACATCCTGCATGGCTGCATGGATTCAGCAGAAACTCTAAGGGCCTGCACATCTCACAAGATTGTCAGGAAAATCGAGAGATTGACATGTGACTTCTAAGCACATCGCCAAGAAATTAAATTGCAGGCTACATAGCCATGTAGATATTCCAGGACAAAGGCAGGCTCATGAGCCCACCATCAGAACTAAAAACTGGATGAGTGGGTGTGTATTCACCATTAGCTACAGCGCAACAGATAGACAACGCTGTATAGATATACGCACTGTAGTTAATGAATTCATATGACTGCACAGGATGAGAATGACGGCCCCTCACAAGGCCCCAATTTCACATCCAAATCTATGTACACACACACACACACACACACACACACACACACACACACACACACACACACACACACACACACACACACACACACACACACACACACACACACACACACACACACACACACACACACACACACACACACACACACACACACACACGCACACGCACACGCACACACACACACACACACACACACACACACACACACACACACACACACACACACACACACACACACACGCACACACGCACACGCACACACACACGCAAATGTTGCAAGAACGCATAGCACGAAGCAATGTCAACAGGATGGCACTAGAAAGGGATGAAGGCTAACTCCAACTGAGGTTTATTGTGTAAATGAGGAGATTTATACAGTTTTCAAAAAATGCAGCAAGAAGGTCGGGTAAATATTCATGCTTGATGCAACCAAACATAAATAAAAACGTTACAGAAAGGAAATAGAGATAAAAATTCCAAGTGCAGGAAAAAATAACCATTACAACCGCCATTCGTGCACGCCAGGAGCTTTCAAGAAACGCGGACAGACTGACAGCTTGCTTCTGCAAGTACACTCTTCCACTTTCTTGCCATTCCAAAAAAAAATACTTAAGTTTATTGGAAGGTAGTAGCTGCCGCAGTTGGTGGTAACATTGTTCTTCCGTTCTGGGCTTGTATTTTTATTTGTATTTTCTCTCTTTCCTGTTTTTTATTATGTTTGGTTTCATCAAACTCTGGTTTTTAACTGCATTTCTTGCTGTACTACTTTCTGGTAACCTTTATAAAGAACCGATTTTTCACAATGAACCTTTTTATTAGTTAGAAGTTAGCGTACCCTGTTCTTACTGCATCACACTATACGCTCTTGAAACATTGACCAAATAAACAATTTTACGAGGTACGTCTTCCTCTACAATGCACGCTCGGATATCTCGACATCCGAACCTGCATTGTAGAAGAAGTAGCTAGAATTCTTTGCAGATCGGCTGCCTAGAGGAACTATGGAAACTGTAGATCTAAAAACGCTAGCAGAATCTTGTGCCAACATGGCCTCTGTTACGCTTTTAAATATGGATGCGTTTCCTGTTGGGACCTGTAAGGGCACACATCAGTTTTTGCTTCTCCTTTTTGCGTAATTTCAATTTATAGGTTGTCAATCAGCTGTTACTCGGCATGTTTAATAAAAGTTTATTTGTTAGCCTTATGGTGGCATAAAGGTTTTCATACTCTTTGTTCTGTTGTAGTCAAGTATTGTATAAGGCTGTGCCCTTCTTCCTTTCGTAACTACATTTTTATTCCCCCTCACCTAACACTCCAACCTTGAAGCCTGCGAGGTGTATTTATGAATAAATAAATACATAAGTACATGTCATTAATTTCTTTGCATACACTTCTCGCCACCTCCCTCAATAAACGCCACTGTGTTGATGTCTCGCAGTGCGCATCCACATTAATTGCCGTTTGCATTTTGGTATAGTTTGTGAAAAGTGCAGTGCGTAAGCATTACATAACATTAAGGCATTGACCTATGCGGTGCACAAACAAACCTTGCATGACACGTTGGATTGTTGAAAATAAGGACAATTGTATATATCGCAGTTACGCTAATAGCATTTAGCTGACCACATGACAAAAACTTCACTTCGCATAGATTCCAACACGTCCATTAAATCTGCAGTTCTATTGTTTAATAATGTGGTCGGTACAGGTTGGCCACATTTTGATGGTTTGAAAACAAAGTTCAAAAATTGACCGCCCTTCCACTACTGTGACGAGGTGTGCAAGCGAAGCTCGAGATCCGCGGCTCTTCGTTGTCGTAACGCTTCGGCTTCGCGCTTCCTCATCGCGAGGTCCGCCCATCCAACACGAGCCCTTTCTCGATTAAGTTCCTGGCGACGTTCATCAAACGCCGCCTGTTCTTCGGTAGAACGCACGACGCGTGGCCCGCTGCCGCTCCTTCAGTGCAGCCTGCTCTTAGGCAGAACGACCCAAGCGTGGCCTCCCCATCTGGGGGAACCCTGCGAGCGAGCGGTGGAGTAAGACGTGTGGCGTACCAGCTCCGTCGATTTCCGGCTCGAGCCACGGATCAAAACTATGCACCCCAACAAGACCAACGTTAATCGACGCAGCAAACTATATACACCACCTGGATACCGAAGTTCACCAGGTGGGCCCACTTTTGAAAATTTTACAACCGAAGTACACCAAACTATACGTGGGCGACGCCATTAGGCCTAACGGCGACGCTGATGCCCGGCGGCGTGGAACCGGCCTCCCGAGGTAAAATGGCGGCCCCGCGTCATTTTTGAGGTTTTACGATCCCTAAGGCATGGCCTGGATGACTGTTTCAACATCAGAAGACCAAAATCCAACTGTCATATTTCGGCACCAATCTCCCAATGAAGAGGTCGCGCACCGCTCGCTCATTCAAGCCAAGATGGCGGCGTCCGCCACCGTCCCGGCATCCGGCACACCAGCCGGCAAGACGCAGACTCCTGTCATGCGCGTTGCGAGAAGCAAACGCAAGGCCCTTACCAAGTGGACGCCTCGCCCATTCCCAAGATCAGGCCCTGACGACTTCGTGGTGTTGCTCAAGCCACGCGAACATGTGTCGCTGCACAAGCCTTTTCGGAGATCGGCTACAGCGCCGGCATTACGGCCTACCTCAAACACGAGGCGGCAAGGTCTGTTAAGGTTCTGCCGTCCCGTGAACAAAACCTCATAGTGAACCACACCTCGAACCCGGCGGCGGCAGATCGGCTCCTCGGGGACACCTTCATAACCACCGAGCGTGGGGCGATTCCACTCCACGTCAGCAACTCGGACATCACTGAATCGCTTCGGCAGCAGGTGCAATGGTGAGCAGGCACCATCGTCGAGGTGAGGAAATTCGGCTCCTCGAACAAAGCTCGCGTCACCTTCGCAGAGTGAGAAACTGCGCTTTGTGCACTACGAGAACATGCTTGTCCCAGTGCAAAAATACTACCGGACGAGCCCTGCCTGCGGCCTATGTGGAGCCGTCGGCCACGGAGTGGATGTCTCTCCCAGCACGCAGCCGAGCACGTGCGGACTCTGCGGGCGGCAAGCGCCGCATATAGAGGGGGCGCGGGCAACTAGCGAGTGCGTTCCGCGGTGCTCGGTTTGTGGCGGTGGACACTCCACAAACTCGCGGGGTGTGCGGCGAAATTCCGCACACAAAAGATGGCTGCGCCGAAGGGTGGCTTAAAGACGAAACTTGCGGTCAAACAGAAGAGCCGCCATTTTGGCCTCCCCGGTGAGTCACTGAGCCGGGATGACAGCATGGATGGATGGCTTTTCATGTCATTTCTTGTATTTCATCCATACTTTTTCGTACTTTTTTTTATAACGTGCTTTTTCGTGTTTGATTGTAAATGACATGTCTAATGATGTATTTGATCTGTAGATGTTGTTTATAATAACTCTAATTTGCTGACTATTGATATCACCATCAATGTTGTTGTTATTAACCGAGGGTCCCACTACAGTACTTTCACTATAGGACCCTCGTCTGTATATTTGTCATGTAATTACTTCTTTTTTTTGGAACCCATAAATCTGAATCTGAACCTGAATCTGGTGGATGTTATGAGAGTCCCCTTTGGAGCGGGTCAGTAGGTTGCGCCACCAAGCTCTTCCCATTATACTGCCTAATGTCCTACTTAGGTTAAAAAAGAAAAAAAAAGAAAGAAAACCACGATGAATTCCCATAACCAAATTTTCCGACCCCCTATTATGAACTTTCTTTTTGGACGTCTCCGACGTTTCCCGACTTTTCTTCCAGCAATCTTCCAATCGCCTCTTACTCATCTCTATTGCGAAGATGTTTACTTTCTCCCAGCTCTCGCTGAACCCGAGTGCTTCAAGGAGGCCAGTGTTGGCTAAATCGAAGATTGGACAGATATCTTCACATTCTAATAAAAAGTGCTCCATCGTTTCCGCGGCTATACCGCAGCAAGCACATGCTTCTTCTTCCTTCTTATATCTCTTCTATAGGTGCATGTTCTAAGGCATCCTGTTCTCGCTTTCAAAACTAATGAGCTTCCTTTTGAGTTGGCGATGGCGCAGATGGCGCCGCCAAAAACACAATCGGAAGCTCAAAATTCGCATCGGCTAGCTCACCCAACGAGCGGCAGAGTACGCGGCCCAGCTCGCCGACTCCAAATGGGTGAACCGATGCAACACGGCCGCTAGACAAATGTCTACCAGAAAGCTAGCGTCTCTTTCGCACCTTGATCGATCCGACTCAAACCAGAACTGAGACACAAGAACATCTCTAACGGGCTATCGATAGCATTGACGGAGACACCTAAAAATTAGCATGCAAACTACGCGATAGAGCAGGACCCCAGAGGGCCAGCGTACTCGTATGCAGGTTCCGAGAAAGCAGAGTTGGATCGACCATTCTGAATCCACGACCTGAAGGCGGCCTTGACTAAAATGAAGCGAGGTACGGCGCCGGGAAGAGACAAAATAAGTGAAATTACTTGCCAACCTTCCCGACCCGGCCTACGAGGCGCTCCAGGCATACATAAACTCAATCTGGCTCGGTGAGGCACCCCTCCCAGTAGAAAGGAAGACCGCCATGGTCACTTTCATTCCGAAAGCCGGCAAAGCCATAAGCACGGACAACCTCCGCTTCATCTCCCTCACGTCTCGTGCGGGAAAGTCGATGAAGGCTATGGTGCGAGATAGGCTGTCCGAGTTTTTGGAAAACCAAAACGTATTCCCAGACACCATGTTCGAGTTCCGCCCGCACCGGTTCGCGCAGGATGCCCTGCTTCAACTAGACCGCGAAATTCTAAAGCCCGTCGAATACACACTCAATGACAAGGCAGTACTCGCCCTCGCTTTAAGGGGGCTTTCGACAATGTCACACACGACATAATTCTGACGCACCTCTCTCAAACCAACTGCGGACACAGCACATTTCAATACGTTAGGCAATTTCTCTCCGACCGGTAATCGTATATATCGGATACAAGATGAAGAACACGGATATAAGATGAAATGCACTGCCAAAATTGAACTGTCCCTAGCAAACGGAACCATCACAGAACACGATGAGATAAGCCTACTGGGTCTCTTTATTCATAAACACCGCCGAGTCGACACAACACTGGCCAAACTGCGCAACATGGGGGACCAGGTGGGCCGCATCGTCCGCCGGGTTTCCAATAAACGCGGAGGGTTACGGTGTAAAGACTCCTTGCGTCTGGCGCGCGCATTCGTAACCAGTCGAGTCTTGTGCTTGACCCCTTACCTCCACCTTCGCAGGTTCGACGTAAACATCCTCGAAGTGATTCTCCGTAAAATTTACAAGCGTCCTCCCGGCCTGCCGGTCAACACGTCCAACCAGCGCCTCCTAGGCCTGGGAAGAGTCAACGGCTTCGCAGAACTCCGAGAAGCACACTTGACAAGCCACTCCACAAGACTCTCGAAGACGCCGTCGGGTCGCCGTCTTTTTGCCCGACTACACATCCACCATTTAACACAGACGGAAAAGCGCGTGCGCATCCCACAAATCTGGAGATACGCCCTGCACATGCGCCCTCTTCCGGCCAACATGACACGAGACGACCATATGGGCCGGCGCCTCGCGCGGGTGCTAACCTTGGCACTGAAAGATGGGAACAAACACGGATTATTTTACGTGGACGCATCCGGCCCACACCATGTGGCTGCAGTCGCCCACGAAAACAGCGCGGTGAACGGCCTTACTTGCAAAACACAATACACATGCGGAAGAGGTGGCCATCGCGCTCGCCGTCGCAGATCAGAACTCACGGGTCAATATTAGCGACTCGCGAGGGGCGAGCAAAACCATCGAAAGGGTCTTCATTCCCTATTTTGCGAACCGCATACTTCAAGACAGCAATTATCTCGGGGCCTCCGCATCTCGCACGATAATAGGGACTACCGCGCACAAAGGTCTCGAATGCAACGACGCGGCTGACGCCGCTGCCCGCGTGCTCACTCTCCGGGCATGGCCCTCGCCTCCCCTCGATGCGGACTGCGGCCGTAATCCGGCAGTTACCTTTAAAGAAATTACTCAACATTAGCAATTCGGCCATGCAATCTTTCCTAGGCACTGCAAGCGCCTCACGAAGGCGGAGGAACGTTTACTCCTCCGCCTCTATACTAAAATACTGCTGTGCCTGGCAGCCCTAAACATTTCGACCCTGCGTTCACAGGGAAGTGCCCACACTGTGAGGAAAAATCTTCGGACATCTTCGACATGGTGCGGGCATGCCAATCAACACCGCACCTTCCCCCTATACCCAACCCTACACGGGAGGACTGGGAGGCGGCCCTGCTCGGCTGCTCTGACCTGGCGAACCACAAGGCCCTGGTCGGCCGTGTCCGAGCCGCGGTTACAGCCAATGCGCTCTTGTAATGAGGAGCCCACCTAGTGTTTACAAGTAATGGCCCCTTAGGGACCGCTTCGCACCTTCCCTGTAAATACTTCGAGCAATAAAGTTTTTCAGCCAGTCAATCCCAATCTGACCGCCATGCCTGAACTAGCGGGAAACGGCGGGCGCGAGGCGAGCGAACACGCGCTCACATGCTTTCTCTCCTCCTCCGGAGGGAGGGGACGTCTGCGATTGGCTCGCGCTTTGCGCTGCGTCTACTTCTTCACGCATATAAAACCGCGCTTTAAAGGGTGCGTGTGATGAACCGTCAGTAAAGCTTCTTAGTGAAACCATACCGGTAAAAACATGGCTACAGAAAAAAGGGTATCTTTGACTCTTCTGTTAACTGTCGCCTTTGTGATGTACCAGAGACGACGGAACGTTGTTTTATTAGCTGCACTGACGCTATCCTATATTGGGATGCCTCCAAACGGACTTAAACAGAAGACTTTGAGATTAACGCTCATACTGAGCGATACCTGCTGCCGACCTCTGGTAATAATGCACCTTTCGATATGTTTTTTCTCATGGGAATGCACAGTTTCTGGTAAACACCAATGATGAACCGAAACGCCGAAACGGTTGTACCTAGAAGGGTACATTTCATCCAGATGACACTACACCCTAAGCATGTTTATGATTGACTCGATATACAACCGGACTGGTACCCCATTTTGGTGAGGTGCCTATCCTCACCACCCTTCTAAAGTGAAACCAACGTTTCCACCCAGAGTATGAACGCTGCCTTTTCTGTGTGCGACTTTCATTGTGGCCTCCATTCTCTCACTATGCACAACATGGTGAATATCTGGTTGAATTCTACTGTAATAAATGCCATGAATGAAAAAGAAACCGACAGTGACTGCTAGTGTCAAATCAATGCAGCAGTCACTGTCGGTTTCTTTTTCATTATTTCCATGCAATAAAGAAAAAAAAAAACCGACAGTGACTGCATCAGTTAGCCTGGTGGTCTCGCAACGCAGAGGTAGGTGGTTCGAATCCGCAGCCCGAAAAGTAATTTTTATTTTCGTGCGAGTTCGGTTTTTTTCTCACGGCAACACCAACACCGACGCCGACACGAGTGATGCAAAGAAGCATCGCTTGAATAAATTACTTTGTTGCAACATATTTTTAATATTGCGTACATAACTGCGATTGCAACACTAGAACTTGATACAAGTATGCGCACTATAGGATGCGGACGAATAAAAATGGTCAGGACAAATTCCAGAATGTAAAAAAGAGCTTATGGTGCTTTCTGTGTCTACACTACCATCTGATAATGCGGAACACTGTATTGAGCGACTCCCAAAATTTGGACCACATGGGGTTCTTCAACGTGCACCTAGATCTAAGTACACAAGTGTTTTTTTTTTATTTCGCCCCCATCGAAATGCGGCCGCCGTGGCCGGGATTCTATCCCGCGACCTTGTGCAACTTTTGAAAGTGAGCAGTTTAATTCCATGGCTGTTAACGAGAGGGAGAAAGAAAACTTAGTAGCGTTCATGAAACAAAATCGCATTATTAAGCTTAGAGATATAGCCCTTGCTTAAAACTTTCGAAATGATTTTAATAGCTAGCTATCGAATTTGAAGCAGCCTTCCGACAAGAAGAAAATGAATCAGTGTTTCCAGCTTTCAGCACTGAATTGCAGGCAACTGAAGCGGGCATAAAACTCTGTAGATAGGATCTGTTTAGGAATACCAGATAGGAATGAACATTGACGCTTTGCTTCACACTTTCTTTGGCTGAGTAATCTAGTTTGAAACCACTCCTATTAGCTTGTCGTAACAATGTTGATCTAATACCGGTTGAATACATGACAAGCGCAACAAATCTAGATTATTGCTATAAATTACAATGAAGGAACTATAGCATTTCGTAACATTATTAATATAATAATAATAATATTTATTTCCACAAAACAGGCTAACCGTGAGCGACGTGCGAGGCTGAGCAGCAAGGCGAAAAGCCCTACGGCAACTGCGCGTGCCATGGGCCTACGTTCCTGCATTATGCACAGCACCTATTGATATGGTCTTCTTGTTATAGGTTCACAGTGTACTAACAGCGCGAGACACAGGACAATAAAGTGGGCAGCAGGCGTACGTGCCTTTTAGAATGCTATGATGCCACGTCCAGGTTTCCACACAAGCGACGGTAGCTGCTCAGAGAATTTGGTGTCGCCTTTTGCAACTTTATAAATATTCGGAGAGGACTCCTATATATATTCACAGCACACGCACCGCGATGGACGAAACACGCTGGCGCTAAGGTTGAGTTTCGCAACACAATTTCCATTCTTCGTTGAGTAATCACACACAGATCAGTTGCGTTCAGGGGCCGACGTGGGCTTTCGGATTGGTGCGTTTGGTGCAAGAATATGGCTAGGAGCAGGCACAGCGTATGCGCAATCACGAGCACACACATCGTTTCTCCAGAAGCAAGCTGGCGCTGAGCATGGGTAGCGCGAGGAACTCGTTGACACGACGACTCCGCTTCAGCCGAATTCCGAATACTGCGGTGAGGGCAGCTGTGTCAACTTTTCGATAGGTCATCCGGTAGGTTGTTGCAGCGCAGGCAGAACGACACAGAAGGCACGTGAGACAACACGCAGCGCTGAAAAACTAGCTGCGAACAGCTGCTGTTTACGTGCGCCGTGTCTCATCGCACTGAGCTTCAGAAACTGCCGTTGCGCACTCTAGAACAAATTTATGCTTCAAAACCCTTCTTAAATTACCAAAGACGCGTAATATTTGCTCCTAATAAAGACAGATCAATAATATTATAATGTGCATGTTTTCTTCATTACATTAACAGATTTATGCGGCGTGTGCCACGAAACCTAGCAGCAAGCAACCCTGGGCGTTGCACGAGTCGAATTGTTGACATCGCAATCGTATGAAATGGAACCTCTAAAACTTCCTTTACGACACGTGCGCCTGCACTGATTTTCGTCGTTCCGGTCGCAGCTTTTGAAACAGCCTTAAGCCATGGCCCATTTTAATCTCCCTGCGATTGTACAGCCGTCTGTGAGGTTTCGTTGAAGATGAGCGTGCAAGTTTGTCTTCTAGACGCCTCATACTTTCTCAGTGCTCGTAATGTGCTTATTTTTACTCGCCGGCAACTCACGAAAGCTTTCTCTTCTTGCAAACGTCAGATCACCTGTCTTTCAATTGTGGATTGACCACGTACAGCGGTCGAGGCCCCATAAAAAAATGTATGCGAAATGCACCGAGCCTCTCCGAATCTCGGTCTAGCTCTCAGTGAGGAGCTGGGATTGTACCTTCTAACTTCTGGCCTTGCATTGGCACCAAGCACTTGAGAAAACTACACCAGCGCAAGCTTAACGGGGAATGAAATGTAAAGAGGAGGCTAGATACAGCATCCGATGTCGGTAATGTGCAGACTAAGCCGCTTACTTTGCGATATAAATGATTACGTCTCTTTTCATTTGAGCCTGGCGTCTGGCTTTTATTTTCTGACACCAGGTAGATTCTAACAAAAATGAAAGTTCGAACTACCGTGGTGCTTGAAGTTATTATGAGGGTGACAAAACATCACTTCGCATCAAAAGGGGCACGTATTCCTCTAACCCGCCTGCTGCAAAGAACTTGAAAAAAAAACTATACGTTTCATCGTAATACTGATTTTACTACAGGAACAGAATGCCAAATGGGAATTTCCTTTTAAAGCGAAGCTTCATTTGCCTCTTTCTTCGACTTTCCCACTGCCACCGCCGCCGCCTTGCCCGCCGCGTCAGGGTGGCTGAAAGTTCACGGCACGGCTGCGGGAGACCAGATATGCGATGGCGTTTCGGTAGAGCAGGACCACAATGCCTTCTGACGTACCCTAGGGGACACCACAGTGCCTTCTGAAGCTCTTTGGGGGACGCAGCAATGCCCTCTAGACGCCGTAATTAGGCGTGGCCCTCGGAAAAGCATTCAAGGAGCTGCCACGCTTGCCTCCGTGGTCACGCGCAACAGCAGCGACAGTCCAGGGAGGAGGTAGGGATAATGCTAGGGAGGAGGTGGAGAGAGATGAGGCAGGAGTAATGGGTACAGCCGGATCAGAAATCATTGCTCATTGGGCTGTCATCAGTAAAGGAATGAGTTAATGAATGCACATCTCTCTGTGTTCTGTGTGCGACGTGGACAAAGAGAAGTGGTGCCGTCAAGGTAACGTTTAACTTTACATCACGCCTGTCGTATGCTGTCAACGTGACCACCAAATAGCGCCAACGGGCGCAAGCAGCAGAGAAAGCAAAATTATTAATCAGCGCGAAAACAAGGGAAGACAGGGAGGTTGAAGAACAAAGGGCGAGCGCTGTCTAATAACTGAAATTCAACAAGATGATCGAACAAGATGTTGTTAGACAGCGCTTGGCCTGTCTTCTTCTAACACTGTGTCTTGCGTTGTTTTCGCGCTGATCAATAAGTATACATCCTTCCCAACTCGCCTATCTTTCTACCTTACAGCACAGAAAGCTTTGCTTGCATCGATTCCCACAGTGCGCGGGATCTGCACATTTTTAAAATATGGATGTCGGTGCAACTAGCGCTGTAATTGTCAGGTAATAATCAAACTGATTATGAGCAGAAAAAAAGAAATGTTAGTAAAGAGTTATTAGCGCCACCAAGTAACAGCGTTTAGACTCGAATCGCAACGAGCAAATCACCTACGCAACGTTTAACGTTGACCTACAGTTGGCTGTCACGGAGCTGTCTAGTGTCGCCCATAGCCCGACATTTGATTGTTCTCTTGCCCCATCTGGTCTGAAGTCCTTCTCGTGCAGTTCTCCGGCGCCATTTCGTTGTGCTGCAGCGTCGTTGTGCCATCGGTAGCCATGGCGCTGCTGTCGCTGGCGGTGGCGCTTGCGCTTGTGCAGAGGTGCGAGCGCCCCCCGACGACGCTACCTGCGGGTCCCCGCGGTGTGCCCTTGCTGGGAAACCTGCTCTCGGTGGGCACCACTTTCCACTTCAGACAGTGTCCACGCTGGGCGGCGCTGTACGGGACCGTGTTCATGTGAGCGTCTTTGTCTCTGTGCATGCTCCGTCAAATGCCAGCCAGCCACGCTGCTGAGCATGCGTCCGACAGCAGTGCAGGAAGGAGGGGTACACCATTCCTGCATCCCTAAAAACGCCGATGGAAACTGACCCTTGTAACCTTTAATACTCGAACTCTTTCGAGTGAGGCTAAGTTAGCAGACCTCCTTCAGGAACTATCATACATTGCTTGGGATATCATCGGCCTTAGTGAGATTGTCATCTGCTATAGAGGTCTCTTAGATAAGAAGGAATACGGGGTAGGATTCCTAATCAATAAAGACATAGTGGGCAATATTGACAAATTCTACAGCATTATTGAGAGGGTAGCTGTAGTCGTAATCAAACTTAAAAAGAGGTATAGATTAAAAGTAGTACAAGCCTACGCTCCAACCTGCCGTCATGATGATGATGAGGTGGATCAAATTTATGTAGATGTAGAATTGGCCGTGAGAAAAGCGCAGACTCAGTATACTCTAGTAATGGGCGACTTCAATGTAAAAGTAGCGAAAAGGCAGGCTGGCGAACAAGCAATTCGCAACTACGGCGTCGCTTCCAGAAACACTATAGGAGAGATGTTGGTGGAATTCGTGGAAATGAATAAGCTGCGAATAATGAACACCTTCTTCAGAAAGCGTAGCATCAGAAAGTGGACCTGGAAAAGCCTTAATTGTGAAACAAGAAATGAAAATGACTTCATACTTTCTGCTGATCCCAGCATAGTGCAGGATGTATAAGTGATAGGTCGAGTAAAGTGCAGTGATCATAGGTTAGTGAGGGCTAGGATTCCCCTCAATTTGAAGAGAGAAAGAGTAAAATTGGTCAAGAAGAAATATACCAACCTAGACGGTTAAAGGCATACCCCCCTAGAAGGATAAAAGCGGACAAATTCAGGCTGATACTTGCAAACAAATATGCAGCTTTAGAACAGCGAGATATAGATAACATAGAGGTACTGCACGAGACTATAACTAGGCTGGCTTCGGAAGCAGCAATTGAAGTGGGAGGCATCGCACCGAGGAAATCAGTAGGTAAGCTCTCCCAAGCAACGAAGGACCTAATCAAGAAACGACAAAGATTGAAACAGTCCAACTTAACAGATCATATAGAATTTGCGGAACTGTCAAAACTCATCAACAAGAAGAAAATGAAGGATATTTGAAATTATAACGTAAGAAAGACTCATGAAGCAGTAATAAACGGACGCAGCTTGAAATCAGGGAGAAACTCGGGATAGGACAAGCCAAGATGTATGCACTGAGGGATAAGCAGGGTAACCTCATCAGCAATATTGAAGATATAGTAAATGCAGCAGAAGAATTCTATACTGACCTATACAGTACCCAGAGCAACCAGGATAACTCCAGTGGAAGTAGTAATGAACGGGTTAAAGAGGCTCCTTCTATAACTTGCAAGGAAGTCAGAAGGGCCTTAGAAGATATGAAATGAGGAAAGCCGGCAGGAGAAGATGGAATAACAGTCGATTTAATCAAAGACGGAGGAGACATCAGGCTTGAAAAGCTTGCGACCCTTTATATGAAATGTCTGAAGACTTCAAGGGTTCCCAGACAACTGGAAGAATGCCAACATTATACTAATCCACAAAAAGGTAGACGTTAAAGAATTGAAAAATGATAGGCCCATTAGCTTACTTCCGGCACTGTATAATATATTCGCCAAGATAATTTCCAATAAAATAGGGTCAACACTTCAGTGAACCAACGGAACAGGCTGGCTTCAGGAAGGGATACTGTACAATGGATCACATCCATGCAATCAATCAGGTAATCGAGAAATCTGCAGAGTACAATCAGCCTCTCTACATGGCTTTCATAGATTACGAAAGGCATTTGATTCAGTAGAAAAACAAGCAGTCATAGAGTCATTACGTAATCAAGGAGTACGGGAGGCTTACGTAAATATCTTGGAAAATATCTACAAAGATTGCATAGCTACCCTAATGCTGCACAAAAAAGTAAGAAGATATCTATAAAGGAAGGGGTGAAACAAGGCGACACAATCTCTGCAATGCTATTCACTGCATGCTTGGAAGAAGTATTCAAGCTATTAAATTGGGACGGTTTAGGAGTAAGGGTCAACAACGAATATCTCAGCAACCTTCTGTTTTCAGATAGAATTGTCCTGTTCATCAACACGGGGGGCGAGTTACAACAAATCATTGAGGACCTTAACAGAGAGAGTGCAAGAGTGGGGCTGAAGATTAATATTGTCACGTGGTGGTGACGTTGAAGAACACAGTAGCAATACTGTGAACGACAAAACTAACTTTTATTGGGCGAAACTGTGCCCACAAGACAGGCTACACTTATAGCACAACGATAGCGGCGAACACGGTCGGCGATCGTCGAAAATCTGATCAGCGGGTCAAGCGCGTCGGCTTTTATAGATCAGTCGTCGAATGTTCCAGATTAACCGCTGGGACCCGCGTGTCTTCCACAAAGTTCTACGCTATTCGCGTCGCCCATACATGCAATCAGATTACACAAGTTGCGGTGAAAGACAGTGGACGGAACCATCGATAACATTCCAGAAACTTCTTTTACATGCAGGCGCGTCCTGCACAGTGCGATAACATTTGTCAGGCGGCGAAACGTGGTCGCCCGATAAAGATAAGTACACGTGTCATTAACCCCCTCTTAAAAGGCATCGACCCAGTGCTGCAAACAAACGAAAGTAATAAACAAAAGCACTCGTAGCAAAGAAAACAACAAAAATAAGGAAGTTCGTCAGCGTCCGTAAAAGGGTTTAAGGCGCACCAGGTGGACCACTTCAGATCGTGCGCGGCGCCGCTGTGAATGCGAAATGCCGTCTGGCACGACCTCATAGTCCAGAGTGTCAATACGTCGGATGACCTTGTAGGGTCCGAAATAGCGTCGGAGTAGCTCCTCACTGAGTCCTCGTTGGCGTATCGGGGTCCATACCTACACACGGTCGCACACGGTCGCCGGGCTGGTACTCGACGAAGCGTCGTCGGAGGTTGTAGTGTCGGCTGTCGGTCCTCTGCTGGTTCTTGATTCGCAGGCGGGCGAGCTGTCGGGCTTCTTCGGCGCGCTGGAGATAGGTAGCGACGTCAAGATTTTCCTCGTTAGTGACGTGCGGCAGCATGGCGTCGAGCGTCGTCGTCGGGTTCCTGCCGTAAACCAGCTTAAATGGCGTGATCTGTGTTGTTTCTTGCACCGCCGTGTTGTAAGCGAATGTTACGTACGGCAGGACCGCATCCCACGTCTTGTGCTCGACGTCGACGTACATTGCTACCATGTCGGCGAGGGTCTTCTTCAGGCGCTCCGTGAGAGCATTCGTCTGCGGATGGTAGGCAGTTGTCCTCCTGTGAGGTGTCTGGATGTATTTCAGAATGGCTTGCGTGAGCTCTGCTGTAAAAGCCGCTCCTCTGTCGGTGATGAGGACTTCTGGAGCACCATGTCGCAGCAGGATGTTCTCGACGAAAAATTTCGCCACTTCGGCTGCGCTGCCTTTCGGTAGAGCTTTAGTTTCAGCGAAGCGGGTGAGATAGTCCATCCCTATCTGCTGAAAAAGTCGGTAACGAGGCTTGATTGGCTGCAGTGATCCCGCTGGCCTTGTCGGTGGTGTCTTGCGTAGCTGACAGTCTCGGCATGTCCTGACGTAACGGGCGACATCGGCGGTTAGGTGCGGCCAGTAATACCTTTCTTGTATCCTCGATAGCGTCCGGGAGAAACCGAGGTGCCCAGCGGTCGGATCGTCATGTAGGGCGTGCAGTACTTCTGGACGCAGCGCCGACGGAACAACAAGAAGGTAGTTGGCGCGGACTGATGAGAAGTTCTTCTTCACCAGTAGGTTGTTTTGAAGCGTGAACGAAGACAATCCACGCTTAAATGCCCTAGGGACAACGTCGGTGTGCCCTTCCAAATACTCGACTTGGGCTTTTAGCTCCGGGTCCCCTCGTTGTTGTTCGGCGAAGTCTTCCGCGCCTATTATTCCAAGGAAGGCGTAGTCATCCTCGTCATCTTGCGGCGGCGGGTCAATGGGGGCGCGTGATAGGCAATCGGCATCTGAGTGTTTTCGTCCGGACTTGTATGTTACAGTGATGTCGTATTCTTGTAGTCTGAGGCTCCACCGTGCCAGCCGTCCTGAAGGGTCCTTTAAGTTAGCTAGCCAACACAACGCGTGATGGTCACTGACCACTTTGAATGGCCTGCCATATAGGTAAGGGCGAAATTTCTCTGTAGCCCAAACGATGGCGAGGCATTCCTTTTCCGTTGTAGAATAATTGCCTTCCGCTTTTCACAACAACCGGCTAGCGTAAGCTATCACGTGTTCATGTCCATCTTTTCTCTGTACTAGGACGGCACCGAGGCCTAGGCTACTGGCGTCAGTGTGTATTTCGGTATCGGCGGGCTCGTCGAAGTGCGCAAGTACGGGCGGCGACTGCATGCGTCGTTTGAGTTCTTGAAATGCGTCGGCCTGCGGCGTTTCCCACTTGAACTCGACGTCACATTTAGTTAGCTTTGTCAGCGGCTCAGCGATGCGTGAAAACTCCTTGATAAATCGCCTGTAGTAGGCACACATGCCAAGAAATCTACGCACTGCCTTCTTGTCGATGGGCTGCGGGAACTTTGCAATGGCAGCTGTCTTCTGCGGGTCGGGGCGGACTCCAGACTTGCTGATGACATGGCCTAGGAACAGAAGCTCATCGTAAGCGAAGCGGCACTTTTCTGGCTTCAGAGAGAGCCCTGATGACTTGATGGCCTCGAGTACTGTTGCAAGCCGCCTAAGGTGATCGTCGAAATTTCCGGCCAAGACAACGACGTCATCCAAGTAAACGAGACAGGTCTGCCACTTCAATCCTGCAAAAACCGTGTCCATCACGCGCTGGAACGTTGCAGGCGCCGAGTACAGTCTAAATGGCATAACCTTGAACTCGTAGAAGCCGTCTGGGGTGATGAAGGCGGTCTTTTCGCGATCTCTTTCGTCGACTTCTATTTGCCAATAGCCAGACTTGAGGTCCATCGACGAGAAGTATTTTGCGTTGCAGAGCCGATCTAATGCGTCGTCTATCCGTGGTAGGGGGTATACATCCTTCTTCGTGATCTTGTTCAGACGACGATAATCGACGCAGAAACGTAGAGTTCCGTCCTTTTTCTTTACCAGGACAACAGGGGATGCCCACGGGCTTTTCGACGGCTGGATGATGCCGTCGCGCAGCATTTCGTCGACTTGTTCTCTTATAGCTTCACGTTCTCGCGGCGAAACTCAGTAAGGGCTTTGGCGGAGTGGTCGAGCGTACTCCTCGGTGATTATGCGATGCTTGGCGACTGGTGCTTGTCGAATCCTCGATCACGTCGAAAAGCAGCCTTTGTATCGTCGGAGCAGACTTCTGAGCTGCTGTTGCTTAATCGCGGGGAGCCTTGGATTAATGTCGTAGTCTGGTTCGGGAACCATGGTCGTGGGGGTAGATGCGGCGGAATCCGAGAGGACAAACGCATTACTGGTTTCCAGAATTTCCTCGATGTACGCGATCGTCGTGCCCTTGTTGACGTGCTTGAACTCCTGGCTGAAGTTTGTCAGCAACACTTCAGTTTTCCCTCCACGCAGTCGAGCGATCCCTCTTGCGACGTAAATTTCACGGTCTAGCAGTTGACATTGGTCGCCTTCGATGACGCCTTCTACGTCAGCGGGTGTTTCGGTGCCGACAGAAATAACAATGCTGGAGCGAGGCGGGATGCTCACTTGATCTTCGAGCACACTCAAGGCGTGGTGACTACGAGGGCTATCCGGCGGTATCGCTTTATCTTCCGACAGCGTTATTGACTTTGACTTCAGGTCGATGGTTGCGCCGTGTTGGTTCCGGAAGTCCATACCGAGAATAACTTCTCGTGAACACTGTTGGAGGATAACGAAGGTGGCAGGGTAAGTCCAGTCATGAATGGTCATTCTTGCCGTGCAGATTCCAGTCGGCGTGATGAGGTGTCCTCCAGCGGTTCGAATTTGAGGGCCTTTCCATGCGTTCTTAACTTTCTTCAGCTGGGCGACGATGTGTCCACTCATTACGGAGTAATCAGCCCCTGCGTCCACTAAGGCCGTAACTGCGTGGCCGTCGAGAAGCACGTCGAGGTCAGTGGTTCTTTGTCTGGCGTTGCAGTTAGGTCTTGGCGTCGGATCACGGCTGCGTCGTGTTGAGCTGAAGCTGGAACATCGCGTCGTCAGGTCGTCTTTCGTCGTCGTATTCTGTGCTTCCAGACTTCGTCGGGGCGGCGGCGTGTCGTTATGTCGTCGAGGTAGTTTCTTCCGTGTCTTCGTCGGCGGAGGAGGATCTTCGTCAGTTCGACGAACAGCAACCGCACCTCCATCGGTTGCTGCTTTTAGTTTTCCGGATATGGGCTCGCTGACCGGCCCCGTGCTGGGTCAGTGTATGGTCGGCGCTGCGGCGACAGGTAGCACCCTGGTGACGGCGACCGGGACGGCCGTCGAGGGCTCCACTGAGTAGCGGCGAGGTAGTCGACGATTTCACGAGGGCGTTCACCTACCCGAGGGCGCGGTGCGTTGACGGCGAACCCTCGCAATCCCAGGTCGCGGTATGGGCTTCGGCGGTACACATGGCCGGCTTCCCCGCAGTGGTAGCAGAGCGGGCGGTGGTCGGGAGCGCGCCAAACGTCTGTCTTCCTCGGGTAGCTGCGCTGGGCGAAGGGTGGGCGTGCTGGTGGCGGCGGCAGTGGTCGACGGAATTGCGGCGTCACAGGGCCCTGACGCGGTCGTGGAGGGGGACCTTGACGGCGGGCGACGGCGGCGTAGGTCATCGCTTCTGGCTGGGGCTGCGATGATTGTGGTTGCACCTCGCGAACTCCGAGCGATCGCTGGACTTCTTTGACAATTTCGGTGATTGAGGCGACTTGAGGTTGCGATGAAGGGAATATTCTATGAAGCTCCTCTCGTACGACTGCCCGGAGGGTCTCGCGCATGTCGTCGGTGGCCATTGATTGAACTCCGGCGTAGCTTGTTGGCTTGGTGCGTCGGTCGAATTGCAGGTTCCGCAATTCCAGTGTCTTCTGGATGCTCGTCACCTCACGAAGAAACTCGTCGACGGTCTTCGGTGGGCTTCTTGCCATTCCGGAGAAAAGTTCCTCCTTTACACCACGCATGAGTAGGCGGACTTTCTTCTCCTCGGACATTTCCGTGCCGGCGTGGCGGAACAGACGGGTCATTTCCTCAGTGATGATCGCGATCGTCTCATTCGGCAGCTGCGCTCTGGTCTCCAGTAGAGCTTGGGCTCGCTCTTTTCGCACGACGCTTGTAAATGTTTGCAGGAAGCCGCTTCGGAACAGGTCCCACGTCGTCAAGGTGGCTTCTCGATTCTCTAACCACGTCATGGCGGCGTCCTCCAATGCGAAATAGACATGTCGCAGTTTGTCGTGGCTGTTCCAGCTGTAAAACGCAGCGACCCTCTCATACGTCTCAAGCCAGGTTTCCGGGTCCTCGAATGTTGAACCGCGGAACGTCGGAGGCTCCCTGGGCTGCTGCAGCACGATGGGGGACGCTGGGGTTGCCATTGGGGTTGCCTTGGCCGCAATCTTCTTGGTATTCTCAGGTAGAAGACCGTGCTCCGGGGGCAGCTGTTGAAGACGGCGGCTTGCTCTAAGGTCCGGGACTACGTTGGTGTTCTCTTTGCGGTCCGGGCTTGGATCACGGCTTGTCGGGGGCGTCCGGTACATGAACAAAAAGCACCTCCACCAGATGTCACGTGGTGGTGACGTTGAAGAACACAGTAGCAAAAATACTGTGAACGACAAAACTAACTTTTATTGGGCGAACCTGTGCCCACAAGACAGGCTACACTTATAGCACAACGATAGTGGCGAACACGGTCGGCGATCGTCAAAAATCTGATCAGCGGGTCAAGCGCGTCGGCTCTTATAGATCAGTCGTCGAATGTTCCAGATTAACCGCTGGGACCCACGTGTCTTCCACAAAGTTCTACACTATTCGCGTCGCGCATACATGCAATCAGATTACACAAGTTGCAGTGAAAGACAGTGGACGCAACCATCGATAACATTCCAGCAACTTCTTTTACATGCAGGCGCGTCCTGCACTGTGCGATAACATTTGTTAGGCGACGAAACTTGGTCGCCGGATAAAGATAAGTACACGTGTCAATATGCAGAAAAACAAAGATAATGATCAACAGCCCGGCAAGGGAACAAGATTGCAGGATCGCCAGTCAGCCTCTAGAGTCCGTGAAGGAATACGCTTACTTAGGTCAACTACTCACAGGGGACCATAACCATAACAAGCAAATTTACACAAGGATAACATTGGGTTGGAGCGCATACGCCGACATACTCAGATCCTTACTGGAAGCTTACCATTATCACTAAAAAGAAAGGTGTACAAACAGTGCATTCTACCGGTGCATTCAAACAGCGCAACGGTCTGCGTCCTTACAGAGGCTAACGGGGACACCACTCATGATGGCTTTCAGCGACAAATGAAACGCAATAAGATAGCACAACGGACCATGTGCGAGGTTCCCGCTGTAGCGTAACCTAGAGTTGATAAAAAGAATATATATATATATATATATATATATATATATATATATATATATATATATATATATATATAGTGAGAGAGAGAGATCACGAGTCCTAGCGCTTCGCATCAACAGCCCGAGCTCGGGTCTCGCGCCACAGCGGTGGCAGTCCGCACTGTGCCACATGCACATTACCCACTACAACTATATATATATATATATATATATATATATATATATATATATATGTGTGTGTGTGTGTATAGATACGGCAGCGGTTACCCGTGGTGTCCTGTCCTCTTCTTAGTCAGTGTTTATTTGTGTTACGGTGGCTTCAAAGCTTTTATATATTGGCGCCATGGAGCAGTGCGCATCGCTGTGCGCAACACATCGCAATGATGTGGCATTTTTTAAGACAGGGATGCTGCGGCATTCCCTGCAATGAATGCATACATGTAGATATTTGAAGAAATCCTTGGTGAATACCACAACAAAATTACTTTAGAAGTTTCGGCCGGCCGAATATATGACAGGGCAAAGAAAGATGTACACCGACCAAGTAAAACTCATTAAAAGACAACATGTTTCGGCTTCCATACGGAAGCCTCATTCGCAATCTCAGATTGTGAGCAATTGTTTTTGATTGTGAACAATAATTGTGTTCACAATCAGATTATGAACAAGGCTTCCGTATGGAAGCCGAAACGTCTTGTCTTTTAATAAGCTTTACTTGGTCGGTGTACGTCTTTGTCATGTCTCATCCCGACCAGATGCGCTTTCGTGGAGCTCTTGATTATATATGACAGGACTGCGATCGTCCTGTCTTGTTCCATCTCGGTGTCTTGTCCCAAGCGCAGTATAAGTCCACAAAATAAAAACATCGTTAACGATGGCGTTTGCATTTTCTTATTTACAGCAAGTTCAAAGCTCAAGTTAGGCGCCTTTCAAAGCCAAATCTAGGTGTATGAAAGCTAAGCATGTGTGGTTTGTGTACTCTCAACCAGGGTAAAGCTGGCCGGCATCAAAGTTGTTATTCTGAATGACTACGAAACCGTCAAGAAATTGGTTACAAGAAAAGAGCTCCTTCATCGCTCCAAGGACTGGGCGCTCACAAGCACCACAGAAGGTATGACATGCTGTTAGCTGGCATTATTTGTTTTGCGATAAAAGAACACGCCTTGGTTAGGGCGCACTAAGCTTTATTGTAAGCGCCCTTCGAAAAGCAAGTACTGAACTGATTACTTCCAAAGCTTTCGCCTCGATGTCGAGACAGAGCCTACGCGGCAGCAAGCACGCGCTCAGGCAATACTTATGCGCTAAGTTAACATTCGACAGCAACCTGCATCTGTAATCAAGATAAATGCGTGACGTTTGCAGCGACAGGGGTTCCAGAACGGAAGCTCGGACGACGCTGTTCTGCTGCCACACGTGTTTTCGTTCTGCAGCACGTTTCGTTCGCGAATACACTTGGCATCCACGCTTCGCAGCTTGCGAAGGGAGGAATACGGCTTTATTGGTACAAGAAAATTTGCAATCCGTGAGGAGGCTATGACTGTGAGGTGGGGGTAGCCAACCCGTCTGACGGGTTGGGTAACGTGGTAGACGCGCCCCAGCGCACCATGATTGCAATGCGACGGCAATTGGATGTGATCGGGGAACTTGAGTGATGCCAGGAAAAGTGTCCGTATCAAACAGGACATATGCAACGATGAGTGCGATTTTGTATGTAGCTGTCCTTCTTCCGTTATTACTCTCGCGGAGATTTTGACATCTTATTTTAAATGCCTATTGCCTATTAATTTTGTCATACCAAGAGGGCCGTTTGCCTGACAAGTTATTTTTTACAAAATAATGAAGGTATCCGCATAGGGTTCAGAATTGCTCCTCTTCTGAGCAATATTTTAGGCGGGTTGCGCTTATGAATGTATTGCATAGAACATGGATGGTATGGTTATTATAATCTTCAGGTCCATTGAGCTGTGACAGCGAATGCTAACCGTCTTTTTTTAACCAATGTTTGATGCAATTAATGTTTTCGCAGAATGCAGTAGAGGCTTCAGGTATGAGATTCCCCACGTAAGGAAACTGCACGTCCTGGATTTGATTCATAGTAAGGGTTGTTACAGCGCAAGACAAGACAAGGACAAAAGAAGGTATAAAATGACGACACGACGACAAGACAAGGACAAAAGAAGGTATAAAACGACGACACGACGTTGTGTCGTCGTTTTATACCTTCTTTTGTCCTTGTCTTGTCTTGCGCTGTAACAAACCTTACTATGAATCCCAACCAACTGGCCCAGCTTGCCGTTTTGATGCTGCATTTGATGTTGTTCGTAGCACCAGGTCACGTTTTATTGAGATTTCACGTAACTAGGAAAAATAACCATTAGTTTACTCCTCTGGGCAATCGAACGTTGTAAAAGGTGGTATTGCCGTTTCTGTGTGAGTTCGGTGGTCTGTAAAGGGTACCTTGATCCTAAGGATAGTAGCCTTCCCAGACAAGAAGGCTGGTTAAAATGCGTGGGTATCCCAGATTATTTTCTGATTAGATCATGTGAAGAGGCAGTTCGTCCAATTAAGAAAAGGCACGGATGGCCATGAAAAATACATGTATAAAAACAAAGAAAGTGGCAGCGGTCCCACACGTTCACGCACTTTCTCATGGACTAAATTTACGGCGTAAAAGTTTTTGTTTTTTCTGTACCGAATAAGCTAGGGGGCATTTGCGCCCGTCAAAGAGAGAAAATGAAGGCAGAAAATGCCAAATGAACTGGCAGGCAATTCTAATTGCCTCGAGGGTGGCGTGTACAATGTTTCGTGGGGCTATGCCTGTATTGGACAGAACCGACGCTGTTTAAGTTCACCAAGATTAAATTAGCACGAGACTTCGACACGTGGCAGCTGACAGTCGCACATGCCTGGCACTGCGAAAAATTCGCCTGCGCGCCCGTGGTACAATCAGGCTGTCGCCAAGCGCCATAGCCAGACAACGCGGGAGATTATCGAGGCATGGCATATACACCACAAAATAAGATATGCATGCATCCTTCAATCACACCGCTCGAGCAAGGACTTTTGTTTTGCATGGTCTAATTTTCTACTGCCTGTTTAAGCACGTGTTGTATATATTGTTCTGTTTGACGCGGACAAACGGCACTTATGTTATCGTGCCAGTTCATGTCTGCACTTTTTTTTTCTGTGGCACCATTACCAAAATGAATCCATACCAACTCGGCCAACATTTTTAACATTGGGCGCGCAGGAAGATGGCGCGCATCAGGCTGGATTGATGGATGTTATGAGCGTCCCCTTTGGAACGGAGCGGTGGGTTGCGCCACCAAGCTACTGTTACTTTATTGCCTTATGTCCTTCCTATTTCGAAGAAGAAAAAAAGAAAAGAAGGAAACCCACGATGGAATTCCCATAACCAAAGTTTCTGAACCCCTATTGTGAACTTTTTTTTTGTACGCCTCCGTTGTTTGTCGTTTCCCTACTTCCACCAATCCTCCAATCGCCTCTCACTAATCTCTACTGCAAACATGTTTTCTTTCCCCTGCTCCCGTTTAACCCAAGGGCTTCAAGGAGACCAGTGGTGCCTAAATCGACCGCTGGGAAGTTATATTCACATTGTAATAAAACATGCTCCATCGTTTCCCTAGCTTTACCGCAGCAAGCACATGCTTCTTCGTCTTTCTCATATCTCGATTTATAAGTGCGTGTTCTAAGGCATCCTGATCTCGCTTCGAGAAGCAATGTGCTTCCCTTTGAGTTGTCATAAATTGTTTCTTTCCTGATTTTGTTTTTTTCCTCTCAAGTAGTTACTCATGGCAGGTTTCTTTTCCATTGCCGTCACTCAAGAGATTATCTCAGCGTCTCTGACTTTTCGCTTGACGTTCTTTGCTGCTGCGTTGCTCGCCATCCTTCTCCCCCTCGCGTGCTCTCACTCGCGCCCACAACATACGACGCGCGGGGCGCGATAGGGGGACTTTATGCGAAACATCACAGGGACAGCAAAATTCGCCTTTAGTTTCCATATAAATGCCATCTGAATAAAAGCGCTTTAAAACTATGCAGTGTGCTGGAAGTCATTACAGTTCCCACATGCAATCACCTCTTCAAGCCACAGCGTTTGTCTTGCAGCATTCCGCCGTTCAGGAAGTCCTTTAAACCAGATGCATGTTGCATATTAGACAGTGTTCTTCTGTGTTGGTTTGTAACCATAGCTTGGTGATTTGTAACCATGGCTTGATCCTTTTCAGGCTTATCGGCGCTCAACGGCAAAGCTTGGAAGGAGAACCGGCGGGTGTGCATGCAGGCGATGGCTGAGCTGGGATTCGGCAAGGATGTAATGTGGATCAGAGTCCAGGCATGAAGTATTTCTTCATCAACACGCAGTGAGCGAATCACTGACGCTGCAAAATCCAAGAACAGTAGATGCGATTAAGCGTTTCGTAGATTGGTCGGGAGCTTGAGTTTATTCTGTCGAAATTATCATGGTACAATTGCGTTCTCACAGAATAGTGACAAATGCGCTACTTAGTTTTAATTAAGGCGTATATTGCTGCCTAGACACTATCATCAAGAAAAATATCACTTCCCAGTACTTGCTATGTTTGAGAAGGGGTCATCAGAGTTCGTACTAAAGTTAACATTTTCAGAGAGAAGGAGATAACTGAGACGCGAAAGGCTGAATTGAGCTTGGCCGGAAGATAAACGTCCAGTTTGCTAACCTGCACCGGGGAAGGGTAAGCGGAGACGAACAAATAAAGAATAAAACTACAGAGAGAGAGAAAGAGAGAGAGAGAAAGGACACAGGCACACAGATACCTAACGGTCTTCACACCAGAAAGCGACGAAGGCGCTACTGAAATTTCTACGGTCAAGTGACCTAGTTGAACGACTCGGGCACTCTTTGAGAGAGTTTCTTTATGGCCCATAGGGACCGAAGTCTATATGCGGCCCCGTCCATTGGAGACCATATACTTTAAAACTAAGATTCCTCATATATGTCTTGAACCCTTGAACCGGGATGCGTTCTGAATCAAAAATACGTGTGAAGTGAGACATAATATACACACTCGGATAGCTTATTAGTTATAGGTTAGTTTTTATGCTCCACAAATCAAAAATAGAAATAAGAAGCAGCAGGATTGGTCAATGCCAAAAATAACCTCACCTGCAGCTTCATTGAAGCAATTTGCGAACTAGCACGAGAGCGGCCGACGCACGGGGCCGTTCCGTTACGTACAAGGCGGATGTTCGTTACCATGTCGCTGCAAGGGGAGACAGCTCTTAAGCGTTGCATGCAGAAGCCGCGATCGACACCAACCGCGTCGGCCCACATCGCAGGACGCGCTTTCGCAGGACGAAGTGCAGCACCTGGTCGAGACGCTCGCCAAGTGCGACGGGAAGCCGGTGCCCTCTCGGCGCCTGCTGGCGGCTAGCGTGTGCAACTGCGTGGCTCTGTACTTGTTCGGCCAGCGTCACGACCTGGACGACCCGCGGCGTCGCTCCGTGGACCGACAGGTGGAAGCCTTCTTCCGCGCCGGGGCTTCGACGCCCGTCGAATTTCTGCCCGCGTGGCTGAGGCGATTGGCCAGGCTGCTCCTGCCGGACTGTCGGAGCGCCTTTGTGGAACGCTTCGCCCAGCAAGTCACTGAGTTTTCCAGGTGGGCACTTTCCGCCATTGATACTGCAGAGCGAACCCATGAACAGACAGAGCGAACACACGAGCGAACCGCAGCCGTGGCCTAGCTGCACAGCGCCCGCCTCGGCTGCGAAAGCTTGTCAATTCGATCACCACCACTGCCAGGCACCCGCTGATTTAAATGGGCACAAGTATACTTCGGCCTGGCATTCGGCTATCCTCAGGGGTGATACGCTTGGGAAAGAAGCCTGCACCCTAAATTCCCGTGGAAACCCTCGTAAGCACAAAAAAGACGCAGTTTCGCCCGAAAGGCGAAGCGTCGATTGCGATAACAAATTAGTGGACAGCTTTACGAAGTAAGGATAGTCGTTTTATCGGCACTGTAAGCATGTACACATAGGCATACTAACAAAATTAACAAGCAGTGTGTCAGCGTCGACGGCCAAGCAGCGCCGAGGGCCAAATGCGCTTGGAGTGTCCATATAATTGCTACCGCAATAAAAAAGGCGCGCTTTGATTTATACTAGAATAAGCTCCTTTGTCAGTCTCCAAGTCTCTGCCCCATATGTAAAAATGCGCTGATTGCACACCTTCCTTTTCAATGATAATGGTAAGCTTCCAGTCACGAGTTTGCAATGTCTGCCGTATGCGATACAACCCATTTTTATTCTTGTGTGAATTTCCTTCTCGTGATCAGGGTTCCCTGTGATTAATCGACCTAGGTAAACGTACTCCTTCGCAGACTCTAGAGGCCGACTGGTGATCCTGAACTCTTGTTCCTTTGTCCGCATATTTATCATTATCTTTGTCTTCTTCATGTTAATCTTCAACCCCACTCTTACACTCTCTCTATTAAGGTCCTCGATCATTTGTTGTAAATTGTCTGCGTTGTTGCTGAATAGAACAATGTCATCGGCAAACCGAAGGTTGCTGAGATATTCGCCGTCGATCTTTGGTCCTAAGCCTTCCCAGTGTAATAGCTTGAATACTTCCAAGTACGCAGCGAGTAGCATTGGAGAGATTGTGTCTTCCTGCCTGACCCCTTTCTTTATAGGTACGTTCCTGCTTTTCTTGTGTAGAATTAAGGTAGCTGTAGAACCTCCGTAGATATTTTCCAAGGTATTTGCGTAAGCGTTCTGTACGCCTTGATTACGTAATGTCGCTATGACTGTTGGTATCTGTGCAGAATCAAGTGCCTTTTCGTAATCTATGAAATCTATATATATATATACTCTGCGCATTTCTCCATAGCCTGATTAGTGACATGGATGTGATCCACTGTAGGGTATCCTTTTCTGAAGCCAGCCTGTTCCCTTGGTTGACTAAAGTTCAGTGTTACCCTTATTCTATTGGAGATTATTTCGGTGAATATTTTGTATGATACTGAGACTAAGCTAATGGGCCTAAATTTTTCAATTCTTTAATGTCTCCCTTTTTGTGGGTTAGTATGTTTGCATTCTGCTTGTTTTCTGGGACCCTTTCAGTCGATAGACACTTCGTATGAAGAGCCGTCAGTTTTCCAAGCATTATGTTTCCTCCATCTTTGATTAAATCGACTGTTATTCCATCTTCGGCTGCCAAAAAGCAGCTGGCAGTATTTTCAAATAAATAAATACATAAATAAATAAAATCTTCTCCTATCGCTCTTCCTCGTTTCATGTCTTGCAAGGTCCTTCTGACCTCATCGCTAGTTATAGGAGGAGTTTCTGTATCATGTTCATTACTATATTTAATGGAGGTATCCTGACTCCTCTGGGTACTGTACAGGTCAGTATAAAATTATTCCGCTGCTTTTACTATATCTTCGAGATTGCTGTTGATATTGACGCGTGTATTCTACTTAGAAGACAACGACGATGGTGGCATTAACGGACTCCGTCTAGTGGGTGGCTGAGATCGGGTGAGGACGAAGAAGACATGCCTCGGTTCCCTCTTCAACCACCTCTCGATCGTTCTCCCTCCCAACCATAGCTTTCTTTTATTTCTTATCTATAATTCATTATTATTGTTATTATTATCATTATTATTATCATTATTATTATTATTATTATTATTATTATTATTATTATTATTATTATTATTATTATTATTATTATTATTATTATTATTATTATTATTATTATTTTATACCCGGTTTTCATCTGATTATTGCCTTTTTTCTCCAAACACAAAACGTTTACTTTTAAACTCACACACTCAAATTGTTAACTCCCTTGTTATCATTATTATTTTTATGCACCTAATTAAACCACCCGATTCTTGGCCAATCCCCCACTGTGGGTATGTGCAACGGCCACTCAGGACAACAACAACAACAACAACCTCTCTCCGGCAGCTGCACACATCTCGCAATGGCCGAAACCAGCTCATCGCAAGCATCCAAAGCAGGCAGTTTCCCAGTCCACAACGGATAACCGCTCTGCATCCACTGGCTCCCGATCGCTATCGCGGTGCAGTCTTCGAAGACATTGAAGACTGGCTGGACAAGTATGAACGCGTCGCACAGATTAACCAGTGGACTGAGCAGCAAAAGCTTTCCCACGTCTATTTCGCCCTTGACGACAGTGGCCGTACTTGGTACGAGAACCGTGAAGCTAGCCTGACGACATAGAATGACTTTTGGCAGAAGATCACGAATACTTTTGCAAGTGCCGACCGACGCGACCGCGCCCAGCAGATGATGGAGCTGCGGGTGCAACAACCTAATGAGTCGGTCACAATTTTCGCCGAAGACATGGCCCGCCTCTTTCGTAGAGCTGACCCGAACATGACCGAAGATAGGAAGTTGCGCTACCTCATGCGAGGTGTAAAAGAGCAGTTGTTCGTGGGGCTTGTGCGGAATCCACCAGTCACCGTCGCTGACTTAATCAAAGAGGCTACGGCTATTGAGCGGGCCCTTCATCAACGGTGCAGGCAGTACGATCGACTATCCACCAGCACTGCAATCAATGTCGCCGCAGGGACTGCCGAGTATCAGAAATCCTTGCGTGAATTGATCAGAGAGCTTGCCAGAGAGAAAGTGCAAAAGATTCTGACACCGACATTGGATAGACCCGTAGCATCAATCGCCGAAGTGGTGCGCGACGAAATCAGGCAGGCGTTCCCGGCAGCCGATCTTCAAGATCACCAGCGTCCCATGACTTACGCCGCCGCTGTCTGATGTCGACCACCCGTCACAACCACACCGCCGTACCACCAGCCTCCAACAGCCGCTCCTTGGTCGCCGCCGCAAGAGGATGCTTCGAGGCGCGCACCCGTTATGCCGCTGCAGTCACACCAGCAGCCGTCGTTCGCCGCCTCTTGGTCAACGCCGCAAAACGACGCTACTGATGCCTGCTGGAAGATGTACTTCTAGGATTAATATCGGGGATTCTTCTTTCGTGGCCGCTTTCATCGTCTGCCTGTGTGCTGTAAAGATTTGATTATCGGAATGGATTTTCTGAAAGAATATGGCGCCGTAATTAACATCCCAGATCGCATGGTGATAGTTTGTAAGAGTCCTGGTTTATTCTATTGCTTAACGCCGCAACACCACTCCTTTCGTCTAACAGAAGACGATGTCGTCATCCCACCTCGATCATGTACCCTTGTTTCGGTGCCGTTTCATTGCGAGGGCGTTGCCCACCAAATAACCACGTTGTTGTTCACTCATGGTATCTCGGTCACACGAGGAATCGTAAATGTCACCGAAGGGCGCACGAACCTGTTGCTAGCAAATTTTAGCACAGAGCGACGGCGCCTTCCAAAAGGCACGGCTGTGGCTTATTTTGACGGTGTTGCCGATGTCCGCGGCTGCTGTTCACTACTCGAAGAAATGCCTACGCAAGACCCGGCTCCTGTACTTGACGTCAGCACTGCTTTGTCGGCACACGAACGAGAACATCTTACGCTACTGGTCAAATTCAGCGACTGCTTTTCGTCGACGTCCAGCGTCGGTCGGACACCTCTAACAAAGCACCGAATAATTAGAGGATACGGCAAGACCAATTCACCAAAATCCTTATCGTGTTGCTCCCAGAGAACGTGGAGCCATACAACAAGTGACAAAAATGCTTAAAGACGACGTGATCCAACCATCAATGAGTCCCTGGGCACCTCCTGTAGTTCTAGTCAAGAAAAAGGACGGCAGCTTGCGTTTCTGTGTGGACTACCGAAAACTAAATCAGGTGAGAAGAAAGACGTATACCCGCTTCCTTGTATAGACGATTCACTCGACAGGCTTCGACACGCGCGCTACTTCTCCTCAATGAATTTATAAAGCGGATGCTGGCAAATCGAGGTAGACCCGAGGACCGTGAAAAAACTGCTTTTGTGACACCAGACGGCCAATACGAATTTAAGGTCTTGCCTTTCGGCTTGTGCTTAGCCCCTGCTACGTTCCAACGCCTCATGGACACTGCTTTCAGGCCTGAAGTGGAAAGCCTGCTTAGTGTACCTCGACGACGTCATCGTGTTCTCCGCAACAGTTGAAGAACATCTCGAACGGCTTGAAGCGGTTCTGCGGTCCATCCGGTCCGCCGGCCTTACCTTGAAACCGGCGAAGTGCCACTTTGGCTTTGCGGAACTGCAGTTTCTTGGTCACGTCGTCAGCCACGCAGGTGTCCGCCCGTATCCCGAAAAAATTGCTGCCGTCGCACAGTTTCCCGTACCATCCAACAAAAAGGCTGTCAGGCGCTTCCTCGGCCTCTGTGCCTATTACCGGTGGTTTATTGCAGACTTTGCTCGTATTGCGTCGCCGTTAACTCGCCTGACGAGAGAAGACGTTGCTTTTGTATGAGTCGACGAAGAGCAAGGTGCATTCAACGACTTGCTGGAACGTCTCCAGACACCTCCAGTGCTTGCTCACTTTGATGAGACCGCTCCTACATTGCTCCACACTGATGCAAGCAATGTTGGCTTGGGAGCTGTTCTTGTGCCGCAGCAGGAGGGCACAGAAAGGGTACTTGCCTATGCAAGTAGAACACTCACGCACAGAGGCTAATTACTCCACGACTGAGAAAGAAAGACTGCCTCGCCGTAGTATGGGCGGTTATGAAATTTCGCCCATATTTGTATGGCCGCCACTTCACAGTTATCAGCGACCTCCATTCACTGTGTTAGTCGACAAACCTTAAAGATCCTTCGGGATGACTGGCGCGTTGGAGCCTACGGTTGCAAGAGTTTGACATGACTGTCAAGTACAGGTCGGGAAAACAACATACGGATGCTGACTGCCTGTCTCGATCGCCAGTAGAGTCCTCTGCTCCACCCGAAGAAGACTCGGCATTTCTTTGTGTTCTGGACAGATCCACCATCGCGCAACAACAACGGGACGACTCTGAGTTGCTTGAACTCATCAATTACTTAGAGGGCAGGTCTGCGAAACCGCCTAGAGTTTTCGCAAGAGGACTGTTGTCGTTTTGCTTGCGGGCGAAAGTACTTTACAAACGAAACTTTTCTTCGACCGGGTCCCCCTATCTGCTCGTCATTCCTGCACCTTTTCGTACGGAAGTACTTGAAGCCTGTCACAACGAGGTGACTTCTGGTCACTTAGGCTACACGAGAACGCTGGCCAGAGTGCAGCAGAGATACTACTGGCCGAGACTTACCACCACCGTGAAACATCACGTTCGCACTTGCCTCGACTGCCAGAAGCGCAAGTCGCCTGCGTCGAAACCAGCCAGTCTCCTACAACCCGTCCAGGTTCCTCGAAGACCATTTGACCAAATCGGAATGGATATATTGGGCCCACTTCCTACTTCTACTGCAGGGAATCGCTTTGTTATCGTAACAACCAACTATCTCACACGCTACGCTGAAACAAAGGCAATCCAGAGAAGTACAGCAGCCGAAGTGGCGCGCTTTTTCATTGAGCATGTTCTGTTGCGACACGGCGCACCAACCGTCGTAATAACAGACCGAGGAACCAAATTCACGGCTGCACTTTTAGATCACGTCTTGCTGCTAAGTGGAACGTCTCATCGGAAGTCAACCGCCTACCATCCACAAACCAACAGATTAACAGAACGCCTAAACAAAACAATTGAAGACATGCTCTCCATGTACGTGGATGTTGAACAGAAAAATTGGGACGACATCTTTCCTTATATCACCTTTGCATATAACACGGCGAAATAAGAGACGACGCGTATGACTCCATTCACCCTTGTTCATGGGCGGGATGTACAAACGATGTTGGATGCGATTCTTCCACACGACTTTGACGACACTGATACGGACGCCGATGTGTTTACGCAACGCGCAGAAGAGGCTCGGCAGCTCGCACGCTTGCGGATCTGCCAGCAGCAAGACTACGACGCAGGGCGCTATGATCTTAACCGTCGAATGGTCATCTATGACGTCGGCGACAGAGTGTGGGTTTGGACACCCATACGGAAACGAGGCCTCTCCGAGAAGTTGTTAGAACGATACTTCGGACCATATCGAGTATTGCGCCGACTCATTGATGTCACGTACGAGGTCGTCCCCGATAGTCCCAGTTGTACGCGGCGCCGCACGCATTGTTCTGAACTTGTGCACGTTGTCCGCATGAAGCCGTATGTGAGCGAATAACTATGCCAGAGACTCTTACTTCCTCGAGTGACATTACTAGTTTAGCATCGGGGCGATGCTCTTTTAGGGAGGGACAAATGACGCGTGTATTCTACTTAGAACACAACGGCGATGGGGGCATTAACGGACTCCGTCTAGTGGGTGGCTGAGATTGGGTGAGGACGAAGAAGACGTGCGTCGGTTCCGTTTGTTTTTGAACAGGCTGTACTGTTGTTCTGGACAGTCTCCCTGTCTTCTGTCCACGTCTTACCGCGACAATATTGTTACGTAGGAAGGTTTAGTGGTCGTGCTATGGTGGCGAAATTTTTCACGAAACGGCGGAAGTACGAACAAAGGCCAATTAAGCTGCGCAAATCCTTGATACACTTCGGAACAGGGAAGTGCGTAACAGCATAGATCTTGCCTGGATCCGGTTGCACTCTGCTCGCGTCAACGAGATGTCCAAGGATGGTAATCTGGCTACGGCCGAATTGGCACTTCGATGCGTTGAGTTGCAGACCGGCTCGACGAAAAACGTCCGGGACTGCTGAGAGGCGCTCGAGGTGCGTAGCGAGCGTTGGGGAGAATACTATAACGTCGTCCAAGTAGCACAGGCCCGTGGGCCATTTGAAACCGTGAAGCAGGGAGTCCATCATGCATTCAAAAGTGGCAGGGACGTTTACATATACCGAACAGCATCACTTTGAATTGATAAAGACCGTCGGGTGTTACAAAAGCAGTCTTCTCGCGGTCGAGATCGCCCATGGCAATCTGCCAGTAGCGGGAGCGAAGGTGAATAGAGGAGAAATAGCGAGCACCGTGGAGGCAGTCAAGGGCATCATCAATCCGAGGTAGGGGATACACGTCCTTTTTGGTAACCCTGTTAAGGTGCCGATAATCCACGCAAGAGCGCCATGAGCCATCCTTCTTTTTGACCAGTGCAACAGGTGACGCCTATGGACTACATGATGGTTCAATAATGTTCTTGGCAAGCATTTTGCGAACTTCTGCGTGAATAGCTTGACGCTCAGCCGGTGACACGATACGGGCGGCGATGAATAGGAGGGGCATCTCCGGTATTAATACGATGTTTAACAGCTGTAGTTTAGACCAAAGGACGATAGTTAAAGTAAAAAATATCGTGGTAGGAAAACAGAACACGGTAGAGCTCACCAGCGTGCTCGGACGGCAAGTCGGGCGCAATCATTTTCTGTAAGTCGGCGATGGTACAAGTTGCCGATTGCGATGGTAGAGGAGGATCGGATGAATTGTCGTCTATTGCAATAGATGCTACTGAGTGATCCTCGAAGGAGCAAAGCTGGGCCCGAGACATCCCGCGTGGTAGCACTTGTGTCGTCAAGCCAAAATTGACCACTGGCAGGCAGACGCAATTCGCCGTAATAGATAAAACTGTATGAGGTACTGTGATACCGTGTGTAAGGAGCACGTCTTGCATAGGAGCCGCGATGTAGTGACCGTCGGGGACTTGTGGGGATGGCACTAAGTCAACGTAAGTCAGTGCCGAAGGTGGCAAGCGAACGAAGTCTACGGAAATGAGGCGACTGGTGTGTGGTTCAGCGGGATCCAGAACAGGCAGGTCAAGGCGGAGAGTACTGGTGGAACAATCGATGAGAGCAGAATGTGCGGAGAGGAAGACTAAGCCGTGGATGGTGTCATGGGGACAGTGGGCGATGGCTGAATTATGTGACTGCGATGTGTGAACCAATTACGGGGGCTGTTCCGCCGTCGGCGACACGGACAACAGGCGTCGTGGCGGACGGGATTATTTTCTTCAGGTGGTTACGAAGGTCAGCGCTCATTACCAACAAATGCGCCCCAGTGTCTATAAGAGCAGATAAAAAAAACACCGTCGACTTGCACGTCAAGAAGGTTCAGATGAGTGGGCAACGTCAGTAGAGGATTTGGCGGCGTAGGGAGCAATGCAGCGTCACCTCGAGGCGCTGCATCGTCTAGTTTTCCGGCTGGGAGCGGCGTCCGAAGGGAGTCGGCGAATAGGAGCGACAGGGCTGGGGAGAGCGAGATTGTCGTCATAGGGGCGAAGGCGAATGAGAATAGGGGCGGTTCGGCGCAGGAGAACCAGTGGCGGCATTATCAGAGCGCGCGGCATAGGGACGAGAAGGGCCACCTGGGGGGCGAGAGTAGGCAGTACAAATAGACCGGGTCAGGGAACTCCAGCGACTGCGACAGTGCTGAGAAATGTGCCCGATTCAACGGCAGTGAAAACTAATGGGCTTTTGGTCAGCAGTGCGCCATTCAGATGGGTTGCGGAAACGTGGTGGGTAATAGGATGCGGGACGGGGTGGAATCGAAGAAGCCGGGTGGGTATCAGGGCTATGGGCCGAACAGATGGTGTGAAGACCCATGTTTGCGAACTCCTGGCGGACAACTGCGTGGATCAGGAAAACCGGGACTGCAGGTGCGTTGGAGGAGATGGAGTCGAAGGCAGCCGGATAGGCGGCCTCAATCTGACGCCGGACGGACGATCCTGGTAATATCGCCAGTGTTGTTGGGACGAGGAGCGTCGGCACAGGAAGATGTCGCTGGGGTGTTGGGCACATGGGCAAACTGCTGGTCGATACGTCGGCTTTTAGCGAGTTCCAGGCGGCATCACTCTTTCATAACTGCATCCACCGTCGCCACGTTGTTGCAAACGAGCAAGTTGAAGGCATCATCGGCAATGCCTCTGAGGATGTGGGAAACCTTGTCTGACTCAGTCGTATGTGCGTCAACTTTGCGGCACAGAGCCAAGACGTCCTAAATGTACGTGACGTGGTGCTCTGTTGGCGTCTGCACATGGCCGGATAACGCCTTTTGCGTGGCAAGTTGGTCACCGTAGGGGTTGCCGAACAAGTCTCGGAGCTTTTGCTTAAGCGAATCCCAACTAGTGAGCTCATCTTCTTGCGTCCGAAAGCAAACTCGAGGTGTACCACCGAGGTAAAAGACTACATTGGCGAGCATGATAGTAGGGTCCCACCGGTTACTGCGGCTGACGTGTTCGTACAGGCTGATCCAGTCCTCGACGTCTTCCCCATCTTTGTCCAAGAATACGCCAGCATCACGAGGAGTGGGGAGAGCGATGTAGGTCGTCGAAGTGCCTGCAGGTGGCGGAGCCGGCTGAGTCGAGTTGTCATCGCCGGGAGCCATGAAGGAAGGCTCGACGTACCGTCCACTGCAAAGCACCGTGACAAGGTACAGGGAACGTCCACCTCCGCCAGATATGTTACGTAGGAAGACGCAGACGAAAAGCTATATACATGTTTACAAGGAAATACGCCGCACTTGGCCAAGAGGCAACAGCCCGCGCTAGCTTCTAATCGTTGTCGTCGTCTTCCCACTGCTCGCCTCTTCGTCGTCGCCAATACTGTTCCGTAGCAACATTATACACTGGTGTCAGGCTCGGCCCACCAAGTCCGCTCACTGCGCACAGTTTGATTACACAGTCTCTGGGATCGGCCTAATTAACTTAGCAAGACAGCCATCCCCGCAAAGTTGGGGGAAGGGCCAAAGAAAGCTGCCTTCAATTATACTGGCTCGCACATTGCTCCCGAATCTACTACAATGCAGCCAAAAATGGCTGGTGAGAAGTCCCATAGGTGTGAACAGCTGAACGTACCGATGTTCGATACTGTTCGCGGCTGCCACTATCAACTGCCAACACTGACACTTCCACATCCTTGTGGCTGTGATATACAAGATGGTCATGCCTGGTGACTTTCTCTTCCATCTCTCACCATCGAACACAAGAGATGGCTAGTTGCACAATTTTGTGCATTGTCTTGTGTGTATTTCTCCATATAATAATTGTTATGTTCTGGATCATATTCTATTTAACTGCAACTAATTTGGGCAAAATTCTGAAAACTCGAATTACAGTAGAATCTTGGTAAACAGAAATCACTTAAACGGAATTGCTACTTAAACAGAACAACAGCCTCTAAATTGGTTGGTTTTGTATTTGAGTATAGCAAAAAACTTTCCTTATTTAGAACCAACATATTTGAAATTCTGCAAATGGAACAACAGAAGTACCCTCTGAAAGATTTTTCAGAAAGAGAAAAGAAGGCGGGACCTAAGGTATATTTTTTTCAACACACGTCTTTTACCCAGAGAGCCATCATTAAAAAGTGGTAGCATAGACTCAAGCAGGCAAAATCTGATTGATTTTTAAGGCGTAGCATCTATAGACCTAGATAGCTTCGTGGCACTGCCACTCGACTCACAGACAACCAAAATAGGGACAACCGAAATTTCGGATGCCTTACAGCATCCCGTTCAATAATCTTGACTTCCTCTGCATGACTGCATGTTCTTTGGCTGATTAAAGCAGTAAGAGCTGTTCTTGTTTTGATACATCGCTGGTTTTGAAGCATAGTCAATCCAGCAGCCGTCAATTGCGGCCAAACTTTGGGACAAATTAGCTACAACATTCACTTCGTTATGCTAAACATATCTCACAGTGTTAAGAGGGCATGGGGCATATAGTATATACACCTCTGCACATCTTTCTCAGCAAATGAAACCCCTGTTAAATGGGCCACATTTCTCCAGTCCCCTGAGGTTCCATTAAACGAGATTGCACTCTAATGTAAGTAAGCCACATAGTATGCTGCATTTTATTCCAACAGAACAGAGCAAAGCAGTGCTTCACATAGAAGAACACATTTCTGTGGGCAAGCAAGGTCTTGGGAGCGGAGCACTAGTGCATTTTTTTCTCAAATTCTGACAACTGCATGTAAAGTATCATTATGTTTACCTTCGGCTACAAATAGGCCAATAAGTTCATAACCATAAATTGCAAGGCCAATTAAAAGTTGCTGCCACATTTTTACACAAAACAATGCACCGACTGTTACCTAACAAGTTAATAGGCAATAAAGAACTTTCCGTTCAACAAAGTGCGAGTTCAGCATGCTATACAGTATCAAATTCATGCACCATTTGATACCTGTGTCCCTTAGATACGTTCCTTAAATAAAGTAACCGACGAGTTGGCTAGCTATATGGCTTTGGACTGATGAAACGTTTTGTTTAAACTGCTAGTATAAATTTAGATGCTACTTGTAAGCACATGACAAAACAATATGTATTTGTTTATACATCATAAAATCTTGGTCTCATTTTAAATTGTTAAACAACTACATTCAAACCTTGTTCAAATTCAAATTCATTCAAATTACTTTGTTACATCCATTATTTATATTTACTGCAATATATCCCCAATGGGGTGCGCAAATGTAAACGTGAAAATAAGAAGACGGCTTGCAGGCTCACGAAACTGCTGCATGGCCACACGTGATAAAATTTGAAAAAAGAAAGAGAATCCTTGGCGTGTGCAACACACGACTTCTTGAGCGCAGCTACACGTGGTGGTGGGAAGTAATACTGTTGCTCGACAGTGTATTAGACCAATAGAATCTCTGAAACCAATAATTTATTGGTTTCAGAGATGAATCTAGTTCATTATATTCAATGGGAGGACAATTTCATTTTGATAAAACAAGCTTTTATATTCAGTTGAACCTCTATATAACAAAGCCGGCAAAATAGGTAATTTTCTTCGTTAGGTCGAAACTTCCTTCTTTTGAAATTCGATCTTTTATGCAAATAAGCACATTCGCCAATCGATTTTCCTTACATGAAAAGGGGCCGCAGAATTTTTCAAGTTATCGGGCAATCGAAAAGAGCAAATTTGGATGAGAAAACAATTCATTTTGATGAACTTGGGAGTCCGCGACGAATGATACAGTTTCATGCCACGTGTATCGACAACATCTTCTCGGTGGTACGAATTAAGTGAAGCCAGTCATGCTTTCACATGCACTCCGCCACCGCGGCTGATAGCGTCGCCTGCACTGGCACGACGCTATCAGGAAAAGCGCTGGCAGCAGGGAGCAAATGCTTCGTCTGCCTCTCGGTCCGACTAAAGTCCCTAGATAGGCTTTTGCCAAGTAGCGACAAGCTCCTCGGCGCTCCACGCTTTCCCTTGCGGCTCGCATCGGCTGTCATGTTCTTCCGCTCCGGCGGCGCGGTTGTACGCGCTGTATGCACATGAATGGTATGCATTTGCAGTCACGGCTTTGCTGTGAGAGGCAGTAAAGAAACGTGGCAAATGAGTTAGGTACTAACAAGAAGGGAAACGTGCCAGCAATGCGTTCCAGCTATTATTTACATGCTGTTTTGTCGTAGACTGTTCGAGCGGTGAAACTGCGTAGTGGTAGTGCGGCTCCCTAGTTCGCGAGAGAAGAGTGCAGGCGCGCATCTTTGTATATGGAGAGTGTTATCGTAGATGTTTCGATCAGTCGCTCGTGCATAGTACAGTTCAGAACTGTGCCTACAGCTTTGTATGTAAAGTTTGTTATTGCACATGCTTGCAACGGTCACTCGCCCGTGGTACAATTCAGAACTGTACCTGAACACTCGTGTGCAAGCGGTGCAAACTTATTCTTGTACTTAGTAAACAGTGCGCATTGCTCTTCCCTGTCCTTGCTTGCCATCCCCAGTTCCTCCCCTTGCCATCTTCTCCCTATCCATTTTATTTCAGCTAGTCACAGCTTGTGTTCGCAAAACCGGCGGCGTCTTTTCCTTTCATTTTGTACAGTAATAAAACCACTACCGTATCTCCTGCATGTTGCTGTTTAAATATTCAGCAACAACTCAACTAAGCGATTTTAAACCTTTCAGGGTCAATGACGTAAATTTATGGCACCGCGAACGCATCCAAAATGCTCGATGCCGTATATTTACGGCGCCATCTGTATGTCTAAAAAGCGCACCAATTTCCTAACGTTTTCTTTCCTGGCGTGTCTTGCCACGATGTGGGAATACAGGGAATGTTTTTCTTGCGCCTCCCTCTCTTGGTTTTCGTTGCATGGTTTGTTTTAGAGATAGCTTGTTTGCTCCAGTGTTTCTAAAACACCACCACTCGCGCATCAGCGCACGGGCGGATGGCATTTAGTTTGAGTTTTGTTCCACGGGCGATTTCAACATCTTGAGCTCGCAAAACTGATGGCTATCTCGTTACTAATCACTCAAAGGGCGACCGCCTGTTACTCGCTCGTTTATTGCTCACAGGGCTGCGCATACGAAGGATATCCCCGTGCATGCGTTTCCTTTTCTGTATTATTTTTTTTTTAGACTCGCGACAACTAATCGCCTCTGGTTGACCATAAGATGAAGATTAGTGGAAGTTCATCAAACGTTTTGCTTTTTTTACGGGCAGAGAACCGCACAGTTTTCTTGAGTGCGCTCACCTATGCAGTTCGTTTATGCTATGGACGTAAATATTAGTTAAGAGCAGGAACATTTGAGACTTGCAAAAAAGTTTCCTGTGTGCGCATTTTCTAAGCCTTCAACTATGTGTATAACAATCCATCAAACTTTTTATTCTTATAAGTTTATCTCCTTTCTTTATTGTTGTTATTTATTAATAAACGGTACATATATACCAGCGCAAAACATATTTTTCTCACTTTACGATCAACCTAAAAGAATTACAGTAAATTTTTTTCGAGATAGGTTCCGCTGAAGAATTTAAATCGGCAATAAAAGAAATCGACCCTGGGCGGTCGCACGTGGCAAAAAATATCGACCCTGAAAGGGTTAAGTGGGATGTCGCACTGCGCAGTTACGCGTCATTCGTGCTCAGTAACAAACCCACGATCACAAAGCCAAATGTGCCGTTCATAGCCGAATCTGGTTAGCACTATTCAGACTGATGCTGGGCTTTTCGAAATTTGCATTGCGCCCGCAGTTGAGCTATCTGTGCCTATAAGATGTGTAAATCATTGTCTTGAGGCGAACAATGAAACATTGCAGCAGCAGGCAGCAAGAAGCGTGTGGAAAGGTACACTGGCTTCCAGGTAACAGCGACATATATACAGAAGTCACCTTCGCTAAAAATCTGTAGCCAATACAACTGCACAAGCAAGAAAGCAAGCGTGCTAGCGCCGTCGAACTCAGCAGCCGGAATGGCCCAGGAAGAACATGGCGGAGGGAAGCGGCTCCCAGTCGGGAGTGGGCGCTGTCCAATAAAGTACGTTGGCAGCGCTGCAAACGTTTTTGGTACTTAGCTTTTAAAGCTCATAAAGGAACTTTAGGTCCAACGGGTCACTGAAACTCGAGATTACGCAACCTCCAATCCTAATGCACGGTTAGACAGCTTGCATGGTGCGACGCCGTCTCGGCACGACCACTCCTTGCATATGCGGCAGATTATCTCTAAAGCTCGAAAGAAACTGCTTCGCTGAAATTTGGGTTCCGATTCTGCTCAAGCCTTCTGTACGTTTATCTTTATTTGTATTTTGTCTATTCCTTTTTAGTGTAAATTTATATTTTCCCCTCATGTTAGTTCCATGAACCTGACTTCTCATGCAGCTGGAACCCATTCACACTGCGCAGGCTTTTACCGTAGAGACCGACGCTTTACAAAGTACGGCTATACGTATATCAATGTGGTCGCCGCTGTAGCCTCTAATGATGTGCGCTACGTTTTGTTGCGCTTTTCAACATCCTGCTGTTCTTTTTTCGTGAACAATATAGCGAATGCAGTTACCACCGGTGTCCTATCATAAATTAGTGAGAGTGCAGGTTGTACTGACGCTTGCAGTGGCATAGCGGCGGCGACGCACGAGTAACCCGAAAATATTCTATTACTACTCTGCATCTTCTATAAGTTAGCCGAATCAGTAACTATTCCTCGCAAAGTCATCTTGTGTCCTTTTCTGATTCATTATTTGGCGCCCTGATGAATCTCGTCATGCATACAATTATTGCATTCTGCCGGTAGTAACTTATGCAGCTCAAACATTGAGAACAGCAAAGACGCTTGGGATAAAGCTAAGTACCACGCGACAGGCGATGGGACGAATAGGTATAGGTAAGCAGTAGCGAAAGGGTGCATCTGCGATTGTATCGAAGCAGTAGAGCTTGGTGAGCTGTGCAAAGCGGAGAGCAGACGACAGCCGGTCAGTTAAGAGGGCAAATGGCACAAAGATGCAGTCGAGGACAACAGAGGCTGGGAAGTGGCATGAAGAGCGAAGGCAATTGCAAATCGCTGGGAAAGGCATTTCTGCCACAGTGGATGTAAAGTGTCTCGGTGATCACGAAAAAGAGCAGCGGGAACCAATCAACCCTATTTTCTTTTGTCACACCCTAGGTCAGCAAAAAAGAAATTCACTCAGACTATCAAAACAAAATTTTATTTTGATAGCAATTATATGGGCACTTCAAGCGCACTTCCGCCGTCGGCGTCGCACTGAGGTTCCGTATAAAGCCCAAGGGCGATAACACTGTCTCCGCGCATCCTGCGTGTGCGAGTGAAGGCGTGCGAGAGGAGCTGACGACCACTGCTCCGTCTCGCGCGACAGAGACGAACACGCGCCGTCGTACGCACCCGGGACGAGCGGAGAGAGGGGCGGGCGGCATTTCGACTGCAACTGTGCATTCGGCGACTGCGCCCGGTCTCCCGGCCGTATCTTAAGAGTGATATGGGTTGAGGCAGAGTCTAGGTGCATCAGCAGCTCCTAGCGTTGTGCGAGCTGTGTGTTTTCGGCACTTTTTGTTGAAGCCATAGGCAGCACGAATGTCCCTTCGCTAGCTGCTGCTGCGGCGCTTCCTTACGCCAGCGTTTCGACAGCGACTTTCCGCTGTCATCGAGTCAGATTTGTTCGTGTTTTCTTGTGCGCGTGTGACGCCATGCTTGTCAATTTCGTAGTGTGCCTTTGTGTACAAGTGCATAAGGCCGATAAAACTACTATCCTTCCTTCTTATAGCTGTGCACTAATGTGCTGTCGCAATCGACGCTTCGTCCTTCGGGCAGAACTGCGACTTCCTCGCTCAGGGCTCACTCAGACCCACCAAAATTCTACCCAAGCGGGCGCACTCGCACTAGCTAGAACTCTAGTCAAACGGGCTCACTCCGACTGAAACTCACCACACACACTCAGTTGGCCTGACTAGGACTCGGAGTCACCAAATTTTAGTCAGCCAGGCTCACTCAATCTAAATGTCACCAAAATTCGAGTCAGTTCGCCTCACTCGCACTGAAACTATCCAAAATTCTAGTTAGCTGTGCTTACTCAGACTCGGAGTCACCAAAATTGTAGTAAGCCGGGTTCAATTCGATAAAAGTCACCAAAATTCTATTCAGCTGAACTCACTCGGACTTGGAGTCACGAAACTTTAGTCAAGCGGGCTCACTAGATCTGAAAGTCACTTAAATACTGCACAGCTGGGCACACTTGGAGTCAGAGTCATCAGAATTTAGTCGGGCAAGCTCACTCAGACACAGTCACCAAAATCGGTTTGACTCCGACTGAAGCTCAACAAATTTCTACTCAGTTGGGCTCACATGGACTCGGAGTGACCAAAATTTGATCAGCCAGGCTCACTAGGTCTAAAACTCGCCATAATCCTACTCGATCAGCCTCACTCGCACTGAAACTCGCCAAAATTCTGCTTAACTGGGCTCACTCAGACACAGAATCACAAAAATTCTGTTCAGCTGGGTTCACTCCCACTGAACATCACCAAATTTTTACTCAGTTGGTCTTACACTCAGACTCACCAAAATTCTTTGCAGCCGGGTTCACTCCGACTGAAGCTCAGCAAATGTCTACTCAGCTGGGCTCATTAAGACTCAGAGTCACCAAACTTTTAGTCAGCCGTGTTCACTCCGACTGAAACTCATTAAAATTCTACTCAGCTGGACTCACCGGGACTCGGTGTCACTAAAATTTAGTCCCGCGGACTCACTAAGTCTAAGACTCACCAAAATTTTAGTTAGCTGAGCCACTCAGACTCAGAGTCACCAAGTTCTGGTTAGCTTGGTTTACTCCGGCTTAAACTCACCAAATTTTTACCCAGCTGGGTTTACACTAATGTGGTGTTCCGGCGAAGAAGAAGACTGAAGACACAAGAACAGGAAGCGGAAGAAGAGAAGGAAGTGGTCAAGATAGATCCCTGTAAATAAATGAGTGTATTTTAACTCGTGTTTTATAACTAAGTCACAAAAATTCTATTCAGCTGGGCTCACGCACACTCCGAGTCACGAAAATTTAGTGAGGCAGGCTCACCAGGTCTAAATCTCGCCACAATTCCAGTAGGCCGGGTCCAGTAACACTGAAACTCGCCAAAATTCTAGTTAGCTGCGCTCACTCGGAGCCACCACAATTTGATCAGCGGGATTCACTCCGACTGAAGCTCACTAAAATTCTACTCAGCTAGGCCCACTCAGACTCGGAGTCCAAAACATTTTGTCAAACGTGCTCACTGACAATACGAGGACAAGCGCATTAGAAGCACCAGCGGCGGCTGCCGCACCCATATTTTCTCACCTCAACATTGTTTCAAATTTTCGCTGTAAACACCGTGTACATACATACAGAATATGCTTAAATATACACACAGCACAAAGTTTATTATATTTCTGATAAAAACTAAATTATGGGGCCTTACGTGCCAAAACCACTTTCTGATTATGAGGCACGCCGTAGTGGAGGACTCCGGAAATGTCGACCACCTGGGGTTCTTTAACGTGCACCTAAATCTAAGTACACGGGCGTTTTCGCCCCCATCGAAATGCGGCCGCCGTGGCCGGGATTTGATCCCGTGACCTCGTGCACAGCAGCCCAACACCATAGCCACTGAACAAACACGGAGGGTTATGTTTTTGATAGAGAAGGAGGTAGCCAATTACCAAATATTTCTAAAAATATGAATAGCCCGTCCCTCGAGAATGAATATGTTGCTGTATGTTCACCTTGCTTCAAATTTCATTGCGGGCTTTTTTGTCCCTGAAGAAAACCTGCCGACTTCGGTCACCCCTTCGGCATTTATCAACGGTGTGGGAAATGCACGTGAATGATATGTGTTTCAGTATTTCTTCTTTTTCTCGTAAGCAATACCAACGATTCATTAAAGAAGTCTTCTAATAATTTAGAACATTTATGAGGGATGGAAACATCTCCTATTCGCATGCAGAGGAGATAAATGAACACAGGGTGTAGCAACTATCATGCACCAAGATTTAAAGAAATAGCAATTGCTTTACTTGACGAAAGCCTCATGCGTGTTGTTTACAGTGGAGTGGAGTTACCGCCAGTAATTTTTTCGTTACTGAGATTTAATTAGATAACTATGACTAGTTATCTAACTCGAGAAGTGCTGTCCTAATTATCAAAATGTCAGTGAGCAATTAGCAGGCACCCCCAAATGACATTTAACTGCTGTATTTTCAGCGACGTACTAATTGGGTACTAATTTTTTTCGACTGATAAGTAAACCCCGCTAAATATGAAAAATACCATGTGCCGGCACTCCAACCCGCATCATAAAGCAGCGCCCTCGAACAGGCCTCCACTTAGTTGGTTATAACGAAACGAAGCAAAACATCGTGATCCAGCCTGTGCCTTCCCTGTCGCGCCCCGGCCGAAGTAACGCGTCGCGTTTGGTGTTGGAAACAAGTTGCGATATCTGGTGTCCTAGCGTAGACAAAGTGCATGGATGGTCCTTTTTTTTTTTTGCGACAGAACCTATCACCACAAAAGCGAATTGAAAACGTGAGTGCAAAAGTTTAAAGGTGCGTTTTGTTTCGTCCCAATCCCCAAGTCTTTCTTTAATGAGCAGAAGGCAAAGATCATCCTTACCATGGGAGCAGCAAATAGTAACAAGAGGAAGTCTGCATATATATCTGCGATGGAATCTTCCGCCGCTGTTACTGGAAGCTGCCGGTCTATCTCAGGTTTTCATAATTTATATATATATATATATATATAAATTATGAAAACCTGAGATATATATATATATATATATATATATATATATATATATATATAAATTATGAAAACCTGAGATAGACCGGCAGCTTCCAGTAACAGCGGCGGAAGATTCCATCGCAGATATATATATATATATATATACATATATATATATATGCAATCATTTACGTCATTTGCAATGGTGGTGCACGCATTGCACGTCCTTTATTTTTATTTTTCGTCAGCTGTCTTTACCGCTGATTCGTTGTGTTCTGCAATCGATTGCAGAAACCAAGTCGCCATTGCTCAGAAGACACAGGAAGGCAGCCGCCATCGCTCATTCATCGACGTATACCTTAGAGAAGCACAGAAGCGAGCAGCCTGCGTCGACAATAGCCTTACAAGTAAGACATTAGTTTGACGTTTCAAGCTATTAATGAGTCGGTGAAAGTGTGCTGCATGATCGTTCCAAAGTAAATATGATAACTTTTGCAAACGCAGAAAATAGGGTGAGCAAAATAAACCCTCAAACTTATGCAATAGCTTGCACTGAGCGCCATGCACTAAGTATTCATGTTCTACTGCATAACGTTCCATCCGCGTCGCTGCTGTCAACATTATGGAACACCAACTTACGCCCTTCGGCATCAGGGTGTTTCTGTGCTTCTGATGAGAAGAATTATACAGCGTGTTTCACTCAACCTGAGCCAAACTTTAAAAATTACAGTGACGTTTCACTTCGTTAACCCGTGTGACGCGCAAGCGAATGCGTGCTACAGCGCACACGACGCTATCGACCGTCTGGTGCGCCTATACGCCTGCACTGTCCGCATCTCAGATCGTATTCGAGACAAGTCTCACGTGGGCGCTCCATACGACCAGCCGTCGGAGTAGGACACTGCGTTGTCAACGTTCCCTTACTAAATTACTTAGCATGGTGCCAGCGCGCACAGGAAAACACGAACACTTCACACTCGATGCTCACACTCGATGGCAAAGAAACCCGCAAATACACGAAATATTGCGGCGCGACTGGTCGCTTTTTGGGCATTCGCATTTTGGGTGTATTCGCGGGCTTCTTTCACGCTCGCAAAAACACTTTTGTGTAGCACGTATTCAGGAAGATAAAGCTGTATCGGGAGTTTTATTGCGACAGCAATTATGTGGGCACTCTAGGCACATTTCTGCTGTCGGCATTGGGGTTCCGCACAAAGTCCAGACGCGCGAGGGTGAGCCGGCGATCGCGGCTCGATCTCGCACACGAAAGCCCGCCGTCTCCGTCACGCGCAAAGCTCCGTGGGGAGGGTAGATGGTTGGGCGCGTACTTCTCCGGGAGGCCTGTGTAAAACCCCTTGATAACTTGAAAGTAGCAACACTGTCCTCCCAGCTGTGCTTTCCTCCTCAATTCTCCTCGAACGCCGGGCGCGCGCTGCGCACGGCACGCTTTTTCTCCTGGGCTCCGGCGGACGGGCCGGATCATTCTATGGAGGCGCGTTATTTTGGGCCAGTTGTTCGTTCTTCCTACGCCCAACCGCTAATTGCCACGCAACTACTTCGGGATCCGATGAGTTAAGCTTCTCTACTCTTCTGCGCCGCTGAGCAGAAATTTCGCTCTCCTTCTCCATTGCTATACCACACTGGCAAACGCCCCCCTATATGTATACCCCCACTGATACCTATGCGCATGCGCACGAAATGAGAAGCGCTATTAAGAGGCTCCGGTGCAGCGTCGGACTTGGCTATTGCGCAACGGAGGCGCACAGCTGGGCACGCGCCGGCGCCAGTGATGTCTGCCGTGGCTATGACGTCACTCACTCACCAGAGCAGGATTGGCCACCCTGGTGCAGTACTTGGCCACAACCTCCTATATGAACACAACAATCAAACCCCGGCCCTCAGTCCCCAGCAGCTGCGAAGCAACTGACCACGGCGGCGGTCAGACCTGCGACGCTGCAGAGGGTGCTAAGAATCCCTGGCTCCGGACAGGCCGCCATTGGAATATGAACCTGGCAACGTTTAACGCAAGAACATTATCTAGTGAGGCGAGTCTAGCAGTGCTATTGGAAGAATTAGAGGGCAGTAAATGGGATATAATAGGGCTCAGTGAAGTTAGGAGGCCAAAAGAAGCATATACAGTGTTAAGGAGCGGGCACGTCCTGTGCTACCGGGGCCTAGCGGAGAGACGAGAACTAGGAGTCGGATTCCTGATTAATAAGAATATAGCTGGTAACATACAGGAATTCTATAGCATTAACGAGAGGGTGGCATGTCTTGTTGTGAAACTTAATAAGAGGTACAAAATGAAGGTTGTACAGGTCTACGCCCCTACATCCAGTCATGATGACCAGGAAGTCGAAAGCTTCTACGAAGACGTGGAATCGGCGATGGGTAGAGTGAAAACAAAATACACTATACTGATGGGCGATTTCAATGCCAAGGTAGGCAAGAAGCATGCTGGAGACAAGGCAGTGGGGGAATATGGCATAGGCACTAGGAATAGCAGGGGGGAGGTATTAGTAGAGTTTGCAGAACAGAATAATATGAGGATAATGAATACCTTCTTCCGCAAGCGGAATAACCGAAAGTGGACATGGAGGAGCCCGAACGGCGAGACTAGAAATGAAATAGATTTCATACTCTGCGCTAACCCTGGCATCATACAAGATGTGGACGTGCTCGGTAAGGTGCGCTGCAGTGACCACAGGATGGTAAGAACTCGAATTAGCCTAGACCTGAGGAGGGAACGGAGGAAACTGGTACATGAGAAGCCGATCAATGAGTTAGCGCTAAGAGGGAAAATAGAGGAATTCCAGATCAAGCTACAGAACAGGTATTCGGCTTTAAGCCACGAAGAGGATCTTAGTGTTGAAGCAATGAACGACAATCTTGTGGGCATCATTAAGGAGTGTGCAATAGAAGTCGGTGGTAACTTCGTTACACAGGATACCAGTAAGCTATCACAGGAGACGAAAGATCTGATCAAGAAACGTCAATGTATGAAAGCCTCTAACCCTACAGCTAGAATAGAACTGGCAGAACTTTCGAAGTTAATCAACAAGCGTAAGGCAGCTGACATAAGGAAGTATAATATGGATAGAATTGAACATGCTCTCAGGAACGGAGGAAGCCTAAAAGCAGTGAAGAAGAAACTAGGAATTGGCAAGAATCAGATGTATGCGCTAAGAGACAAAGCCGGCAATATCATTACTAATATGGATGAGATAGTTCAAGTGGCTGAGGAGTTCTATAGAGATTTATACAGTACGAGCGGCACCCACGATGATAATGGAAGAGAGAATAATCTAGAGGAATTCGATATCCCAGAAGTAACACCGGAAGAAGTAAAGAAAGCCTTGGGAGCTATGCAAAGGGGGAAGGCAGCTGGGGAGGATCAGGTAACAGCAGATTTGCTGAAGGATGGTGGGCAGATTGTTCTAGAAAAACTGGCCAGCCTCTATACGCAATGCCTCAAGACCTCGAGCGTACCGGAATCTTGGAAGAACGCTAACATAATCCTAATCCATAAGAAAGGCGACGCCAAAGACTTGAAAAATTATAGACCGATCAGCTTACTGTCCGTTGCCTACAAAGTATTTACTAAGGTAATTGCAAATAGAATCCGGAACACTTTAGACTTCCGTCAACCAAAGGACCAGGCAGGATTCCGTAAAGGCTACTCAACAATAGATCATATTCACACTATCAATCAGGTGATAGAGAAATGTGCGGAATATAACCAACCATTATATATAGCTTTCATTGATTACGAGAAAGCGTTTGATTCAGTCGAAACCTCAGCAGTCATGGAGGCATTGCGGAATCAGGGTGTAGACGAGCCGTATGTAAAAATACTGAAAGATATCTATAGCGGCTCCACAGCCACTGTACTCCTCCATAAAGAAAGCAACAAAATCCCAATAAAGAAAGGCGTCAGGCAGGGAGATACGATCTCTCCAATGCTATTCACAGCGTGTTTACAGGAGGTATTCAGAGACCTGGATTGGGAAGAATTGGGGATAAGAGTAAATGGAGAATACCTTAGTAACTTGCGCTTCGCTGATGATATTGCCTTGCTTAGTAACTCAGGGGACCAACTGCAATGCATGCTCACTGATCTGGAGAGGCAGAGCAGAAGGGTGGGACTAAAAATGAATCTGCAGAAAACTAAAGTAATGTTTAACAGTCTCGGAAGGGAACAGCAGTTTACGATAGGTAGCGAGGCACTGGAAGTGGTAAGAGAATACATCTACTTAGGACAGGTAGTGACTGCTGATCCAGATCATGAGAGTGAAATAATCAGAAGAATAAGAATGGGCTGGGGTGCGTTTGGCAGGCATTCGCAGATCATGAACAGCAGGTTGCCATTATCCCTCAAGAGAAAAGTGTATAACAGCTGTGTCTTACCAGTACTCACGTACGGGGCAGAAACCTGGAGGCTTACGAAAAGGGTTCTACTTAAATTGAGGACGACGCAACGAGCTATGGAAAGAAAAATGATAGGTGTAACGTTAAGGGATAAGAAAAGAGCAGATTGGGTGAGGGAACAAACGCGCGTTAATGACATCTTAGTTGAAATCAAGAAAAAGAAATGGGCATGGGCAGGACATGTAATGAGGAGGGAAGATAACCGATGGTCATTAAGGGTTACGGACTGGATTCCGAGGGAAGGGAAGCGTAGCAGGGGGCGACAGAAAGTTAGGTGGGCAGATGAGATTAGGAAGTTTGGAGGGTCAACATGGCCACAATTAGTACATGACCGGGGTAGTTGGAGAAGTATGGGAGAGGCCTTTGCCCTGCAGTGGGCGTAATCAGGCTGATGATGATGATGATGATGACTCCTCCGGAATGCGCAGACCGGCGAGGCGCGCGCGGCGGCGGCGCGCAAGCTGTGCGCCGTGTGACGTCACTGCTCTTCGCGCATGCGCAGCACGGCTCTCCAGGAGCCACTCGAAACTGCTCAACCACGGCCAGTGTAGCTCACGTTACAAAAACGGGGGCAAAACTGGTTGCCGCGGCGGTGGGACGCGCAAGGGGCGAGGAGGAGGCGAACCGGTCGCACAGCGGTGGCAGAGTTCGAAGTTAATGAGAGCAGCATTCCGGGCAAGTTGGTAATCCATTACTTAAATGATATTGCGCGACACTAAAAAACGACACGGACGTGAGAGAAGACGGCACACCAAGCGCAAACTTTCAACTAAGTTTATTGTGCCACTGCGTCAGTTTTATACATGGCAGGCAGCGTAGATCGCGCGTGCGCTTACAAGGAAATGAAGAGCGAAATCATGTAACATGGTTACGAGTCATGTGGTGCCGCGTCCAAGAAACTTAATTCTTTTTCTGTGAGAGCCAGAGACTGGAAGCTAACACACGTGTCGCCCAATTTCGCCAAGAAACCACCAGAGCCGTTTTTTACGTTGCTGCTGTGTTGGCGGAGCCGATCGTTGAGGCAACGCCCAGTTTGTCCGATATATTTCTTCCCGCATGAAAACGGGAGGTTGTACACCACCCGGTGGACACACTCGGACAAACTTTTTCCGGTGGTGCTTTCTGCACTTATCAGAAGGGACAGCATTTGGATCCGTCAGCCTGCAAAGCCTGCCGAGCTTGTTGGGAGCAGAAAAAACAACCCTTACATTCGCCCTTTGGGCAATCTTTTTCAAGTTGTGGGATATCCCGTGCATGTAAGGTATGACACTTACTTTACGGGGTGTGCCGGGAGGGGCATCTGCAACTGACTTCTGCGTACTGGATCGCGCTTCTCTTAAAATGCGTTCCGCGACAGACACTAGCACCACCCTAGGATATCCAGCCAAGGACAAACGTAAAGTTTGCGCTTCAAAGCTTACGTCCACAACATGACAGCAGGACTTGCTAAGGGCATTCTTGAAGCACAAACTGATAATGGCCCGCTTAACAAGCTTAGAATGTGCGGACGCATACGGCAGAAGTGGCTTGTTGGCTCGCGGCTCATACGACCAGCACGTGTGGTTGTCCTGAAAGTTCAAGCGAAGATCAAGAAAACGAAGAGACCTATCTACCGGCATCTCATGAGTGGTTTGAAGGGGGACTAAGCACTTCTGAAACGTTTCTAACGCTTTCTTAGCTTCCAGAATGAAGGCATCAGAAGAGCAGTCAATGAAAATTAAAAAGTTATCAACGTATCTAAATGTTTTAGAAGCTGCGGTGCCTTGCACTTGTGAAGAAATGTCACGGTCTAAACAGGATAAAAACAAGTCACTAAGAATGGAAGCAATGCAAGAGCCAATACAAACCCCGCTCTTCTGCAAAAAACATTGGTTATCCAAAGTGATAAAGGTGGAATTAAGATAGATCTGTAAAAGTTCTAAAAATTGACTGCAAGACATGCCGGCCTCATTCTGGAAGGAAACAGCACCATACTTATCAATACATTGCTCAACACAGGACAGTACGCTTCTATGCGGCAAGGAGTAATAAAGATCATTTACGTCAATAGAAAACGCCTGAAGACCACGGTCAGAGTGTGACTTCAGAAACTCAATCACAGTGTCTGAGCTCTTAACGAGAAAAGGGTCGCTGACAGGCAGGAGGCCCAACTTTTGTTGTAAGAACACCCCCAACGGCTTTTGCCAAGGATCAATTTCTGACACATTAACCCGTAACGGAACACCGGGTTTATGCGTTTTGGCACTGAAGAAAACTTGCAAACGGTCTCGCTTGCTGTTTTCAAAGGCCTTGGTTAATTTTTGCAGACTAAGTCTGTTGCACATGCGCTTTGCCACAGCCTTTACCTTAGCCAGCGACACCTCCCAATAACAGTTAAACGTGGCACTGATGGCTTCTAGAGCCTTGGTGTTAAAGTCTTCAGCAGGTAACACAGCAAAACCGCCTTCTTTATCGGCAGGAATTACACACTTAATTCTACCTTTATCACTTGGGATAACCAATGTTTTTTTTGCAGAAGAGCGGAGTTTGTATTGGCTCTTGCATTGCTCCCATTCTTAGTGACTTGTTTTTATCCTGTTTAGACCGTGACATTTCTTCACAAGTGCAAGGCACTGCAGCTTTTAAAACATTTAGATATGTTGATGACTTTTTAATTTTCATTGACTGCTCTTCTGGTGCCTTCATTCTGGAAGCTAAGAAAGCGTTAGAAACGTTTCAGAAGTGCTTAGTCCCCCTTCAAACCACTCATGAGATGCCGGTAGATAGGTCTCTTCGTTTTCTTGATCTTCGCTTGAACTTTCAGGACAACCACACGTGTTGGTCATGCCTCGGGCTCGATATCGCGGAAAGCGGCGGCCGTCCTCGGCAATGAGGGTGCCGTGGGTCATCACATCCTCAAATGGTTTCCAGCCCACCTGGGGGCCGACGTGCACCCCGACTTTCCCAACGCCAACGAGCTGGCACACGGACGCGCGCGAGGACTCACGCACCGCGGCGATCGTGGCGAGCGAAGTGGCGGGGAGGGAGGGGAGCACCGAGACCCGCTGCTCACCTTCAACGAAATAACAACGCATTATCAGCTGTCGAGGAGGACCTTCCCGCTCCCCCACGCTAAACTTACTAGACCACAGTCATCTATATTCAGAATGCTGCAAACAAGGTCGTTCCCCTCGAGAGGCAGAATGAGCCTTTATTCACCGGACGTAGAGCCGCAATGTCCGGATTGCGGCGAATCGTACTGCTCGCTATCGCACATGCTTTGGCAATGCTCCACGTTAAGCGGCACCGTGTTCAGCAAAGAAGAAGACTGGATGGACGCCCTGCGAAGCGACGACCACCAGACCCAGCTCCGGGCCGTCCAGAGGGCTCACGAAAGGGCGGAGGCTCACGGGCTTCCCGTCCCAACGTGGGTGCGGCCCGCGACCCCTGCCGACCACTAAACAAAAAGTGGGTGGGAAGGGGTTCCTCAGGACCCAATAAAGTTCTTTCCTCCTCCTCCCCGCTGCACATTCGTCCTGAGGATTACGAGTTCAAAGCCGACTTACTGAAGTCGTGTGGAGTGCCTTTCAAATCAATGCTTTCTCGTAGCGCTGTTCTGTCGGTCGTGCCTGCATTCTCCGAAGCGCCCGAACAACTGCAAGTCGAAGAAGAGGCGGTGAGTGCGGCATTTGGTTTTCACGAAGGAAAAGCTACAAATGGGTGCAAATATGTACAGCCATGACATACAGTTGCCGTCGAAGTAGTCCGCCACGACGCCGGCAGCGCGAGCCCTCAGCAGCAGGTCACGTTCATCGGTGCTTAAATCGCGTAAGTCGAGCCCAGCATCGCGAGCCAATGGGTCGTTGTCAGGGTCGTCCATTGCAATGAGCGTCGAAGTTGGCGTCATAAAATAAAGAACCAGCTCATCGCCGCGCGCAACTCTTGCGCTAGCCTCCATAGTTCCGCTTTCGCGCTGCTGTCGGCTCTGTCTTGGCTCTGTTGATGGCCGCGCGATTGCGTTTTGCGCAGAAAAGCCGTAGCGCCGTCTGCGGGCGCCGTATTATCACCGACGGCCAACGTCACTATGAGACCATGACGTCACCACTCCTCAATCGGAGGGCGGGTGATTTGAACTGCACTAGAGGTATGCGGGCGCTTCAGAAGGTGTTTTCTCTTCAAATAAGTCTCTTCTTCGCATGACGCAAGCGTTTCGAGTTTTCTGGGATGGTATTTCAACAGTCCACGTTGACTTAATATTATCCTTTAGTGTCCCTTTAAAATATGAATGGACTTCAGGCCCGTACGCCCGCGCGCGCCCTCTCGGGCCGCATTTTTACAATTGCTAGTAAGTACAGCGGGGCGGGGCGATTTTCGAGGCACTCGACCTTTCTGCGCAGACGCTATTAAGAGCGGATGCGAGAGAGAAAATCTGGGGGCTTTTTTTTTTTTTATTGCGATAAAGGCTTGCCCTTAAAGCATAATTCTTGGAGCGTATATGTGTATTATATGTGTGCTGTGAGGCCTGTGTTGTGTATGAATTGAAGCAGTGTTTTGTGGAATCTGTTGTCATGTATCCAGCGGTCATAGCTGGTTGTCACACTGTAGCGGAGGCCGGCTTGCAGTAGGAGACGCGAGCGTTCCGATTGTAAACCCGTACATGTCCATATTAGGTGGTATGCATCTGATTCCACCACAGGAATGGAGCAGTATGGACACGTAGCACCCAGTGGTAAATGCGACCAGTTCCACCTTGAGACAACAGCCGGTGTAAGGGCCACCCCGGCCCGAAGCCTCCTAAGCACAACTTCCTCCGCCCTAGTGAGATGAAGGGGGAGGGAGCAGACACACGGTGGGATAAGAGCGCGTGTGTCCTGCCGGAGAACATTTTTACGGGCTCGCAGCGAGTTACGGGGTTGGGGTGGGAGGGGAATAGGTGGAGGATCAGGATTAGGAGGGCAGTGTGCCTGCTGGTCAGCAGCAGTGTTGTGAGGGTTTGCTGAATGGCCTTGGATCCAGTGTACCTTGACGCAAGTAGCTGTCTTACTATTCATAGTGTGTATTCTCTCGCAGATTTCCATCGCCTTATCAACCTTCTTGAGTTCCTGAATAGCCGCTAAAGAATCAGTGAAGATATCTAGTTGCTTGATGGTAGGCAGCTTAGATGTCGCATCTTGCACAGCGTCGTGGATGGCTTGAAGTTTCATTACTAGAGCGCTGGCTTCCGTAGATATATAGCGGTGGTGGCCGCTGATGAAATTATGCGTAGTACTCAGGAATGATGTCCTTCCGCCGTCTGGGAGAATGGCAGCATCCGTATAGACTTTGCAGGTGTTAACGCATGATGCATCGACGTTGTTGTGTTCGTCAATAATACCTGTTGTATTGCTGCGTCGTAACTTCGTTGGCTTATTAGTTGTGATGCTGGTGAATTCCCAGGGAGGCATTGGATAGGGCTGATTGTCAGTCCGAGAGCCGCGGTGAAAATGAGCATGCAACACAGCGACAGCCGGAATAAGTTGCGTTTTTATTTCACGTGCTTTTTCACGTTGCAAAATTAGCTCTGCAATTGTGTTGAGCTGGGCATGTTCCTGTAAGGTTGGTATCGGAGTGATGCGGGGCAGTGCTGTGATTGTGCGCATAGCATCGCGATTAATCGTCTCCAACTGTGCCAGCTGTGCCAAAGTCAGCCGTTGAAATTGTGCTTGATATAAAATTCGTGGCTGCAAGACTGCATGCACCAACCGTCGAGCTACGTCAGTACGAGCTCCAGCTGCTTTTGCTGCAATGCGACGAATAAGGTGAAGTGTTTTTGTCGAACTCTGTCTGGTTTTACGGAGCCAGTGTGCACCACTGCCGGATTGGTGAATATCGAGACCCAGTATGCGGACCTCTGAAGCCTCAGGGATTGTCACTGCGCCGAGTCTAAATGTGAAGGGGTGCTGCGTAATTCTTGTGCGTCCTTTCTTGTTGGCCACCACAACATAGCTTGATTTTTGGGCGGAAATGTCCAATCCTGCTTTCCGAGCGTAGTTGTTCAGCACATCAAGGGCTTCTTGAAGCTGTTGTGTTTGTCTAGATATATCTTTATGCACGGACCACAAAGTGACGTCATCCGCATAGATTAAGAACCTCACATCCGGAATCCGATGTAGTTGCCAGGCTAGAGGTATTAAAGCAACGTTGAAGAGAAGAGGAGCCAGAACCGAACCTTGTGGGACTCCTCTGTTCGATGTGAAGTATCCTTCTTGCCTTCCATCTACTCTAATCGCAAATGTGCGATTCTGAAGGAATGAGTAGATGAATCTTATCACCCGCGGTGGAAGTCCCAGGTCGATGAGGCTAGATATAATGATTTCATGGTCGATATTGTCATAAGCTTTCGTTATGTCTGTTGCTATTACCGTGCGCACAGCATGACTGTGTGGAGAAACCTGTAAAACATCGTCTGATAACATAGAAAGGCCGTCTTCAGTTCCCAAGTAAGAACGGAATCCAATTTGAGCAGGATGATATTTATCGTGGCGTTCAAGCCACCAGGAAACTCGTGTGGCCAGCATCTTTTCAGTGAGTTTGCAGACAGTTGAGGTTAGTGAAATTGGGCGTAAAGACTGCAGGCTATTTGGAGACTTTCCTGGTTTCGGAATCGCGACAACAATTGAATGCTTCCAATCAGGCGGAACGTTTCCAGTCTCCCATACTTTATTAATAGCCTGAAGAAGTGCGTCGAGAGCTGCTCCTTCCATGTTCTTGAAAACCTCATAAGGAATACCATCGGGACCAGGTGTTGTTCGTTGCTTCGAAGTTTCAATCGCCGCTATTAGTTCGGCCATGCTGAAAGGGCTGGATATTTCGGATTTGGAGGTTGTGGCAGACTCATCAATATCGGGGCAGTTTATAGGTGACGCTTGATCGTATTTCGGGAAAAACGCTCTAGCAGCGTGTTCTGCAAATTGATGTGGCGAACTCTGCATCGCTAACCTAACGCTCGCTGCAGGGTCAGGTTGCTTATGACCGCGTTCCATTGACCGGAACGTACGCCAAAGTGCTCTGTTTCCAATGCCCGATCCAAGATTCTCGCACCACTCATACCATCGTCGTCGAGAAAGTTGCTTTTCGTGCTGACGCGTCTTCGCCGCTATATGGTTAGCACGTGCACGGCTACCTGGTGCATCGGGATTCCTCGACGCATACAATTCTGCCTGACGTCGCTTTGCCCAAAGTTGCAAAAGGGTGAGGTCCGGTTGAGGTTGTTCCTCGTCAACTGTGGTCACAGTGGTGTTCCTCCGTAGCAGTTCTTGCAAAGCGGGAAGAATTTCTGAGGGCTCTGAGGGTACTTCATCAATCGATGATTCCCGAAACTTATCCCAATGCGTGACTGTTACTCGTCGTCGAATTTTCTTTATGCACGTTCTGTGCAAACCAATCATTATTGGCATATGATCACTGCCCCATGTGTCTGGTTCCACCCGCCACTGCGGCATTCCAGGACCCAACCACCACGTGAGGTCTGGAGCGTTTGTTCTAGATACTGCGGGTACAGCACAGGTAGCCACAGCGTGATGGTTCAGCAGTGTAAAAGTGGCATCGCTCATGATGTTTTTAACTTGGTATCCTCTTCGGGAGTTGTACTTGTACCCCCATTGTGTATGTGGGGCATTGAAGTCTCCACCCACGAGAATAGGAATTCCCGGGTACGTAGACCGGAGATGGGCTATCCACCCCAAGTTCAAACGTGTGCGCTGCGGTCTGGCGTAGAATGACACTAGAATGACAGGAGTCTTCACTGGTCGTGTTAGGACCCCGACAACTTCTTGATTACCACTACACCATGGCTCCAGGTCGATCACTGTGTGAGCAATATGCGATGATATATAAACTGCAGCTTTTCCCGGAGCTGAAGCCATTGTAGTAGCACGTCTATCTCTAATAGATGGGTTATGATACCCATTGAAATTGGATAGGGAGCATAGCTTATTATGCTCTTGAATAAGCAGTGCCCATACATGTAGCTTATTGTATTGAAGCTTGGTTTTAATTTCTCCTAACTTGGAGTTTAGGCCCCGACAATTCCACTGTAGAATTCCATCCTGTGACAGCTGCTGCAGAGAATTAGCCATGATGCAGGCAATTCTGAATGAGCAACGTTAGTTGAGCAAGTTGATCTAAAACTGCTGTCCAAACAGCTTGGTTGACCTGTGGTGCCGGACGGGATCCAGGCGTAACGGTGGCATTCGCAGTGGTTGATGCGTCACGTGTCGGTCCTATTTTCTGACGACGCAGAATTACCAATTCTTTATGTTTGCGTAGTCGCTCAATCTCTCTGGCCAGTGCGTCTATCCGAGCGTCAATGTCATCATGGTCATCATCTGACTGATGCAGAGGTTCCGGTAATTTCTGTTTCTTTGTCTGCGACTGCTTGCCACGTTTAAGAACAGAAGAATACAGTTGTGTTTCTGGGGCTTTTTCCTCTTCTGCCAAGAGCATCTCTGGCTCTTCTGCAAGAACCTCATAACGATTGTGTGTTGTTACTATAGTCGTTTTTGGTATAGCCTTTCGTATCCGCATTGTGGCCTTCTGTTTTGTCGGACAATTTGTGCTTGTCATATCGTGCTCATCAGATTTACATAAGCCACATCGATATCGTGGTTGGCCTTCTGGTGTGAGCTTTTCTGGATCAATAGTACGCTGTGGGCAAAATGCCTGCATGTGTCCACGTTGAAAGCAGCGGTAGCAGAATATTGCTCGAGGGAGGTAGGGTTTAGGTCGCAATATGCAACCATAGTAATAAAACCGTTCTGGGATACATGGAGGGCCCTGTACCGTCACTAAGCATGTACGGCTTTTGCCCATGAATCTAGCTGCGAGCACCCTGTGTGTCGTGGAGGTCAATTCACGACATATTATCTCAGGGGTGTCTTCTGGGTGAATGCCATAGACAACACACCTCTGTATATTAGGGCCCGATGCAAAGTAGCACTGCACAGGCAGGTGTTGATCTTCTGACAGCGGGATAGATGTTAAAGTGCACATTTTCTGCACATCACTGAGAGATGCCAAGTGCACAGTGATCGAGTTGGTAGATTTGTATGCTTTTGCTCCTTGAATATCTGACTCTGCCTAGGCACTGCGAAGGGGAAGTTTCTTTGCGCGTGTTGAATGCGTTTGCCCATAGGCGTGCCGGCATCGCGGAGTGGGGTCGAGTTTGTTTACACTCGGACGTTAGCTGCCGGCGCGGGGAAACAGGTGAAGCAGCGGACACTGATGCCCCATTTGGTGATCGCTGTGTTTAAAGGTACGTCGGAAAGACGTTCTCGCACGTACGGAGCTGGTGCTGAGCCAGTCATGCCACATTATAACTTTTTCGCGCCTTACGGCACTCTACCTTCAAAACTAAATAAAAAAAACACTGATTCTCCCGGGGGAGCAATAGGGGCCGTAGTAGATGCTGGGCCTGCTCTTCTGGAAAGGTATCTTCGCTCTTGGCAGGATTTCGTATGCTTGTGTCCACGACCTTTCCGGAACATTTCTGAGTGGTAACCTTTGAGTGAAATAAACGCATAGCGCCTTAGCAACCGTAGTTGAACGCGATTGCCTGATGTCACGCCAGGATTATTGGATTTGCGTCTTCTCTACATTACGTTAGGTAAGGTTAGCGTAAACGGCGTTAAGGTGGCACAGCGCATTCTCACAGCGGCTACGCCATGCGGACCACTGTCTTTGCGTCTCGGCCACGTCAAGTTAGGTTAGGTTAACCTTAGCTTAGGTTGGGTTAGGTTAAGTTAGGCTAGGTTAGCGTAAAAGGTGTTAGGGTGGCGCGGCCTATTCTCACAACGGTTACGCCGTGATAAATATTGACTTCCTGTCTCGGCCTCGTTATGTTAGGTTTGGTTAGGTTAAGTTAGCGTAAAACGCGTTAGCGGGGCGCGGCATATTCTCATAGCGGCTGCGGGGGCGTCGAGTGTCAGCGGCCGCCTTTCAGCCACTCGCGTTCAACCGCAGTTGCTAAGGCTTCCTTTTACGTTTTCAATATGCGCAGACCAGCCTCTTACACGGTCCCTACTGCTCGCACGGAAACACCTGCGATGTTATCACCTGCTACACCGCGCCGGCAGCCAGCGTCCGAGCGTAGACAAACCCGACCCCACTCCGCAATGCCGCCACGCCTAGGGACAAACACATGCGATACGCGCAAAGAAACTTCTCTTCCGTAGTGCCTAGGCAGGCAGGTATTCAAGGAGCAAAGGCCCCCAGATTTTATCTCTCGCAAACGCTCTTACTTGCGCATTCGCACAAACTTCTGGCGCCTCCCGAAGTGCCACGCCCCACTGTACTTACTAGCAATTTTAAAGTTGCGCGACTTTACAATTGTTAATAAAATTGTTAATATTGTTGATAAAACAAAAGGTTAATGTCAGTTGATCATTTCATCTTAAAACATCTATTTACTCGCTTACAAATCCGGATAAGTATTGCTACAATCTTGAACTACACCCAATAAAGGCTGTAATAGGGGAAGATAAAGGACATTTAAAATAAAGCTCCATTTCTTTGGTTTCATGAGAAGTTTGAAGTGATAAACTGTCAGATGTTTGAAGATAGCTAATCTGTATTATCTATGTAGTAAGGATTCACTTAAGGTGAGTCGCGTGACCATGCAATAATTGGGGGGTCGTCGGTTTGGGCACGAAGGTCGCATCACCGGCGACAAAGTCCGAAGCTGCTGGCGGCGCGGCTACCACGCCACTGGCGCGACGCCGAGGCGCGCACTCGTTGCTGCGATGCTCGGACAGAGGGCGCCCCAGTTGCTCTCGGACTGCAAACATGCCTCGACCAAAGTAGGGGGTGGGGAGGGGGGGAGGCGTTGCTTTTACGTCATGCGCCATAATGGCCCGGAATAGGCGGATCTACGCAAATCTAGCGGGTATACGTTAATTTAGCCGGAGAAGCAAGAAGGTTTAGCTTGCAAACGTGCATAAGGAGCCACTATATATGCTTCGAACCCCGATGATTCTTCTTAAGGGAGTTTCGGCCGTAACATTTTTCATAACGAACGTCTTTTATTGCATGACACTGCCTTCTAGCTTTCACCTTACCATATTCGCTCCTCTCTGTAAGTATAGCCTTTCTCGCTAGTGTCCCTACGTTAGTGAACAGTAGTTAAAAGATGGATTCACTGTGTTCGCCTGTTTGTTCCAATATGCCGTCCTCACTTTATAGCAACGCCTCATGGTCAATGGGCACCTTAGTGCAAACGAAAACAAGAGAAAGGTATATCAACCAAAGTCGAAGCGATAGAAGAGATGGTTGACGTACATGGTAAACGTATATATATTTACTGAAGTTGAGGGCATTAAAAGGACACTAAAGGCAAATACTAAGTCGAAGTGGACTGTTAAAATACCATTCCAGAAACCTCGCAGCGTTTATTTCGTGTCAACAAAAAACAGACTACGAGAAAGTTGCATCTGGAGAGCCCGCATAGCTTCACGACAATTCAAATCGCGCCCGCCCGAGCGGGAAGTGGTGACGTTGCATCACCGCCCTTCCGTCGGTGAAGCAAAGACGGCGCCCAGCGGACGGCGCCACGGTTTCCTGCGCAAAATGCAAACGTGCGGCCATGAAGTGACCGAGCCAAGACAGAACGCTGTATTCGCCGTTGCAGCTGCTCTTGGTCAAGTGACCGCTCGGGAATACCGCGACCTCACGTGACGTTCTCCGACACTTGCAGATCGTGCTAGTTTCCCGACCCAGGAACACCAGCGCAGCATTGCGCTATAACGCAAATATACTAAAACGCGAAACAGCGGATGGCACCGAGTGGAGAAGACAAAACTTTTCGTCTGCCCACGTCATTGTCAAGGGCAACGTCGATGAGTCATTTTTCTAAAAATAAAATAGAGCTGGAAAAGTAACATTTTCTTTCGTCCTATAATGCTAAGAAATTATTTTTCATTACGAGCGGTTGAGTAATAGTGACAGAATTATAATGAGGAGTACCTTCGTCATCCTGCTAGTAGTTGAATGTTCCTGTGTATTCTCTAATTGCGTCCTGCATTTGCCTAAATTTATGGATTACTATAGATCTATTCGCGATAATAATGGCGCCTTAGACCTTGTGGAGTACTAATCAATCACATTCATCATCATCATCATCAGCCTAGTTACGCCCACTGCAGTGCAAAGGCCTCTCCCATACTTCTCCAACTACCCCGGTCATGTACTAATTGTGGCCATGTTGTCCCTGCAAACGTCTTAATGTCATCTGCCCACCTAACTTTCTGCCGCCCCCTGCTACGCTTCCCTTCCCTTGGAATCCAGTCCGTAGCTCTTAGTGACCATCGGTTATCTTCCCTCCTCATTACATGTCCGGCCCATATGCCCATTTCTTTTTCTTGATTTCAACTAAGATGTCGTTTACCCGCGTTTGTTGCCTCACCCAATCTGCTCTTTTCTTATCCCTTAGCGTTACACCCATCATTCTTCTTTCCATAGCTCGTTGCGTCGTCCTCAATTTCAGCAGAACCCTTTTCGTAAGCCTCCAGGTTTCTGCCCCATATGTGAGTACTGGTAACACACAGCTGTTGTACACTTTCCTTTTGAGGGATAGTGGCAACCTACTGTTCATGATTTGAGAATGCCTGCCAAACGCACCCCAACCCATTCTCATTCTTCTGGTTATTTCAGTCTCATGATCCGGATCCGTGGTCACTACCTGCCCTAAGTAGATGTATTCCCTTACCACTTCCAGTGTTTCGCTACCTATCGTAAACTGCTGTTCTCTTCCGAGACTGTTAAACAGTACTTTAGTTTTCTGCAGATTAATTTTCAGACCCACCCTTCTGCTTTGCCTCTCCAGGTCAGTGAGCATGCATTGCAATTGGTCTCCTGAGTTACTAAGCAAGGCAATATCATCAGCGAATCGCAAGTTGCTAAGGTATTCTCCATCAACTTTTATCCCCAATTCTTCCCACTCCAGGCCTCTGAATACCTCCTGTAAACATGCTGTGAATAGCCTTGGAGATATCGTATCTCCCTGTCTGACGCCTTTCTTTATAGGGATTTTGTTGCTTTCTTTGTGGAGGACTACGGTGGCTGTGGAGCCGCTATAGATATCTTCCAGTATTTTTACATATGGCTCATCTACACCCTGATTCCGTAATGCCTCCATGACTGCTGAGGTTTCGACTGAATCAAACGCTTTCTCGTAATCAATGAAAGCTATATATAAGGGTTGGTTATATTCTGCACATTTCTCTATCACTTGATTGATAGTGTGAATATGGTCTATTGCTGAGTAGCCTTTACGGAATCCTGCCTGGTCCTTTGGTTGGCAGAAGTCTAAGGTGTTCCTGATTCTATTTGCGATTACCTTAGTAAATACTTTGTAGGCAACGGACAGTAAGCTGATCGGTCTATAATTTTTCAAGTCTTTGGCGTCCCCTTTCTTATGGATTAGGATTATGTTAGCGTTCTTCCAAGATTCCGGTACGCTCGAGGTTATGAGGCATTGCGTATACAGGGTGGCCAGTTTCTCTAGAACAATCTGACCACCATCCTTCAACAAATCTGCTGTTACCTGATCCTCCCCAGCTGCCTTCCCCCTTTGCATAGCTCCTAAGGCTTTCTTTACTTCTTCTGGCGTTACCTGTGGGATTTCGAATTCCTCTAGGCTATTCTCTCTTCCACTATCGTCGTGGGTGCCACTGGTACTGTATAAATCTCTATAGAACTCCTCAGCCACTTGAACTATCTCATCCATATTAGTAACGATATTGCCGGCTTTGTCTCTTAACGCACACATCTGATTCTTGCCTATTCCTAGTTTCTTCTTCACTGTTTTTAGGCTTCCTCCGTTCCTGAGAGCCTGTTCAATTCTATCCATATTATAGTTCCTGATGTCCGCTGTCTTACGCTTGTTGATTAACTTAGAAAGTTCTGCCAGTTCTATTCTAGCTGTAGGATTAGAGGCTTTCATACATTGGCGTTTCTTGATCAGATCTTTCGTCTCCTGCGATAGCTTACTGGTTTCCTGTCTAACGGCGTTACCACCGACTTCTATTGCGCACTCCTTAATGATGCCCATGAGGTTGTCGTTCATTGCTTCAACACTAAGGTCCTCTTCCTGAGTTAAAGCCGAATACCTGTTCTGTAGTTTGATCCGGAATTCCTGTAGTTTCGCTCTTACCGCTAACTCATTGATTGGCTTCTTGTGGACCAGTTTCTTTCGTTCCCTCCTCAAGTCTAGGCTAATTCGAGTTCTTACCATCCTGTGGTCACTGCAGCGTACCTTGACGAGCACGTCTACATCTTGAATGATGCCAGGGTTCGCGCAGAGTATGAAGTCGATTTCATTTCTAGTCTCACCATTCGGGCTCCTCCACGTCCACTTTCGGCTAACCCGCTTGCGGAAAAAGGTATTCATTATCCGCATATTATTCTGTTCTGCAAACTCTACTAATAATTTTCCTCTGCTATTCCTAGAGCCTATGCCATATTCCCCCACTGACTTGTCTCCAGCCTGCTTCTTGCCTACCCTGGCATTGAAGTCGCCCATCAGTATAGTGTATTTTGTTTTGACTTTACTCATCGCCGATTCTACGTCTTCATAAAAGCTTTCGACTTCCTGGTCATCATGACTAGATGTACACTCTAAGAAGAAAAGGAGGAAATGGGGTATTGAGGTTACTCCTTTAGGGGAGCAACTGATCTGCCACAACCATTCCTCCCTTTAGGGGGTAAGTGCGGGAGGATAAACTGTTACTCCCCATGCCGTTACTCCTCCGAGGGCTAACAGGTGCTCTTTTCCGATGCTCCTCAAAGGAGTAACGGTCATTATTTCCGATGCTCCGCCAAGGTGGAATTAATGAAATTAGGCATTTATACGCTAATAAAAAAGATTGCTTAGCTGAAAAAAAAGAGAAAAAAATGCCCGAAAGCAGGATTCGAACTCACGTCCTCGCGCTTCCATGTTAGCTACTCTAACCACTGCACCACGGCAGATTTTTTTTTTTCTTTATTGCATGGAAATAATGGTAGTGTCAAATCAATGCAGTTACATTACATATGAACATACACGCACACAAAACAAATTCACACACAGTATGCAGTCCAATGACAGTTCAAAATTCTGGCAAACAAACACAAGCGTCCAGACGCGAAATCCATTCAGGTACGGGATCATATGTAGCAACCACACTACGGACTTGAGCAGTCTCTTCACGGAAGATAGACCTTGTCGAGCGAGGTGGCTCGGCATGTCTGTCGATCATTCGACTTCTCCATAATGAATGAAGTCCTAATAACATAAACAAATCGTATGGTGTATACACCACGGCAGATTGCTTGACGGGGTAGGAAATTGAGACAGGTTAAGCATCTGAACGCAGGTGCGGCAATGTAAAAGCGACTCGGCATTTTGTGTATGCTGTGCGAGGAGAGTGTAACGTTGAGTGTGCTTGCAACCATAAGCGAATGCGAAAAGAAATATGCCCGAGTATTCTTAGGGTGCTTTAAACTGAGGCACTACACGACGTAAACGTGTAGCGAGCTCAAACGGGGCACCTAAGATGACAGAGACGGACAATTGCTCTGTCGCTTAGTGTGTCCCGTTTGAGCTACACATCGCTTCAGTTAAGTTCGTAATCTCCTTGGAACGGAAGGAACTTAGGTACTATTGACCAGCAAAATCTGGCAGTCTATCAATGACTTGCGCGTTTAATGTGTATCGCTAACTTATGGGGTGCGCACGAAGGGCATGGCTCTTCACATTCCAACTTTAAATTTCACGCAATTTTCTCACGAAGAGGCAAAGTGCTGCTTTGCATGTAGTTCAATGGACAGTGCACGAACTTCGAACTATTCACGATTTATAGACAATACAGTTCTTGCCGCATCACTGCACGACACGGACGAAAACAGCGGAGCGCATGGGGAGTAACTGTTGCCGTTCGTCCTCCCGTTGCTCTCTTTCCGACCAGGGACTAAACACTTACTCTCCAAAATTTGCACACGGCACGCACATCCATGCAGTTACTCCCTTGAGGGACGAAAGCGCTCTTTTTGGGACGAACTGCGCAGTTACTCCCGTTTTCCCCGGAATTCTTCTTAGAGTGTAGGAGCGTAGACCTGTACAACCTTCATTTTGTACCTCTTATTAAGTTTCACAACAAGACATGCCACCCTCTCGTTAATGCTATAGAATTCCTGTATGTTACCAGCTATTTACTTATTAATCAGGAATCCGACTCCTAGTTCTCGTCTCTCCGCTAAGCCCCGGTAACACAGTACATGCCCGCTTTTTAGCACTGTATATGCTTCTTTTGTCCTCCTAACCTCACTGAGCCCTATTATATCCCATTTACTACCCTCTAATTCCTCCAATAACACTGCTAGACTCGCCTCACTAGATAGCGTTCTAACGTTAAACGTTGCCAGGTTCAGATTCCAATGGCGGCCTGTCCGGAGCCAGGTATTCTTAGCACCCTCTGCAGCGTCACAGATCTGACCGCCGCCGTGGTCAGTTGCTTCGCGGCTGCTGGGGACTGAGGGCCGGGGTTTGATTGTTGTATTCATATAGGAGGTTGTGGCCAAGTACTGCACCAGGGTGGCCAATCCTGCTCTGGTGAGAGAGTGCGTTACCGGTTCTGGTCACCGGGATCAGGCCGCACTCCAGGCCTGTTTGTGCAATTTTCTCAACACACGGTTTTTTTTTGTATTTTCCGGTGGAGAATAGCGCGGCGCCGGGATTTGAATCACGGTCCTCTTGCACTGGAGACGGATACTCTACCGTCCCCGTAGGAGTTAAATTAAAAATTGATTTATGGGGTTGTACGTGACAAAACCACTTTCTGATTATGCACGCCGTAGTGGAGGACTCCGAAAATTTCGACCACCTGGGGTTCTTTAACGTGCACCTAATTCTAAGTACACGGGTGTTTTCGCATTTCGCCCCCATCGAAATGCGGCCGCCGTGGTCGGGGTCCGATCCCGCGACCTCGTGCTCAGCAGTCTAACACCATAACCACTGAGCAACCACGGCGGGTCCCGCAGGAGTTGTACGCCTCATTTAACCTACAGTGGTGCCCTATTTGGTCAGTCAAGGTGGACCAATCTGAGCTCGGTTATACCGCATGGATGGCACTCGGCTACAGAACCTGGTATTTATGACCTGCACATGTGAGTGTGAGGCCATACATATTTGAAGATATATATCGTTCTTTTTTTTTTTTTAGGAGGGTTCCCGTACAGTGATAAAATAAAGGAAAAGACATTAAAAGAAAGAAAAAAGAAGAAAAATGGGCGAAAGAAAAAAGGAACATAACAGGTGATTTGAACTCGTGACCCTTCGATGTTGCCCGGAAAGATAGCTCAGTCGGTTGGTTCGTCAGGCCCCAGGCTACTTTCATGCGCCACAGCTCCTGCTCCGAGCCTCACACTTACGTGGAAAGAGACTCATGTTGTCCGCGATAGTCGGTTTGTTAGTAGTTGGAAGGCATACTTTCTAGGAAAAATGGCCGCTCGAGGAGAAGAGCGAACTCGAGCGGCTTTAGAGGCTAGGAAAACTGCCTTAAAATATTTAGACTTGAGGGAAAGCTTCGTTAACAAACTATAACACGGCAATCAGCACTCGAATACGACGAGAGAAATTACTGAGACGTGGAAAATTCCCTTGAAAAAAAAATCTGGTTTGCGAGACAAATGCTTGTATGTATTGAACCTCTTAAAAGATGAGGGGGGGGAAATATGCGCTCACCGAGAAGGCATCGTCAGCACGAGACATCCACAAGGCACCTTACAGAGATGTGGAGAGCTTCGCGGCCGGAACGAAGCCTCCCTTCTCCGCCGGCCAAGAGGGGGAAACGCGCTTTCCGATCGCTCAAGGTTGCGCGGACAAAGCATAACTCTAGCGTCTAGGAAAAGCTTAACCAGGTGCGATGGCGGCACGCATAGCGTGGGAAGCTAGCCGCCAGAATAACTATACTGTCAATCACATTAGCTTGACTTAATATTTGCCTTTAGTGTCCCTTTAAAGACGATGCAGTGCTCCATAACTGCATGGCATTCTTCCAAGTGCGTTATTTTTTTCGTTTAACTGTCCGACGCCACATCTCTTTCCAGAACGTCTATTTCTTTTAAATGCGTGAGCATTCGTATGCTCACTCAACAAGGAAAACCGTCCATCCTTCTGTCCCGTAAGACGATCGCTTTCAAGATAGCAGCGAGCGAACTCACCTTCGTGGCGCCTTTCCCTTCAACGCCAACGAAGCGGCGAGCGCTCTCGCCGCACTCGGCCCCTTTGGCAGACCACTTTCGAGGCATACGGGCCCGCGCGTCTCTGGTCAACGCCAAGCAAGCGGCGAGAACACAGCGCTCTCGCCGCACTCGGCCCCTTTGGCAGACCGCTTTCGAGGCATACGGGCCCGCGCGTCTCTGGTCAACGCCAAGCAAGCGGCGAGAACACAGCGCTCTCGCCGCACTCGGCCCCTTTGGCAGACCGCTTTCGAGGCATACGGGCCCGCGCGTCTCTGGTCAACGCCAAGCAAGCGGCGAGAACACAGCGCTCTCGCCGCACTCGGCCCCTTTGGCAGACCGCTTTCGAGGCATACGGGCCCGCGCGTCTCTGGTCAACGCCAAGCAAGCGGCGAGAACACAGCGCTCTCGCCGCACTCGGCCCCTTTGGCAGACCGCTTTCGAGGCATACGGGCCCGCGCGTCTCTGGTCAACGCCAAGCAAGCGGAGAGAACACAGCGCTCTCGCCGCACTCGGCCCCTTTGGCAGACCGCTTTCGAGGCATACGGGCCCGCGCGTCTCCGGTCAACGCCAAGCAAGCGGCGAGAACACAGCGCTCTCGCCGCACTCGGCCCCTTTGGCAGACCGCTTTCGAGGCATACGGGCCCGCGCGTCTCCGGTCAACGCCAAGCAAGCGGCGAGAACACAGCGCTCTCGCCGCACTCGGCCCCTTTGGCAGACCGCTTTCGAGGCATACGGGCCCGCGCGTCTCTGGTCAACGCCAAGCAAGCGGCGAGAACACAGCGCTCTCGCCGCACTCGGCCCCTTTGGCAGACCGCTTTCGAGGCATACGGGCCCGCGCGTCTCTGGTCAACGCCAAGCAAGCGGTGAGAACACAGCGCTCTCGCCGCACTCGGCCCCTTTGGCAGACCGCTTTCGAGGCATACGGGCCCGCGCGTCTCTGGTCAACGCCAAGCAAGCGGCGAGAACACAGCGCTCTCGCCGCACTCGGCCCCTTTGGCAGACCGCTTTCGAGGCATACGGGCCCGCGCGTCTCTGGTCAACGCCAAGCAAGCGGAGAGAACACAGCGCTCTCGCCGCACTCGGCCCCTTTGGCAGACCGCTTTCGAGGCATACGGGCCCGCGCGTCTCCGGTCAACGCCAAGCAAGCGGCGAGAACACAGCGCTCTCGCCGCACTCGGCCCCTTTGGCAGACCGCTTTCGAGGCATACGGGCCCGCGCGTCTCTGGTCAACGCCAAGCAAGCGGCGAGAACACAGCGCTCTCGCCGCACTCGGCCCCTTTGGCAGACCGCTTTCGAGGCATACGGGCCCGCGCGTCTCTGGTCAACGCCAAGCAAGCGGCGAGAACACAGCGCTCTCGCCGCACTCGGCCCCTTTGGCAGACCGCTTTCGAGGCATACGGGCCCGCGCGTCTCTGGTCAACGCCAAGCAAGCGGTGAGAACACAGCGCTCTCGCCGCACTCGGCCCCTTTGGCAGACCGCTTTCGAGGCATACGGGCCCGCGCGTCTCTGGTCAACGCCAAGCAAGCGGCGAGAACACAGCGCTCTCGCCGCACTCGGCCCCTTTGGCAGACCGCTTTCGAGGCATACGGGCCCGCGCGTCTCTGGTCAACGCCAAGCAAGCGGCGAGAACACAGAGCTCTCGCCGCACTCGGCCCCTTTGGCAGACCGCTTTCGAGGCATACGGGCCCGCGCGTCTCTGGTCAACGCCAAGCAAGCGGCGAGAACACAGCGCTCTCGCCGCACTCGGCCCCTTTGGCAGACCGCTTTCGAGGCATACGGGCCCGCGCGTCTCTGGTCAACGCCAAGCAAGCGGCGAGAACACAGCGCGCGAAGCTATCAGCACTCGGCAGAGCAGATCGCTTTCAAGAAACAGTCCGTGCGGCCATGCGATACGCAGCCGCTCGAGTACGTTTGCTCACGGTTAATAATGCTTCAAAGTGGATAGATAAGGCGCTAAAGGCGATAACGGCTTGTAATGATCGGAATGTCAGCAGTGCACCTGGCACCACCACCTGCAGTACTTTGCTCGCGTCATCAATGCACCTTGCGCCACCATCCGTGGCAGTTCGTGTCGCCGCAGCGCTGTCGTTTGTACTGGTCGGATCAAGTTTCAGAACATTGATAATGACACCGGGCTGCGTGGACACAATTTCAGAATGCTTACGCATACTCAGACAACTCCCAGAGGAGTTTCGGCGAGTTATTTTTCATGTCGCGTTCGTTAATATTTTTTCCTACGCACATGTACCTTGTGTTCTGTCGTGTCGACTTTGGTTAACACGCTTTTTTTTATTTTTATTTTTTACACCAATAGGGCTCATCCCTCAGGTAGTACAGTCTGTGGTGGAATGCGGCTAATTTCCTACTACGCTGGCGCTAATTACGCCCATATAGATAATTTTACCTATTTTTTACTAATTCTCGTTCCTTGTCTCGTTGAAACCCACATTTTAACAAATTTTGAGACTCGCTACGACGGTGTGAAGGCGCGAAAGAGCCGTTTTCTTACTACGAGCCAGGATTATACACAGATCCCAGGTGGGTCAAAACTGTGTGAAGTCGCCAAGGACCTCGCGTTCAAAACTGTGCAGAAAGCATCGACGATTGTCGTCAGTGTATAGCCGAGCGCGTTTACAAATCTATTCGCGTTGTTTAAGGAATGATGCGGCGCTTGAATGTGCATATTTGCTAGAGTGAAGATATTTAGGCAGCGTTTGTTGTTTCAATGCGGAATTGCGTAAAGAACAGAGCTGTCAACCAGCACATGTGTTTGCGCCGTTAAACCCCATACGTCAACCCTTCTACAACGCAAGGAAGCGCACTTGGTCCAAAAGTGAATGTTAAACATTTTCCATAATTAATCGTTAATTAGCTAATTAAGCGGAATAAAAAAGATACTATAAGAACGCCACATGACGACAAACCGTATGCCGCTGGTTTCATTCAGCTGTGGTTAACCACTTACATCCTCGGTTCCACGGGTGCAGCAGCGATAGGTCATGTTTGGCGCGGCAGGTTGAGCGACTTGGTTGTTGTCGTGCAGCGTCGCGTCTGGTGGGCAACGTGACTGACCTTCTGCTGGGCGGCACGGCGGCCTCCACGCTGTTCCTGCACTGGCAGCTGCTCAACGTGGCCGCGCGCGCCGACACGCTGCAGGTGGCGCTGCAGCGCGAGATCGACGCCGTGGTCGGCCGCGACCGCTCGCCCGCCTGGGGCGACCGCACCCGCTTGCCGCTGGTCATGGCCTGCGTGTGGGAGACGCTTCGCTGGAAGGCCGCCACGCCGCTGGGCATACCGAGGGGGTGAGTCTCTTTCTGCTCTCGCAAAGCGGGCCCCTTTCGGAACACGGCCGCCCATCGCCGCACCGCACGCGTGCGGTCGCGCGAAAGATTGCACGTATCAAACACTTGTGCACAAATTACCGTTTACACTGTGTACACAGTGTTTACCTTACACATTGTAAACCGAAATTTGTGCACAAGTGTTTGATACGTGCAATTTTTCGCGCGACCACACGCGTGCGGTGCGGCTTGCGGCGATGGGCGGCTCGAGCGTATTCGTACGTCTCCTTTTGTCGCTGTTCTGTCACGGAAGCGTCGAACGACACGATGGTCAGCGCGATGTCGCGGAGCGCAGATCTGCGAAAGTAGCGTCAATGAGCGCATGCGCACGGTGCATACTCTTGCCCAAACATCGCGGGGTAGCCTATTCCGTTAAACTCCGCATAGCCTATATTTGACAAACAGCAGCGCTAACTAGACGACGACGAAAAAAAAAAATCAAGGCCGTTTTGCCCTGCGAAGGAGGATGACCAGTGTAGCCTTAAACATCTTGGTAAGAAACGTTCGTAATCACTGATAGGTCCTTTTCAGAGCACAGTCAGTCACACACACCCCACCGAAGCCAAACGTATGGTCCACGAAGTGTCGGCGGAATCGCGCATCCGCATCACTGTAATTATCAGCTTTCCCAGCGCGGTACCTCCGTCATTGCGCCGCATTAATCTCGGGGGCTTTCCACTCGAGCCCGCCGCTTACCTCCTCGGCACGCTCCTCGCCGGTTCGTGGTGCCCGACGCTCACGTGTGCGGTCCCGAAGTTGCGCCTCGTGAGCGGCTTGTTATACCGCAATACGCTCTACACGCGGCCTGCCCATACCAGTGCACGCAACATACTAGCTGCCTACTCGGTTCCTTGCGCAGCCGTGGAAATGCCGCAGATGGCGTACTAGCAACCGTCTCCCATGGCTGACAGTTCATAAGACACTACCTCTGACAACTCCGAAGGAACACAACAACAAATGACCCTTCCCTATTCACCTTTCGATTCTTGAGATACATGAAAATCTGACCAGCACTATTCCAGTTGGCCCAGCTGCACTTACTTGAAAAACATGGAAACCATCTTAAAGTATTTACGGGCGGTAAGCAGCGACGCTCAAGGCGCTGCAGCAGCTTTCTCCAGCCCTTCGACTGATATAGGAAGGGTGTTTCGAATACCTCTTCCATCCTCATCAACTGCGGAGCTGGCAGCGGTTGATGTTGCTCTGAAGTACGTACAGGAAGAAATAAGCACATCGAAGGTCGTCATCCTTACAGACTGTCATGCTGCCTTTAGCAGGCTGTTGAGGAATGATGCCAATACCCCAATTCTACGCAGTATAATAGAGTCCGCGGACAAAATTACTTCTCGTGGGGTGTCCCTCATTGCGCAGTGGATACATTCGCACGTGGGTATTGCTGGAAATGAAGAGGCTGATCGCCTCGCTTCAAGCTTGTACTTGACTGCCCACAAATTTCTTGTATGATTAAGAACGCCCGTGTGTTGATCCGCCCATACCTCCTAAAGCAGCACCCAGACCACCGTGTTGCAAACGGCTCGTTCCCTCCCCGTGCTCGTGGCTTGCCTAGTAGTGCTAGAGCACTGTTAGTGAAACTAAGAGTTCACTCTGTGTTGGTGCGCAAATACTTGTATCGTCAAGGACGTGCGGACAGTCAGTCCGTCGTGTACGTCCTATGGCTCCTGTGAGACACTTGAACACATTATACTGAGTGTCCCGCATTCGTCACACAACGTGCACTGCTCGTTAAGGAACATGGACTGATTGGACTCAATTGTACGACCTTTGACATTACCTGTTTCCGGGTGGGAGACTGCTCAACGCGGCCAGCCCCATAGAGCCTTGCTAACTTTTTGCGCAGAAAACTGATTTGACCTCCCGTTTATAGAAATTTCTTCCGCGTTCCTACTTTCTTTTGTCCGTGCCTCTGTCATTTGTTTATTTCCTTTCCTATTTCTTTGTTTCCTATCTTCTTCTCCTCTTTGAAAGTAGTAATTTAGTAAGCAGAAAGTAGTAAGTAATTCGAAACTAGCGACACTCTCCTCCCCACGGCGCTTTCCTCCTCGATTCTGCTCCCGCGCCCTTTCTGCCCACGGAACACTCGGTTCGGCACCCGCGGGCGGGCCACAGTATTCGATGGAGGCGCATGACTTTGGGCCAGTTGGACTCCTCAGTGTTGTCGGAAACATTTAGAAATGGTGATAACAGCACCCAGAATGCTGAAGGTAATGAGGAAGTTGATTTCTTCTTAAAGCCCTATGCACGGAGTGCATGGACGTAAAAGGAGCTTTGAGATGGGTTCTATACTCTAGACATTTTTTCTGCCACATGATAAGATGTTTTACTTTATGCATCTGTTGTAGTAGTGCTTGTGGAACATATATATGTGTTTGTATTCTTTTCTTGCCTGTGCGCCCTTGTGCACGGCAGGTATTATATCTCGCGTGCCTTCTTACAAAGAATTAGTCGCGAGTGCATCGTCCGTCCATGCGTTTATCTTCGCAATGTGAAAGTAGCTTTGGCACTGTGGCCTCTAAACTGAATAGGACGCTTGCGCAATTTCAGTGCGAGCAAGCGTGCGCGATCGTTTGAACACCCCCAGCACATTGTCTGTATCCGTGAGAAAAGCAAATAATAATCGTCACTCACTCATGCGTGCTTGGCAGCCCAATTCAAAGCAAATTCAAGAATTGGAAAATAATGCAGAAACTCCACTGGAGTTGTCTAAGTATGCGTAAGCACACTTCCAAATGTCAGTTCACCCGCCGCACCCAAATTTAAGTTGGCCCACCCCAAAATTTCACGTTGACCCACCTCCAAATTTCAAGGTGGCCCACCCCCAGATTTGAGCTCGGCTTATCCTAAAGTTTAAGTTGCCCCCCCCCCCCCAAAGTTCAAGTTGGCCGACCCCCAAATTTCAGTTGACCCACGTCCAAATTTCAAGTTGACCCGCCCGCAAATTTATGTTGGCCCGCCCCCAGATTTTAACCCCCAAATTTAAGTTGGCGCACACCCAAATTTAAGTCGGCCCACGCCCAGATTTCAATTTGGCCCACCGACAGATTTCAAGTTGGTCCACTCCAAAATTTAAAGTTGGCCCACCCCCAAATTTATGTTGCCCCACTCCCAAATTTCAAATTGGTGACCGTCAAATTTTAGTTCGCCCACCCCCAGATTTCAACTTGGTTTATCCCCAAATTTCTAGTTGGTCTACCGCCAAATTTATGTTATACCACCCCCCATTTCGATGTTGGCCCACTCCTACCAGGAGCTTCCCCACGCATTTTCTAAGGAGCCCTATGTATCTCTATGGGCATGTTAATTTTTTTTTTGGGGGGGGGGGGAGGGGGGAGTTATTGTTCCTTATCTTTGATAAAGCTACCAGACATCTACATTTATACTATCACAGCGACTAAATGTCTAAATTTGGGAAATTACGCGTTTTTATGAAGTTACAAGGCATTACACATTTTGCGCGATGGGGCTGGGGTACTCGCCAAAGAATGCTTACGCACTGAAAACGCATTGTATACTAGCTATAGTCGGATACAACTCATGCATGCAGTAAAGTCCCGCCAAAGCCCTCATACCCACCCGTCACTGTTCCTCCGCGAGGCTGCAAATAGTTCGTTCTTCAAACTTTCCCTGTTCCCTAAATAGACCGGTAACCACAAAAATAAGATTACAAGCTCGGAATTTTGTACGTTTTCACTCGTCTAATATAGTGGAACGGTGAAAGCATAATTCTTTATTGAACTGAAATAAAATGTTTCCTTCGCTGCAACTATTTGCTGTCAAGTTTCACTTCATTTGGAATTGAAGTTTTATTGAAGTTGAAGTTGACATTGAAGTATTTGTTTTTTGCACAACTTCTGCAGGCTTAGAGTGACGCCTGTCACCGGCAAAAGATGCCGAGGGCGAGTGGAGCTATACTAATCCAGGTACAACCAAATTAGGAAGGCCCACAAAGCTTCAACAATATACACCCTTACCAGAACAGGAATTGGCCTCCCTGGTGCAGTATTCGGCCACCCCCTTCCAAATGGCTCACTCAATTACCCAATAGCCTTTATCCCCCAGCGCTGCGGAGCACCTGACCAGGGCGGCGGTCAGGTCTGTAACGCAGCATATAGGGTGCTAAGAATCCCTGCGTCCGGACAGGCCGCCAATGGAAACTGACCCTTTCAACGTTTAACCCCCGAAGCCTCTCGAGTGAGGCAACCTTAGAAGTACTCTTTGAGGAACTATCAGACATCGTTTGGGATATCATCGGCCTTAGTGAGATTAGAAGAACTCGTGAAGCTTATACAATGCTCAATAAGGGACAAGTCCTCTGCTAAAGAGGTCTCCTAGATAATAAGGAATACGGGGTAGGATTCATAATCCATAAGGACATGGCGGGCTACAAACGAATTCTACAGCATTAATGAGAGGGTAGCTGTAGTCGTAATCAAACTTAATAAGAGGTATAGATTAAAGGTAGTGGATTTTGAAGCCTGCTTTCCAACATCCACTCACGATGATGAGGAAGTAGATCAGTTTTTGAATATGTTGAATTAGCGATGAGAAAAGTGCAAACTCAGTATACTGTAGTAATGGGTGACTTCAATGCAAAAATGGGGAAAAAGCAGGCTGGTGAACAAGCAATTCGCAACTACGGTGTCGAATTTAGAAACGCTAGACGAGAGATGCTGGTAGAATTTGCAGAAAGTAATAAGCTTCGAATAATGAACACCTTTTTCAGGAAACGTAGCAACAGAAAGTGGACCTGGAAAAGCCCTAATGGTGAAACAAGAAATGAAATTGGTTTCATACTTTCTGCCGATCCCAGCGTAGTGCAGGATGTAGAAGTGATAGGCAGGGTAAAGTGCGGTGATCATAGATTAGTGAAGCCTAGGATTCACCTCAATTTGAACAGAGAAAGAGGAAAATTGGTCAAGAAAAAACAGGTCAACTTAGAGGCAGTAGGGTAAAAGGAGAGAAATTTATGCTGGTACTTGTAAAGAAATATGCAGTCTTAGAACAGAGAGATGATGATGACATAAAGGTAATGAATGAAACCGTAACAAGGCTGGCTTCAGAGGCAGCAATTGAAGTGGGAGGCAAGGCACCAAGACAACCAGTAGGCAAGCTCTCCCAAATAACAAAGGACCTAATAAAGAAACGACAAAAAATGAAAGTGTCCAACTCAAAAGATAAGATAAAATTCGCGGAACTGTCAAAAGTGATCAACAAGGCAAAAATAAGATACATTCGAAACTATCACTTGCGAAAGACAGAAGCCGTAAAAGTGAACGCAGCCTGAAATCGGTGAGAAAGAAACTTGGCATAGGACAAATCAAGATGTATGCACTGAAAGGTAAGCAGGGTAATATATAATAATAATAAATATAAATAATAAATTTTATTTCTGCCTCAAAGATACATGGACAGAGGAGCTGCAGAAAAAGCTGTAAAAATACAGCTTGACAAAGCCGCAACCCCCATTTTACAGGCAACAGCAGAAGACAAACAACGACTCAACTTCAGGTGTCGTATAAACGAAACAAAAGAACAAAAATGTAATGCTATACATCGCAAGAGCACTTCAAGCGTACTGAGTAAACACAGGGATAAAAAGATTGTTATTACATATCACACTCTCATACATGAAATATGAGATACAGAAGCAAAGACTTATTTTGGCAGAACTGAGGATGAAAATTGTTCGGAGCTACCTTCTATATACATCCTACGCAATACCTTATGAGTACAGGTGAATAAGTCAAAATGTGCAGATGTATAAGCGTTCAGAAGGGAAGGGAGTGTGAATTGCAAACGTTCTTGCCCGGAGTTTAGGCGTGCTGTTGGCACCATCCATTGTTCGGGTTGTCTGAAAGGGTAATTTGTGCTTTTCTCTTGCAAGTTTGCCAATCGTCGAATATCGTTTGTACCATTTTTTATTTCTGTTTTGTAAGAAATGCTCAACCGGTATCGATATAATTCATAGATTTGGACCACACCGGCTGTAAGAAAGAGACCTTTGCTGGGTGACCCATAGCTAACATTGAAGGTGTAGCGAAGGAACCTTTTCTGCAGCATGTGTATTTTGCGAAGACAAGAATGTGTTGCAGTTCCCCATACAAGATGACAATAATTTACGTGAGAATAAAAAAGTGCGTTATAAAGAGTTAGTTTGAGTGACGTCGGAAGAATGTGCCGTGTGCAACCAATCATGCCCACTACTCTAGCCAGTTGTTTGACAACGTGAGTTACATGGTGTTCCCATGACATGGTTGAAGAAAATATAACTCCAAGGCATTGAAAATGATTAACTATTTCTATAGGTCGAGAATTATATAGAATATAAGTGTGAATAGAAACCGGCTTATTTTTCGGGCGAAATATTACGGCTTTTGTCTTCTTTTCATTCACGCGCATATCATTAGATTTCGACCATTTTTCCAGCGTGACCATTGTTGTATTGCAAGACACTATTAGATCCTGAATGTTTTTCCCAGCAAAAAAAAATACTCGTGTCGTCAGCGTATATGATGAATTTGGCATTTTTGTTAATGTTAACAATGTCATTAAGGAATATATTGAAAAGAAGTGGGCCTAACACGCTGCCTTGAGGGACGCCAGAGAATATAGGTTTTACCTCGGATAGTACATTATGTAAGCTAACTGCTTGTTTTCTTTGCGAAAGATATGATTTTATTAACATTGCAGCCTGGCCTCGGATACCATAGTACCATAACTTCTTTAGGAGTAATTCATGACTAACCAAGTCAAATGCCTTTGAAAAATCTACAAATATACCTATTACGAAAGCTCTGTTATCAAACTGGGACAGAATATATTCTTTTTGATGTAGAAGTGCTAGCTCAGTTGATTTATTTTTGCGAAAACCGAACTGACACGGAGTGAGCAAATTACATTGGTCAATAAATTTAGTGAACCTGGAGTGCATTACTTTTTCTAATGCTTTAGAAAAAACAGGAAGTATGGATACAGGTCTATAATTACCTAAGTCATTTTGGTCGCCCTTTTTAAATAAAACGGTTACTTTGGCGGTCTGCATTTGTTCTGGAAAGGAAGATGTAGTTAGGCAGAGGTTGAATATGTGTGTAACTGCGGGGGCTACAATATCAGCAACATATTTTACTGGTCCTATCTGAAGGTCGTCAATGTCTCGGCATCTGCTATTCTTTTGGCTTAATAATACTGACACAACTTCCTCTCTTGTAACAGGTTCTAGAAACATTGTTGTATCGTTACGACAGTTTATGTACTCACATGCATCAGCAATCTCAAAGATATAGTAAAAGCAGCGTAATAATTCTATACTGACCTGTACACTACCCAGAGGAGTCAGGATACCTCAATTAGAAACAGTAATGAACAGGATACAGGAACTCCTCCTATAACTAGCGATGAGGTCAGAAGGCCCTTGCAAGACATGAAACGAGGAATAGCTGCAGGAGAAGATGGAATAACAGTCGGTTTCATCAAAGATGGAGGAGACATGATGCTTGAAAAACTGGCGGCTCTTTATACGAAGTGTCTATCGACTGCAAGGGCCCCAGAAAATTGGAAGAATGCAAACATTATACTAATCCACAAGAAGGGAGACGATAAAGAATAAAAAAATTATAGGCCCATCAGCTTGCTCCCAGTACTATATAAAATATTTACCAAGATAACCTCCAATAGAATAAGGGCATCAGTGGACTTTAGTGAACCGAGGAAAAAGGCTGGCTTCAGGATGGGGGTACTCTACAATGGATCACATCCATGTCGTTAATCAGGTTATCGAGAAATACGCAGAGTACAGTAAACTTCTCTATATGGCTTTCACATATTACTAAAAGGCATTTGATTCAGTAGTGATACCAACAGTCATAGCGGCAGTACATAATCAAGGGGTACAGAACGCTTACGTAAATTCCTTGGAAAATATCTACAGATGTTCTACAGCTACCTTAATTCTACACAAGAAAAGCAGGAAGATGCCTATAAAGAAAGGGGTCAGACGGGAGACACAATCCCTTCAATGCTATTCACTGCGGGCTTAGAAGAAGTTTTCAAGCTATTAAACTGGGAAGGCTTAGGAGTAAAGACCGACGGCGAATATCTAAGCAACCTTCGGTTTGCCGATGACATTGTTCTATTCAGCACCAATGCAGAGGAGTTAAAACAAATGATTGAGGACCTTAACAGAGAGAGTGTAAGAGTGGGGTTGAATATTGATATGCAGAAGACAAAGATAATGATAAATAGCCGGGTAAAGGAACAAGAACTCAGGATCGCCAGTCGACCTTTAGAGTCTGTCAAGGAGTACGTTTACCTAAGTCAATTAATCACACGGAACCCTGATCATGAGGAAATTTGCAGAAGAATAGAAATGGTTTGGAGCGCCTACGGCCGACATTGTCAGCTCCTGACTGGACGATTACCATTGTCATTGAAAAGGAAGGTGTACAATCAGTGCATTTTACCGGTGGCGACATATGGGGAAGAAACTTATAGAGACTGACAAAGAAGCTTGAGAACAAGTTAAGGACCGCATAAGGAGCAATGGAACGAATAATGCAAGGCATAACGTTAAGAGACAGAAAGAGAGCGGTTGGGACCAGAGAGTATATGGGTATAGCCGATAGTCTAATTCACACTCAGAGAAAAAAATGTAGCTGGGCAGGTCATGTAATGCGTATATTGGATAACCGGTGAACCATTAGGGTTACACAATGGGTGCCAAGATAAAGGAAGCGTAGTCGATGACGGCAGAAGACTAGGTGGGGCGATGAAATTAGGAAATTCGCGGGCGCTAGTTGCAATCGGTTGGCAGCATGACAGGGGTAATTGTACATTGCAGGGAGAGGCTTCCGTCCTGCAGTCGACATAAAATAGGGTGGCGATGATGATGAATTGCCTCCAGCCAGAAACTTATTTCGGGGGGGGGGGGGGGGGGGTTTCCGCCGACAGCTACTGTACCTTCCCCTGCATCCACCTATCTCTCTCTCTCTCTCTCTCTCTCTCTCTCTCTCTCTCTCTCTCTCTCTCTCTCTATATATATATATATATATATATATATATATATATATATATATATATATATATATATATATATATATATATGGGTCATTCCATCTCAAGTGTACTCGGTGTTTTATCGACCATCTGCGATTCTGCTGAAAAAAATCATGGTGCTTTACCTCAATGTGGGAAGTAATTATTTAAGCGATTTTTCAGAAAAAAAAATTTTCTAATGCCGTGAGGACGCTTTGAAGGTTGCGCACACAAGTGAAACTATGCCAGGCAGAAAAATTTCTACAAAGTTATTGCTTTGACCTGCTACTGCGAATATTTTTTTAAATTGTCGTCAGATGGTACTCTTTCGTGACTATTGTCGTTTATTACTTTCTATTTTAATTTACATAATTTTTCGCCGTAAGAAAAAGTCGACCATTGCCCCTTTTTTAATATTTTTTATAAAAAAAAGTAAGATTTACATGAGGAATATATTAACAATAGGGGCTTGGTATGTGTGTATACTAGATGATAAAAATATTCTGATGAGAAATAAAACCTAAACTTTCGCTTAATGTCATGCTAAAAATGAAAAAAATTACGTTCTGACTCAATTTGTGGCTTCATTTTCGCAATGTAGCGTTCCAAGTAAAGATATGGCATAGTCGGCATTGCATAGTATGCTTTGCTGTCTATCTATGTACAAAGATTTAAAAGATTAAATTTTGTTTTAAGCGAGAAAAAAATTTTTGAACTGCACAATCACAACGTTGCGCGGAGCATCTCTTCGCTTCGCCTTCACTGCATAGCACGTCGGTCGGCGTTTCAGTCTGGCTCATTTTACGTGTTTCTTCTTTTTCTTCTTGAAGACGAGGTCTTCTTTGCGACTTCAGGTTGATTTGCGGTTCGTGGGGACTGAGTTTCGGGCCATTGTCACCTTGTAAAATTAGATAATTGCAGGCCTATTTCTTGTCCTACGTGCACTAGAAGGCCTCCAATTATCTAATTTTACAAAATGACAATGGCCCGAAACTCAGTCCCCACGAACCGCAAATCAACCTGAAGTCGCAAAGAAGACCTCGTCTTCAAGAAGAAAAAGAAGAAACACGTAAAATGAGCCAGACTGAAACGCCGACCGACGTGCTATGCAGTGAAGGCGAAGCGAAGAGATGCTCCGCGCAACGTTGTGATTGTGCAGTTCAAAAATTTTTTTCTCGCTTAAAACAAAATTTAATCTTTTAAATCTTTGTACATAGATAGACAGCAAAGCATACTATGCAATGCCGACTATGCCATATTTTTACTTGGAACGCTACATTGCGAAAATGAAGCCACAAATTGAGTCAGAACGTAATTTTTTTCATTTTTAGCATGACATTAAGCGAAAGTTTAGGTTTTATTTCTCATCAGAATATTTTTATCATCTAGTATACACACATACCAAGCCCCTATTGTTAATATATTCCTCATGTAAATCTTACTTTTTTTTTATAAAAAATATTAAAAAAGGGGCAATGGTCGACTTTTTCTTACGGCGAAAAATTATGTAAATTAAAATAGAAAGTAATAAACGACAATAGTCACGAAAGAGTACCATCTGACGACAATTTAAAAAAATATTCGCAGTAGCAGGTCAAAGCAATAACTTTGCAGAAATTTTTCTGCCTGGCATAGTTTCACTTGTGTGCGCAACCTTCAAAGCGTCCTCACGGCATTAGAAAATTTTTTTTCTGAAAAATCGCTTGAATAATTACTTCCCACATTGAGGTAAAACACCATGATTTTTTTCAGCAGAATCGCAGATGGTCGATAAAACACCGAGTACACTTGAGATGGAATGACCCATATATATATATATATATGTATGTATATAAACCGGAAGAGAGGGGGTTAACCGAGGGGCCAGATTTTTATTAGTCATATTATAAGAAGCCAACAAACACTGACACCAAGGCCAACATAGGGGAAGTTACTTGTGCTCAATATATGAAATAAAGAAACGATAAATTAAAGGGAAGCTGAAGGGTTCGCTTGTCTGCGACTGCAGACAAGCGTCCACTTTGGGTTAAAGACAAAGCAGTTGACGCTGTCACCTTCGTCGCGTGTATCTTCAGAAGATTTCACTGCCAGTGAGCGCACGGCAACGAACTCGGCACCCATGATCAAATTGGGATATGAACAAAATTTGCGTATTCGAGCCGGGGAACTAGTTCGAATGAACCAAAACAACTATTTCTTTGTGCACGCACGTTAAAGTTATTACGTTCAAGTGTGCTTCAAGATTATCGTTCTTGGCAACAAGCGTTCTGGTGGAAGTTGACGGGGGACATATGAAAACAGTACGTGAAGACGAAGAAAAATGATGGTGTGTACTTTTCGTTCTGTAACCAAAGCCATTCCTACCGGGTTCCGGCCAGCCCTCTAGTTCCCTTAGGATCTCCCGTGCTTTCAAATCTTGCCGGTAAGCTGTCTGGCCGATGACTCGCATCGCGCGCTGTGTTCAGAAAATGAAATGGGGCTGCAGAGAGTAGTCGTTCGTCTTTTAGCTCTATTTACAGAGTCGGCCAGGTGCCCTTACACAGACACCACTCGAGACAAAATTTGCAGTGGCTTAGCTCGGCTATGTCAGGATGCGCGTGGCGAAAGCTAAGGCATAGCATGGTTAGCCTTGGTTAATCTTGATTGCAAGTCCAGGTTACTCTGGTTGTCTAGCTATGTTGCGGCATTTATGAAGTCGTTAGGCGCGCTGTTCGTCTGCTTCCTGGGCGATTCGTTTCCTCTTCATCTTGTTCCGATGTCGATTCCAGGCCTCCTCCTGTTTATCAGAATTGTCGCCGTCCATACTGCCGCCTCAACCGTGCTTGTGGCGCACGCGAGCTCTCCTTTTAAATCCTCCGACATGTTATCAGGCATGCGACGCAGCTGGCGAAGCGAGCGGAGCCGAACGCAATGACGAGGAACGCGGTGTGACGTCATGTGCCTCCTCGCAGCACGGCCATGGCGAAATCGCAAGTTCGCGGCCAATGAAGCTTTCGCTTTAAAATATTGCGCATATTCTTTCAGTGCGTCGCGTGCATCTGGTTGATCATATGTCATATTCGCGGACACTATCAGGTCATTTTATCGAGTACTTCATGTTAACGACCCTTCGCAACATCGTGTTATTCTTTAGTTGTTTATTTTGTAAAGATTGATGCCCAGGTGCCAGGTAAACAATGTTTAGAAAATCGCACCGAGAAAACTTTAGGAGCACGAATGCTATAGTAGGAGACAATCTAAACTACAGTTAGCAACCAAGGCACACAAAATCGTCGTCATGAGACTTCTTCAAAATGGCGTCGTACTTGATTGCTTTAGAGCGTCTGCTGTTTTTGAAGGGTCTTTTCATTGGCGGAAGCTATAGGGTGGGCAACAAACATGGAGAAAGTGTATGGAGTCTGAGCACTTCACTCTTCAAAAGTCTACGGTACAGTTCATTTCACTGCCAAGTCCGTTCCATTACTCATGAAACTTCACTGCCAACTGAAGTGAAACTTGACAATACATATTGTCAAGTTTGCGCTCGATTTTCTTTCCATGTTAATATGCACCAAAAAGTCAAGCTAAATATCCTTCTTCACAATCAATAGTTGCAGCGAAGCAAGACAGTATTTTGGGCGTCCCTGCACTTCCTTTCCAGCCAAAACCAGGTCTCTTCGTATTGATCGTGCGGGCTGTTGCGTGCTATTCGGAAGTATTTCTTTAGTGAGAAGTGCTATTGATCGAGGACTCAACCTGAATTCAGTTGTACCCATGCGTTCATCGCATCGTAACATCAACGTCCTTAAGGTTAGTCTATATACGTTTCCTTGTAATTTTTCGTGGTTGGACAGGACCACTGACGAACCGCTGTCGGCTTGCTGGCGGGCTTTCAGAACTGGCCGCTGGCGTTGCGCACGTCCTTTTGAGATAGCGCAATTGTCAAGCATTACCCAAAGGCACATAATTTTCACCTTGGTTTCGCTATGCAACGATGAACGCTGTCGTTGTGCGCTGGCTTGGCTGCTGAGCACTAGGATCGCTGCAATCCCGGCGGCCGTGTTTCGATGGAGGTGAAACGCAAGCCGCCTGTATACTGTGCGACTTCAGTACAGGTTAATGAATCCCAGATGGTAGAAATTATTCCAGAGCCCTCCAATGTGCTGTCCCTCATTACCAATGTGTCACTTTCGCCACTTATCCAATGTCACCAAGAAGTCAGGAGCTGTGTTTGACGATTTGAGGGCACTGTGCAATTATTTTATGCCTAAATAAACTGTCTTTGTACAGCCTTGAGTAGAATCACCCTAATACCGTTTTAATCATCTTAATTGCCCAGATCAAATGTGTGATGCACCCTTGAACTACAGAGCAAGCAATTGCGTTCGGTAACAATGAACATTAAATTGTGGAGAATTCATTTCAAATGTCTTAGGTGCATGTCTGATTGTTGCACTAGTCAAACATTGCCTTATATTAGGCACACACATGATCTTACTGCAACTGGCAGTGCTGCTAAGTTGCTGTGCATGGCATGTCTCATAGCCCATGTACAGCTTCCCGAGGCTAAGCACCACATACTATACATAACAGTAAGCGCTGGCGTTCATAGAAGCAGCAAATGTCAAAGGCCTAGTACCCTTGATTAGCAAGTGCCATGAACAGAGTACTGCAAGCATAATTGTACTGTTGCAAATTTAAAAAATCAAGCTGCATGTGAAAAGACATTTGCGAATTTCTTTTGTCCAAGATCGGTGCTTGGTTGAGCTGCACTGGGCACTTGGATGGTATAAACAGGCAATATTTAACTCATCCGATATTGTAACAAAAGTAATTTTTGTACAGTAACATTATATAGCAATCCACGAGGCAATGTTGCTGCGTCTTTTCACCATTGTTCCTATTAACTTACTGCTGTGGCAAGAAATTTTTGAGACACAGACTAGCAGACAGACTTTCTGTTTATTTTTCCATTCAATCAATATGCTGTGTTGGGCTCGAATGAAGAGACCCAAGACCAGTGGCTTCAGTGTGACAAAAGAGCGTGCATTAGACTAGGACAACGTACACATATGAACAGATGTGCATACATAACTAGCATTGACAGTAAAACATTTACATCTCGCTCCCTCTGTCAGGTGTTAACTTGATCATTGATCATTGGAGCCTATTGGGAGGGTTCACGAGGAAATACAGAACATGAGAATTAAACATGGGGAACAACAGGAGGATTACGCCCTCCTTTTGCCTTACCTTGCGGGCAAACCTTGTCCTTGTATTTGGGTTGCCCAAATAAAAAAATGCATGAAAACTATGGTTGGGTATCACCCAAGGGGCAGACTGCGGAGAGAGGATTGTGGATGCACTGATTCATACAAAATGCAAGATCATGTCGAGAGAACACATGAATTTAGAGCACTTCTTGCCTTGCCATGAAAGGCGAAATCCTGACTGAATGTAATCAACTTGCTGCTCACTGGCAATGTCCACTGTTCAGAGAGGAGGAAACACAAGTGCAAAAAATATGTCATTTCTCACTGTACTCTAATCCACTGCACGGGGATAGAAACACATTAGGGACTGGTCCTCTGATGTCTGCGCTGATATTTACGTTGCGCTTAGGCCAAGAAAATACATTTGTCGACGTTGGCTCACTTCTACCTATTGACTATAGTGACTAAAGTGCTGACTTCAGTCTTTCACACACTGGCTGGAGACCGACGCCACACAAGCACTGTTTTTTGCTGTCCTCCTGAATTATAAAATTATAGTTGCCATCAACTATGGTGGTACTACAATCATGATGCAATCGTAACCACAAATAATGGTTCAACTGTAACCTTTGCAAAAGAATCGAGTAACCTTGTAGTGAGACAAAACATCCGGAGCAGTGTCATGTCACACACTGGCAAAGCCAGCATTCATATACGCTACAGAAAAGAACTTGAAAAACGGGTCCCTTAGCACTTGCGTATCTGGACAAACAGCTGGCCCAATGTGCACCCTCAGGGACTCTGTAACCGGGCTTCCCTAGCAGCAACAGTTCTCGCTTGTCCAAAACCACTGAGACAATGTAATTACCTACTGAAAATTATACGCACAGGAAAATATTTACAAGCAGCTTCGTGAGAACAGAACCTACTGAGGCAAGTCTGCATAAGCATTGTATGCTATGCGTGGATCAAAGAGTTCATTTACGTGCATTACTTAAAGAAGCCCATACATAATACATATTGTAAGACATTTCAAATTCATTTGGAATGTTTTGTTTTATAAATATAGGTTTCAACGGTAGCTTCAACTACTACATACATGGAAAAAAGCAGTATACATTTGACAAGCAGCACTCATATGGCCAAAGCCTTGGTTGTGCTTTATGAAACGCTTGAAAATAGCGCGGCTTTGTAACGGAGAAAACCGGCACAAAAATGAGTGACAAATTTTTCACACCTGACCATTGGCTAGTTGACAACAGAACCACCTGTTGATGTTCAATGTTATGGCGCAAGGGCGCCTTTGGTCAGAGAGCCCCATTCCACACATTAGTTTTATTTGCACAAGAGGTTAAAGGCCCATTTTCCAAGCATTTCACCACAGAGAAGCCGAGTACAAGTAGAGGGAAAAGCTCCTAGCCATTCCATCACCGATCGGTACCCGGTAGCACTGGGCATAGAACCCCACACCTTCCGCATGCGAGGCGGATGCTTAAACTACTAGGCCAGAGCTGGGGTAACAGAACCTGCTAAACACTTTGTAATGTTCTGAGTGGAATCATGTTTTGGACAATTCAGTGACAAGTAGATTGAGTACGAGTAATGTACCCTTTCAAATACTTTTGCATGTGAAAAAAACCTGCATGGATCAAAAAGTTTATTTAAACGCATCAGTGAACAAAAGCCCATAGATAATACATCTTGTATGGTACTTTCCATTCATTTGGAGTGTTTTCTTACAGAATACAGTACTTAACAGTAGTCTTCAGCTAATAAAGGAAAATTAGACAGCCACCCGTTCGTAGCAATTGCTACAAAGGAAATCCATATGGGTTCCTCGAAAGAAAAGCCTCGCTGTTGAAGAAAAATTCGTCCTGGTGCAGGACTCGAACCCGGGACCACCGCCTTTCCGGGACAGTCGCTCTACTATCTCAGCTAACCAGGCGGCTAGCAAATGGCAGGGCGAAGTCTAATATGTCAATTTGAAGAAAAGGCAAGTGTTTGACGAAATAGTTATGCGTAGAGAGAGAGAGAGAATCAACCATTATACTGAGCCCTTAGTAAAGGTTGGTGCGCGCTGGCACCAGATGGGGTGGAACCTTCTTCTCAGGTCGTATATGCGTCCAGCAGTTCCTGGCCCCTAGCCACCAGCGCGAGCTGGGTCGGTAGGTCGGGGCTGGACAACAAGGTCTCCCATCGCTCAGGGGGTTGGGGCTGGGGAGAGTGAGGAGTAGGGATGGTGGGGGGTTCTTGAGCTTAGTGCACTCTGCAAGGATGTGTGCTAGAGTGACTTTTGATTGTCTGCAAAACGGGCATGAAGTGTCATGCTCTGTTGGGAACATCTTGTGCAAAAGGGCGGGATGCGCTAGCGACCCCGCTTGCGTGCGTCGCACGTTCGTTTGCTGCATTCGGCTAAGTTGCGGATGCGGACGGGGAAGCCTACATTAGCCACTTCTGTACATTTGGGTGATGTCTTTGTAACTTGCCACGGGGTGCGGTAGCTCTGGCTCGTCCTCGGCCCGGATTGACAGTTCTCGGGCGTAGTGGTCGGCGAGTGCGCTGCCTTCCACTTGCGAGTGAGTCGGGACCCACACGAGCTCAACGGCCCGTCCCGGTGATTTGCATTTGGTGAGGATCGCTAGTGCCGCGGAAGAGATGTTCCCCTTGCGGTAACATCTCTTGCATGAAGCTTGCGTAGGCGGTCTGGGAATCTGTGACCACGGTCCTCACTCCCGGTAGTGCGAGTGCTAGGGCCACGGCCACTTCTGCTTCGGCTGTATTCGTCGTCCGTATCGACGCGCCTGTGACCAGTTTATCGATGGTGGTGATGATCGCCGTTGCTCTGGTTCCGTGCTTGGGAAGCGAGGCGTCCGCGTAGAGAACCCCGGGGTCCATCCCCGAGGTCCACATCCATGTGGTAGGACTTCGTGCATGATAGAGATACAAGGCGGCAGGATCGCGGCTGAATGGTCACATCGCCGGTGATTCGCAAGCGCTCATGTTGCCCGTCATTCATCGTGTCGCCATATGGGCCGGCAGAAAATGTCACCATACTTTCCGGAATGTTTATGACTGTGGCGTGATCTCGCAGAAAATCCATCCCTAAGATGAGGTCCTTGCAGCAGTCGGGAAGAATGACGAAAGTGGCAACGAAGCTGTCATTACCGATGTGGATTCGGGTGGTGCATGTTCCCGTTGGTGTCATTAGCTGACCCCCGACACTCCTGATGTGGGGCCCTATCCACGGCATCTTCATTTTCCTAATTCGGTCAGCCAGCTCTTGCCGCATAATTGAGAAGTCTGCGCCAGTGTCAGCAAGTGCTGTGACGGGATGTCCATCCACCAGAATGCTGAGATCGGCACGGGCAATGTCGTCGGCGTGAGTATTCGTCGTCGTCAGATCGTCTTCGTCGGCGTGAGTATTCGTTGTCGTCAGGTCGTCTTCGTGGGGAGCGTCTCGACACAGGGCAACCTTCCCCCCGGAGGTCGCGGCGCGGCGCGGACTACGGGAGCGACCACCCCTGCCGACGTAAGTGGTGAAACTCTGACGGCTTAGGGAAGTGTAACGCACAGGTGGCGGGGACTGCCAGCGACGACGGGGTGAAGCTGCCTGGCTTGTTGACAGCTGATCACTGCGCGGGGCGCGACGGTCGTCGAAGTGCACGGAAGCGGCAGGCGAAAATAAGCCGACTTCAGCGTTTGGATCGGGGCAGTAGCCGGCAATGTGGCCTGGTTCACCGCAGTGGAAGCAGAGTGGTCGACGGTCGGCCGCGCGCTACAAGTAGGTACGGCGAACTGGAGGTCATCTCACAGACTCTCGTTGCCCCCACGGCACGGGAGTGGGCCGTTACTGAAATAGTGCTGCCGGAGGTGAAAGGGGAGGACGGCGGACCGTGTCGGCATAGGTCGACGGACGTGTTTCTGGTCATAGGGCTGGTGAGGAGAAGGCTTGCCGCAACACCTGGCGCACGACTTCGGCAACAGAAACGACCGGCGACTCCATAGAAGGAATGCCTGGGCTTGCAGCTCTGCACGCAGAATGTCACGAATTATGCCACGGAAAGAAAGGTGGTCAACAATCTGAGCTGCGGAGCTTATTGGTGTGTTGTTTGACTGGCGGTTGAAGTGGCGGCAATGTTGCTGAAGGGCCCGCTTGATGACAGTCGCTTCCTTGACGAATTCGTCGACCGTTGTTGGAGGGTTTTGGACAAGACCGGCAAACAGCGGTTCCTTAATTACCCGCATAAGGCGACGCACTTTTTTTGCCTCGATCATATCTGGGCTACTCTGCGAAACAGACGGACCATACCTTCCGCATACATGGTGACGGTTTTGTTGGGTTTTTCTACTCGGGCCTCAATAAGTTGTTGCGCGCAATCGCGCCGGCCCGAGCTCGAGAATGTATCGAAAAGCTGACGACGAAAATTGCCCCACGTTTGGAAGCTCGCTTCCCTGTTCGCGTACCACGTTCGAGCGCTGTTTTCAAGTGCGAAATAAGCATGCATGGGCGAGTTTTTGTTGGTCGTTCCAGCAATTGACAATAGCGACGCGTTCGTACTGGTCAAGCCAATCCTCAACATCTTAAAGAACATTGCCATGGAAGATGCCGGGGACCTGAGGGTGTTCAAGAGTCACCGGGAGAAGCCAGGCGCCGTCTGTGAAGGAGGGAGAAGTGCCGATGATGTAGCCATGTCGGTGACAGTCGAAACGGGAGGGAACTCCGGGCTGAGGCCGACCAGGCGCCGACTGAAACGGTGAACTGGAGTCGTTATGGAGTCGGTGGAGCTTCGGGACTGGGTGTACGGCTACGAACAGGGGTTTCCCGCATGGGATTCGAGGCTCCAGCACCTCCACCAGTGTCACAACTTCAGAAACAGGGGACGTAGAGCGCTATTCAGGATGCACAGTGGCGGGTCGCCTTTTTTAATACCGAGCGCAACTGCGACTTCTTCTTCACTGCGCCTTGACAAAAACCATCATGCCTACTCGCATTGTTTTCTTCTTCATCGGAGTACTGGCGCGGCAATATTATAGCGTACACAATGGTATAATGTACGTTAAACTAAAACTGTCTAAAATCTGAGTAACGATACGTTAAAAAGATGACACGTTTCAGGAAAACGAGAGAACTTGCCACTTGACGTCAACAGCACGTTCGCGGTGCACCCTCTAGAGCGATCCCACATAGCAGCGTAGCGCCGGAGGATAGACGGCCCTGTGATCTCAAAATGGTTTTACCGCAGAAAGCATGTGTTTGCTGTGGATTTTTTTTTCTTAATCTTATCACATATGTCTGAATGTTGTCTGTTTCTGTATCGCAAGACAATTATCCTGTCAATAGGCTTATATTTGAAAATGTTTCAATTGTTTATGTGCGGGTTGAATTGCTTTTGAACTGTTTGATGTTACAAAGTACTCTCTGTTATCGCCCTGCCATGTACAACAACGTCTCGTCGGTCCAGTCAAGCCGCTTATGGCAGCTTTTAGCCCAGAAGGACCTTTCTAGTGTATACTAGAAGAATTATAAAGTTGAAGTTGAAACGATGTTTTATTAGAATGTGAAGATATCTGCCCAGCGGTCGATTTAGGCACCACTAAACTCCTTGAAGCCCTTGGGTTCAGCGAGGGCAAGGGGAAAGTAAACATGTCCGGAATAGAGATTAGTAAGAGGCGATTGGAGGATTGGTGGAATAAAAGCAGGGAAATGACAAAAAATGAAGACGTACAAAAGCACAGTTCGCCACAGGGAATCAGAAAATTTGGTTGTGGGAGTTCATAGTGGTTTCTTTCCTTTTTTTTATTGTTTAATCTAGGTAAGACATTAGGCAGTATAATAGCAAGAGGTTGGTCGCGCAGCCCACCGCCCTGCTCCAAAGGGGACGCTCATAACATCCATCCATCCATACGAACATTGAGAAAAGTATGGGAAGTTAGACACATACAAATCCTCTGTAAAAGGATAACACAAGCGCTCGCTCGCAATTAATGCTTGTTCGAAAAAGGACACGAGTATAGTACAAGCTAATGCCAACCTGGCTATGATAGAAGCCATGGATGCGCAGCAGAGACTAGCCGGGTGCTATAGAAGTCATGTCAGGTAGAATAAGCACGTGTGTCACAAAATCTAACTACGAACACTCGCGGCGACAATGCTGGCGTTATGAAGAGCGCCGGCATGCAGCGGTCAGCGAACGATACATGCTGCCTCTCACATCAACGTGTCTCGAAGAGGCAGACGGCACGGACGAACAGTCGTTTCAAATATAGTTTATTCATTCATTCTGAAACTTGAGATTACGCCACCTCCAACACGAAGCGCGCGGGAAGAAGGTCCCCTTGAAGCCATCGCAGCTCGCGTTTGCCCCCACCGCCGCTTACCGCTGCGCATACTCCACCGGCAGGACAGGGCAGGCGCCTTCCCGCGGGGACGGCCATGCGCAGCCACCGACAAGCTGGAGGCGCACGCTTTCCTCACCTAGTGCGCGCTTCATCTCGTGACCTACAACACTGAGAGCGCGGGAAGAATGCGCACATCTAGCCACAATCATTCTCTGCTCACCCTCGCGCGCTGTCCCTCGCGACTCGAGGCTTTGCCACATGCCCCTTTGCATGGCATTGGTTTCAAGTTATGGTTCATACTTCGGGGATGTTCTCAAGGAACTTACGCGAGTGAGTCCCCGCAATGGGGCACGCAACGAAGAGCGTCTGTGTACGCATCTGCTCATCTTTTCTAATGTTTACCTATTGCGCGCCGCAGCACCTCTCTTGGCTTGCATTATAATATACATCCGGAAACTGTCTGTAGGCGCTGCCATCAAAACACTGCGCCATTGTCTCAGCGTCATACAATGCGATTCCTCAAGGTTTTCTAGTGAAACACAACACGTACGCATTTGTATGTGGCTACACATAGCAGCTTGCATCTCAATACTAGCGACGCGCCATGCAGCAACAGTTGACCCCGATGTTAATTGCTGCGCTCAAAAGGGGCAAATAAAAAGGACGTGTTTCCTAATCCCTTTGGCAGTGCTGCGGAGGACGTGGTCGTGGACGGACTTCTCATCCCCGAGGGGACCACGGTGATGCCGAACCTGTGGGCCGTGCACATGGACCCCAAAGTGTGGAAGGATCCTGCCAAGTTCGACCCGACCCGATTCCTTCCGGCCGATGGATCGGCGCTCATCGTGAGGCCTGAGCACGTCATTCCCTTCTCGATCGGTGAGCGTGGATCGCGGCGATCGAAGAGTTCTCATTTTGTGCGCGAGTGTTCGCCGCTTGACGACGAGGCAGGGAACTAAACGTTTTTTGCTGTTGTTATCGATATTGCTATTATTTTAACTAGCTGCATTACAAGAGATGCACGTGGTACCTCTTAGAGGGCGCCGCCTACTCCTGTGCTCTTAATTCGTAGGCGAGCTCCAAGAAGTGTCAAACAACGAATGGAGGAAAGGCAGTCACAAACACACACGCTCGCCCCGCTCGGCCGTTGTCTCTTACTGTGCATTCATATAAAACGCCGACTGTTTCTAGCCTTAAACGCGTACTATCAATTGGTTCACATGCACAAAAATATTTGATTCGCAGGAGTTAACAAGCTTTCGTGTTGATGTACACACGACGACGCTCGTCGGCAGAAAACACAGTGCGCACAAATACTGACATAAGAGCCATAGAAACAACGATAATAAGAGTGAATACGGGAAATACGCACACAGTAGACTTCTGTCAATTCATCTCTGGTTAATTCGATCTCGACCGAAGGTCTCGGCTGGCGCCCATACATTTCTATGTACCCAAACTTCCGTTATTTCGATCTCAACAATAGCCTTCGCCTAATAATTGAAATTAAACTCGTCAGGTTCGCCGCAATACAGTAATATTAGGCGCCGAAGCATACCAAGAATGGAAAGTGCCTCTGTCAGGCGACAGAGTGTGCGTATCATATTTATACAGGCGCCAACGCAACACAGCAGTATGAGCACTTAGATGCCTACTAAGAATACTGGTAGAACATTCAGAGCTGTTTCTGACCTTGCTGTGGCGATTTGACACCTCGTTTTGCTCGCCGTCCGTATCTCGTACGTGAGACCGTTAACGGGCCGAGCACGCGTCCTTTAATTATGCGCGCGCGCGCATAACTATCGCGTAAAAACTATCTGCGTTTTGGGAAAGCTAGCAAAAAATAAAGCGTTAATGTAAAAACAACTCAGTAAGTCAAGGGGACATTTAAACGGGAAATAAAGCAAGGGTCTATCTAAAGCTATGAGGGCCTGCCAGTAAAGTTACTAGGCGTCTCCGCTTCTCCGTGCTAGTACTGTGACCGAAGATGGCGCATATCCGTGTGCAAATTAAGGAACACATGTTCTGTGTTCCTTAATGTGGACGTGCTCGGCAAGATGTGGACGTGTTCGGCAAGGTGCGCTGCAGTGACCATAGGAAGGCAATATCTCGAATTAGCCTAGACTTGAGGAGTGAATGGAAGAAACTGGTACATAAGAAGCCGATCAATGAGCTAGCGGTAAGAAGGAAAATAGAGGAATTCCGGATCAAGCTACAGAACAGGTATTCGGCTTTAACTCAGGAAGAGGACTTTAGTGTGTAAGATATGAACGACAATCTTATGGGCATCATTAAGGAGTGTGTAATAGAAGTCGGTTCTAACTCCGTTAGACAGGATGCCAGTAAGCTATCGCAGGAGACGAAAGATCTGATCAAGAAACGCCAATGTATGAAAGCCTCTAACCCTACAGCTAGAATAGAACTGGCAGAACTTTCGAAGTTAATCAACAAGCGTAAACAGCTGACATAAGGAAGTATAATATGGATAGAATTGAACATGCTCTCAGGAACGGAGGAAGCCTAAAAGCAGTGAAGAAGAAACTAGGAATAGGCAAGAATCAGATGTATGTGTTAAGAGGCAAAGCCGGCAATATCATTACTAATATGGATGCGATAGCTCAAGTGGCTGAGGAGTTCTATAGAGATTCGCAGTCTATGTCACTGTGCGGCCTGTAGTGGCAGGTGCTTGCCTCGAGAGACTGTTTCCCAGTGCAACTGGCCAGGCTCCCATATGCGAGAAATGTAACACGGTGACGAGTAACAAGTTGGACAACAGCGAAAGCAGATTCTGCAATGAATCATTTCAATGTAGCTTGCGCAAAAATACAGGCTGTCGAGCAAGAATAGCAATCCTGAATGAGACTAGGAATTAAATATGGGAATGAGAAAGCTTGCATTCAAGAAAGAAGCCACTCTTCCTTGCACGCACTGAAAGCCAAAAACATTAAGAAAAGTTAAATGCTACATAGCACACAGTGCAAAGGCTAATGCAAGACACAAGCAATGCCGCATCAGCTATTTCAGGAGCGAAATTGCACATGGTAACGTACGCTGGAAAATACTGCTACAGATATGTTATGCTTCTAGACAGTGACTGGTATGAAGTATGAAAAAAAATCGTTTGACCTTAAATGTTTGGATGAGGAAGAGGAATGATCTCTAACACGAATGTGGAATGAAAAAGCTTGCATTCATTGAAAAATAATTATACTTGGCACAAATGGAATTTGGCATGGCCAGGAAGCTCATTAAGGAAGGGCAAGCTGATGGAACTCTTGACCAGCGTCGTCTGTGCTTGTTCAGAGGTTGCAGGTACATCTGAAGACACAGTACTTTTGTTTTTAAGGTACCTGGGTGACTCGGCCAATATCTGTGCTGGTGGAATGATGGCGGAGGTTCTTTTCACTCTTGACACAGTCGTCCGTAGACTTGATCTCTCATCCAAATACTTCTGGAATGGCTTCTTTGTTTGGATTGTAAAGCATTGCGAATTCGTCTCCAGCCCCTTCCTGTTGGTGTAGATAGGGGCTCCCGTGATGACCAAGATGTACACCCGACCACAAAAGTTTACGGACCACGGAATATCAGAAAACGTTGAATTCCCGAGCACCTGTAGCAGTACCCTGAAGAACTGTATACGACAATGTTATTAGCATATCCTAGTCGAGGGTCGAAATGCAAATACCAGTCTGCTTTGGGATGTTGCGGAGACAGTCAGCTTTTTCTCATATTTCATGGTCCGTAATATTTTGCGGCCGGGTCTACCTGACGCAGACTCTGTCGGGACAGAACAATGACACATGTGATACAGCAGAGATTATCCAAATTCATGTAGTGTTTTCTTTTATGTTCGAAGCAATTATGCTGAACTGTAAACATGAACAAACGTTCATATCATCTGCTACAAACAAATGACATGTATCTCAAGACTAGCAAGCCAATACAGCATATATGAAGCATATTTATTTCTGAACCAGGTGTTGTTTACATTGTAGTGGCCGCCAAAGTCCACACAATAACCTTGTCGTAGCAGGCAGCAGCTTCTGTAGCATGGAGTGTTTTGGTTTATACTGGTGCCGTCCTCATTACTGCATGTCTGGAACAGAAATTTTGACTGCATCACAAATTGAATAAGCACAGTTTTGCTATATGAAATGCGAAAAGGTGTGACATATACATTGTAATGGTTTGAGATCACAGAACGCATGCAAATGTACACTTTGTTCCATGGTGCTTAAGCTGCATGGTAAATAAATATTGTTACTCTCAATAAAATTGATGTCTGCTTAACTACAATGCATGTCAACAGCTTAAGTATTATTACGATCACAAATGAGAACATTTGTGTGCTCGTTTATACACTAGAAGACATCACACTGCTGGTTTCACAAGCAAATACATTAAAGACATGAAGCTATTAGAAATGATGCATTCTTTTTCTGCATGAACGTAATGCGCCGCTTCACTACTGCAAAAATAGATGTCCTCGTGTATACCAAACCGAACAGCAAGAACATTTGGAACCAACAGGTAAGAAATGTCGGTGAATTATCACGCGTGCAACTGTTTCATAGATTAAATTCAGTACTTTATCTTCAGTTTATCAAAGGGTTATTCGGTTCTGTGGACGAAAGAAGTTGCCGGCGGACTCGAAAAATATGTCTATATTGATAAAGCTGCTCAGTCACCCATGGCTACGGCTACAACGCGATGAAAAATGTGACGCGCGTTCCGATATCGCTTTCTCTTTCGTGAATGTGTGATGGCCTCACAACTGAAAGTTTATTTCGGAAACAGCAGCGGGGTGTCCTGACTGCCGATATGTAATGCAGCATCTAGTTCGTTAACTTTCCTCCGCCTGTTAGTTAACGCGACGAATATATTACATAGCGATTGAAGCAGCGATGGTAAACGACTCAGCGCTATTGCCTTCCCCAGTCGCAGCAGGATCCGGCTCCCATTTCGATGCAGAAGTGTTCCACATGACTCACGACTGAAACCTAGCTTTCGGGCTTACACCCCAAGTTATATAACGCGAGATATCGAAATGCAATAAACTGGTTTTAGCACAAAATGACCAATCTATGTACGAACCAAAGAATACGTACCTGCCGTGCACGCGAACATACCGGTAAAAAGTTTAAATCCAGGCCAGAGGTCTCGTGGGAGGTCGATGATGCTGAACGCTATCTTGCGTTAAAAATGGCAAAAAACAGCAAAGTTGGTTATAAAGTGTACTATGTAAAATTAGGAATGATAATTTTGTACACTTTGTCATGTAATAAAAGCACTTCGTTTATTGTTGAAGAAAGTTTGTAGGTCAAATCAGCGCTTACTACGGCGCCTCCAGCGGGAGATAATGAGGTCACGGGGGAACCTTTTTAATTGGTTTACTGTACCTGTTTGTTGTTGTTTTTTTTTTTTTCAGCAGCGCCACGCGGTCGATTTTTCGCGCTCTGTGGCCATTTGTTGAACTTGATAGTGTTCGGGGCCCGGACGGGCCTGTCTGGCCGTGAGTTTATGCATACTTAGCACCGAACCCCTCTAGCCCACGAGACATTCATTTGAGGGATCGCCGGTCGTTTGTGCGCAGGCGTGAGTAAGAGCGGGCGGGAGAGAGAAAGTGTGGGGGCTTTTGCTCATTTAATATATGGCTCTACCTAGGCACTACGGAGGAGGTTTCTTAGCGCGTCTTCTATGCGTTTGTCCCCTAGACATACCGGAGTGCGGTCGAGTTTCTTTACGCTCTGCCGCTGGTTGCCCGCGCGGTGAGGCAGTGGGTACGGACGCCGAATTTGGCGATCGCTGTGTCTGAAGAGGCAAGGTTCTGACTGGTACGTGTTGTATAAGACGTGGGTTGCTTTTTTAGTCGCGACGATATACTGGATTTTTCACAAGCACTGCTCCAGGAGGGCACATGTAACCGGCAAACGGAGGCCTCAGGCGAGCACCTGAGGTTATAGGCGGCGCAGGATCTCCAGGGCACCCAAGGGGTAGCGGGGGCATCAAAGTGGCAAGCAGGGCGGCCCGTGGGTTGGGGCCGCAGAGGCCTAAGCACGACAGGGGGTGTTCGCATAAAAAATTGGCTGACAGCCGATCTTATACACCCCTGGCAGGAGCAGGCCTAGGCGAGCCCCAACCCACGGACCAGTTCGGGTGCTAGTTTTGCCTTCCCCGTTGCCGCTTTGGTGTCCTGGAGGCGCCGTCAATAATACGAAATAAGGACACGTTGTTACAATTAGCAAAAAAAGTACGTTTGAATAAATATAATTACGTCCTGCCGCCAACTTGTGACGCTAAGTTCAGCACTACCACGCCCCGCGACTTCTGCAACACCAGTCAGAACTTTGGCTCTGCAGGTACGTCGGACAGACTTCCTCGCGCCTGCGGAGCTGGTGCTGGGTCAGTCATCGTCACCGGCGGCCTTTCAACCACTTGCGTTCAAACGCGGTTGCTAAGGCGCTCTGCCTTCCAGACTTTCAATATATGATGCCCGGGCTCTACTACGGTATCTACTGCTCCTACAGAAACATATGTGATGTTATTTACGAGGTGCATTGCCGTAAGGAGCTAAAAAGCTACGATCCGCACGACTGGCTTAGCCCGCTGCTTCACCTCTTTTACCGCGCCGGCAGCCAGCGTCCGGCTGATGCCGGCACGCCTAGGAACGAACGCCTACAACACGCAGTACCTAGGCAGAGACATATATTCAAGGAGCAAGAGCCCCAGATTTTCTCTCTCGCGCCCGCTCTTAGTCGCGCCTTCGCACAAACGACTGGTGATCCCTCAAATGAACGTCTCGTCTCTAGCCCGGTCATGCCAAGCCTCAGCTAATTATCACCCTTCACTACAGGTAGCGGTAGTTGTCTGGTCGATCTGATCGGTCGACGAGTCCGGAGCTCCCAGCGTACTAGGCAGCCGCCGGTGAAATGGGATACGTCATGCCAGAGACGCTAAAATCGCTAAAAACTTATCCTGCACTTTAAACGTGACCTGCAGCAGCGCGGCGATCCAGCAGCGTGGCGATTCGGCGATCAGATGTTACCGCAGCGCTAGCGGAAAAGTGCGCGACGAGCGAGCGCTTATTTGTTGAAGTCGCAAATGCAACACGATCGCTTCAGTGAACCCGAACAGCATACTGCTGCTGTTCAGCTAAACTACCGCGCGATGCACCCTGTTCCAGTTGCTGCGGTGTGCGATAGGACATGTTCTATTCCCACGCCAGCCACACAAGACTGTAGAGCGTCCAATTTTCGCCAATTTAGCGTAACTGCGCCACGCGTTAGTTTGGCCACCCCAATACGCTCTTGTTCGAGCGGAGGAAGAACGCATCGAAGGCCTGTTGTTGAACGTAAACAACCAGACAGAAAACCGGCTGGACTCGAAGAACACTCCGCGTTAAAAGAACATCGCGGGCGCGCAACAGCCTTGTCACAGCGCACTGCAGGACCTGTTGACTGGTACACCGGAACGGAATACAAGCAAGGAAAGCAGACAACACGGGCACTGGTTCTACACATTCTTCACTGTATGTACGTCCTTCCGCCGGGAGATTAAGGCGTCGTTTTTTTTTTTTCAGTTTCGGTATGAAAAACATCGATTTTTGCGAGATCATTGTAACGGATTGAGCTGCATTTCAAGCATAAGATATTGCACATATATACTGCATGTCTAAATTACCTGAAACTAGGCTTTTTACGTGGTCGAAAGTTTCGTTGGAGTTGGCTTTTAATGAATAATGAGCCGCGTCGGATATTTTGCCGAGCAGGTACGTGAGTGTCGCATATTTTTCATTCCCTTCGGTCTCGTAAGAATTAGGCCCTCCACGAAGCTGCTAGGCTTCTTAAGGAAGTTTCCGTCCGTTAACACACGAAGCAGCCTGCGATCTGCGCAAGGCAGTTGACCAAGGCTAAGTGATCGCCTTCTTTTCGAGGTTTTACGCAAGACTCAAGTCAGCGTTCACGATTACAGGTGACTTTACCCATAGCAATGTATCTCCCACAGTAGAAACCAGCATCAGCTGCCCATCAGCATCAATCGAATCCCATTGCGTGGATACTGTGGCGTATCGAGCTCCCTGCTGTATGTGTTAAGCTTTGTCAGCTTCTTCGCGTTCCGTCATTAAAAGCTTCTGAAAGTGCTTTTTGCAGAAAGGACACGCCCATGTTTGTAAACTGGGTCCTCTTTTTTAATGTAGATTTTAATGAGTAGCGAGAACATTGGAAGAAAATGGATGTAATAAATCTGGAAGAAACCTATAACCGGATGAGTATTGTGATCACAGTGTTACGTCAATGTCATATTCACTGTTATATCGTTACTGTTAATATCTGGCAAACACGGTCAGATTAAACAACCTCAACCGAAATATTTGATCTTGCTGTGAAATTTCGCAAGAAAAAAAGCAGCGGTAAGCGCAAGATCTGTTCCTTCTAACGGAAAAACGCAGGTCACTGTGTTCGGACACATGCCATTGGGGCTAATCTAATCAACCATAACCTAGCTAAATATATTCAACAGATTTTGCATTTTTATACGTTAAGCAAAAATAATATTCTGCAGGTAGGCAAGCAGCCTACAAAGTGTCTATCAAAACTGGATAAATATATTTGTATGATTATAGGCAAAACAAGCTGACCCAGAGCCCTCCTGTCATTCCTTGTACAGAAAAACTGACTTGTAGGCAATTCTCTTGCAGGCAAGAGGAGCTGCCCGGGCGAGGCGCTGGCCATTGTGGAGATGTTCCTTTACACGACCCACCTGCTACACGCATTCCGCATCCTTCCTGAGGAGGATCAGGAAGGCCTGCTCGAGCGCGTAGAATCCCTGGCTGCCCGATCCAACGACTTGGCCTCAGTCAGGCTCCGCTTCTTCAGGCGGTGACAGCGAAGGGGCTCACGTGGCCTCCTCCGCGACACTCCAGCAGCGCGGGGGAGGGAAACGCATGCATGGACTACTGCGGAGCGTTATGCCTGAAGCGCAAATTGAGAGAACGCTGCAACGCGGTACTTCGGCAATTTTAATTCCGTAAAGTTTGAAGGCTGTTATGGGAAACGCTTTCGAAATTCATTAAAGTAGGAATACTTAAGCTATTTCTATTTCCTCTGGATTTCTTTTACCACATAGGCATACAATTTAAGTTCACTAAAATAGTAATGCTCGACAACTAGTTATGAAAATTACACAAGCTGCTTAAATGGACGAGTCCGGCAACAATCTAAATGAAATTATTGAAGCACGTCATTGGAGAAGTTCATAACGGGCTAGTGTCATGCAGAAAGCTGCTGCCGTTAATTCCTGCTAAGTAACGAATTCACGCAAAGTTCACCCCGAAAGAGAAAGAAAACTGCCGAAGACCGCAACTGTCACGCCATGGGTCATAAGTGTCGAGACTACTTATGCACCAGCGTCGGAGGAGCATGAAGTAAGAAAGATTGCGCTGCTTTACAGGCATACACAAATAATAAAGCATATATTTTACAAGAAACTAACAACTGCACAACTCAAGCACGTGTTCCCATTTTCATTTGAGCCGTGTGTGAGGCAGTTCATGTGTGCAAATAATTATAATGACGCGTTCGTGAAACAGTGGAGAGCATGCACACTTTTCACAATGAGCAGTCCTTCGGGCGTTCTTGTTACGCTGCAGTCATGTCCTCCTTCGTCATTGCATCTCGATACGAATGGGGCAAGAGGACGCGCACCACTCTGGATCACTGCTGCGTCCACAGCAAGCCTTCAGCGACATAGAACCTCTCGTTGATCTAGCGGTTCTTAAAAAAATTAGGGCAGAGCCAATCTCAGTATCAGTGTCGAAGGCAATGCGATTAGCATTCGAGCAATGCACCGGTACATCGAATATCCTTTAATCGCGCTACCACACACCCCTTGAAGATGCATTGCCAACAAGCCCACATTGCAACCCTCGTGAATATCTCACGTTTATCTAAGATAGGTAGTGGTCATTCCAAGACTTCCCTTGCTCCGGCTATATGCGACGTGTTCCGGTATATTCCCAGGTTTTGCTTCGGCACTCGTTTGCCAAGCTTGCATACAAACCTGGTGGCTAACGACGACTGTATGACGCCGGCGCAGTGATGGAACAACGAGTGAATCACCTTGATGAAACCACAAAGGAAAGTATGACAAAACGGCGGCATTATGACAAGATGATTTTTAAAGAATGATGACAGTATAACCATGACAGTGTAACGACGACATGAGAACGACGAATGTATGACGCTGGTGGCGTGACAACGAAGGTATGACAACTAGAGGACGAAGCTGGAATACGATAATGGCATGACCATGACCACGACGGTATGACTACGGACGCATGATAACGATTTGCGACGACGCAAGAACAACGATGGCATCAACCGGCCGGTAAAATCATGAATAAATGACGACAGCATGATTACGATAAAATGACAAAGAAGGAATGATGTCGATGGATCGAGCGGAATGACGATCGACACTGGAATGACATTGCTGATGGGGCGACTGGTAAAATAACACCATGACGACTACGGCATGATGATAATCGTACGATGATGGCGTGACAAAAATTGTCATGACGAGACTGGGATGAAAAAGTTAGAATGGCGACGATGCAGAGGCCGCGATGGCATCCCGACGACGGTATAACGAATGCGTGACGACTAATGTATGACGACGATGCAATGACGAGAATGGCATGGGAATTGTATGAGGTCAATGGTGTAACGCCGAGTGAAAGATGGCAATGGCATGACGAAGACTGCATCACGAAACCTGAATGGCGACTGTGGAAAACGATGGCGAGTCGACGACGGCACGATGAAGCTAAAGTAACGACGATGGCACAACCACCATCGTATACCGACGATGGCATGACAACGATGGCGTAATCACGTTTGAATGAAGACTTCACTTTATTACCTCAAAGACTCCGTTTAGGGGGTGTTGCATAAGGGGTGGGCTACCAAATGAAAGTTACAAAGCACAGTCTACATGTGGAACAGTGTGCTGCGACGTTTTGTGCAAAAGTTGATGGACACGTGATGGCTGCAATGTCACAGGGAAGGCCATTCCAGTCTACCGCTGTACGAATAAAAAAAGTCGCAGTTTCGCCCGAAAGGTCTCATCGATTACGATAGCAAATTAGTAGACAGCTACACGAAGTAAGGATAGTAGTTATATCGGCCGTATAAACTTGTAAACATTCACTTACTAATTAAATCAACAAGCATGGTGTCACGCACTCACAAGCAAACATCAACACATCTCGTTGGAGAACCGCGTAAATTCGCTCTCGAAACGCGGGAGTGAGGATGCGCGGCGCCCGCAGCAACTAGCGAATTGACCTTCGTGCGGTCGGACTCTGTCGCCGTCGCAGATGGCTTTCAAGATACAGCGGCGCGGGCGGGCACGAGACGGGCCTTTCAGGAATCGCCCAACGTTTGTGCGCAGGCGCGAGTAAGAGTTGAGTGCGAGGGAGAAAGCCTGCGGGCTTTTGCTCCTTGATTATATGACTTTGCCTTGGTACTACAGAGCAGAAGATGGCAGAAGTTTCTTTGCTCGTTTTCGATGCATTTGTACCTAGGCGTGCCGGCATTGCGGAGTGAGGTCGAGTTAGCTTACGCTCAGTCGCTCGCTGCCGGCGCGGTGAACCATGTTAATCAGTGGGCACTGGCGCCCCATTTGGCAATCGCTGTGTTTAAAGGTTCGTCGGATGTACGCGAATCCCAGGAGCTAAATGTACGTCGGACAGACTTTCTCCAGCCTGCGGAGCTTTTTGGATTCCGGGATTCCTTTTTGCGTATGTTTAGCTTCTGGGATTCGTGCATGTCCGACGTATCTTTGGTCACAGCGATCACTAGGTGCGGCGCGAGTGTCAACTGCTTCAATTTGTTCACCGCACCGGACGCCAGCGTCGGAGCGTAAACAAACTTGCGCATGGGCATGGCCAGCGCGCGAACTCACTCCGCAATGTTGGCATGCCTAGGGACGAGCGCATACGACACGAGCAAAGAAACTTCTCCTCTGTAATACCTTGACAAAGTCGCGTGCGTCTAAATGTCGTACAAAAATCCCTCACGTGACCTGGTCCTAGGTGCCTAGGGACAGGATCGTTTAGGGACTTTTGAGAAGGCGCGATGATATGGCGCCAAGTGATGCCGTGGCGCCAAAGTTGGTTTGTGGCGCGTTGAATCTTCAGTCCCCGCCGACCGCTGGTCGTATGATGTCTCCGCAGTGAGTTTAGTATTTGTTGGCGAAAAGTCGTGCACTAGTAGTGGTGTGGCATGTCGGCTTTTGGTCTCGGTGAACTCTGGTGGTGCGAGACCCGTATTTCTGAAGAATTCAGTGGTTCTGACGATCGAAATATTGAAGTGGCGTAGTGCCTCGGCAATGCAATTTGCGAACCGGCGCTGTGCAGCAACGTCATCACATCGCACATGCACTTTTACTTGACGGGCGTCGTAGGGGGAGGTATTGTACGTGTTCTTCGCCACGACTTACGTTACGTAGGTAACATAATGCTTAGGTGGTGTTTGCTCATACCTGTTCATGCGTCCTTGAAATGGGACAGCGCATGTTTTCAATCGTGTTCAGCGCTAGTGCGCCATTCGTGACTTCATGTGATTTACTTTTATTGTGGGCTTTGCGACAGTTATCGCGTAGTGCTGTGAACTTAACGGAGCTTTAGTGACATCACATGGTCTGCCAGAATTCCACGAACTAAAATGCACAGTAGATGTTTAATATTATTCGTACTGAAGGCTCGATAAGCACTGTGACGTCGAGCTTAATACTGTGCCATTATGCTCAGCTGCATCTCTGCCCGTTTTTCGCGCTCTTAGATTTAGCAATGGGATGCAAGGTTCTGTGTAAAGTTGGGACGAATGAATGTGTATATGTGCGTCTTCAATAACTTCACCGGAACACTTTTGTGTAATGCGATGAAGTAAACAGTGTATTGCGGTGACGGGATGTATGGCAGCCCTAGTTCCAGCTTTGATGTCCCCGTTACCCTGAAGCTACTGCCCCGCCCGTTTTACTATAATCTCACGTGCTCTTCAACTCTCTATTTGCCACTATTTTTATTTTCACATGCTGAATGGTCCCACCGCAATACATATATGTAGTGAGGTGAAGCTTATTAACGTTGCCAAATGCTTTGACAGTGTCAGACCTAACAGCTTTAGAATGACATGGCCAATACAACAGCCCAGACCTTCACTTTAACAATTTTATTAGAACTGTCAAACTAATCTTACAGCACAGAAAAACAATGTAAACCCCTCAAGAGTTGATTAGCAAGTAATACTGGAAAGCACAAGTCTAGTGGAAAGGGTGTGGTGAAATGCTTTAAAACATTCACCCGAAACACCTTAAAGTGCTTGAAAATTTCTAGCATATTGATGCAGTTTGATCAGACTTACTGCGATATTGGTTGCTTTACAATGAAAATAATAGTATTTGATAAGAGGATGCAAGCGACTCATGTGCTGATTGGTTATGCAAACCACATGGGTCCCAGAAATACGCAAACAGGGTTCTTGTTTACGCATGCTGCTTGCGTCCACTATTCTAAAGCTCTCTAATGTCAGCAGTATAAAGAGAGGCTGTAAAAATATGGCTTTGAACTTCCCAACTCCAATTTTGTTTCTTCTATACTCGTACAACCTGAACATCACGTTGTTGTGGGAGCATCTGCCTAGCTCATTGCCACATTTTGCGACAAAAGCAGTGATCACTCAGTTAGAGTTGCCTGTCCTAATATTACTCCTAGAATTCTTTAAAGAGTTCATTCTTTAAGCACGAAGTGTGTCATGCCCACCTAGAAAATTAACCACGCAATAAGCTACTAGAATTAACTAAAAAATCAGCAGTCTTCTGAAGTCAGCTTGATTTGCAACTCCTAAAATTGGCTGTTATTGAATTAGGGGAAGGAAAGAACAGCTTAAATAAACATGTCTGATCAGAAAGTTGTGGTGGTGTGCTGCAGGCTAAGGCAGTGAAAGGAAGCGGTTTGGGCATTGGTCTACCGCTCTCCCAAAACTAGGCACCGCAGCCGAGGCGACTTCACTTGGCTTTGACACTTTGAAATTTCTTTCCCGAGCACAGAATACTCAGTCAAGGTGACCTCAATGCACATCACCCACAATAGGGATGCAAAGACGTACGGCCAAGAGGATGCCGCCTTGATGAAGCAGACACCACAGACCTCCAATTAACAAATGACACCAACTATCCCAACTGCCACACCCTCCATTAAAGCCAGCATGGGCAACTGGGGCCTTCATCCAGAGTGTCAGTGCGACTCTGTCCCAAGAGGCAGCGACCATTATCCAGTATAGCACTTGATGTAGGAGTGAAAATGCGCCACATTCACAAAATTAGGGTTTCGGGCTGGGACCATTTCCGTGATGCACTTGAGTCTGCAGAATGTGAAAGTGTTGAAGAATCGCTAGCAACGCGCATCCTTTACAAACTGCAGAGAAACATGCGAACTAGAGCTTACTGGGGCAACATCCAGCCCTGACAAGCACCTGCTACAACCTTGGGGTGAGCAAGCCAAGCTGCATACTGCGTACTTAAATTACGGCTGCACGCAACAAACCCTGATCAATGTTCTGCACAAGACTAAGAAGGCAAGATGTCATAGTAAGAAACTTGCAGAGACTAGTGGATGGACCACTCTGTGTCATTTCAATGTATAGGTCTCGGTAAGATGCGACACATTCTCGGCTACAACAGGATGAACCAAATACTGTAATACTATTGAAAACACGCTGCTCAATCATCCGTGCACATCTGAGTAAATTGAGGAACAAGCTGCAGATGCTTTCCCCGACCACCTCTCAGTGACTGACCGTCACCAGAGTTGTACTACGCACCTTAATGACCACTTGCCAAGGAAGAAATGGAAAGCCTCTTTACGATGGCACAACATGTTGATGGTCTCGAACATGTCAACACTTAAAACGCACATGGCAAAGATGGAGTCATTTTGCAGATGTTGAGAAATCTTGCCGAAACGAGGAAGCAAGCACTATTCCTTGTAATCAATGAAATCTGGAATATTGGAATTCCCCACAAAGTGGAAACACTTGGCCATGGTGCCACTACCGAAACCAGGCAAGAAACATGACACCATAGCCAACCTTTGATCAGTCTCAATCACATTGACAGTGTGCAAATTGACTGAATATGTCTCGCGAGGCTGAACCAGTATATGGGAAAGACAAGACTATTTCCACCTGTGCCAGATTGGGCTCTGGCCTAAGGTCGACACGTGCGACAATAGCCTCTTTCTGCGTCAAAGCATCGCCAATACCAGCCGCTTTGGAGGAAAGATATATGGGTTCTTAGTCACAGTCGAACCAAGAAGAATGTCGAGCACAGTCTGCAACGAGGAGGTACTGGTGGCCTTTCGTGAAGCCTGCCCAGGCATTAGGGTTGCCAGTGTTGCCAAAGCCTCTTTTGCAACCAAATGTTTTAAATATGAAGTTACAGTAAACAGCCAAAGAACTTTTACCAACTGCACAGGTGGAAATGCAGGTAAAACCCGGACCAGCAGATTTGGTTGCAGGAGTGATTCGCTGGTGAGCTAAGAAGGTGACTTAACAGATGGTGATATGGTATACTGAAATGCGCAGTATGTATATGTACTGTAAGACTGAAACAGATGAATTTTCTCCAAAGCAATATCAAGCTCATCCTTCTTCTTCAGGATGCCACTCATGTGCTTTAGGCAAGTGTGGACAGGGTTATATAAAGCTACATAGGCAAAATGATACAACTAGATACAGCTGTTAAGCGTTAATATTTTTCTGTGCTAAATTCTTGATCATTGAACTCATTCGAGATCATTAACTGTAGCACCAAAGTAGTGGACCACTACCAGAACAAAGGCATGTAGTGTACCCATCTCAATTCTTGTGCTTATGCCAGTCTTCTTTTTTACAGCATGGGTTAACTCCCTTGGTTGTTCTGATGTCTACTGGTGTTGTTACTGGAATTCCCAAATTTCTTGCTAGAATATTGCAAATAAAGTTCTCATTGTGCTGCGAGGATTCAAACATATGATCAAAAGATTGGCAGTCCACAATTCTATATTTCAGTCACTCCGCTGAATGTACAGTAGTGGTGAATACTGATCCTGGAGAGCGCAATCAAGCCAACAGGTGCCATGATTGGCTAAAAGCTGCTCAATGTCTGCGTACTGTATATACAGCTGGCGTCCAAGCCTTCAAGTTCTGACACATTACCTTCCCACTTAAAAAGGCAGGCCTATGTTAATTTTTCTTCAGACATGTAATGACAGTGATTGGGTGCATCTGCTTCATTAATTTTCATCTAGTGCTTGGCTTCTCAGATTTACTGGATGGGGCTGTTGCTGTCTCGTTTTCGTCAAGCACAGCGCGAGACCTAGCAATGAGTAGCCCAAATATAGATTTGAGAAAACCAAAACAAATTCAGCAGTAAGAGCTAAAGGGTTGTTTTGGTGGAGACCAGTGGCCAAGTCCGGATATGAAAGAAGTGGAAGAAAAGTCGAGTCTTTCCACTTCAACACAGGGAGCCACAACTCCCACAAATAAATACGATTCGTACTTATTTTACTTTTCTAAAGGAGATTACTGACTTCCATTGGCAAGTGTTCACTTCAACAAACACCGAATGAAGAAACCTTCCTGCGCATATTTCACCAGCTACTGCATCATTGTTTTCCTTTATGAGTGAAACTGCGATTTTCTTATGCCAAAATTTGCCCAATTTTGTGTTTTGCAGTAGGATCTCAGTTGTGCTATTAAGGCACTTAAATACTCGTGAATAGTAGTAGAGAAAAAAATAAAAGTAAGAAAGCAGTGGCTTTTTGTGCGTAGACTATGCATACACCATGGCCATTTCTTCCCTATCTGGTAAACCATTCTAATCAAGAAAAGCTTATACACAATTATTGTGCAAAGTCAGACCACAACTAAACCGGAGGTATCCTTGGTAAGCAAAGTATATTTATTTGGTCACATTTTCTGCTGCCCTGCTATTGGGCTTTCTTTCCTGTTCAGCTGTACAGGTTCATTAAGAAGTGACGAGACAGACTGACAATTTTTTCATTAAGTGATGAGACAGACTGACAATTTTAATCGTTGAAAGACTTAGTGAAAAATTTCTTGTGTTGTTTTTTCTGGGTTTCAGACTCTGCACATTGCATTTTCAGAAATGTTTTCCTTGTTTTTGTTTTTTTTTTCGTTTAGTTTATGGGGAGGGCATGTAAACATCTTTTACACCATGTCAAGTATGTGGTGCCATAGAGTGTTCTTGGATGAAGTGTTGCCCTTTGATTCTGTACAATATAATGTCTGTTTTCTGTGTCCAAGGCCGTTTTACATTTGAGTGTGAGTGTAGCATTTTGCTAAGTTTTACCTCCGTCACCAAAGCTTGAAAGTTTGCTGCCCACTGCTGGAGGCATACTCGCACATGACATTTTTTTTTCAATAAAAGGAAGTTTGTCACTTATCCTGTGCACTGGTTGTCTTTCTCTTATTGAATTACAATTTGTTGCCTATTTTTGCTCTTTTGTTGCATTTCAGATTAGGAATGGCTATCATAGTTGACATCAATTAACCATATTGCACACAATATGGATGATATGTACTTGCAGTGTATTGCCACCATAAATATAATAAGTAGAAGTTAATAATTCACAAATAGCGCCTTTGCATGGTGGCGCAGTGATGGACTGGGGCTATAAGGCACCAGCGCTGCAGGTAGCGCTGCTTGTGCAGAATATTGTTCAACTCCAAAACACTGCTTTCAAACATCATTGTTATTATGTGCATTTGTATAGCTCCAGTTCTTTTGAACAACACACATCTGGTGGAAGAATAGCTTGCACCTGCAGTTGGGGCCAATGAATAGCCAGATTTCTGCCCGTTTTCATGTTATTAGCATGTTAGTAAAGGCAGTCGTTTTATAGTGACATGTTTGCCCAGTGTAGAAGCTGCTGCGGGGTGTCAGAATTTCGTACACATCTTCAGCTTTGTAGGGGACACAGCATATGGCACATAGTTTGTCACAAGCCGTGTCTTCGGGGCAAGTTGAGTTGACCCACTTGCAAAGGGAGAACCAAGCTTGTTGGATATGAAGTAAACCACCTGTACACTCAGTGGCCTTCTTCATATTGTGTGACATATGTGGTTATAGCGACCCTTGTTCTATGCACTTCTTGTCCAGCAGCGGTCTTTTGCTTTTGAAACACTCAGGATAGCTTTCAGCAAGCTGGACAGGAATAACACTGAAAAACCAGCAGATGTTAATCATTGCACTTATCATGCAAAGCTTCATACAGTATGATGAGGGTGTTCCTCAAGGCCTTGTAGCACATGTCACGAGTTTGGAGCAACCTGATGCATAGCACTTTTTTGATCGCATGCTATAGGTTTAGCAGGTGTGGCCACGGTTGAAGTGCAGTGCAAGGTCAACAAAACAGATATCTATGAGCAGAATCCTGGTAAAGGAGACCCTGGGAAAACTAGTGGGAAGCCTGTTGAACATCTGGTTGACCCACTTGCTGGCTCCATCAGGCAAAGTATGATAAAGAGAAGGAAGTCATCAACATATCAGAAGGTTTTTACATATAAACACTGTGCTAAGGTCATAACATGCCAACAAGTCTCAGTGCGCAGGCTATGCACGACCAACCACATATGCCTTCTGTTCGGACAAAGAACTGCTCATTGTAACTGACGAGGATGGAGTGGGCAAACAACAAAAACAGCAGCTCCATTAATCTGGTTTCACTGGTATCAGCAGTGTTTTGTAAGTGTGCACCGCCATACTCCCCAATATTTTCTTGGGTGACACCAGCAAGGACCAGCTTGAGGCAAGGGGTAATAGACGTCTTTACAAGCTAAAAATGCATGCATGCATGGACAGAGCATTGTGTCCAGAAAGTAGGCCTTTCACAGGCGCACTGGAGAAGGAACAGATTATTGACAGTGGGCAAAGAGAAGCTTCTCTGCTTGTTTTGCGATTCTGCGAACGAGGCGGAAAGCGTTGTCCATCTTTGCGATGATCTTGCGGTGAGCCGTTCAGTTCCCGCCGTTGAATTCGACAAACATGCCCAGGACCCGAATAACGTTGAACCCTGGTTATCACCCCCCGTCACAACTGCGAAGACTGATGCTGCTTTCGGAGACTGGCTTCCAATCTTTAGGTCGGGCTCCTGTCTCTTTTCTGTAAAGCAGAAGCTCCGACTTGGCGGGGGAGCATCGAAATCTGGTGAGGCGGAGATACTCGTCGATCACGTCGATCGCCTCCTGCATGACTTCTTCGACTCTGCCCTCGCAACCGCAGGAGCACCATATGGTGATGTCGTTGGCGTAGATGGTGTGCTTGACGTCCTCGACACGTGCCAACCTCCCAGAAAGACCAATCATACAGTGTGGGGATGCGTGACTCTCACGTGTCCCCTGATATCTTGTTTTCCCGCATAGCTCCTGTCTTCGGCAGTGCGGCTTCGTCGCGTGGCCTGGCGCCCGCAGTGGTCGGAGTGGTTGAGGCGCAGTGCGAGAGATGGCGCGAGTGTTGCGCTGCTAGCGCCGCCTCACGGCAGGGTTACTTGGGGGTGCGGGAAAGATAAGGGGCCCTTGGGCGGCGGGTCGGCGAGTGCCGCGGACGTCCCGGGCGTGCACCGATCCATGCTTCTGCGAGACCGTCTCGCGTGGCCGCCTTCGAACGCGCCACCGTTCGCGTGACCGTACACGTGAACGACCAGGCGTTGGGATCCAGAATGGGGTGAACATATTCGCTCGCTATCCGGTCGCGGCGAGTCGGACTTCTAGATTTGTGGCGCGCCCATCGGCATGTTTTGTGGATAGCAACTCGGCTAGCAGGCATTGATCTATGAAAGGTGCAATCTGTCCCTTGTGATTGTTTGCACTACTGTGTTGTCGTTCCTTTGTCTCAAGAGCATGGGTGTGAGAACCCCACAACAGATGTCAAACAGTGTGGGGGAGATGACGGCGCCCTGAGGAGTGCCCCGCCCACCGAGGGGCACATCTTCGGAGAGGAAATCTCCAATGCCAAGCTTGGCCTTCCCGTCCAATAGAAAAGAGCTAACGTAGCTGTGGAATCTGGAACCGAGACCCAGGTCTGAAATGGTCTTGACGATGAAGGTGTGGAGCCTTCAGAAGTCCAGACGGAGCAGAGCCTTAACGTCTCTGCAACGGCCATCCACAATCTGGTGCTTGATTAGTTTCATAGCATCCTGCGTCGACAGTCCAGTGCTGAAGCCGATCATGTTGAACGTGTAAACCTCGTTGCCTTTGGGGTACCCGTTGAGCCTGCTGAGGACGACGCGCTCCATGACCTTGCCGACGCATGAGGTTAGAGAAATCGGCTTGAGGTTCTCGATGTTCAGGGCCTTGCCGGGCTTGGGAATGAGCAACGTGCAGGCCGTCTTCCTTTCTGCAGGAACAACGCCGCTCTTCCAGGACTCGTTGATCTTGTCGGTCAGAAAGACGATCGACGCGTCGTCGAGGTTTCTCGACATTCTGTTGGTGACTCAGTCCGGACCCGGCTCAGACTTGCGGTTGAGCGCGAAGATGGCCTGTCTGACCTCGGCAACGGACAAGTCTTCGTCCAGCTCGGGGAGAGGAAGGCCTCGGTAGTTCGGGATCGAGTTGGGTCACTGGATGCCCGTCGCGACGGACGGGCAGGTACTTCTGTATGAATTCTGAGACGCGTTCATCGACCATGTGAGACCTGGTGGCTTCGTGAAGGGCCCGGGCCAACGTATGCCTCTGATTTGACTTTGAGCCGCTTTCCTCGAGAATGTGCTGCAGCATATCCCAGGATTTGCCGTTGCGCATCTGTCCGTCGATGGATTCGTAGAGCTCGTCCCACTACTGCTGGCATAGCACCTTCCAGTGGTCATCCATGGCCTTGTTGAGCTCCGAGATCATCTTTCGGAGTCTGCGATTGAGCCTTTGACCCTTCCATCGGTGGAGCAGGGCGTTTTTGGCCTCGATCAGGTGGGCGAGTCAGCTGTCCATCTGCTCGACGTCGAGATCGGTTCCCACTTTCTTGGTGGCCGCGGAAGCGTCGTTCCGGATGCCTTCGCACCATTCTTCGAGAGTGGCGGGTGCCCTGGCTCTCCCGGGTTCTTCGCGAATCTTGCGAAAATGGTCCCCATCGATCAACGTGAACTCCCTGACCCTTCTCCGAGATACCTTGCAGTTGGTCTCGAGAATGTAATGGTCGCTGCTGCACTCCATGGCGATGTTCTCCCAGCCCACGTCCTCGACGTTCCTGACGAAGGCGAGGCCGGGTGTCGAGTCCCGGGTGACCGAGTTGCCGATGAGCGTAGGAAAATCCTTGTCAGTGACCAGAGTGAGGTCATTTTTGGTGGCGTTTTGCAACAGGTTGCGCCCCTTGGTAGTGTCGTAGACGTCACCCGATGCCGTACGGTGCGTTGAAGTCGCCGACGACGACCGAGCGGTCGAGGGCCGGTCAAGTCGGTCGCTTTCTTGAGGATGGTCTTGAACTGCTGGCGCGAGTCCCTGGGGTTGCTATATATACTGAGCACGCTGTTTCTGCGCTGACTCCGTTGCTGTACGCCGAGCAGGATCTCAACCATGACATATTCGATTCTACCACTCACCAGCTTGAGGTCGTGGGTGAGATGAGTCAGCCTTTTATCGATCAAGGTGCAAGTCCCTCACCTCCTGGGCCGGCCCGACACGGCCCTGTAGCCCTGAAGCGAGGCGGCGGAGTCTAATGTTTCCTGGAGAGCAATGACTTGAGGTTTGACAGCGGAAGACCTGAAAAACTGTTTCAGAGGGGCTTTCTTGTTAGAATATCCCATGTAGTTCCATTGCCAAATGCGAAAACTCTCTTTGGATCTATCCATTATGGCTAACCTGACGGACTACCACTTAACGGGGCAGTTAGGGCTGCGCAAAGACTGGGACCTCCTGTCACCGCGCTGGTGGGATAATGAAGTCCAGCTTCCTTTAGTATGGCGGGAACGGTTAGTGGTTGTACGACGGAGGCGCATGAAGCCATTCGCGCCTCAATGGCGTCGATGTGATCTGCGAGAGCTCCGAGGCCCCTGTTGGGGTCCCCGAGCGCAACCTGAATTTGGCGAACGCTATCGGTGAAGAAACTGACGCTAGCGGTTACCTGTTGCGGCCGTCTGTCAGCCCAATGAGAGTTTGCTTAATCTCGCTGATTTCTGCGGACAACGCTCCCGATTGACATGTTTGTTTGACTACTTCCCGGCGTTTGGAGGACGTCGCAGTACCGCCTACCGGAGCTCGGATTAGGGTCTCGGTGGCCCTTACTGACGCACCGTTACCCAACACATTCGAAACGAGTTTCCTGATCTCTGCCATTATGTCAACTAGCCTCTTGATCGTGTTCTTGAGGTCGTCGTTCTCTTTGCGTAAGCGATTGACTTCCTCGTCCCTAGCTTGCTCTTTGGGCGGGTCGTTACGAGGTGCCGGAGCAGCCTCGGTATTGGCGCCGGGCTTGGGACCAGCCAGATCGGTCCAAGTGAGGGTCGGCTGCTTCCCGCAGCCGACCCTCACCCAAAGTAACATTTCTATACAAACGAGGGGGGGGGGGCTACCTTTACTAGTACAAATGTGAATAACGCCCACTATTCGCCATAAGAACGCGTAATCCCACAAAAGAGAAATGAAATAAAGTGTATTTTACAGGTACACCTGTGCGATACACCTCTCCTTTACTTGACAAACAAAGAACCACGCCAAATGGACTCGCGCAGGAAGAACACTGCCAAGAACAAGTAAAGATGCGAAAGTGTAAAATAAAAATTACTTTAACAGAATATAACTTCAAAAACAGCAGTTGGCAACAAAGGCACACGGACCGCGCGGAGTTGTGTTACTCCGCCAGCCAATGTCAGAAGCATGGAGGAAGGAAACTGAGGAGAGGCCCTACCCCCTCCGCGCGCTAGGAGAAAAGTGTAGAGGAAATGACGTAGTAGGTTCTCCTCTTTTTTGCTGTTTTTTATTTCTTTGCTGTAGCGGCCACGCCTTTCGGGCCACAATGGCGGCTTTGTTATTGTTCTGTGCGCTCACACGTGTTGCTGCGTAGGTTTCGTACCGTGGCAAAGGCGCCGTGCGGGCAGGTTTGCGTTGGTCTCTGTGTTTTGTTGCGCTGCGTTATCTGGACCGTGCTCTACCGGATGTTGCTGTGGCCAGGTGGGACAAGAGGAACTAAAGTTCGTGAAATGAACGCGCATGCAACGCTGTACGCAATGTACCGCGCCACGGCAATGGCAACGGACGAAGGAATATCCGCGGAAAATGTTGCCCTCTTTCGTGGAATCATGCTAACGTGCTAACGATTGTTTAGTATTGCTGCGGAGCGCGCGCGTCCGAGCAGCACAGTTGCGTGCAGCGCGGCGTGGTTTCGCGAGAAATGTAAACAAGAGAGGAGAGCTGGACCGATAGGCGGAGCAACGCCATGAGCAACGCCAACTTCCGGCTTCACTTTAGCTTCACAAAGAGTGACGTCAGGGCCTCTCCTGAGTTTCCTTCCTCCGTGGTCAGAAGCAAACAAAATCGTCGTCATGCGGCCTTTTCAAATGGCGTCGTACTTGATACCTCCGGAGCGTCTGCTGTTCTTCAGAAGTTTTTTCATCGGCGGAAACAATGAGGTGTGCAACAGACATGGACAAAATATATCGAGTCGGAGCATTTCACCCTTCAAAAGTCTGCTGTGCAGTTAATTTCACTGCAGAATCCGTTTTACTCATGAAACTTCACTACCAACTGAAGTGAAACTTCACAACAAATACTTGTAGCGAAGCAAGCATGTTATTTCAGTTCAATAATGAATTAGGCATTCGCCATTCCACTATAATAGGCGAGGGGAAAGGTATAAAATTACGCGGTAATAATTTTATTTTTGTAGTTACCGCGTTATTTGGGTAACAGAAGAGGTTTGAAGTACGAATTATTTGTAGCCCCGCGGAGGAATAGTGGCTGGTGGTTATGAGGGCGTGGGCGGGGCTTCATTGCCTACTTGAGAGGAAGCTTTAGCTCGGGTGCTCCTATCTAAATACATGTAAAAGGAGAATTCGTTTTTCTCAGCAACAACTGCACCAAATTTGACTAGGTTTGTTGCACTTAAAAGAAAAAATTCAACTCTAGTGAGTGTTTGTTTCAAATTTTTGCTTTATATCGTCAATTTTTATTAAAAATTATCAAAAATCGAAAATTTTCAGGAAACGAGACTATTCAATTCAATTCAATTTTATTTCCAGAATTACAAGTGTTCTGGTGGATACCAAAGGCTAAAAGCTGTTGGAAAACAGCTTGACTAGGCCGATGGTCCATTACAAGGCATACATGGTGGTTGCATCAAAATTGTAACATTGTTAGACACTCAGAATAAATTAATTAAAAATGCACAATAACAAGACCGAAAATAATATAAAGACTAAGAGAAAAGACATAATTGATACATCAGAAAAATGGAAGTATGTGTGTAAGGGTTACTAACAAAACTAATACAAGTCGCTCTGATATAGAGAGTAGATAATACAGACTAAAAAATGAAAAAAAAAACATTCGATACACCAGAAGATATAAATACATGTGTATGGGTTACAAAATTAGTAATACGTACAGTTGTCTCTGAAAGAACGATAAACAATCACTGATCACATGTTTACAAAATGCATTCGCAGTTCCTTCGATGAAGAGGTATATGTACCTTTATATTTATTTAATATATGTGGTAGATTATGTTGTAATGACTGTAGGCTATATTTATTACGAAACCACGGGACATACCATATATCACTATTTCTTGTATTGGAAGAATTGAATTTTGGTGGCAAAGATGCAGTAGACGCTAGGAAATTTTTGAAGGCAGTATTTGAGAAATAAAATGAATTTAGAAGGCGAAACGTGTAGAAATATTCTATTTTTATAATTTTATGCTTTAAGAACGCTGGCTGCGTTGTCTCCAGATAACCCATGTTGTCAATGTGCCGATTCATTTTCTTTTGCAAAGAAAGGATTTTCATAATGTTAGTCTTTCCTGTAGTCGCCCACACTAAGCTACAGTAATTTAAATGGGAAAAAAATAAGGCATAATAAATGTTCAGTTTTGCTTTGGTTGGAAGAAGACGCCGACATCGAGACAGAACGCCTGTGATAGCAGACATTTTTGTGCAGATATTTTCAATATGTTTATCCCAAGTAAGGTGCGAGGAAAAAGTGACCCCTAATATTTTATGTTCATCCACAACTTGCAGTTCTTTACCCGCGCACACTAAGGTTTGATTACTAGTAATAACTTTATTTTTTGCGCGAAATAACATTACTTTAGTTTTCGTAGGGTTTATTTTTAGGCAATTAGCGACTGACCATTCAGATAGCTTATTGAGTAGACAGTTACATTTTTCCATTAATTCTTGTGAATTCGGACCAGAAATGAGAAGATTAGTGCCATCGGCATACACGATAAATTTTACGGTTGTATCAATATTAGCAATGTCGTTAATGTAAAGGTTAAAAAGCATAGGACCTAGTACGCTCCCTTGTGGCACGCCATTTAGTAAAGGAACAAAACTTGCCTTGTCGTGTTTTATACATACTGATACATCAAGTTTACAACTCTGTCTTTCGGCAACTAAAAATGATATCACAATTCTGTTAATTGCATCTAATAGTACATTTAAAGCAGACAAAAGTGTTATGTATGAATCTCAAGAAAATTTAGTAATATGGGAATACACCTTTTGCAGAACCCTTGTAAACAACGCAACAAATTCACATAATATGCAAAATGATATATCGAATTCGCCCGCTTTGAATGGTCTAATGGATGCCCTTTACAGAACCGCGACATCTGTTCTTGATGCAGCGTAATGAATTTGTAAACTTCGTGCTTCTACTTTTTTAAAACTGTCGAATATTTGAAAATCTTTTTAACAAAATTCAGGCACTACATCGAAATTCCACTTCAAACAGTCACTAGAATTTAACTGTCTCTCTCAAATGCAACAAATTTAATTAAAATCGGCTCAGGGGTTATCTCAGAAAAACGTTTTTGCGTTTTACGTGTATTTGAATAGGCCGCCTTGCAGTTGGGGCCGAGCTAAAGCTTCCTCTTAAATTGTATCCGACTATAGTAGCGTTTTTGAATTATCTCTGGAAGAAATATACAGAAATATATATTTGCAGAACAATCACAGTTCTTTTGGATCCCTCGTTTACTGCTCTAACAAGTTAAGGGCACGCACCCAAGGCGGGCCCCCCTGGCCCCCCCCCCCCCCCCCCCCTTGGTTGCGTGCCTGATTTGGGATCGTACCTATGCAGAGCGTCTGGGTTTGCTTCTCCGCATCCCCTGCAGATGGCGTCGTTGGGCGAAGGGCAGACGTCGGAGCGGTGCTCGAGTCGGCCGCAGCTGTAACACACGTCCATTTGCTTGCGGAATAAAGTGCACCTGATTATAGTGCCGCCGTACGAGACAAAATTTGGCACCCGGTACCCCTCGAACAGGACCACCACGGTGCCGGTGTTCTTGAATATTTTTGCGCCCAGCGCCGTGGGGTTTCTCGCGTTGACGAGATTTTTGTCGATCACCGCGGGCCCGTCGGTAAGGGAGACGCCTCAGATGACGCCCTTGCACGTGGAGTTGTGGGCGGCCTCGTAAGCGCCCACCTCAAAACGTTGACCGGCAACGGAGATGCCCTCGATGCTGATGTAGCGTGCAGCATTGTCCCTGTTGGGTATGCTGATCACCAGTATATTTTGTTGAAACTTGGGACACATCGTGTCGGTGTCCCGCGACGCCGAATCGAACCCGGCAGCCTGCCATATGGCGTCGGTGACTGCGGTAGGTCCGAACTTGCCGATACACAGGCCTCCCGTGGGTCGCATCACGACCTTTGCCTCCTCCTTGGGCAGCGGAGGCATCCTGCCCCCTCTAATGATCTTGCCTTTAATACCCGCGCGGTCGGCGCGGTCCCGAGCTTTCGAACCGGCGTTATGCTGAACGTCGATCACACTGGCATTGGCCGCGTTTCTCATTCTCATTGAAGAACCTCTGGCGGAAAGGAGCTGCCACCCGGAGTCCTTAGTGAAGTCCTCGGGGGCTAAAAACACCCCTTACCCCTCAAACTCCATCACAAAGTCGCTGCAAAAGCCTCCGACGAGAAGAGGCGGGCGAGCGATTTCTCGCCGCGCGAACCCTAACACGTTTAGGCTCAACACACAGTAACGGCGTATTCAAAAGAGAAACGGCAAGAAATATCACACAAGTCCAGCCACCCATAAAAGTCGGGTATCGGCGTGTTCCTTTTGACTTGACGGACCCGAAAATGTAGAAAGTTCAGGGGTTCAGACTCGTGATCGAAACATCCGAAAAGTTGGCAAAAAGCAGGACCCCGGCGAACCACGTCACATGTGGCTCAAACCCATTGCCCATTACCGAGTGCCTGAATAAACATTTATTGGGTCCAGCAAAACACGATGTAAAGATTCTTGTTGCTATTTAACGAACCTTTTTCACGGCGACATGGGTCCCTGTAAACGCGGATCTAAGCAAGTGCTGCTTTGAGAAGAGACTTTTTGACGCCGCTTTGGAGTACTGGATATGTGCCACTCGGTCTCCAATGAACCGCTTTGATGCCACCCTGGATCACTGGGCATGTGCCACAAGGCCAGTCTTCAGTGAACGTCTTTGACGCCCACTTAGGTAACTAGGTGCGTACCACTGGGAATGTGTCGCTCTAGATTGCCGAAGGATATCCCTTACGTTTCTCCGATGCTGAGTGGAATCGAAACAACGTCACAAGGGCTCCTCAAAAACACCAACCCGGTGCATTAGCAGTCTGCGCAACAAGTGCAGTGGGTGTGCGCCGCTTTTCAATGAGCCTCTCGCCAACTTGGGTCTCATTTTTGAAGCCTCGAAAGTGAGGGGCCGATGCAAGTGAGGACTCTTATTCCGAATGATTGTGCTGCTGGAGAGTCGTGGCTGTTGCGCCGAGGCGCACCAGTTCCTGAGAGAATTAACGCACGGGTGCAAATCGGTTCTGGTGAACAAGTTCCTAGCTGTCATTCAATATAAACTCCCCGTTTTGGGACAGCCTGTAAGTCTGCAAACTTGAGTCAGGCAAGGAAAACATTTTTTTGACAGACCCATTAAAACTGGGTGCCCAATGTAGTACCACACTTATCTTCAACGAACACGGCAGATCTAGAAATATGTTTAGGTCTATGTGAAGCATGCCGTTCCTTTAAATGTTTCAGTATTGTTCTCATGATAGTGCACCGGATTACTGAAAGCAGCCGTTTATATTGCAGAAGCTGCTTAGTTGAGCGGACGTACAGTCGGGAACGGCATTACATTGAAGGTATGAAATATAAGACAAGCGTAACATGTTTTTGTCAGTAATCAGACTCGAGAATAATTTCTTTCGTTTACACCACTAGAAAAAAGCCGAAGGACGCAGCTAACTTCCTTTTTTTTCTTGTTCTTTTTCAATTGAACAAATATCTAGCGTTTTACGTCTGGCGATATCCTTACGAGGCACCCTGTTGAGTTCTCACCACCCAGCTGGGGCTCTTTAACATGCACCTAAACAGAATTACGAATTGCGAATCGAATTCTGCGACCTGGTTTGGGCCCGTGAGCTCGAGATTAGCAGCGCAACGCCATATCCGCTTAACAGCGAAGGTGTTAAGGGCTACTTTCCCCACTATCACGTCCGCGTGCAGAAAAAATCCCGAAGACAGTACAATACCGGGCCGACCCGCGGCAGAGGTGCAGTTCGCCATTAAGGGGCCCCCATACACAGCTTCGCTGGCGATCCTTCACAGAGTGGAAGGGCACTGAGTTTTGTTGTTGTCAAGCATGGACTCGACATAAAATTTCACGCGGCTTACGGACCAAAGATTAGCATATATGATGGCTACCTAAAACTGTTTTCGGCTCCCGAGTGCCGTCCGCAATAAAAAAGAACCGTGCCAATTACTCCGCGTTCTTTTACGCGAGGGAGACGGTAACATGAATGGTATGTTGCACTGCAGTTTTTTTTTTTCTTTTTCTATCAGAGTACTTCCAGTAAATTTGAGTACAGGGTGCCGGATGGGGCCGATATGTTTTATTTGTTTGAAGCGGCAAGCAGGACGTTTACATATGTTTTCTTTTTTTTTTCTGGCTGCGCTTCGCAAGACCTACTGATGAAAAACTATATGCGCAAGAATATACACGAGGGATACATACTGCTTCAAGAACAAGAAACAATGTTTGTTCTCCAAAGGGAAGCGTGCACTAACATAGTAGAATGAAAGTCGACAGTGCGGCCGCAATGCACGCGCAGTCACCGAGCAGCATTAAAAATCAGTAATATGAAATAAAGGAGAGAAACAAAGGCATCTATTTCAAGGCATAAATACATGTCATATACAATTATAAGCACCACTTGGGCGGTCTGATCGTAAACAGTGCCGTTGTAGGTGGGAAGAGTACTTCGCACCTGGGGGTGCCGCGTCCCAGAGATTACATGTACGCCTCAACCCAACATCATCCGATACATTGACCCCGGCACTCCCCTTCTACCCGGGCTGACTGGGCGGGGGGCTTTAGTTCGGGCCAACGGTCCTTCCCGGACAAGGGGGCTGTTGTGGTGCAGCACAACTGAGTTATTGCACACAACACACAGACAGCCATGTCGGTCTTACAGGACACAAGCCTGACTGACCCTCGGACTGCCTTGACGCAAAAGAGGTCAAGGCATACAACCATGGAGACCACCAAAGCCATCCGCGGAGCAGCGCGACTACACGAGGGTGTGCCACGACCGGTTGCATCTCTGGGCTCCACTGAGCCAAACAAAACCCCGTAGAACGACTGGTACACACGGCCGAGTCGAGCGACTTTAGGAGCATGCGTCATAACTTAATGGAGAGCTTTCCACCTGATTCATCAAGAATAACGGCAGGACGAGCCCACACTTCGAGAAACTTCTTGTCGCCCAAGCGATGCCGCCCCCGGGTGAAATGTAACCAGACCTCCTTTCGTGCTTTCGCAAGCACTTCGTGAAGGCCCGGCGCCCGTCCCCCGAAAATTGCATCACAGCGTGCCAACCAAACTTGGTATGAGCACTCGGCGAGAAGAAGCACGAACTGGTTGATCGCCTGATTAGGCAAAGGGTGTAAGAATCGAACCGTCTGATATGGAACACCTGGAAGCTTAAAGAGACTAGCAATCCTTTGGAGAAGAGCTGCAGGAAGCAAACACTGCGTAAAGATATGAACCGAGTCCTCACGACCGCCACAAAAGGGGCACACTCCACGAGCCGGGACGGCTGTGAGGGGCCTGTAACTCAACGGCAGACACCCTCGCGCCAGGCGGTACATGAACGTAGCTCGCCTAGCGTCGAGGCAACTGGCCGTGATGAGCTTCCAGTTTGGCCTGCGGACGGACAGATCGTACCTTTCGCTATGCGGGGGGAGACCTGGGGTGAGCATATCGACTAATTCTTGTAGTTGAAACTACGTAGATGCCGGGGTGTACCTTGCGGAGGCTTACCAGAGAAATGGCAGCCACCGCATAAATGGTGGACGGGGAACCTGAGCGAGGCACACAGTGGGAAAATGTGCTCTGCGAAAACAAGCGGAGTAGAGTGCTAAGAAGAAAGTAGGTTAAGCTTCGAGTTAGGAGCATATTGGAGTGAAGAGCGACCTCGGTCCACCTGACGTGTAATGCAGTAGCCACGATGCCCAGGTCGGGAATTCCGAGTCCTCCCTTATCCCTACGCAATTTGAGCACCTGCCTAGCTACACAACCAGTTGTCCCCTTCCAGAGGAAGCGAAAGAGGACCCTCTCCAAGATAAGCTTGGTTCGGGTTGGAACAGGAGACACACACGCCACATACGTCAGGAAGGAAAACAGAAGTGAGCGAAGAATTGTCGCTCGAGCAGTCAATGGACATGACAACGCGCTGAATTCCTGAATCCTGGTTTCCAGCTTCTCCTTAGCCTGTTGCCAGTTTTCAGGAGAGAGACCGTCTGGTTCGAATTGGAAACCTACAATGCGCAACCTCGTTTTCACGAGGAGACCATGTACGGGCTGCACACTGGATGGAGTGGAGTTCAAGTACATGTCTGCACTTTTCGACCTATTCAACCTTGCACCGCTCGCCTCGCAGTAACTGTCCATGACCTCCAAGAGGCTGCAAGCTGATGCCTCGTCCGGGACAACAATGGACGAGTCATCCACAAAGGCAAAGAGTGCAACCGGAGGGGAACCTAGTGGAAGGAGAGAGAGAGAGAGAGCGTAAACTTTAATTTCAAATCAACAAGAAGGAGGAACCTGCCAATTCTACTGTCGCAGGACGACCTCTGCAGAAGCGGTTCAAAAGCGAGTACGTAGAGGGCAGGTGAGAGAGGGTCCCTATGCTGTAGAAAGCTTGGACCATCCGCCGAAAACCCACACTAAAACCAGCCTCTTCCAGAACACAGAAAAGGTACCTATGGCTAATGATGTCGAAAGCCTTCTCCTGATCGAAGGAGCAAAAAAGACCCGGAAGTTACCTGGTATTTGCCAACAGGAGAAGGTCCCTCACTGCTACGCCATGAAGCTGAGTAGAGCGCTCCTGGACACAACATGCCTGGTATGGACCCAAAACAGTGTTGAGTACTGGCGTGAGTCGCATACACAGGCACTTTGCTATGAGCTTATAATCGCAGTTCAGAAGTGTGATTGGACGCCATGCTCTCAGATCGGAGTTTCTCGACTCGTCCTTACAATGGAGAGTGATTAGCCCCTCTCGTTGAGACGCTGACTAAGTCCCTTCACTGAGTAGCCTCAGTGGTGCGAACGGCTTCCCTAACAGTGTCCAAAACTTAAAATTCGACTGTCAGACCATCGGATCCTGGACTGCGATTATGCTTCATAGACTTCAAAGCCGAAAATAGCTCGTCCTCATCTATGGCTGAGTCACACACTTGTGGCGGCCCAGCTGGTGAAGCAAAAGGAAAGACAGCTGGAGAGGCAACTGATTCGGCATACAAGGTCATGTAAAACTGCCTCGCCAGTGCAAGAGCTCCATCTGGTGAATCGACTATGCTATCACTTGGATCTACTACGGAACAAAGAGTTGTGCTCTTCCTTGAAAGATGCCTGCGTAAGACGTTGCGCGCGAAGCAGTACGAACGACCCCGCCGAGCAGAATCGCCAGCAGTTTTCAATGGCGCGACTTTGATGCGGCCCTATCCAGTTCGATCGCAGCGCTACCATAGTATTTTTCGTCGTCGCGCGCCTTACCGCAAAGCATGCGCCGCTCGTCCCACTCAACCGTATTCTAGTACACTCTATGGAATAACCATTTCTATGGGACGTTCGCCACCAGTGAAGTTAACATGTACCTTGACGCCGGCCCGCAAATTCTTGTAGATATACAGCCAGATATACACCCCAATGGGTGTAAACTTTTTTTAGAGTGTAAGAAAAGTTTACACCCTTTGGAGTGTATATTTGCCACACAACGATAATCGTCATCTGTCTTGCCCGCATTTCCTTTCTTGAAAACGCTGCGCTCGTTACTTTCCTGTCGGGAATGCTATTGTTATGATTGGGGGTACAATCCCATCGCTCGTGATCCGTTGTCAATATTGGAGTCGGGCATGAATTAGAAAGTAGCTGGCCCATGCCGTTGTCCAACTTATCCACGCTGCGGACGTTGATGAAGGGAAGGACTGCTTCTCATCGAGAACGAGGAATATGGGTTTATTTACAGTATTTATTTCAGCCTAACATGACTGTTTGAGAAAGTACATCAGTCTAACATGACTGCTTGAGAGAGTGTGTCCTGAGCAGCCGCACAACAGCGGTTTTTAAACACTCGGTCCTCTCCCGATACCCAGGTGACGGAAACGGCCGTCTAAGCACCGTAGGCGAGTTGACCAGGCACCGTAGGGGAGAACGAGGCACCGTAGCGGCATTTATTCCCCGAACTGCAGCGCGCCCGCCGGCCGCCCATTGTCTGGCGTCTTGGTCGGCGCGTGGGAAGGGGTGTCAGTAGAAGTTCCCGCGGCTCAGTAACAATAGTTGGTCTGCCGAGCCCGTTTGGTTACAATGGCGACTTCGTCAAACTCGGCTCCAACGACAGAGAGTCGAGGACGCACGTATTGTTGTTCACACACAGTAGACTTAGTCACGCCGTGGCTAGAGGTGTGCGGCGACGCTCCCGGAATGTTGCCGCCATAGTCGCAACTGGGTGGCAAATCTTGCACTGCGGCTGGCAGTTCTTAACACTATGTCATGCTGATAACGCGCTGGCCGTCCTTAACAATGTCATGCTGATAACGCGCTTGTCGTTCGTTACTGGGAAGTACCGGGCTCGCCGCGTTAAAGAAAGGAAATGCGGACAAGACAGGTGACGATTGTCGTTGTATGGCAAATATACACCCCAAAGGGTGCAACTGTTTTTAGGGTGTAGAGTGTATGTTGCTTCACCAATAGGTGTTCTTTGGTTTCACTGCCGCTCAGCAGTCATGGAGGCATTAGGGAATCGGGGTGTACACAAGCCGTATGCAAAAATACTAAAAGATATCTATAGCGGCTCCACAGCCACCGCAGTCCTCCATAAACAAAGCAACAAAATCACAATAAAGAAAGGCGTCAGGCAGGGAGATACGATCTCTCCAATGTTATTCACAGTGTGTTTACAGGAGGTATTCAGAGACCTGGATTGGGAAGAATTGGGGATTAGAGTTAATGGAGAATACCTTAGTAACTTGCGATTCGCTGATAATATTGCCTTGCTTAGTAACTCAGGGAACCAATTGCAATGCATGCGCACTGACCTGGAGAGGCAAAGCAGAAGAGTGGGTCTAAAAATTTATCAGCAGAAAACTAAAGTAATGTTTAACAGTCTCGGAAGAGAACAGCAGTTTACGATAGGTAGCGAGGCACTGCAAGTGCTAAGGGAATACATCTACTTAGGGCAGGTAGTGACCGCGGATCCGGATCATGAGACTGAAATAATCAGAAGAATAAGAATGGGATGGGGTGCGTTTGGCAGGCATTCTCAGATCATGAACAGCAGGTTGCCATTATCCTTCAAGAGAAAAATGTATAACAGCTGTGTCTTACCAGTACTCACGTACGCGGCAGAAACCTGGAGGCTTACGAAAAGGGTTCTACTTAAGTTGAGGACGACGCAACGAACTATGGAAAGAAGAATGATAGGTGTAACGTTAAGGGATAAGAAAAAAGCAGATTGGGTGAGGGAACAAACTCGAGTTATTGACATTAGTTGAAATCAAGAAAAAGAAATGAGCATGGGCAGGACATGTAATGGGGAGGGAAGATAACCGATGGCCATTAACGGTTACGGACTGGATCCCAAGGGACGGGAAGCGTAGCAGGGGACGGCAGAAGGTTAGGTGGGCGGATGAGATTAAGTTTGCAGGGACGACATGGCCACAATTAGTACATGACCGGGGTAGTTGGAGAAGTATGGGAGAGGCCTTTGCCCTGCAGTGGGCGTAACGAGGCTGATGATGATGATGATGGTTTCACTAGCCAAGACAAGCCAAACCGATCCTTTCCAGGGTTGCCAGATTGGGCTATTAATAGCCAAATTGGGCTGCTTTGTGCCCGAGTTGGCGTCAGAATATTTCTTTTTGTCTATGTGGCTCTTTTTGGGCTACTTCTTTTTCCTGTGTAAAAAAAAGTAATAATAGTTAAGCAGAAATGAAAAGCATGCTGGAATCAAAATGCAGAAGACAGCAGGTTAAAGAAATTGAGCGCGTCTGTTACAATATCAAAATTTGCACGTTCTATGTGAGAGCTAGAACACATATGCATGCCAAAAGGTCAATGATTGCGTCCTTTTGATAATTTTAATTAAGAAGGCTGGCCTCAGGAAACGTCTCCATCCGCGAACTAACGCTGCCCGCGCGCGTGCGCCAGCGAACATAGACTGTTGCTAGCTGTTTCCGTGTGTGAGCTTTCAGCGTTCTAGGTACATTTTAAGCCTGAGATGGTTTTAGCTCCCGTTGACGATGCGCTGCGGGCACGGAGTAAGACATTTAGGAGAGGAAACTCCCGTCAGCGCGAGCGAGCGCGGGCGACCAGATAAGGTCATAAGGTCACAATCGTTGTATGTGCCGACGGGGCCGTATACAGTGGCGGCGCCATGCGGCGCGTCGGAGAAGCCGCAGCGAAAAAAAAATGCAGCGCCCGGGCAGGCGGCTCCGACGCGCTCTCAACGGCGGTAATTTCTTTCCAGGCCGCCAGCACGATAGCGGCTCCGCGGGCTTGTGACTTTTTCTGGTCGCCGCAAACAGCGGAGTTTCCACTCCTAAATGTTTCTTGCTCCGTGGCCGCGGGTGACCTAGGTGCCAGAACGGAGGGACAACACCGAGCTGAACCTAACCGACATTTGCCGAATTTTCTGCCTGCCGCATGACGCCTACGTGGCAATTCGTTAGGACCCTTCCTGCCCAAATTGCCCCTGCTCCATCGCCAACGTAGAACATATCCTCTTCCGTTGCCCCACAGCCACCACAGCCATCCGTTCCCTACACAACTCCAAACCCTCCTCCTGTGTTTGCTATCATCAAATGCCGCCGTCGAACGAGTGTTTATGCAGCCAGGTCTCACTCATTAAAACCAACCTTCGAAATAAAATGTCGAACGAGACATTGGTAGCGCTCCTCCACGTGATGTTTGGCCTGGCCAGGAACGGAGGCTGCAGCAATGGTTTTAAACCGGGACAAGAATTTTTGTCCCGTTTCAGCTCTGACATTTTGTATGGACCAAGAAAGCAGTTCCACTTCGCAATGGGGCTCTTGCATTGCCCAGGGGGCGCTGACGACCGTACCAAGCTCGGTCGTCTGCTTCGGAAAGCACGTTTACAATATGGACCCGCCACTTTCGGTTGTGTTGTATCACGGCCTGCAGCGAATATCGGGCGCCGAAGATTTTTTCAGGAGTGGCACGCTGCGTAAAGGCAAGAAATTTTGCAGTGCCGAATACGTGTATGCCGTTCAAGAATTAAGCGGCGAAGTTTTAGCGCGGTGTCAATCGCAAGTGAAGCGAGTCGCGTACGAAGTGGAACTTCAGGTAAGGTTTGCACGCTGCTAGATTCAGGCGCACAAACGCGAGCAAATGCTTGCTATAAATGAATCCACAGCAGCGATAAGCAGACATCATGTCTACGGAACTGCTCGAGCACACGACGGTACGCGCCGCGACGGCAGCGGTCTTTCAGCATGCCGCGATGTACGAATTGCTCGAGCGCACGATCGTGCGCGCCGCGACGGCAGCGGTCTTTCGACATGCCGCGAAACGGCGGGTCTCCTGCAATCTTTGTTGACTGCATGCCGCTAAACAAGTAGTTATGCCTGCGTTGTAGTAGCGGCCATCTGTCCCTTTTAGTAACTGATAATAACTGATGCAATGCATATCAGCTCGCACGTACGTGCGAATCGCGCTGCAGCGCGAGCTCGTGCGCTGCTCGCTTGATGTAGCTTTTAATGATAACGCTCGAAAATCGATCTGCTGTAATCAATACTATCTTGCTGCGCTGCCTCAACATGCTGGCTTGAGGTCAAGTATGAGCACATTTAACTCTCTAACCTGTGCTGCTCGTAGTGGGGTAGTGAATTGTCACCGAATCAGCCCGGCCATTTGTGGTCATTTGCACACACCATTTGTGGTCATTTGCACTCACTACTTCGCACCGGTCGAATTGTTAATTGTCGCTGTGGCCGGGTTTCGAATCGTGAATCACCAGCCATGCCTGCTGCTATGTCGGTCTGCCGTCGGGACTGTAGGTGCAAAAGACCGAATTTTAGAACGCAGATCTATAATCAAGCAAGCTTCAAGACAGGTGAAGCAGTCAGCATGGCGCGAAGTTTCGCTTACCCAGCGCGACGAACTGCAGTTATACAGCGCGCCCGACGCTCCGCTTCGTGAGGCCTTGAAGGGAAACGATAGAAACGGATGTTGGGATTCAGGCCTTCTTGTTCATGGCAGCCCACGACGCAGCAGTATCGACGGTGACGCTTTTTCAATGCTGAGCTAGGTCTCTCCGGATCGGCGTTGCCGATTCCTTCTGCTTCCAGCATTACGTCCCACGGCACACGGAGAGTCCGTTTTCGTTTAACTATAGGCTGCGACCAGCTCGCAGCGTGGTCTGTGAGAAGTGACTAGCCTTTTCGCACTCGCAACAGGGCAGAAAAAAGCGCGAATCGATGCAAAACTCAGCCTAGATACGTGCTTCGCCACAGCCAGGGCTCAATGCGACCCAAGCTGGTACGACCCAGATGTCGTTTCCCGCGCCGCCACCAGGCGCCGCTACTATACCTTAAACTCCAGCGCAAGACGCCCATAAGCTCGTGATGCTCAATCATAGCATACTTTTTTATGTCTATATAGCGTACTATAGTTTGTACCATAGAGTTTCCTACAAAAATTACTAGAGGGAACTCTGGCGCTAGTGTCTACGGGAGCTGCAATGGGAGCGCTTGTCCCAGCATGGGAATTATGGGAAGTACATGGATTTGCCTAAACTTCGTCTTTTTGACTTCAAACGGCTTTGTGACTTTGTAAACTCGTCATTTTCAACAGTGTATTGCGTAATAAATAATTCAATAAACACCATTAAAATTGCCCGATGGCAGGATTCGAACACAGGGATTCTAGCACAGAAGCCTGATATTGAAACCATTAAGCCACGGAGGCATGTATCGACAAGCGAATGAAACGCCCTTATGAATTTATCGCGGGCATGCCAGTGCCTAGAGACGCTTGGCGCGTTTCGACTTGGCCACCTGGACAAGCTCAATCGTTGCAATTAATAGCAATTGTACGCGTTCCCGGCGTCTTCTGCACTTCGAGGAATATAGATTGCGCTGAAATATACGAAAATAAGATTTATATAGCGTAATATACAAAGCCACAAGAACGTTTGAATCCACAAGCACGAAGATCAGACAAATCCATGTACTTCCCATCATTCTCATGGTAGGACAGCGACTGCAGCGCCAGAGTGCCCTCTAGTAATTTTTGTAGGAAACCCTATGGCACGGAGGAAGGAAACTAAGGAGAGGCCCTACCCCCTCCGCGCGCTAGGAGAAAAGTGTGGCGGAAATGACGTAGTAGGTTCTCATTTTTTTGCTGCTTTTTTATTTTTTTTGTTGTATGGCCACGCCTTTTGGGCCACAATGGCGGCGTTGTTATGGTTTTGAGCGCTCACACGTGTTGCTCTGGTAGGTTTCGGGCCGTGGCAAAGGCGCTGAGTGGGCGGGTTTGCGTTAGTCACCGTGTCTTGTTGCGCTGTGTTACCTGCACCGTGCTCTGCCAGACGTTGCGCGAGCGCGCGCGCTCCGCGCGCGACACCACGCGCAGCGCGGCGTGGTTTCGCGAAAGATGTAAACAAGAGAGGAGGGTGGCCCAAAAGGCGGAGCATCGCCATGAGCAACGCCAAATTCCGGCTTCACTTTTGCTTCACAAAGAGTGACGTCAGAGCCTCTCCTTAGTTTCCTTCCTCCGTGCCCTATGGTTTGTACCAACCGGCATCCATAGATTTTCTCACTACATTACCTAGAGGGAAATCTGGCGCTGCTGCGCTGTGGTATGCATGAGAATGAGGGAAGCTCGCAGTAAAATTGAGTATGAAGAACGGCTGAGGAATATGGACGAAAGTAAATGGGCTGGGAGAGTGTTCAGGTATCTGTACAGGCAAAACATTGATTCACAGTGGAGGAAAAGGACTCGGAAGCTTACCAGCAAGTATGCGGCCTGTGGAGTGGGCAACACAGCAACAAGGAAGGTCAAGCGGAAAGTCAGAGAGGCTGAATTAATCTCATGGGTGGCGGCAATGGAAAAGAAACCTGCCATGAGTAACTACTTAAGAGGAAAAAACGAAATCAGGAAAGAAACCATTTATGATAACTCAAAGGGAAGCTCATTACTTTTCGAAGCGAGATCGGGATGCCTTAGAACACGCACCTATAAAGCGAGATATAAGAAGGAAGAAGAAGCATGTGCTTGCTGCGGTAAAGCTAGGGAAACGACGGAGCATATTTTATTAGAATGTGAAGACGTCTACCCAGCGGTCGATTTAGGCACCACTGGCCTCCTTGAAGCCCTTGGGTTCAGCGGGAGCAGTGGTAAAGCAAACAGGTCCGCAATAGACATTAGTAAGAGGCGATTGGAGGATTGGTGGAAGAAAAGTAGGGAAATGACAAAAGATGGAGACGTACAAAAACACAGTTCGCAATAGGGGATCAGAAAATTTGGACGTGTTAGTTCATAGTGTTTTTTTCTTTTCTTTTTTCATTGGTTAACCTAGGTAGGATATCAGGCAGCATAGTAGCAAGAGCTTGGTGGCGCAACCCACCGCCCCGTTCCAAAGAGGACGCTCATAACATCCATCCATCCATCCAATGCCGGTATATTGTGGACTCGGATTGGCATTGTTCTCGTAGAGATACGCGCTTGGCAAGCACCATAGAGTTTGTCACTACATTACCTAGAGGGAAATCTGGCGCTGCTGCGCTGTGGTATGCATGGGAATGCCGGTATATTGTGGATTCGGATTGGCATCGTTCTCGTAGAGACAGGACACCTTGAAGACGCGCTTGGCAAGTACCGTTCCGTCTGTCACAATGATTCATTTTCTACTAGAACAGCACGTAAAAAGCTGTTTTAGCTTTATTATTACGCGAAAACATGTTTTGTTGAACTATGAGAACTTGTTATTGTGTGTACGACTACATGTTACGTAAAAAGTATCAGCGGGCCGCTAAAGTTGGAGGACAGACGACAAAGTTCGCGCTCGCTTTGAAACAGTTGGTCGTCTGTTCTTGATTTTCTTCACATGGTCATGCATCGTGGGTGAGTAAAGATGTAATATGCGTGAATGGAAACATTTTGTTAAGATTTTACTTTGAGAACGCGTTATTTGCGTAGCCATATCCACGTTTTAGACGAAGCCTCTTACAACACCAGCCAACACGAGCCTCGCAGACACATATACATACATATACCGTCATTCCCATGGCGTGCGTCTATTTGTCGTACAAAAATCCCTCACGTGACCTGATCCTAGGTGCCTAGAGACAGCATCATTTAGGGATTTTTGAGAAGGCGCGATGCTGGCGCCGAGCGACGCCGTGGCGAGTTCGTCCTCGGCGTGATCGTTCTCTGGACCGCGCGTTGTTCAACATTGCTCATGTAATCGTGCGTGCGTCGCTTGTGTGTTGGTTGTAGGTTCTGTGTTACTTGGCGGAAAGCCGTGAGTAGTGGCGGTGCGGCAGTGCGGCTTTGGCCTCGATGAGCTCTGGCACTACAGAATCTACGTTGTGTGACCCGTGCTTTCTTGAGAACCCGGCGGTGGTGACAATTGAAATATCGAAGTTGCCTAGCGCCTCGGCAGCGAAGTTCTGCGAACCGCTATGTGGCGTCGCCGTGTCCGACTTAGCTTAACGGACATCGAGGGATGTGCTGCTCGCTGCAAGTCATGTAAATGCAACTGCGTCGACCGCCCACTGTTCAGCGCTGAATGTGTGGTTGGTGTGCTGTGCTTGAAACGAGTGGTGCAGCCGTGCAGCGGGGGTGGCAGAGGAGCAGAGTGGCTTAGGGGCTCCGTTTGCGCGTTCACAGACATGTCCCGTCTTGGTCTCATTAGCGCCTGTCGCGGGACTGTCGTGTGCTAGCTCCTTGCCTAGTATGAAGTTTACGACGCTAACACACAGCATGTTCACGTTTTTCCGCGCCATATGTCATTTGCATGACGGCCGAGTTGAAAACGAGACATATAAGATTACTTTCTATTGTGGAAGTTCTGGGAGTCTTATTACGCAAGGAGTGCGAACGTAAACATAAACACATATGTGTGTCTAAAATTTTGAATTACCTATAATACCCTTTACGACTGATAAGTGGGCTACACGGCCTGTGTGAATCAGCTACCGTATGTTGCGACACTCTTACGTGTGGTAGACTGATGCATGGTGCGCGTTTATTTCTGTACTGTTGTAAAAACCATTTGTTTATTCACTCAATACAAATGTACGGCTTCTTCGCCGCAGTACATTTTAGTTACGCGGTGAAGCATACTAAAAGTGGGAGGGGGCCACTATCAGCCAGCATAGTATGTCCACTTGGGCGACCTGAGAGGCGGCGGGTTCGCGAGCGTATGATTAAAGAACTCTTATTATGTCCAGTGACAGTGGCCCCTTTTCACTTTTAGTATGCGTCACCGTACATTGCTTAGGCTTCACCGCGAAATATTAGTGTATTGCGAGAAAGATAATCCTAAAAAGCCTAATTATGCAAAGTTTCTATTGTAGCTTGCTACACCGCAATACAGGGGTGAAAATTAGCGTCATGCAGTAAAGCATACTAAGAGTGGAAAGGGCACATAGGTTACACTGTGCTCATTATTTTCAATTGTGACCTAATTTGCAAGTGCATCTGTGCTCGTGGTAAGCTTCATTGACAATTCTTTGTACATCACAAATTCATATTGCAGGGAAGCTTACTAAAGCACATTCGCCATTATGGTACGTGTTATTCACCTTCAATGCAGGAGCACAATGTGGATTCTTGCCCCTGCTTTTGGCTGGACTGCACATGCTCATTGAGAATTGATTCATTGTTCATAAGTGCACTGGTACTTTACTCTAAACTGGAGGGCTCAAGTTAATATGGAAGCACAATTTTTATTAAAGGGACAAGATGTTGCCGAGATGGTTGCAGCACAGCTTTTTTTTTTCTTCCAGGCACCTTTTCTACTTGAAGCTTCCATTGCAGTGTTTCAAACCTCTTTGAACTAGCACATAGTGTATATAAAAATTGGACACTGATTGGGAATATCACCTAAGTTCATGCCTATATATACTAAAAAGATGTAGCACGACCAGACAAAATAATAGAAGGGGGTGGGCTGTAGCAATACTAAGTGTTAAATGGTGCTTTATCCTTTCCCTTGAGTTTTCTTTCTGTTTTTGTGCTTTTTATGGATCCTCCGCAGTAACCATGCGAGTGCTGAGCTTGAGCTTGTTGGTTTCAAGTCTCATGGTTGTTACTAACAGAACAGTGTGATAAACGAACAAGGGCTTGGAGGCATCGGTTCACCTTGCTTGCCTCATGGTGCTGCTTCATAAGCACCGTGAGCATCCAGGCCAACTAGGAAGGGAGGTTTGTTGCAATTGCTTCTGAACTTTATTGCCACCAAACCAACAGTGCTCTCAATGAGAGCTTTTGGACAGTAGAATGCTTGTACCCAGCAAAGTCTTAAGAAGGAAGCATTCAGGATGTGCAAAATGGGCTTTTGAAGCTGGCAGCATTACTGAAGGGGCTTTGCCCATCTTCCCTCTTTATGGATACACAAAGATGATTTCCTCTTTAAGAGGGATTGTTTCAGAGGTTGTTACATGGCAACAGTGTTGGGTGTTTAGTAGCTTGTCTTTGCCCACTGTTAATAACCTGTTCCTTCTCCAGTGCCCCTGTGAAGTGCCTACTTTTTGGACACAATGTGCTCTCCATGCATGCATGCATTTTTAGCTTGTAAGGACGTCTATTAACCCCTTGCCTCAAGCTGGTCCTTGCTGATGTCACTCAAGAAGGCATTGGGGAGTATGGCAATGTACACTTACAAAACACTGTTGATACCAGTGAAACCAAATTAATGGAGCTGCTGTTCTTTTTTGTCCACTCCATCCTTGTTAGTTACAATGAGCAATGTCCGAACAGAAGGCATATGTAGTTGGTCGTGCATAGCCTGCGCACTAAGACTTGTTGGCATGTTATGACCTTAGCAGTGTTTATATGTAAAAACCTTCTGATGTGTTGATGACTCCCTTTTCTTTATCATACTTTGCCTGATGGAGCCAGCAAGTGGGTCAACCAGATGTTCAACAGGCTTCCCACTAGTTTTCCCAGAGTCTCCTTTACCAGGGTGCTGCTCATAGATATCTGTTTTCTTGACCTTGCACTGCACTTCAACCATGGCCACACCTGCTAAACCTATAGCATGCGATCAAAAAAGTGCTATACATCATGTTGCTCCAAACTCGTCACATGTGCTACAAGGCCTTGAGGAACACCCTCATTTATTTATGCCCTCATCATACTGTACGAAGCTTCGCATGATAAGTGCGACAATTAACATCTGCTGGTTTTTCAGTGTTATTCCTGTCCAGCTTGCTGAAAGCTATCCTGAGTGTTTCAAGAGCAAACGACCGCTGCTGGACAAGAAGTGCTTAAAACAAGGGTCGCTATAACCACATATGTCACACGAAATGAAGGCCACTGAGTATACAGGCGGTTTACTTCATATCCGAGAAGCTTGGTTCTCCCTTTGCTAGTGAGTGAACTCAACTTGCCCCGAATACATGGCCTGTGACAAACTATGTGCCAGATGCTGTTTCCCCTGCAAAGCTGAAAATGTGTATGAGATCCTGACACCCTGCAGCGGCTTCTACACTGGGCAAACAGGCTACTATAAAAACGACTGCCTTTACTAATATGCTAATAACATGAAAACAGGCAGAAATTTGGCTATTCATTGGACCCAACTGCAGGTGCAAGCCACTCTTCCACCAGATGTGTGTTGTTCACAGAAACTGGAGCTATACAAATGCAGATAAAAACAATGATGTTTGAAAGTAGTAGAGTTGAACTACATTCTGCACACGCAGTGCTATCTGCAGCGCTGGTACCTTATAGCCACAATTCATGGCTGCACCACCATGCAAAGGCACTATTCTTGAATTATTAACTTCTATTATATTTATGGTGGCCATATATTGCAATTACATATCCACATTGTGTGCAATATAATTAAATGTCAATTATGATAGCCATTCCTAATCTGAAATGCAACAAAAGAGCAAATATAGGCAACAAATTGCAATTCAAAGACACAAAAGACAACCAGTGCACAGGATAAGTGATAGACTTCCTTTTATTGAAGAAGAAACGCGACATGTGTCATGCCACCACCAGTGGGTAGCAATCTTACAAGCTTGGTTGACAGAGGCAAAACTTAGCAAAATGCTACAATCACGCTGTAAAACGGCCTTGGACACAAAAAACCGACATCATATTGTACAGAATGAAAGGGCAAGACTCCATCTAAGAACGGTCTATGGTACCACATACTTGAAATGGTGTAAAATGTGTTGACATGCCCTACCCGTAAAGAAAAAGCAACAAACACAGAAAGCACGCCTTAAAATGCAATGTGAAGAGTCTGAAACCAAGAAAAAACAACCTGAAAAAGGTTTCGCTAAGTCTTTCAACGATTAAAATTGTCAAACTGTATCATCACTTCTTAATGAACCTGCACAGCTGAAAAGGAAGGAAGGAAAGCCCAATAGCAGGGCTGCAGAAAATGTCACCGAATAAATATAGTTTGCTTACCAATGATACCCGTGGTTTAGTTGTGGTCTGTGTATAAACTAATTGTGTATAAACTTTTCTTGTTTAGAATGGTTTAGCGGATAGGGAAAAAATGACCATAAGAACACCAGGTGTATGCATAGTCTACGCACAAAAAGCCACTGCTTTCTTACTTTATTTTCTCTGTACTACTATTCATGAGTATTTAAGTGCCTTAATAGCACTGCTAACATCCTACTGCAAAACACAAAATTGGGCAAGTTGTGGCATAAAGAAATTTGCAATTTCACTCATAATGTGAAACAATGATGCAGTAGCTGGTGAAATATGCGCAGGAAGCTTACTTCATGCAGTGTTTGTTGAAGTGAACACTTGCCAATGCAAGTCGGTAATCTCCTTAAAAAAGTAAAATAAGTAAGAGTCTTATTTATTTGTGGGAGTTGTGCCTCCCAGTGTTGAAGTGGAAAGACTCCGCTTTTCTTCCTCTTTCATATCCGGACTTGGCCACTGATCTCCACCAAAACAACCCTTTAGCTCCTTACTGCTGAATTCGTTTTGGTTTTCTCAAATCTATATTTGGGCTACCCATTGCTAGGCCTCTCGCTTTGCTTGAGGAAAACAAGACACCAACAGCTCCATCCAGTAAATCTGAGAAGCCAAGCACTAGAAGGAGATTAATGAAGCAGATGCACTCAATCATTGTCATCACATGCAAGAAGAAAACTTAACATAGGACTGCCTTCACAAGTGGGAAGGTCATGTGTAAGAACTTGAAGGTGTGGATGCCAGCTCTATATACAGTACGCATACATTGAGCAGGTGTTAGCCAATCTAGGCACCTGTTGGCTAGATCACGCTCTCCGGTATCAGTATTCACCACGATTGTACCTTCAGCAGAGTGGCTGAAATGTAGAATTGTGGACTGCCACTCTTTTGATCGTATGTTTGAATCCTCGCAGCACAATGAGAACTTTATTTGCAATATTCTAGCAAGAAATTCGGGAATTCCAGTGACACCAGTAGACATCGGAACAACCAGGGGAGTTAGCCCATAGCAGCTATTGCTGTAAAAAAGAAGACTGGCATAAGCACAAGAATTGAGATGGGCATACTACATGCCTTTGTTCTGGTAGTGGTCCACTACTTTGGTGCTACAGTTAATGATCTCCACTGTCACTGGACATAATAAGACTTCTTAAATTATACACTCGCGCACCCGCCGCCTCTGAGGTCGCCTAAGTGGACATACTATGCTGGCTGATAGCGGCCCCCTCCCACTTTTAGTATGCTTCGCCGCACAACTAAGCTGTACTGCGGCGAAGAAGCCGTACATTTGTATTGAGTGAATAAACAAATGGTTTTTACAACAGTACAGAAATAAACGCGCACCATGCATCATTCTACCACACGAAAGAGCGTCGCAACATACGGTAGCTGATTCACACAGGCCGTGTAGCCCACTTATCAGTCGTAAAGGGCATTATGGGTAATTCAAAATTTCAGACACACATATGTGTTTATGTTTACGTTCGCACTCCTTGCGTAATAAGACTCCCAGAACTTCCACAATGGAAAGTAATTTACAACACACAAACGCAAAGAACACTATATGTCTCGTTTTCAACTCGGCCGTCATGCAAATGACATATAGCGCGGAAAAACGTGAACATGCTGTGTGTTAGCGTCGTAAACTTCATACTAGGCAAGGAGCTAGCACACCACAATCCCGCGACAGCCGCTAATGAGACCAAGACGGGAGCACATGTCTGTGAACGCGCAAACCCTAAGCCACTCTGCTCCTCCGCCACCCCCGCTGCACGGCTGCATCAATCGTTTCATGCACAGCACACCAAACACACATTCAGCGCTGAACAGTGGGCGGTCCACGCAGTTGCATTTACATTAGAATAGCAGCTTGGGCTTGTTGGTTGGCTTGTTGGTTGTCCGTTAAGCAAAGTCGGACACGGCGACGCCACATCGCGGTTCGCAGAACTTCGCTGCCGAGGCGCTAGGCCACTTCGATATGGTGGCTAGATAACTTCGATATTTCAATTGTCACCACCGCCGGGTTCTCAAGAAAGCACGGGTCACACAACGCAGATTCTGTAGTGCCAGAGCTCATCGAGGCCAAAGCCGCATTTCCGCACCGCCACTACTCACGGCTCTCCGCCAAGTAACACAGAACCTACAACCAACACACAAGCAACGCACGCACGATTACATGAGCAATGTTGAACAACGCGCGGCCCAGAGAACGATCACGCCGAGGACGAACACGCCACGGCGTCGCTCGGCGCCAGCATCGCGCCTTCTCAAAAATCCCTAAATGATGCTGTCCCTAGGCACCTAGGATCAGGTCACGTGAGGGATTTTTGTACGACAAATAGACGCACGCATTCCCATGACGGCACGGTGCCCTCTTAAGAAACTCCCATAGACGGTGGCGCCAGATTACCCTCTAGGTGTTATAGTGAGAAACTCTATGGCAAGCACCGTTCCGTCTGTCACAATGAGTCATTTTCTACTAGAACAGCACGTGAAAACCTGTTTTGGTTTCATTATTACGCGAAAACATGTTTTGCTTAACTATGAGAACTTGTTATTGTGTGTACGACTACATGTTACGTAAAAAGTATCAGCGGGCCGCTAAAGTTGGAGGACAGACGACAAAGTTCGCGCTCGCTTTGAAACAGTTGGTCGTCTGTTCTTGATTTTCTTCGCTTGGTCATGCATTGTGGGTGAGTAAAGTTGTAATATGCGTGAATGGAAACATTTTATGAAGATTTTACTTTGAAAACGCGTTATTTGCGTAGCCATATCCACGTTTTAGACGAAGCCTCTTACAACATCAGCCAACACGCGCCAGATTACCCTCTAGGTGTTATAGTGAGAAACTCTATGCCGCCGTCTATTGTGTTAGACTTTGTCTTGCAATTTTTTGTAGTTTTTGTTTTAGTGTATTGTGTGGTATTAAGCGAAATTATCATAAGCTGTAAGTAATAATACAGAACGCACGAATGCATGCCATTGCTTAGCGTGTTTAGAGCGCGGTGCTATTTGTGTGTCGTTCTTTTCGTGATCTTTTGGTGCTCAGGGAAAAATAAAACAGTGCATTTGCAATGAAGACCGCATTTGCCTTATCATGAATTCGCCTGCATGCCTGCATTTTTGCACTTCTTGCGCTTGTGCATCATCTGTTTTCCGTGTCGCATGGCCTCCGTGCCGATGCGCGCGGAGGTAGAGTGTACTCTAGCGGAGATCATGAGTGATCAAGCGTGAAAAAACTAATATAGAGGTAATCTTGCCGAAAATTAATTTAATATGCTTAAGAAATTACTTCACAACAAGACAAAGCTTTTTGGCTACTTTGGGCAACTTAAATGTTTCACTTTTGCCTACATTTGGGCTACTGCGGAGGCCAATTTGGCTACCTGTGGTTGGAGCGATCTGGCAACCCTGATCTGATTCCTTTTTTTTGTACTTTTGAATTGGTGTATGCCGTGTATGCAGTTTCATAAGCTCTATGCATTCTGATTTGGGCAGTTTTGGTTTAATGGTACAAGTAAGTGATTGGAAGTGCTTCGTCGTGTGTTCGCGTCGGTTTTTCTTCTAGTGCGCGTAGTCGGCATGCGATCTTACGCATCACTCAATACTGAGTCTGAGTCATGCATGCGTGGTCGATGGTACCAGAATCCACTGTTCAAGCGCTACTGGCATCACTATCACAACACACTGAACTGGTTTCAACATCACCAGCAACTATTGCGTGATGTCGCCGCCCAAAGCGCAGCGTCGAGTGATTGTGAGTCTTAAACTGAACATAGAATCGTCAAGACACCGCTTAACAGCATTGAAGTAACGTCTGGAGCGTTTGCTGCTTTAATTTCGCGAAGAGTGGCGCATTTAAATGGTGCTTTCTTTCCCCCCATAATTTTCCATGTTAGGTAACACCTATATTGAGAGGAGGCCCCTTCAATCTTGCCAAGAACTGTGCACATGTAAGTGTCATGCAGAGTTTCACTGCTGCTGTATGCACTTGGCGACGGGAATAAGCGATGCTGGGAGCTTCGTATTTCTTGTAAACTTAAAAATGTGCAAAACACCTCCCGCCACGAGGAAGGTATTACATAAAGGCACGAGCCACATAACACATCTTGGAACGCGACACACCATAGCATAAATATTCGCGTACGAATAAATTACAAAAGGAAAAGAGTGGTTGTGCAGTACAAAAGGTAATCCAAAGCAGTGAACACAATAGCACAACAAAATGAAAGCAGGGGAGGGTATTTTGTAAGAGTCCACCTAGTGGACTGTCCATTTTGGCTGCTGCTGATTGGCTAGGGCCGCTCATCTCCTCTCGTACAGCTGCATCCAATCAGCAGCGGCCGAAATGGACAGTCCACCAGGTGGACTCTTACGGAATACCCTCTCAGGCTGGGCACATTACGTGCACATAATATACTTGAAACTTAATGAGGCAATCTTCGTTCCATCTGCTTAATGGTATGTGCTGTCCCCGCATCTCAATACGGTTTCTTAAAACTGGATCCTTGCTGGTGCCGGAAGGGTGACCTTGCACTCTCGCTTGACATGATTTTAGATGTACACATTTGCTATTACAAGACGAGTCACGTCATACTTGCAAAGGGGCAAAATGCAAGAGCAGCCGTGTACTGTGCACTGGGTGCAGGTCGAAGAGCCCCACATAGGCGGTAAAAATTAATCTGGAGTTTCCTGCTACGGCATACCTCATTATCATATTGTGGTTTAGACACATAAAACACCAGAATTTAATTTTCAATACTTGCAACCATTTTAACAATAATGACCAAAGTTAAGGAGTAACACTACATTTTATGATGACATACAATGAATATATTGGGTGGCATGCTCCGCCCTTCCTAGAGTTTGTTTTTTGCTTGCAGTTTAACCTTTTGAATAAATTTTGCGAAAACAAACTAGACAAGCTTTGCTGGAGTTGAGTTGGGTTCCATGTTGCATCCTGTGGTCATGAATGCCATTGATTAGGATTAGTCATCTCTTTCCCTCACTTGAACTGCGTCTTCCTTTCATCTGCCCTTTTGGCATTCTGAGGGTCAGAACAATGCCTCATCTCCTTTCCAAGATGGTGTTTCGCTTCTTGGGCATCAGTGCATCTTCTTTCTAGTGCGCAACACCGCTCCTTTGTGTCACGCCTCGTTTGCCAGCATAAGCAGCTCAGCTTGACATCCTTTGTTTCCGCTGCAGCTAGAACTCGCAATGCTGGGACGTTACAGGAAATTCCGGGTGATAGCGGGAGATTGGTTGACGGCGCAGAAAAGTGACCAAGGAATGGCATTTCGCCATGACCTGAGCAGTATGCGGCAGCAGAAGACTAGCCACCTTCGAGAAAATTCTCAAGTCTCAATACACCTGGGAATCATTCGTAAAATGACTGGCTTTCCTTTGTTGTGTTTCCCTTCGTGCCTATCAAGCTACTTGGGTGTAATGGGCATTTGCAAAATCTTGAATCTTCACGAAAGGGAAAGATTGTCATCCATCCGAGAGCAACACAAAGTTTAAAAAATTTATGCAGATCTCACACGCTTTGGGAATCAATGTAAGTGAAGCTTTCTGTGCTGTTTGCTTTCACAATAATTAATGGTGATGTTGATGGTGAGTGTTTCATTTCATCTATGTTTAGTCCAAGACGAGAGTGCTGAGTTGATGTTAAACGTTACATTGTGCGCACCACTGCTGTTTGTCTTTATAGTACACGTAACATACAGGAAGAGGTGTTTGCTTGAGGCGTTGTTGTGCACCTTACTCCATAATTACCTCTGAAATAGTTTAGCATATTCATTTCCTCACGTGGCACATTACACCATGGCAGAAGTATTAAAGTTTAATTGAATTACGGGGCTGTACATGCCAAAACCACAATCAGACTATGAGGCACATCGTAGTGGCAGGCTCCAGATTAATTTTGACACCGTGGTGTTTTTTAACATGTCCCTAAATCTAAGTGCATGAGAGTTTTTTATTTCGCCCTCATTTAAATGCAGCTGTCGCAGTCGGGATCTAATCAACGACTTCGTCCAATGCCATAGCTGCAAAGCTACTGCAGCAGGCACAGAAGTGTTGACGTGCGACCGCTTCGGTAGTATCACCTAGACCCTGCGGTGCGCTTTAATTAATGTGGCTCTGCTTCTGCACACCCTGCTTAAGTTGTCCACCTGACATACTTCCGTGGTGTTTATTTTTCAGAAATAGCAGAAATGTACCATCATGTACATTGAACTTAAATTTATCCAGTTTCCCTGCAACCACCGTCGTATCCATAGTAGTCGTGTCTACATCTTCTCTGGTGAGATGTGTTAATGGCCACGCAATGCACAAAAAATCTGAAATAAACTGCCGGTAGTAGGCGCAAAGGCCCAGAAAACATCGCACAGCCTTTTTATCAGATGGCATCGGGAAATTAGTGATGGCAGCAATTTTATCAGGGACATGTTGGACACCTTGATGGCTAACGACGTGACCGATGAATTGAAGTTCTTCAAAACCAAAATGGCACTTTTCAGGGTTCAAAGTTAGACCAGCTGAGCGTATTGCTTCAAAGACCGTCTTCAGTCTTCGTAAGTGTTCCTCGAACGTGGCGGAAAAAACAATCGCATCGTCATGATATACCAGGCAGGTTTGCCATTTCAGGCCTGAGAGTACCATGTCCATTAGCCGTTGAAATGTTGCTGGCGCAGAACACAAACCGAAGGGAAGCACCTGAAATTCATAAAGTCCATTGGGCATCACAAAAGCAGTCTTTTCACAGTCTCTCTCATCAACTTCGATTTGCCAGTAGCCACTTTTCAAGACCATCGACGAAAAGTAACATGCGTTTCATAGCCCGTCCAGTGAATCATCGATCCACGATAGTGGATAAACGTCTTTCTTGGGATCTCGTCGAGTTTTCAATAACTGGCGCAGAAGTGCAGGCTACTGCCCTTCTTTTTTACCAATACGACATGCGATGCCGAAGGATGGCCAAATAACCCCGTCCTTGAGCATTGTCTTCACTTTTCTTTTATTGCCTCACGCTCTGTGGTGATACACGGTACAGATTCTATCGAGTGGGTCTTGCGTCACCTTCGGCGATAATGCGGTGCTTGGTGAGTGACATCTGGCAAACGTTTGATGCAGGTGAGATGCAGCTGTGAAACTGATTGATGAGCTCAAGAAGGCTGTTGCATTCGACGGGCGATAAAGTTTGACTGACATCAACCACAGGTGCAGGCCTAGGCACGGTGGACACCGCGTGCTCCACTAAGAGGTGGTCTTGTATTGGGGTAAATTCGTCGAAGTAAGCAACAGCAGTGCCTTTAACAATGTGTCAACATTCCCTGCTAAAATTTGGTAGCAGGAGTTCAGCATCTCCGTCGAGTAATAACATTAATCAGTGGGTTAAGCAGTTGAAGGCTGCGCAATTTGTTGGACAAACCCCATTCTGGTAGGCCATCGGTAAGTGACGAGTCTCTAGAGGCTATATGGGAGAGCCAATCGAACTGCACTGAACAGGTATGAAACTTGGAGAGTTTTCCTTTTATTTGGTGAAGATTTCACATTTATATCTTGTTTCGTTGATTTCCTGTGACTAGTCGAAAGTGCACCATGACTTTACAGACACACTGTGTGTGTGCGTGTGTGTGTGCGCGCGTGCGTGTGTGCACATACATACACAAACATACAACTGGGACCACTGGTTATGTGCTAGTAGCTGTCCCTGCCGAGTAGACAACTTGGACTATGTGCCTATTCTTGGCCAGTTCCCCCCAAATTAATTTGCTACTATTTTGAGACGAGGAATATGAAACCTTAAATGACAACTTCGGCACTGGGTATTTGCTGCTGAGTATCGTCAGTGAGAAACAAATGAGTTACTTAGACAACTTGTGCAACCCCCTTTCATAATCACTTGCAGTAATATAAGCAGGAGCATTGATAAACTTAGACATAGCATCCCTTCACACAGACTTCAGAATGTGCATTAGCATAATTTTTTGTCTGTGGACAAACTTTGGTCTGTGATCGAGTTTTTGATGGTTACGGAGAGTACTGTAGAGCATTAAAGTTACAGACAGTGGAGAAAAAGTCCATTGGTGCAGTCACTATAAATGTTGTCTTTGTATGCCCAGGCATGCTCGTGTGTTGGCTACTACTACATGCCAACGGCCAGTGATTGGTAAAGTGACACTAACCTCAGCCAATGTGTTTCCTATATTAAATTTAACTTGGCCAATTCTGTGTATTTGGCTTTTAAAATCATATGAAGTGTTGTTTATTACTTGATACTTGGCAAGAAATTTCTTTATGCTGAAAATTTATAGCGCATTCCAATACCTGGGTGTTATTGGTAGTGCAGATAGAGCCCTATAATTTGATGCGGGATTATGAATGCCACCCTTGCGTACAAGGTATATGCAGGTTAGGTTAAGGTTGGAAGGGGAAATGCAATATTATGTACATGCAGCAGATAGTACGAGCTATGGTTTGGGAGATAAGACTCTTAACATACTTGGGAGGTACAGCACTACCTGTAACGATGCTATTACGGATCCTGTTTATTACTAATTCTTTAGAAGGGGTGAGTAGTGCAAAACTAATTGAGTTAGGCTGTCTTGACCTTTATGACAATGGTACTTGGTCACTCTGACTGGAAAGTGACAAGCTGTTGCCAATATTCATTTATGGCCATAGTTTGGGATACTCGCAAGTCCACTGATTCGTACTCACTCCAGGCTGATTTCAAAGATGGGCGATGTAGCATTGGTGAGTAACGAAGGGAGGTGAGTATGACTGGACATGTGTATGAACGTCAGTGGGTGCTCAGTGTCAATGGAAGCAAGTACGAACACCAGTGAGTTGTAATGTTCATAGGCAGAAGGGGGGGCTGTCTCATCACCTGTGTCTCAGGGAAAGGCTTCTCAAATGTTATGACCTGTTTGCTTTTTTTCGTAAAGCTGTCTAATACAATGCCCACCTGCTTTGGTCTCACTGATACTGGTAGTATCGCAAATAATAATGTGCATATTGAGCTGAGCTTAGTGCAGTCGCACATTTGGTACATCATTTTTCTTGGTGTTTTCAGTGGAGACGGTTTTGCTCATTAATTTGTACACAAAGGTGCCATCGGACCTACTTTTTCAGTGGCGAAAATTCGACTGGCATTTTCTTCGGCTGAGATCTGTTTCAGATGCACTGCTCCAGTCAGTGTTAGGTATCTGTAAAGCACTGAAGAAAAGTGCTATATGCTTGCATAAATGCACAGTTAATTCTGCCATTGTGTGCAAGTCATGGCCAGATGTTTAAAGTGCAGTACGATGATTGGGGGTAATTGCTGGAGAAAGAGCAAAGGCTGTTTGGAGACACTTTCATGATTTGGCTGAATTAATGATGTAGCAAACAGCAGTTGCAGAATGTGGGATGGCTGCCCAAATAGTATGCAGACTGCCACTCGCTTTCCCAACTGTGCACAACTGTTGTGCTCTTATGCTTTGTTGCTTTTAGTGCAGGCTTCGCAAACAGGGCAGGATGATCACTTTGAGACTCCTGAGGATGGTGACTTTGAGATGCCAGTGACTGAAGAGCTGATTGCTTTCTTTGAGCACAGTGCACGGCATCGTAAAAGTCTTGGTGAGTACCCCACATTGTTATAACCTTAAAGCAAGGTTCATTGGCATTTCATAGATTGTTGCATACAATCTAGCACTTTTTTTCTCTTGCCCACTGCTGATCCACTATCTTTCCAATTTCCCATTATTGCATTATTGCAATTCAAAGATTTGTATATACTAAAATCTGTACCCACTCCTGCTATATGACTCATAATCATATCACCTGTTGATTTGTTCTTTTCTAGTACCTGTACCCACTCCTGTTATGTCTCGAAATAGAGACAGCAATATTTGTAAATAGAAAAAATAAATAAACATGAGGTAGAGATTCCCCTTGTTTTTGCAGTTAAAGGATGATTACAATTCAACTTATACAAAATGACTAATTAGAAAATTATTTAGTGCAGTTGTTAATTAGTAGCAGTGGGTAAATATTCAGTTTCTAATAAAATTGAATACATGCTAACTATTCCTATTCAAAGCTGCTTCAGCTCAAAGCTGCTTTCTTAGATTATTCTAAAGTTTTTTACAAGGTTCCACACAGCAAACTGCTACACATTATTTAAGTGGCACCTTTTCTTGAAAGTGAGCAACATACTGGAACGGGTGTGACATGAACTCTGCGCTTCAACTCATCGGTTCCTCTCATTTGAGGAGGTGCCTATCGCTTTCCAGGGTGCATTTATGGTAACCCTTCAAGGTCTGACAAATCTGCCCGACGACAAAGGAATAGTTACAGCACAGGGCGAAACACTTTTCTAGAAAATTATGAAGTGTGTGCATAGCATGGGTCTGGTATCTGTGGGCTGTTACACTTCATTGCTGACATTGCCTAAGGCAAAAAAAATGTTTGGAAAACTGCAGGAGAGAGCAAGTGATTTATTATGGCAAATAATTTGTGCCGAATCCCACAAGGTGCAGGAAAGATTATGAAATTATTTATGATTATGATTATGAATTGAAACCAAAGCTTTTTATTTTGAGCCAAAAATAAACGTGTTAACTTAGAGGCTGGCCTTTCAATAGGCTTTTCAAGAACTGACCTTGTTCGGTCTGCAAATATGTTAGGTGTGTTATTTTATAGCCATGTGTCATGGACTGATCACATAGACTTCCTTGCAAGAAAACAGCTGAAATTACTCACGCTGCACTCTCTGTTAGACAGAGCCTATTGTAAAGGTGAGAAACAAAACCAGTCATACATTATGTCCTTAACACAGTTAGTTAGAAACCGAACAGAATACAGCACATGATCACCCGAACAATGGCATTTGCCACATCCTCGAACCAACTATGCTTTCAAATGCTATATCATTACTTACCACGCCTGTTAAATCTTTCAGGGTCAATGACATAAATATACGGCGTCGCGAACAAGCCCAAAATGGTCGACACCGTACATTTACGGTGCCGTCTGTACGTTTAAGAAGCGTGCCAATTTCCTAACTTATTCCTTTCTGTCATGTGCTGCCACTATGTGGGAATACGGCAAATTTTTTTCACGCGCCTCCCTCTCTTGGTTTTCGTTACATGGTTTGTTTTAGAGCTAATTTGCTCCTGCGCGTCTATATACTACTGCGCGCGGGTGGACGGCGGTTTGGGTTTTGTTTTGCTGACGATTTCGGCTTCTTGCGCTTGCAAAACTGATGGCTATCTCGTTACTAATCGCTCAAAGGGTGACAGCTTGTTTCTCGCTCGTTTAGTGCTCACAGGGGTGCGCATAGGAAGGATGCCGCCGTGCACGCGTTTCCGTTGCTTTTTTTTATTTTTTGAGACTCATGAAAACTTATTGCCTCTGGTTGGCGATAAGATGAAGATTAGCGGAAGTTTGTCACACGTTTTACTTTTTTGACGGGCCCACAACCACACAGTTTTCTTTAGTGCACGCACCTACGCAGTTCAATTACGCTATGGACGTAAATATTAGTGTAAGAGCAGGAAGGTTTGACACTTGCGAAATATTCTCATGTGCGCATTGTCAAAGCCTTAACCTATGTGTATAACAATGCATCAAATCTTTAATTCTTATAAGTTTATTTCCTTTTTTATTGTTGTTATTCATGAATGAAGAGTACATATATACTAATGCAAGATATTTTTTTCTCACTTTACGGTCACCCTAAAGAAATTGCGGTGCATTTTTTTCGAAACAAGTCCGTAAGAAGAATTGGAATCTGCAGTAAAAAAAAATCGACTCGGGTGGTCACATATAGCGGGGAAAAAAAACTACCCTCAAAGGGTTAAACATACTCGTGCGCAATAACATCAATGTCACTTCTTGCTCTGTTTCGCATTTGTACGAGTTTTTCAGCGAAATTTGATCGTGACCGAATTTGCTGTTTCATGCTGCTTTCTGAAATTTTAAAATTTTGCAATTTGCTGCTTTTTTTCTCATGTGTAAACTGCAGATTGCTTGATCTCTTGCCATGTTTTCTTCTATGGAAACTTTCTTTTTTGCCAGCACAAGTTGGCACGTGGAACTGGCTCTGCAATGGTGGTGCCATTCACGACTTTGCTATGTTTCATGTAGGTGTTCGCAGGAAGCGATTCTCGACAACTTTGTCACAACACTGAGCTTTACAGCGACTGTGTAGATTCATCACTGGGACCATTCCGGCATAACGGATTAGATGATCAAGCTAGAAGCAGAAAATGTCAGGCCGCCAAATTCGGAAGGTGCAGTTTCCTGGACAACGAACCTTCGGCGACCTACATACATCACCTCGAGCTACAACAGTCGTGGAACATCATTCGCTCACTGAGGCATGGAACCGGCTCTGTGATGGCGGTGCCATTCACGACTTTGCTATGTTTCATACAGGTGTTCGCAGGAAGCGATTCTTGACAACTTTGTCACAACATCGAGCTTGATGGCGACTGCGCATCACCGGGATCGTTCCGGCATAACAAATTAGATGATCAAGCTAGAAGCAGAAAATGTCAGGCCGCCAAATTTGGAAAGTGCAGTTTCCTGGACAATGAACCTTGGGCGACCTGCATACATCACCTCAAGCTACAAAAGTCCTGGAACATCAGTCGCTCACTAGCGCGTGGAACCGGCTCTTCGATGGCGGTGCAATTCACAACTTTGCTGTGTTTCATGCAGGTTAGTCTTTGCACACCCCATGGCTTTTATGGCATTGTTGCATTGCCGGTTCCATCCCCGTTGCTTTTCGCATCTGTACCTTCTCACATAGATAATAGAACACGCGTTTATCGTAGGCGTTGTCACTTTGTGCTTTTTCGTCGTTTTGCTTTCTATCTTTTGCTAGTGCTTGTGTGCAATAATGTTGTGCTGAATCCCGGCCCTGATACTGCCCTCCTAAAGGAACTTTTAAGTGGCCAAAAAGAAATCAAAGAAAGTTGTCATCCATAGAAAACTTCCAGGCTGAACAACAGGTTGCTCTGACTGACTTAAGAAGCCACTTGGGCAAGCTTGAAGCAAAGATAAATAAAATTGATGAGCTACAGTCGGCAGTTTCAAACAGCCGGATAACAGTGGAGCAGAATCGGGCCGGAATTGACACTCTGGTGCCTAAAGCTGATGACATTGAAAACAAGAGCAGACGTAATAACCTGGTCTTCTATGGCATTGACGATAATGATGAACATGAGAGGGCAGTCAAATCTGAAAGCACAGTGTCAGAACTGTGGCGGTCTCATTTAGAAATAGAGCAAGTTAGCATTGAAAGGGCACACCGACTAGGCAGGTTTAGTTCACAGAAAAAACGGCCACTAATAGCTAAATTTTCCAGTTATAAAGATAAGCAGCGTATTCTAGTTATGGCAAAGAAGTTTAAGGGTACATGTATTAGCGCCTAGGAGGATTTTCAGAGACTGTGCAAAAGAAAAGAAAGATGTTATGGGATTACACCAAAATGCACTGTAAAGAGGGTGATAAAGTAAGCCTTCGTTATGAATCTTTGTTTCTCAACAACATGAAGTACACTTATGATGAGGCACTTCGTTCAGTAATACAATCAGGGTGACAGTGAAGCAACGGTACCAAGCTCAAAGTATTGCTTGTCAATTGCAGAAGCATTGCCAATAAGGTTGATTTCGCTAACCTTCATATGACTAATCCCACTGTCATTCTTGGAACCGAGTCGTGGCTGAACAGTGAAATTAGTGACAATGAAATATTTCCCGTAATTTATGCGGCTTATCAGAGAGACAGAGATCGACACGGGGGCAGTGTGTTTATATTAGTTAAATAGAAGGTTTATTCTAATAAATTAGAAATGGAGCCACGAACAGCTGAATCTATCTGGGTGAAGTTACGATTGCAAAATTGAAAGACTGTGTCAGTCTACTCCTTGCATAGGCCACTGGGAAGCCAGATTAATGTAATCAGTGATTTGAAAGAGGAAAATGGAGACAGTAAATAATGAACATATTGATACATGCACCTTCCCAACTTAGTGGCTGTGGCATTGCACTGCAAAGCTCGAGGTCACAGCTACGATTCTGGCCACGACAACTGCATCCGGATGGGGGTGGAAATGCAAGGAACACTCGGCGTGTGCTTAGATTTGGGTGCACGTTGAAGCACCCCAGGTGGTCAAAGTTATTCCACGAGTCCTCCACTACAGTGTGCCTCATAATCATATCGTTGTGGGGCACGTAAAGCCCCAAAGGCATTGATGAGGTAAAGGCATTGATGATCTCACATGTGCACTGATCTGCATGCCTCTTGATGATTCTGACTTCCTTTACTTTCGGGCTGTACCCACATGACCAGCAATGAAAAGCCAGGTTACCACCATTCATCTGTGTTATGTTGTTAGCATGCTCCCAGAGACAATCAGTGAGGCGATCATTGTCTGAGCCGTGTAGAATCAGCTGCAGCTCAAAGGGAGGTCATAGACGACCTTCATGATGCAGCTAGTGAAGGACAAGATTCTGCATATCTGCAAGATTATCCCTTCCTTTCCAAATGTACTCAGAATCCCCCAGTCATTCATGTAATCATTTTGTGATGTGTCTGTGTATTGCATTGACTGCTTTTTTTTCTGCATGCCATATTTTCCCTCCCTGGGCAATAAACAACATAGTTGGAAGTTCTGTGCCTGTGTTCCCTTAATTTTATAGTTCCATTTTCACACTGTTTGTCGTTGTACCAACATAAAAGCCACAAACAACCATTTTGAGGTAGTATATTACCCAACTAATGTGTTGCCGCACAAAGAAGCAGAGGGGAAGCATCATGTTCCTCATTATTCAGTATTTGTATTGCCTTATGTTGAACATGTGACATGAAACTTCTGGTGCACAACAGCAAGTACCTTGTTTATTGCGAGATTGTCAGTTATCTACAGAAGTGAAGACGAGCATGCATGTCATCAGAATGTGTCATCTGCAGCGCCGGATAGAATTTGTATTTATTCAAGCAAAGATTAGTGCAACAATGCACAGGTCCTTTCATTTTGTTTTATCACTCTCAAATGCTCATTCCTCTCTGATTTGCTTAATCAAGGTGGCCTTTGTTTTGTACTGTTATGTGTGGAGAGACACAAAGGAACTAATTACTATGTATTTACAAGAGCAGCGCAGCCAGAGACCAAGATGGAAAACCAGCTCATGCCAAGCCCAGATGCCCATCTTTGTCTTTCTTTGCACCGTGTCTTAAGCATGTGTTGTATCGCAACAGTACGAACCTGTAATTATATGAGACTCGTCTCTTGGTGTGCTGCCAAGCTGAAAACTGGTAGGTACCGTGGCCAATAGCAGACAGGACAGGAATCCCTGTGCAGCATGGGTACATTGTGTAAATTACTTCCACCAGTACAGACAAACTTTAATGTAACGAACATGGATATAACAAATTATTGGATTTAATGAAGTAAATATAAAATTGCGCAGCAAAAATAACATAAAAAATTCTGGACATTGAAAACGCTAAATCCAACATGGTATCAGTCCGCACGCTTCGCATGTGCGTCCACAGGTGTGTGCCTGCGTGGAAGTGCAGTTGGCAGTTCCTTTCTTCAAGGCCTTCAACCTGGCACAAGTTCGATATTCAACCAACTTAAGTTTTCAAAGTGAATGCTATCAGAAAATATGCCAACTATGGCGTATCCATATGAGCTTGAGGCTTTATACTTTCAGGTTATAATTTCAACATATCAGAAAACAATGTTATCTTTCTCAGGCACTCGAACAACTGAACATCTAGGAGGCTGACTATTAATGTGCGGGCCGAAGGAAAAGCCTGGACCCGAGTAGGATAATCTAAAATATTAGGTCAACTTAAAAAGAGCAGCTGCTCTGGGGAAACACGGCCATGTGGCAGATCGTCTCCTGATGCATCACTGTGATCCGGCCTAGTTGGAATTGATTAATTGTGAAACTTTGCACTCAACAAACGGGGACAAAGAAAGATACTCAAGGACAAGCGCTCGTCCTTGTGTATCTTTCTTTGTCCCCGTTTGTTTAATGCAAAGTTTCACAATGTCTCCTGATGCCGAAAATACTCTGTATGCTCATCCACATCTCAGTCATGTCCGTGATGATGTGCTTTTCGAACCTTGCCGACTAAAGCGTCACATGTAAATCCACACGTGGATATGGGACACGTGGACACGTTTTGGGACATCCATGGAACTTTTTGTGTCGGCTGGGTTATTGTGAACCCAGCCAACACAAAGGACAAGGTGTTTCACAGGATAGTTATTTGTCGCGTGTTTGCTTAGTAAAAGACTATGCTGCGCGTCTTTCATTGTGAAATAAATAAATAGCATCACCCTGCACTCTAAATGCTGAAGTCGTCGCCTTTCCTTGAGATTTATGTGCACTATTTTGTGAGATTGTGTGGTGCAACGTCCTTATGCTGTTGAGATGCGCCTATTGAGTTCCCGCTGGTTTGTTGAGAAGCAGAAGGCATTGAGCAGAACGACTGAGTTGACTATGGTGTATGCATATGGTTTACGCAATGGGCCAACACGGCCTAAAACATGGCCGGGGTCTCTGGCTCGCCAGTCCGTCATTGGGCCATTGGGCACAAGATGGGATGAATTTTTTCACACAGAAAAGGAGTCGCTGTGGACCCTGCATGCTTGCTTAATCACCTGCACATGTTTCCAGGGGCGAGGACATCATTGTTTCCCAGAAGATGCCCCCAAACTCAACGAATCGCCATGGGAAGGGCAGCTTGGTAGCCTTCACACGTTTTCTTGTAGGATGAAAGGTTTCTTCATTCCCTGAAACTGCCCTGAAACGTGACCAGTCATCCTTGAGGTGGCCCCGTTGGTGGTTGGACACAATGCCGGTTAATTACCTGATTCCTTCATTCACTACAGCCTTGGTGCCTGTCTGCTGCTTGCTTACGCGGCGAGCCGCGTGGTGGTTCGGTGTGTTACCTGACTGACATAACAGAGGCTCAACCGCTTCACACAGTTGAATTCCTTCACTCAACCTCAGCGTGTGTTTGCTACACCTACTATGTGCGCATATTCTGAAATCCCTCCACAGACTCAACCAAAGCAAGCCAACTAAATCTACTGCTTGCCTATCATGTGAGGGCCTATTTCCCATCATCCCCATTCCTCAAAATTCTTTATAGCTAGGCTTCAAGATTGTCACGTGATGCTCCCTCTTAGTTTTTTCCTTCCTCTATTCATGAAACACTGCCATAGCAAACATGACGACCACAAACGAAGTTGCCGTTATGTTGACTTGCAGGAAACCTCAGATTTGGTTGCCAACTCCCCACGAAGCAGCGCTCGGTTTCAGTGCGGCCGGTGGAGCATCTGGGGACATATTCTGCAACGATCACTGCGGCAATACTATTGCCTTCACGTGACCTAGTGCTCAACCAGCCAATCAGCTCATCCAATTTTGCTCAGTCTAAGCAGCTGTCAATATGTTTGCACTCATAGACATTGTTGAGCGTGAGATCATAAGTTAGACTGACGGCGGCAGCAGTGGAGTACCAATTCGCGTGCGGTTCCCTCCTTGTCCGAGAAGTCTATTGGTGGCATGTGCGTCTTGGTCAGCGGCTTGGTTTGGTTTTCAGTCAGCAAGCCAACTTGCCGATCCCGCGCGAACACAGATTACGCAGTTGCGTCTTCGCAGCGGTGCAGGGTGTATGTGTGTAATTTATTGTTTGCCTTGTCAGCATGGCAAAGTGTCGACGGGTTGTCAAAATCTGTAGGAGACCCTTTGCTGGCCCATCTGAGGCACCCCGCTTGCATTTCTTTTGCATAGACTTGATCGCTATGTTCTTTCCCCCACTAATATGTGCATGTATGTTTATAACGAATATCGGATATAACGAAGGTATTTTCGTGTCCGACGCAACATTGTTATAACGAAGTTTGCCTCTAGAACACTGTCTTGTCGGCTTACATGCAGGCGACTCTGGGGTCGAGCAGAAGTATCAGTGGCGGCAAACGACAGCTTCAGGCTCCTGCCGGCACCACGTGCAGCTGTACGGGCCGGCTGCCGCAGCCGCAGTGCGAGGCATGGAGACTGCCATGCAGCTCTCCTTCGAACACTTCACTGACAGCCAGCAGCCCAAACCATGGCCGAACATCCCGCTCAAGCTCTGACCTTGCCATTAAATGACAGTCATGCAGGAAGTGACACGGATATGTATTGTGTGTTCATGTCCGCCAGTGAAGAATGACCATCACACAAAATTTGCATCCGAGCTTGCTTTCCTGTATAGAACGCGAATGAAGAAGCCATCATTGAAGGCTGGATGAACATCACAGCGTGTGCTCACCTTTACAGAATCGTGTTCCTTTGAAGGAGCTGATGTGCTACACGCAAGGGCAAAAATAAATGGAATGAAAGATTGAGACACAGCCATACTGGCTTTGTCTACAAACGGCTCTTCCTTGTCCGCCAGCAAGCGACCCTAGCTTTCTTTTGCAACCTGCTGCACATCCCCACACCATCCTTGAATCACAAAAACCTCAGGAGCATATTGGCACACATGCGAAGTGACGATCTCGCTGCCAACCATAATGCCAACTGGTACCATGACATGGTATATCTTTTAATCACAGCGCCCTAGTTGAAACTCCATAGCAATCCCCACTATCCCTAGAATCCTGGATCTTCATTCCAAGGGCTATCCATCAAGCAAGAATCTGTTACGGATGGGGTGCTTGCAGCCAGCAACAAAACTTTTCTATACTCTGTCTCTGAAATAGTTTGCAGCACTGCTGATGGCACGAGGCATACACAGGTAATATCCTAGCGCAGCGGAATATAGCTCCAGGTGCAACTGTCTGATTATTGGCGGGATTAGTGAGATTTATTTTTTCTTGGCACATTATAAATTACAGTGACATGTGACATGTTAGAACTCTTGCATGTGCACATCGTATACCGCGAATTACCGTGACGGTGAGCAGACTACGCGGCCCGGATGAACACATCTCGAGGGACATTCAGCCTTCCTATTGGCTAAGAACTCCTGCAGCTTCCGAAGTGCTGCAAACAACTTGTCAGATGGCGCAGCTGGCACGCGCTCGCTAACCAATGAGGTATCCTGCTCTCTTCCTCCGCATCTATGCTTTCTGTGCATTACTCTTGGTTTTTGTTGTAGCTAAAGAAACTTATTACGCGCTTTCCTTGTGTCACCTTTGCACAGCCATTCTAGGGGTTGGCCAAGAATGCGCATATACAAATACCACATACGCATTGCTGAAGTTGTCCGGGCCCATACCCAGTGACCCAAATTGCCTACTAGGCCGGACAGCAGCAGCTAGCTGCAAGTAGTCTACTTGGGCACATACCCAGCAGACCATGTCGCTTGGCAAGACAGCACATACCTATTGACCGCGAGATCGAGTGTACTTCGCATTGATTTTGGTAGGTTCTGTGATCCATCGTAGTGCCCAACCTTTCACATAATCCAATCTAGCGGCCTGCTATCTATTTATAATTGTTCCGATATTTTTTATACTGTTGCAGGTGTGTGATTTTTACTTAAAGCTGGAATATGTAAGAACCACCAGCACTTGTACTAAAACGACCTACCAAATTCCAAACTTCATTTTAAAAAATCCAGTAATGACTATGATCGTTCACCACATTCTACAAATAGCGAAATTGTTAACAGTTTCTGTAAATAAAAATATTGCCATGTATGTTCTGTACCTCTGCATTTGAGAATAGTAGTAGCCATTTTGTGCTGATTTCAAGTGTTTTCCTTTATTTATTTTATGCATCTTAAGATATATATAGTATTTAAATGTGTGCATTTTACTGCATGAACACTATTCCTTCCACATTTTACTATGGTGAGTTTTTGGACCAAGTGGCAATAATGAAATACGTGTCTGAGAAACTCATTTTTATAGTTTCACCCAGTTGCACATTTTATGCTTGTCTTTTACTTTCCTGTTATTTTTTTCTCTATCTGAAAACTGCATATTTGTTGTCAAAGAAATGGATAGTGCGTTGTATTGAATGAACTGAGGAAAACGTCCGAAAATGAACATTCTCTGATCAATAAAAATTTCGGCAGATACACTTAAAGGGCCCCGCACCAGGTCCGGCTATTTTGACCTGACAAGCGCCGTGCGTACAATGTACCCTGGAAAGAGCTTATATTTCAAACTGAATGTCGTTTGCCCTTGTCCTCACAGGCACCGCGCTCCCAGCCGAAGAGCTGACGCGTATCGCACAAGTGCGTCTACGTACATGGCAGTGTTGCGACGTCACTTATGGCACATGATTTCAATATATATTCAAGGCAACATCTGTTATTTGTGTAATCTGCTGCTTCAATAGACGTATTAAAGTTTAGAGGAAATAATGAAACATACAAATCGAATGTCTGTGTTTTTGTTTTACTTCGCACTGCAGCAAGAGAGATGTACTTCTGTTTAGCCTGCTTGTTCCCACATAGTGCAGTCGCATGCGCAGAAAATGAAACTATGTCATTTGCTACCATATTCCAGCACACAGCCATGATCTGTGATCCACTTGTGTCATCCTCAGTATATGTGTAGCGCTGACTTATACCGCTAGTCAAGTGTTCTCATGCACAGCGTGCAAAATCGTGCACTGCGCGAAACGAGACAAACACAACAGCTCACGTGCGATGCCTCCAGCTTAAGTGTGCTGTGAAAAAAAAACAGCAGGGTCCGTGACATATGCATCACGTGATCCTTGAGCTCCGGTATGGGAGAACACAGAACGAATTTCTAGCCTTTTCTTCTAGCCTCCACTTGCGGAGGCTAGAAGGGGCTGGAATCATGGGTTCGCGGCACTGGAATATTTATATTGTGGCTATTCATGAACCAATTCGAAAAATTCTTGTGGGAGAACACTTCCTAGAGGGCACGTAATAACTTCCAGCATATAACCAAAATTTTCTGTGTGGGCCCTTTAATACTGCTTATGTCTGGGAATGCTAAAGCATTGTTGCTTTGGTAAAATGTTTTCGCTTCGGTATTCACCCGCATGTCGTCGTGCACGTTGTAAACTTGCACGGCGTACCTTTTGAGACATGACGGCGGTGGTAAACCTCATTTTATACACTCATGATTTGGCATCGAGAGTTGTTGTTTCCACTCGCCAGGGCCGTGACTAGGGGGGGAGGTATTTAGGGGGTCCTGACCTCCCCCCGGGTAGGGTGGCTAGAAGGGGAGGTGTGAATACCGGCGGGCGCTTTCCTTCGGGCGCGCGTGACCCCCTTGCGCACCGATGCCACCAGGGGGAACATGGCGCTGCTGCTCGCGGCGTGGTATTACGGCGTGGTATTCCCGCGCTGGCCTGCGCCCTCCGCTGCCAGTTGGTCTCGTCGCCTATTTTGGTGTTCCTCCCGACATTCCGTCATTCGAGGGCGAGATGCTGTGGACCACCAAAGTTATGTTGAGCACCGCAGCGACGCACGGCTAGTTTATTACATTGCAGGTTATGTGGCGAGAAGGCGTGTTTTGCCCACACATTGTGAAGACTGCGAAGCACCATAAAGGCAATATCCCCAGAGAGTTTCCACCAGAGGCATCCAAAGAGTGGGACCTTGAGGGCCTTTTATATCCCTCAGAATCGTTCTATAAGCTGGACAATGCCCTTGAAAACAAGCTCACTCGTTTATTCAGTGTAACACCCGCCGTGGTTGGCCAGTGGCTATGGTGTTGGGCTGCTGAGCACGAGGTCGTGCGATCGAATCCCGGCCACGGCGGCCGCATTTCGATGGGGGCGAAATGTGAAAACACCCGTGTACTTAGATCTAGGTGCACGTTAAAGAACCCCAGGTGGTCAAAATTTCCGGAGCCCCCCCACTACGGCGTGCCTCATAATCAGAAAGTGGTTTTGGCACGTAGAACCCTATAATTTTTAATTCAGTGTAACACGCTAGCATGCCAAAGCTGCGGCCGAGATTTTGCAGTCAATTGGTTAAATGTCAAAGATTGGTTGCCTAGACCATTCTGCTACCCTGAAAGCCTCAGTTATACGTTTTTATTGCCTCACAAGGATTCACTTTTTGCTTAAAGGTGTCAATCAGCAGAGCAGTGAGAAGAAACGGAAAACACTGAAACCTTGTGGGTTGTAAATTTTTTTGCTCACTTGTAAATAAACGATTTCATGACCAGATCTGTTGCTTCACTGTCTGCAATCATAGTAAATTCCTTATATGAGCGTCAAAATGACATGCTACAGGTCTGCAAGCGCAGACAAAAACTGGTTTGTAAATACGTCCAGACTTTATCAGGTAATGTCTGCAGTTTACAGGTCTTACGGCACGCATAGGGTGATTGACTGCTGATCTCGAGGACGACGGTCGCATTTTCAGGGAGGCGATATGCAAGGCGCCCGTGTGCCGTATGATGTCAGTGCGCGTTAAAGAACCCGAAGTGGTCGAAATTATTTCGAAGCCCCCCACTAGCCCCAAACACCCAAAGCCAGCTCACGAAATGCGCACAGACGAAACGCGTTTTAATCTCGATACAGTGCGAACTGGGCCCGTAAAATTTCACAGGAGTAATGATGTGGGCTGACATAACATTGTTGTCATGATAAAGATTCATTCTTTGACGCTCGCAGAAAGCGCGCGATACCCGAAACGGGCTCACTTTCACTTCGGTGGTAGAGATGCAGCTGACGTGAGGCTGGCGAGGCGCTCATTTCGGCTGCGTGCTTACCCTGGATGGATGGATGGATGGATGGATGTTATGAGCGTCCCCTTTGGAACGGGGCGGTGGCTTGCGCCACCAAGCTCTTGCTACTATGCTGTCTAATATCCTACCTAGGTTAACCAATGAAAAAAACAAAAAAACCCCACTATGAACTACCACGTCCAAATTTTCTGATACCCTATTGCGAACTGTGCTTTTGTACGTCTCCGTCTTTTGTCGTTTCCCTACTTTTCTTCCACCAATCCTCCAATCGCCTCTTACTGATGTCTATTGCGGACCTGTTTGCTTTACCACTGCTCCCGCTGAACCCAAGGGCTTCAAGGAGGCCAGTGGTGCCTAAATCGACCGCTGGATAGACGTCTTCACATTCTAATAAAATATGCTCCGTCGTTTCCCTAGCTTTACCGCAGCAAGCACATGCTTCTTCTTCCTTCTGATATCTCGCTTTATAGGTGCGTGTTCATTATAAGGCATCCCGATCTCGCTTCGAAAAGTAATGAGCTTCCCTTTGAGTTATCATAAATGGTTTCTTTCCTAATTTCGTTTTTTCCCCTTAAGTAGTTACTCATGGCAGGTTTCTTTTCCATTGCCGCCACCCATGAGATTAATTCAGCCTCTCTGACTTTCCGCTTGACCTTCTTTGTTGCTGTGTTGCCCACCCCACAGGCCGCATACTTGCTGGTAAGCTTCCTAGTTCTTTTCCTCCACTGTGAATCAATGTTTTGCCTGTACAGATACCTGAACACTCTCCCAGCCCATTTACTTTCGTCCATATTCCTCAGCCGTTCTTCATACTCAATTTTACTGCGAGCTTCCCTCACTTCAAAACTAGTCCAGCCCATATCCCCTTGCACAGCTTCATTTGTAGTCTTCCCGTGAGCGCCCAATGCGAGGCGACCCACTGACCTTTGGTTCCCGTCGAGTCCTGACTGTACCCCTGATTTAAAGCAAACAACCGCATTTCCAAAAGTAAGTCCTGGAACCATTACCCCTTTCCACATACCTCGGAGGACCTCGTACCTATTGTATCCCCATAGCGCTCTGTGCTTCATTATGGCTGCATTTCTCTTCCCCTTGACTGTTATGGTTTTTTCCTGTGTTTCCATATATCCGTTGCCTTCGTTTATCCACATACCAAGGTATTTATATTCTGTTACCCGAGGTATTTCTTGGCCCTGTATCTCCACTGTCTGTTCACTGTTTTCATTGAATACAATAACACCTGATTTTCTAACACTAAATTTCAAACCTAAATTGTTGCCTTCCTGTCCACAGATATTAGCCAGACGTTGCAAATCACTTTGCTTGTTTGCGAGCAACACAATGTCGTCCGCATAAAATAAACCTGGGAGTTGCTGCTCTATTACTGCACCTGCCTGTTTGTATGAGAGATTAAACCCGATATTACTTCCTTCTAGCGCCCTCTCCATCCTCACCATGTACATCATAAACAGCAGCGGGGATAAAGGGCACCCCTGCCTCAGTCCCTTGTTGATATGAACTTTCTCCGCGCTTCTCATCCCTTCCCATTCAACGCAAACAGTATTTTCTAGGTAAATCTCTCTCAAAAGCTGTATACAATCGTTACCTAAGCCATCCCCTTCCAGAATATCCCACAAAATGCTGCGGTCTACGTTGTCGTATGCTCCTGTAATGTCCAAAAAGGCCACATACAACGGTCTGCTTTCTGCTTTTGATATTTCAATACACTGAGTAAGAACAAACAAGTTATCATCCAAACGCCTACCTATTCTAAAGCCATTCTGAAGCTCTCCCAAAATGCCATTATTTTCTGCCCATGCTTGAAGCTTTAATTTGATTGCCTGCATTGCTAGCCTGTATATTACCGATGTAATGGTCAACGGTCTATACGAGTGAATTCTGTCTTTCTCCCCCTTACCTTTATAAATTAAATTCATTCTACTTTGTCACCAACTGTCTGGTATTCGTCTATCTTTTAAAGTTTTTTCAACTGCTTTCACGAGAGCTTCCTTACTTTTTGGTCCCAGTTCATTTATCAGCCTAACGGGAACCTCGTCTAGCCCTGTGGCTGTGCGCTTAGGAATTTTCTCTTCCGCTTTCTTCCAGTTTAAATTTGTAAGCACTAGCTCCTTTCCCCCTTGGGTCTCTTTCATGCTCTTTTTTTTCTTCAAATACAACCTTGTCCTTGCCTTGGAAAGATTCGGCTGTTACTTTTTGGATGTAATTTATTGCTGCATCTCCTTCCAGTCTGTTTTCATCTTCGTCTAGGATATGTTGTTGTATTGGTGTTGCCTTCCTGCCTAATAATTTTATGTGATTCCAAAATATTCTAGGTGCGGCCTTCTTTTTCTCACGTATTTCTGACAACCAACGTTCACCTTTTAATTTTGCTTGCACCAGTATTTGAACCACAGACTTTTTCTCCCGGTATATTTCCCATTTACTGGTTACTTCATCCTGTGGCAACTGCGCCTTCTTTGCCTGCCTGTGCTCTCGAGATGCTTTCTGTCGTTCGGCGATGGCTTCTCGTATCTCCTTGTTCCACCAGCTTTTCGGTTTCTTTTTTCCTTTCCAATGAACATGTTGTTTCTCTTTCCGTATTTCTGTCGTTACTACACTTAGAAGCTCACCATATATTCCCACCCCTTACTTGGCGACTTGCCAATTTCTTCCTCCACTCTAGTGACTATATTTGCTATTTGTTCAGCGTTCAAATTTGGACTGGCCATTTTGCTTTCGTTGCTCTCTTTCCCAACTACATATCCCATTTTCAAAATGATGCGTTTATGGTCACTCCCTATGCTGCTAAACCCTTCCTCATCGATGACCATTTCTCTCAACTTATCATGAATTCCTTCTGTCATCAGACAGTAATCAATGGTCGATTGCCGGTTTCCCACTTCCCACGTGATCTGTCCTTCACACTTAGGCCCTGTATTCACGATCACGAGGTTATGTTGCTCGCAAAGGTCTAGCATTGACTTCCCGTTATTGTCGGTATAGCCATCTAAATCCTGTATGTGGGCATTCATGTCACCTAATAGGACTATCTCAGCACCATTCCCGAAACCCCTAATATCAGCGCTTATGCATTCCACTAACTCTTTATTCTTCTCTGTGCAATTTATTCCGGTCCACAAATACGTAACTCCAAGCCAAGTTTCTTTCCCACTCATTGTACCTGATAACCAAAGATGCTCTTGACATTGTGAATTTACTCTTTTCCATTTGGCTCCCTGATGGATGAGCATTCCGACTCCCCCTCCCTTTCTTTCCGACTTAGTTCTGTTGCACCCTTCCCATACATAATTCTCAATAACTGGCGGCTCTTCTGAGTCTCTAAGGTGCGTTTCTGTAACCGTATACACCCCTATTTGTTCTCTATGTAACTGCTCCTCAATCTCTGCCCACTTTTCCTTTCTTCTGCCGCCCTGCATGTTTATGTAGCCTATTGCATGGCGAGCTCTTGTTCTTGCTTTCCTCCTCTTTCTGTTATCGACGGCGATGCTCTTCTGATGTTCCCCTAGGGGACCTTCTTTATTACTACCTACTCTGACCTCCTGAGCGCCCGCGGGCCCCCTAAAAAAGCAACAGCGCGACCCCCAAGTCGCCAGCCCACTTCTCGTGCTAGCCTGTAATTGAAGTGGATCCCATCTCGTTTAAAACCACCACAACTTCTCACTTCCCTGTTTACTTCGACAACCTCGAAGCCTTTCTCTCGGCTCATTTTCCATATTGCCTCATTGGCAGCCATTACGGCTCTTTGTACGTGACTGTCAAGCACAGGCACCTCCGGCACCGTGCAAACCACGATCTGCACCTGAGGGGATAGCTCGCGCAAGTCGTCCACCCCCTTCGCCAAGCGCTGGGCTAGTCCTGGCCCTTTCCTGTTCAGGACGTCATTTAGCCCACCTGCTACTACGACAAGGTTGCGCACGTGGGCATTTTCCGTGAGCTTTTCTTTTGCTCGCTCCATGACAGAACCCAGTGTCTGCCCTGGAAATGTCCCTACCGCCACTCTTTTGTCGCCTTTCACCCTCTCCACAATTGCTTTTGAGCACCCAGCCATGTTTGAGTCGCCAGCGATAATCACCCTTTCACTCTCTCCTACCTCTCCCTGCTTCCCGGCTTCCTGTGGCTGCAGCGCGTCGCCTCACTCGGGGCGTGTTGCGCTGCTTCGCTATAGCTACGCCGATTCACCGGCGGCGAGCTGGCGACCGCTTGCTTTGGCTCCCTGCCTCCCACTTCGCCCTCGCTTCCACTTCGCCTCCCACTTCGCCCCCGAGTCTCAAGAGCGTCGAGCCGCCTTTGCAGTTCGGCGCTCCTTTCTTTCGCCTCCCCAAGCTCGGCCACAGTCCTCACCAACTGCGCGGCCTGGGCCGCCTCCACCTTGACGAAATTTTCAACCTTCGCCTGCAGTGCTACCCGCTTCTCCTGCTCCTCCCTCAGGTTTGCCTTAAGCTCTTCAAACTTAGCCGCCCAATTCCCTTCCAGTTTTTGGACGGCTTCCCTGAGGCCCTCGCACGACCTGCACGTGAAGCTAGACCCCACCGCGTCTGCTAAATTCTGGAATTTAGTCTCGTCGAGGAAGCACCAGCGCAGGCACTCGTCGCACTGCACTTGCTCCCCGTCCCCCGCGGCCTTCACGTTTTTCGATTTCATCGCTAGGCCTACGTCCCTAGGCCCAACGAGCAAGTTCGCCAAATCACTCACGCAAACCCGACCTCGACCGCTATCCCAAACAAAAACAAAGGATTATCACTCCCTACTCCATGTAAGAATCCGAAGAGCTAGCTGAAAGAAATACCCCCTAGGCCTAACGGGGGAGCCGCCAGACCTAGACAAAGCCGGTACGTTTCCTACACCTACCAAAAATTCAAAATTTGCGCCCCTACTCCATGCAAAAGAAAACACTTCAAAACACTAGCTAATAAAGATAAAAGAGTACTTAGCTACTAACGAAGTCGCTGAAGCCTCGTCCACAGGAGCGTCCGTGAGCCACGACCAACCCCGCCTTGGTCAACAGCGCCGCCCCGCGGCATCGGTGCTCTGTGGAGTCACGTTTGCGCCGCCGGTATTCACACCTCCCCTTCTAGCCACCCTACCCCGGGCCCCCCAAAAAAGTATACAATCTATCCATAGGGCTACGGATCACCACCAGCACGGACAAGTTGCTACAATTAGGCCTACACAACACGATAGACGAGCTCGTTGAAGCGCAATGTACGGCACAATATGCACGGCTCTCCAAGACTAGCGTTTTTGCGGGGTTTGCGGAGCTTGCGGGAAACATGGCGGCGGTCCCGGCTGCCCGCTTCGAATTGAATTTGGCGTTGCTTTTGTAAAATGCACATCGTTCGTAGCAAATGACTGTGTAAACGGCTTTCGCTTAGTCTCAGGCCGCTTCGACGGATAACCTCGTTGTGCTTTCGAGATCGCTTCTCGTTTCCAACGAGTCGAAGCCTAACGAAAGAAACGTTTGAGATGTCAGCGCCATCTATCGCTACAGGCGGGAAATAGACGCAACGACGGCATATGGCCTCTAAGATCCGAAGATATCGCCAGCCAACTAAAATTGTAGGAAACGTGCGCTGCTTAGCGTACGCTACACTTTGCGTATAGCGTACGCTATAAGTTGCATATGCTAAACACTAGAGACTTTTAGCGTGTCCGCTATTCCGGCAAACCATGGCGGTTTGGGCGGATTACCAGATGGTCGGGGCGTAAACGTGAGCGGCCAGATTGGTGGCGCCAGCTGGTGGTGCAAAGCTCAAATACCTAAACACATAGCCAATTACTATTGGCGGCGAGGAGTTACGGAGTCGCCATCTGTCGGAAGCGCCTCGCTGGCGTAGTATGAGGGATCACGCGGCGCGCTCCTCATAGGTTTTGCTGTCAGCGCTCACTGAAAACACCACGCGGGAGCGCTCCCGGACATTTCTGTAAGTACTTTCAAAACAATAGAAGTTTTTTACTGTCTAAATAATAACCTTGGGCAAACTGAAAGCACAGAATCGTTTACAGAGGCTATTTCTTTACCGAATACGTACAATGAACGCCACTGTGCGCGGTCGCCACGATATAGTCACCCGAACCGGCTTCTTGCGTGAAAGGTAGGCAAACGCTGAGAGCAAACTATGTGAAATATGTTCTTATAGTGTTTCTATAACTAAATGGTGCGTAATAGAATGAACCCTCAATGCAGCGATCGCACGGCTTCGCAGCGACCGACTGCGCGTCTGCATGCTTGTCCGCGCACTGCTTCGCTTTCGCCGCGTGCGCGTTTTCGCACCGTGCCATGAGCATTAGGCCGCAGAATATGAGCATTTGACAGTATACAAGCAACTATTGTTGCGTGGGCGCTATTAGAGCTGTTCAAAAATAATTTCATTGTAGAGACTTCGACGCCTACGGGGACGGTGATGTGCCGTCGCGACGATTCAATCTTTTTTTTTTTTTTTTCTAAATTCTTGGACGTTTCAATATTATTTCTCGAGTTGCGTCGCACTATATGTTTATCGGCGTTCTCAGCGTGCGATTTCCCGCTGCTTCTTTTTTTGTAATCCAGTGCATTATTTCATAACACAAACATGACCATGTGCCATGCTTTTCTTTTTTTATGTGCTTCTTACTCCAGTGAACTTGCCAGTATTTATAACATCGACAAGTTCATAGACCGAACCGTGATGACATTAGTCGGGCAGCGGACTCGGGCGAGCGTCTCAGTGCGCGTTTTTCGAACATCGCAGACCCGGCGCCGTAGCAGGAATCTTCCTCGCGTCTGTGCTTGCTGCATACCCGAGTTGTATCCGATGACTGTTTGCCGGTTTGACGTTTCGCGAGCCAAGCTTCACGCAGCTGACTGGCGGTTACGGAAGCAGGGAGGTACATTCTCTTACGCCTGGGGCTCTCTGCCCCTCTGAGCCATCCGCCGCCTCAGACTGTGCGCTTACCCCATGCCATCCGGAGAAACATCACCGTACGTCCTCTACCTCGCAATATGCACCCAGTGCACCACGCAGAGCGAAGGGAGGCCCGCGCCCTGGCCATACACATGCGATACGGGACTTTGCCCTCTACAGCCTACACGGACGCGGCTTCTTACTCCAGACGCGCAGCCACAACAGCCACCGTAGTCGTCAACACAGAACATCGGAGCAGCATTTCGCTCACACGAAACAATCCCCTCCAAGCCGAGGAAGCGGCCATAGCCCTCGCGCTCTCCCAAACAGAGGTTGAAGTCATAGTGACCGACTCCCAACAGGCGTGCCGCAACTTTGCTAGCGGCAGAATTCATACCACTACGCTCCGGATCATCAATCAAAAGCCGCCAACGAGATCAGTCATGATCATCTGGGCGCCAGCTAATCAAGGCATTCCTGGCAACGAGGTCGCCAACCACGTGGCTCGAGATCTGACCCACCGAGCCGACGCCGAGGAATCTGAACCCGAGCGCATGCACCCTCTAGTCTCTTACCAAGACATCACACAACACTACAAGCTAACCCGCAGAACATATGTACCCCCACACAAGTCACTACCTAGAAAGCAGGAGCGATTCCTCCGAGCTCTACAGGTTAATACATTCCCCCACCCAACCAGAAATAACCTCATAGACCCTACACAATTCTCTCCGCAATGCCGCTTCTGCGCAGAGCCCGGGTCCCTCAGGCACATAGTAGGGGGTTGCAGAGCAGCACCATTAAATCCACCGAACCCTTACCCCACTAACGAGCTTTGGGAGAGAGCCTTGGCCAGCTCCGACCTCGAGGATCAGCAACGGCTGATTGCGAGGGCCCAGGACGTGGCCCGAGCTCAAGGCATTCTGGAATGAGGACGCCTCTCCAAAGCTTCATTCACCCAATAAAAATGTTTATTCTCTCTCTCTCTCTCACGCAGCTTCTTGTCCTGCGGCTACGTATTTATAAGGCTGACACCGGGCTCCGTTGCGTACGTCCGGCACTGCGGCACCGAGAAGTAGCCTACCATGTTGCGCGCCTTCAAAGGCAGCCACTACCTATTGTAGTGCTTTCAATCGTTGTAAAGGAGACACTCGAAGCGGGAAAATCTCGCCACTAAATGAGGACCGCAGCGTACGAGAGAAAAACTCTCGTTTCCAACTCGCTTCGGCGCTCCCGAAGCAGCCGACGCGGCCGCTATGTCCACGTGATCCCTAATAGCACGTCACGCCGACGGTGGCGCCAGCTTTTCCAGTGGTGGAGCTCGACGCCAATATTCTTCTTAGCTGGGGTGTGTGTTTCCGACAGCGGCGTAACACAATTACGCCGCTACCTGAAATTTGCACCAGCAGCGAAGAAAAATAAAGTTAGTTACTGCAGTTTTGGCTCTGTGTTTATCTGATTGAGCTCTACAACACCAGGCGGCTGCACCACTCCGGTTGCTCACGTTTACGCCCCCGACCATCCGGTAATCTGCCCAAACCGTCCCGGTTTGCCGGAATAGCGGATACGCTAAAAGTCTCTACTGTCTGCTAACTCGTTTGCGTTGCGTACGCCCGCTATACCCGCTATATCGTTTAGCGTTCAGCGCATGCGCAGTAACGACCCGCTATTTTTTAGCGTACGCTATACTATATCTTATAGCGTACGCTATACTAATATCTCTGGAACAGCGCAACCGAGCGGCGCCATCTTGGTCTCATTGGAAAGCGCATTTCTCCGTCTTCAAATCTGCCGCTACAGCTATCTCCTTCACGCAGAAACAAGCACACAAAATGTAAATTATTGAAGGTCGTGCCGGAGCCTGCGATTGGCCGCACTTGCCACGTGACTCCAGCACGGTTTGCCATTGGTCTGGCGCTCGCGTCGTCTGCTCGGCTCTTTGCACCTCGAGCCTGGAAGTCTCCACTCGCCGATATCTCGACGTGTCAAAAGGGGCGCTACGCGGACATCGCAGTAGCATATGGCCGATCCCTACTTCTGTGCACGTCTCAGAACCGCGGCTAAGCATCCCGAGCATCGACGACGCGGACTTCGCGACCCAGATTCGCGCGCAGAATCCTCGGACATGCGGCTGAAAAGCCTTTCAGCACTCGGTGCTTCGGAATTCGCGACCAAGCACATCACGCACGTAATCCTCGTACCGCGGCTAAGCATATCGCGCATAGGAGTCTCCGACTCAGTGATCAAGCACATCGCGCGCGGACATATTGGACCCTCGCCTAAGCATTTTGTGCATCGGCACCTCGGACTGCGTGACAAGCGCATCAAGTGCCTCTCCTCGAGCCCCCGTCTAGGCATTTCCCGCGTCGGCACCTCAGACTGCGCGAATAAGCGCATCGAGTGTCTACTCCTCGAGCCCACGTCTAGGCATTTCGCGCGTCGGCACTTCGGGCTGCGCGAATAGGCGCATCGAGTATCGACTCCTCGAGCCCCCGTCGAGGCATTTCGCGCGTCGGCACTTCGGACTGCGCGAATACGCGCATCGAGTACGTGTCGACTCCTCGAGCTCCCGTCTAGGCATTTCGGCGTCGGCACCTCGGACTGTGCGAATAAGCGCATCGAGTACGTGTCGACTCCTCGAGCTCCCGTCTAGGCATTTCGGCGTCGGCACCTCGGACTGTGCGAATAAGCGCATCGAGTACGTGTCGACTCCTCGAGCCCCCGTCTAGGCATTTCCCGCGTCGGCACCTCGGACTGCGCGAATAAGCGCATCGAGTGTCGACTCCTCGAGCCCCCGTCTAGGCATTTCGGACTGCGCGAATACGCGCATCGAGTGCGTGTCGACTCCTCGAGCTCCCGTTTAGGAATATCGCGCGTCGGCACCTCGGACCGCGAATAAGCGCATCGAGTGTCGACTCCTCGAGCCCACGCCTAGGCATTTCGCGCGTCGGCACCTCGGACAGCGCGAATAAGCGCATCGAGTCTCGACTCCTCGAGCCCCCGTCTAGGCATTTCCCGCGTCGGCACCTCGGACTGCGCGAATACGCGCATCGAGCGCGTGTCGACTCCTCGAGCTCCCGTCTAGGAATTTCGGGCGTCGGCACCTCGGACTGCGCGAATAAGCGCATCGGGTGTCGACTCCTCGAGCCCACGCCTAGGCATTTCCCGCGTCGGCACCTCGGACAGCGCGAATAAGCGCATCGAGTCTCGACTCCTCGAGCCCACGCCTAGGCATTTCCCGCGTCGGCACCTCGGAATGCGCGAATACGCGCATCGAGTGCGTGTCGACTCCTCGAGCTCCCGTCTAGGCATTTCGCACGTCGGCACCTCGGACTGCGCGAATAAGCGCATCGAGTGTCGACTCCTCGAGCCCACGTCTAGGCATTTCCCGCGTCGGCACCTCGGACTGCGCGAATACGCGCATCGAGCGCGTGTCAACTCCTCGAGCCCCCGTCTAGGCATGTCGCGCGTCGGCACTTCGGAATGCGCGAATACGTGCATCGAGTGCGTGTCGACTCCTCGAGCTCCCGTCTAGGCATTTCGCGCGTCGGCACCTCGGACTGCGCGAATAAGTGCATCGAGTGTCGACTCCTCGAGCCCACGCCTAGGCATTTCCCGCGTCGGCACCTCGGACTGCGCGAATAAGCGCATCGAGTGTCGACTCCTCGAGCCCCCGTCTAGGCATTTCGCGCGTCGGCACTTCGAACTGCGCGAATACGCGCATCGAGTGCGTGTCGACTCCTCGAGCTCCCGTCTAGGCATTTCGCATCGAGTGTCGACTCCTCGAGCCCACGCCTAGGCATTTCCCGCGTCGGCACCTCGGACAGCGCGAATAAGCGCATCGAGTCTCGACTCCTCGAGCCCCCGTCTAGGCATTTCGCGCGTTGGCACTTCGGAATGCGCGAATACGTGCATCGAGTGCGTGTCGACTCCTCGAGCTCCCGTCTAGGCATTTCGCGCGTCGGCACCTCGGACTGCGCGAATAAGCGCTTCGAGTGTCGACTCCTCGAGCCCACGCCTAGGCATTTCCCGCGTCGGCACCTCGGACAGCGCGAATAAGCGCATCGAGTGTCGACTCCTTGTATCTTCGGCTAGGCATTTCACGCATCGCCACCTCCGATCACGCCGCCGCCTGATTTTCGCGAAGTTAAGCAAATAATGCTTTCGCATTAAAGTCATTCTGTTTATTTTCATAAACCATTCTCTTAATTTTGGCTGTAGGAAAGCATTGTCATGTCTGGGACATTAATTCTGGGCCTGGTATTTTATTTTTGTCTAAATATATAGGGTGTCGCAATTATGATATGAACCAAGGTTTAAAAATATGCAAATGATACGTTGCTGGACAAAACCAAGGTAACGTTGTTTGCCGTCGCTTGGAGATACTCAGGCTCTTTTTGCATTCTGCCTGATTACATAATTAGTATTCATTAATTAATCAACTTCTCAAATATATTTAGACGAAACGTGTCAATGATACAATTGTCGAGCAACATGAAAAACTCCCGCTATAGCTTTCTGTGGCTCAATATATACGTGCTACATGCAAGTGTTTTTCCTAGCGTGAAAGAAGCCCATGAATACACGTAGATTACTTTGAGCCGGCAGTCGCGCGGCAATTCGGTGTGTTCGAGGGCTTCTTTCACGCTTTGAAAAACATGTGGCACGTATTGAGGAACAGAAAGCTGTATCGTTTTTTTTTTTTTCATGTTGCTCAAGCAATTCGCAGAGAAGAAAAAAAAACGATATCGAAATTGATTTGAGGGTCGGAGCTGCCCATACACACATTGGTATTAGAATGGATATGCGTTTAGTATCCTCAATGGAACCATGTTATATATGATGCCGTACTCTACGTACACAGCTAGTTGTCGGTCGCTAAAGAGATTAGCGCTCCGCGGGACGTTGACTCACGTGCTTACTGTTAAGGACAACTGCTGAATGAACGCTCTTTCGTCCCGTTTCTCGCACCGTTAGCCCAACAGCTTAATTGTTGATATGCGAAACTCCATGAAACGCAAATCAAGCTCAGAGGTGTATACGTATGCACTGCGCTGAACAGAGCTAGCGGACGACGGAGTGCAGCTTTGGGAAATGTACCGAGTCACGGTTGCCTTTAAGATCCCGGCTGCAGCTTTGTGAAGAGTGCGCGGGTTGTCCCTGTGTTCCGCAAACGTTGCTGCCCCGATCGAGTGAGTTTCGGCGAGTCGAGGCGTTGGGCAAGTGAACTGACGACGCCGGATTTTCCTGCGGCCAGGATCGGCGGCACGTCACGTTCTCGGAAGAGAGAGGGAAGGCGAGGTCAGCGGCAGCCTTCTTCTCTCCCGGCCGGCGGGGCTGACAGCGAACAATCTGGGACCGTCTTTGTTCGACCTGTTGAGCGAGTCCCCCCTCGCAGCAGCACCGCGCTCAAGCCATGGCCGGCCGGATTCCTTTGCCCCCAAGAGGTGCACCGCTGCACCAGAGGTGAGGTTCAAGGGGCCCGCGGTTTGCGTCAGACCTCCGGTTCTTCGTTGACAAGTTGTGGGGGCGAAGTACCAGCGGTCGGTTCAAATGCACCGCATCTAAGGTCTCTGATCTTCGTTTGAAGGCATGGCCGCGGCGTCGCCGAATTGTAATCGTGTTCCACGGCTCGCCCTGAACACTGTCTTAAGATTTGATCGCCTGACGTCCCTCTTTTTTTCCCGCGTCGTTGCGAGTATTTGCATATATACACCGTACCGAGGGCCGCCAGGAATTTGTTCGTTTTTGACTTTTATGTATGCTTGCCCGGAACCGTGCAAAAGCTCTGTATGTTCTTGCCTGTGAAAGCGTGCTTAAAGAGTGGAATTGAAAAGTTGAAATGCCACGATAGTTTCCACAAGTCTGTCGCAGTAACGGCGGTCAGAGTGCAACGCCTTATTTTACGGCGCGTGGCCTGCGTGCAGACGAGACTGTCAAACTGCAGCGCATGGCGTGTGCTACCACGCCAGTGGCCGGACAACATGACTGGAATTAAATGGTTCGTATTGAAGAAAAGTGTTTTTTATTGGTGCGAATGATTGCAGCGGCTTTGTCACGAGCTACTGCCAAACCGCGATGGACATGTTTGCAGCGAGCGCGGCAGCGCCTGCGGCTGCTCGTCTTGGCAAGTGGGCGGAGCCGAAAGCTGACAGGTAGCTCGTGGTTTGAGTCGAGGTGCTGTACTGAATATTTGAAAACATTGTGTGAAGCACTGTTCAAGAGCACCTTTTCTGGCAAAAATTAAGTTAATATATTGTACATGTATATTTGAGTAGCCATATATGAATGATTGATTTATTATATGCAACGTTTTTCTTTCTGGAAGAACATTTTGACTCAAAATTTGTCAACATCATTATTATTTCTTGAACTTCCTACCAGGAAACCTGGCTGCTTGAATAGTACTACTCACGACGCACACCCATAGGCTCACCGACAGTAGCAATTTAAGTGGCTATTTTGACCTGCATGCTTATATGTATAACCATGTCTGGCTGAGTACATGGTAAAGGCAACTTGAAGCGTACCCTTCTAGAAGTTTACCATATTAACCCCTTACTGCACGAATTTTAATTTTATTAATTAGACAATTAAGCCTAATGTTAACATATGATATGCTAAACAAAACTTACTTTAAAAAGAAATGCTTGGTTGTGATATTATGAGTCAGAATTGTCACATATGTAATACATCATGCAGTTATGGCTATATTTTGCAACTGCAGAAAACTTGTAAAAAATATCAGAACCATTGAAAAAACTTAACACATTCTTTAAGAAATGGAGTGTTTCTTACAACTCAATCTTGTACAAGTTTCATTAAAATTTAGAGTCTTAATTGATAGCTTCAATATCTAAGTTGGCTCATTTATAGACCTTCATTCTATGTTAGTTATTGCTTTGCATAGTTGTTAGGAGTTTGACACCAACCAATAGGGAACCCTTTTCTTCTAAGATGAAAGGGCACTGAGGGACCTGATTTTTCTTAGTCACAACCACATGAAGCCAGGGAAAACATCGGCAAAAGTATTCGTTGTGTTATTTGAAGTGCAGAAATTATAAACTAAAGGGAAAATGAAAGTGAATGAAAAAACAATGTGCCGCCAGCAGGAACCGAGCACACAACCTCCACATTACAGGTGCGTTTCACTACCAATTGTGCTGGGGTAGCAGCTGTTCCCACATCCTCATTCGTGGATGTTTATGTATGACGTCTACAAGATCTAACCTGGGGAGTGTTTATAGCCAGTGGTACTCATGGCCATGGTGGCTGATGTGGAACGAGAGTTAATTGTTGCTGCCGTTACTAGCTCTTGGAACGCTCCACCCTATAATGGTGCTAATAGAGAGTATAGCTGATACAAACATTATATTTTGTCACAAAATTTGCTCTTTTGCGAGAGAACAAATCTCTGCTCTCTTCCACAAACCGTGCATTCCGTGCGTTCAGAATTAGTTCCGTGCGTTTTTTTATGCTGTCGAAAAAAAAATGAGAAAAAAATGTTACAAAAATTCCAAACATGGCCCAAATCAGAAAGTTCTTTTTAGTTTGATGCGTCTTGGTGCATCTTCTATTTCACACAGAAACTTGAAAAAAGCATCAAGCACAGAATGTTCTCTTTGCAACGTATATGCAGAATAGTGTCTTCCTACATGAAACTCAAGAGAAAAAGATAGTTAAAAATGAAAAGTTTTTAACCAACAACTTATTTTCAAAAGATAAAACAACAAAAATCTCCGGTTCCAGTTTTCAAAAAAATTTTGGATGTCACAACAAGGCTCAGTCACAACAGCGGTACAGAAAAAGCGACAGAAAGGGTGCGGTGCTGTTCAGTACAAACATTTCGACTTGGTCTAGCTATTTACTACATACGCGATGCATGCGGCTCATAGCTTGGTCTGAATATTCTGTGCCGATTATTTACGCGTTCACAAGAAGGTGCTAAGAAAAAAATTTTCATTGGGTAAACGTTTTGGATGTTGCCTCCCTGCGGAAGCTACTGCCAGAGGCTTACGATATTCACAACACCGACGAGGTTTGCCAGCACTGCTTTACATGCCTCAAGGAAATCCTACCTTCATCTAGTGACACCCACAATGACGCAGATGAGACATTTCTTCAGGAAGAAGAAGCGATTGATGACTTGAACAAGTACATCCACCTTTCTTCTGATGTCTCATCATTGAAGCCACCATCTTCCATTCACAAATGCAGCAAACAATCTTGTGGAAAGAGAAAATGGGCCCAGATTGAAAGTGTTGTAGCGACGAAGATACGCTCAACCTTAAGCGCTGTATACGGAAGCGTCGGTACACCTGAACCATCTGTGATGGAATGCTGTGCATTCTCTGGCTGTTTAAATAGCTTGAAGCAAGTGTACGAGTCTTCAAGGTTCTATCGAGAGCGCCTCGATCTCTTAACCATCGTGCCACCAGAAGTTGAAAACAAACACGTTCAAGAGGCAATTCCAGTTGTCACAACATATCTGCTCAGAAAGGCATGAAATTGGTGTGAGAAGCATGGAATGTGGTCACATTTTTATCCGTACATGAGGTCAAGGTTAAGCCCGTTGGATGTGCAAGCTGCACTCGACTACTTCGCCAAGGACGAACTTGGGTGCTCTGGGCAGGGCCCGAACAAGAAGTATGTTGTGTCAGTCATGACGAATGGCCAGAAAGAGCACGTCTCGAAGCGGTTTATGACACGTTCTATCCGCGAGACGTTCCAGATGTTCAAAGCAGCTCACTCCGAAAGTGCCATCGCCCTGTCAAAGTTTTACAGCCTCTATCCAATATGGATGTTGCTTGCACCACAAGAGGTTTGCAGTTATTGCTCTAATGCGAACCTTTGTGTCTCTGCACTTCAGAACTTACGACATTGAAATTTCATTGCAAGGCATGAAAGCATTGTGCCTTTGCAGCTCCCCAACCACAGATTGTATGTTAGGTGATTGTGAGCGCGGACCATGGAATGAAAGTCTCACTTTGGCCAGTCTGGGAATGGTCGACGAGGATGAGGTCACATTTGCTGTTTGGGAAAGAGGTGACTTGACCAAAAGATGTTGTCCCCAACCCTTCTTGTGAAAGAACTCGCAATTGGGTGACCGAATGGATTCCTCACGAATACATATGCCGCACTCAAGCCATGGCTCTTTATGAGGTAAACAAGTGCGAGCAGCGCGGAAGCATTGTTCTGCATTTTGATGTTGCCGGAAGCTGGAACAAGGTGAATGCAGGAGCCAACGTTTCGACAAGTGGACTTGTCTTGTCGCTTGTCCACTTGTCGAAACGTTGGCTCCTGCATTCACCTTGTTCACGTTTTGCTCACGACAAGGAAAGCAACACACAGCTTTGCTGCCATAAGCGACAACATGCATTATGACGCAGCACGTGCCCGCTACACCCAGGTAGAGTGCACAACGTGTTAGATGAAAAAGCACCCACATACTGTCATAAATGAGAAGAAAGGGGCTTAACTGAGAGGCCCGACGTTTATTAGTCATATCACAAGAAGCCAACAAACAGTGACACCAAGGACAACATAGAGGAAATTACTTGTGCTTAATAAATCAAATAAAGAAACGATAAATTAATGGAAATGAAAGTGGATGAAAAAGCAACTTGCTGCAGGTGGCAAACGATCCCGCAACCTTTGCATTTCGCGTGCGATGCTCTACTGATCGAGGTACCGCGGCTCTGTTTCCCCATCCACTTTCTTGGGTATTTATGTTTCCTAGTAGAACCCTGGAAGTGTTAGCCAGCGTCAACCACTCACAAGCCTTGGCAGCGGATGTGGAACATCTTTTCTGCCGCAGGCGTCACAAGAACGTGATCTTTTTTGGTGAAGGAAACCAGTCAATAAACCCACACATGCTACCTGAAGGCATCGATGTTGCTGGATTCGAGACCCTCGTTATGTAATGCATGTTTGATCTCTTGTGGAATCGCTCTTCAGTGCATTACATAAGCAAAGGAGTCCTGAATTCTAAGTTGGAAAACTGTTGCTTGCTTCAGCAAATTTTTTGAATTTTTATCATGCATTGCAAACTTATCATTATAATAAAGTAAAAGTAAGAAACTTGAAAACCGACATTTACTCATATATGTTCGTGAGCCTGAATTAAACCAAATGCTGAATTGAGTGAGACCTAATGAAGTGTGCAGTCCTTAGCTTCTCTGTGCTAGTCTGTGAAAATTATAGTTCATTGTAACAAAATAAAAATCCTTAGCAATCCTGCATAGTTCAGGGCTATTTAGGTTTCTGATGTATACTTCTACACTACCATGAGGTTGTTTTGACATAAGATCACAGATGCATATACTTTCTCCGAGACCATGCCATCAGAAAAACTTCATTTGGGCCTAGTTGGTACACAATTCTGAGCTTAAACTTACAGCGCAAACACCAAAGACAGACCACAAAAGGAAAAGTGCAGTTGGGTAAAAACAAAGTTTATAGACTTTTGTAAAAAACTGGAACTGATGTCACTTGCAAAAAGCATAGGGAACAGTAGAGGGAGGTACCTATCAGTATTTTTTAAGGCTAAGACCCACAAGCCAGATTCACCATTCAGGACCATTATCAGTGAATCTGGTTGTTGGCAGAAGAATGTAAGCCAATTCCTGCAAAAGAATTTAAAGTTACTAACAGTGAACGACCCTTTCCGAACAAAGAACTCAGATGACATGATGCAGTTTTTGCTTGGGAATCAGGATGTAGGTTATGGTTTTTCTGTTTATGTTGAAGATTTATTTTCTTCAGTTCCACAGCGTGAATTCCTGTCTTCGGTACATGCATGTATTGAGTATAGCGGTACAATATCGTTCCAGAATGATGTCGGACTTTCAGTGGGTAATTTTTTAAGTCTTTTAGAATATTACCTTCGAGTTACTTTTATTGTTTTTAATGACCAACCGTATTTACTGCGAAATGGTATTTGTGTTGGGTCGTGTGTTGCTCCCGTTCTTGTTGATATTTCTTCGTCTAGTGTGGACCATTCTTTAGACCATGCCTTTATTGAGTGGAAAGTTTTAAACGTTTTTAGGTATATTGATGATTTTTTGCTATTTTTATCGCTTGACTACTCCTACCAGGATACGATCAATAAGGTTTTAAATGATGTTAAGGTACATCGACAAGGTCTTGTGTTTACCCACGAGAGTCCACAAAACAATGTATTGCAGTTTTTGGAACTAACGCTTGAGTTCTGTGAACGCAATGTGTGTTGGGTGCATCAAACCCGTGCAAAAAAGGAACTTTTGTCCTTGAAGTCTGCGCACTCGAAAATTGTGAAAAGGGGCATTGTGTCGTCTTGTATGGAATTGGCTCGTAAGAGTTCGTGTGTGCACAAGATGCAAGAAAGTTTTGATAATCAGATGAGCCGACTTCTGGTAGCTGGGTTCCCTATGTCGCTTTTGACTGCCGTGGTTGAAGCTCTGATTCAGAGAAGAAAAACCACAAAAATTCCGGCCGCCGAACGTGAAACATGAAGGCCTGTGGTAGTCCCTTATACACACAAGGTCACCCATAAACTCAAGAAAGTTGCTTGCAGGCATGGTGTTCCTTTGGTGTTTTCTGCGCCGGATAAGCTTTCAAAGCTGTGCTCCCGCACCTACAGAGAGAGCAGAGGAGGATGCCAAATTCGGCATGGTGCTTCATAGGTGTTATGCACTGTCGGCGTGGTTTATGCCATTCCACTCTCATGTGGTAAGACGTACGTTGGCCAGATAGGGCGTTGTGTCGATGAGCAACTCGGGGAACGCGCGAAAAAAATAAACAAAAATGTAGATAGAGGAGCGCACCTTGTTGCGCACATAAACTCTTGCAACAATTGCGAGGCACGACTTAATGGGACGTCGATTCTTGTCAAAAGCAAGAATGAGCATGCGCGGCTTGCCTTAAAGGCCTACCACATAAAAAGACAAGGAGATAATTGCATCAGTGACACATTTTTCTCCCTGCACCCATCTGAATTTGACTTTCTACATTTGCATATGTGATAATTTGACAGATCTCTGTAATGGAATCTGTGCATCTGCGCGGTTGTATGGCCTAGGGTTTATATATGCATCGACGACGAAGAAATAAGGAAGTTGTTAGTAAACAGCCCCAGTGTGTGTTGTATCTTCCTTTTGTGGCCGTCTTAGGTGTTTGCGCTGTAAGTTTAAGTTCAGAATCATGCCATCAGAGCAATCTTATTTCCTGGGAGCACAGCACTGTGTAGTAAATGGCTGCCAGGTCTTGGTGGTTCGAGTGATTATTTCCAGACTCTATGTGTGTTGCTAGGTGAAAATGTTGTGTGTATTTGCAGGCATCATTCATGACCCTCAGCCATGTGGCAGTGGCTCCTCTGGGCGGCCTGCTGCCTGGTGGTGGGTGCGGAGCTTGTCCAGGAGTTTGAGGTGGCTGAGGGTGTGCCGGCTGGCAGCTTGGTGGGTGTCATTGGGCGGGACACGGGCACTCAGCCACCGTACTTGATTGTGCCGGCACCTGGCTCAGCTGTGGACTCGGACCTGAGCATAGACCAGGCCTCTGGACAGGTGCGCACCAGCGTGGTGCTAGACAGGGAACTGCGCAGCGAGTACTCCTTCGTGGCAATACCACCAAGTGGCGACAATGTGCGCGTTAGCATCCGTGTGCTCGATGTCAATGACAATGCACCCGAGTTTCCTGTGGACAGCATGTCACTTGAGTTTCCAGAGAACACACCTCGAGACGTTAAGCGCACCCTCAGTCCCGCACGAGACCGGGATTTGGGTGAGTTCAGCACACAGCACTATCGAATTGCTTCTGGAAATGTGGACGGGGCCTTCCGTCTGGCCTCTCATCGGGAGCGCGATGATGTGCTGTATTTGGACCTACAAATTAGTGGGGCCCTGGACAGAGAAGCAACGCCCTTCTACAGCCTGCAGGTGGAGGCCTTTGATGGAGGCCGGCCACCACTGCGGGGCACGATGACAGTCAACATCACCATCCTCGATGTCAACGATAACCCACCTGCCTTCAACCAAAGTCGCTATGTGGGGCGTGTGCCGGAGAATGCCAGTGTGGGCACCGCAGTGCTGCGTGTCCTTGCCACCGATGCCGATGCAGGTGACAATGGCCGTGTGCGCTACTCCATCAACCGGCGCCAGAGTGACCGTGATGGACTCTTTGCTATTGATGCCGAGTCGGGCCTGGTGTCCGTCAGCAAGCCTCTGGACTTTGAGGCCAAGGACACCCATGAGTTGGTGGTGGTGGCGCGTGACTGTGGTGACCAGCCTTTGGAGGCAACTGCCTTTGTGTCAGTGCTGTTGACTGATGTGAATGACAACCAGCCGAGCATTAACCTCATATTTCTCAGTGACGATGCATCACCCAAGGTGTCAGAGGATGCACGTCCTGGGGAGCTGGTGGCACGCGTCAGTGTCAATGACCCCGACTCAAAAGCCGAGTATGCCAATGTCAACGTGAGTCTCAGTGGAGGAGATGGGCACTTCGGTCTGGCCACCCAGGACAACATAATCTACCTTGTCATGGTAGCACAGCCGCTGGACCGAGAGACTCGTGCTCGGTATGGCATGTTACTCACAGCCACGGATCAAGGTAGCCCACCCCTGAATGCCTCTCGCTCTTTTGAGCTGGCTGTCACTGACACCAATGACAATGCACCCGAGTTTGACCAGGACACATACCATGCCAGTGTGCTCGAGGTGGCAGACCCTGGCACGTCAGTGCTACAGCTGACTGCTTCTGACCGTGATGAAGGACGCAACTCACTGCTGCGCTATTCCATTCAGCACACCCCAGACACGTACTCGCAGTGGTTCCACGTAGACTCGCGCACGGGCCTGGTGACTACACGCACTCCCATTGACTGTGAAACAAGTCCTGTGCCACGTGTCACTGTGCTTGCTACAGACAGTGGGGAGCCCCCACTGTCAGCTAGTGCCACATTGCTTGTCACCATCAGTGATGTGAATGACAACGAACCCATATTTGACCAGAGCTTTTACAACATCACTGTGGCCGAAGATGAACCCATCGGCAAGTGTGTTCTCAGGGTGAGTCCTGTTGCCTTTGAGAAACTGCATTAGAATTTTCCTGAACAGACTACAGCAGTTGTATGTAGTGACAAATCATGCAGGACACAGTTAAAAAAAAGACTGGCAGTGCATGACTTGAAATACAGACAGAGCTTGACACTTACATCTTGATGTTGACCAATACAACTCCTGTCCAGAAGTTTTGTTAACATCTACTGACATGTAGTGTACAGTTAAATGATATTACAATGTAAAGCCACTGTGAAACAAGTGTTTATAAGCACGGTTGTTGCTCACCCTCAGGTTCTTTTTAAGCCTACGTATTCAGGTTTAAATGTCCTACGTATGATTACGTATTGAGGTTTAAAAGGGCCTATTTCATTTCCTTTAGAATAAATAAATTGAGAAATCATAATGCAGAAGCACCATTTCTCACATAAATTCTGCTAAAGCATACACAATCTACTACGAACAACTTAAGAGTTGTAGTTTCAACCTGCTAAGACAACGTTTGACACACAATATTTTAAAATAGTACAAGTACCAATAATTCCATGATGCATGTACTAAAAGGAAATTAAAGACATAGCCAATAAGAATGTTGCACTGCTTTTGCCAGCCAAGTCTGCAGTCAGTGGCACATTCCAGCAGTGCCTGCTAGGTTGTACAAGGGCTCAAAGCTCTGAGCTGTGGCATTTCAGGTGGAGGCACTGGCCAAGGATCGAAGATGTCTGTCACAATCGTGCTATCATCACTGTGCATTTAGCAACATAAAGATTGCTTTTCAAAGTTCATGCTGTGATGTCCCATGCAGGGAATTTCACATTTCTCGAGTTTTTGCTGAGGACTTTGGCTTAGGCTAGCTTTTTTTAAAGTCGTCTTTGCCGCGATACGGCTGCGTTATGCGGTGAAGCATACGAATGCCTCAAAGGTGGTTTTGGTTCTTTTATTCGATTGCACCGAGCAGGCAGTTTAGGCCCATTATACTTGGAAACAAAAAAAAAGCTGTGTGTTAGAATCGGGTAAATGCCATAATGAAACATTGTAAGGCACAGTTATTGCTTGAAAATCTTCAAAGCTTGCCAAAAATAAGCGTTTTTGACGATAGATGGCGTGTGTTGTGGGGATGCTCAACTCGCGTGCATCCCCAGATGTTGTTTTCGCTGCATGGCTCGTGTGTCTTCTGTAATCTGGCTTCTCTGTGTAGCTAAGCGGTGGCAACGGTCGGTGTGGTTGCAGCATATTACAGGGGATCGCACGAGTATTGCGCTGCTAACACCACCTAATGGTGGAGTTACTCAGACGCAAAAGGGAGTAGGCTCTTTAATTTCATTTTTATTTCCTTAAAGACCCCCTGTAGGGATTTTGCATAAGGGGCGGGGTTAACATGAGAAAGCAAAACATTCCTTTTTTCATGATGACAGGTGGGATGTAACTTTTTCTAGGAAGGTAGATGAACAGGTGATGGCTGCAATTTCATGGGGAAGGTCGTTCCAGTGCTTGCTGTTTGGAGGAAAAATGACTTGGAAAATGTAGTCATACGGGCACATTGGCGTGAAACTTTCAGGGGATGACCAATTCGGTGAGACGTGCGTGATGGCGGTGCGCAAATGTATGGCTGCTGTTTAAGCTGGGAAAAATAAAATTTGTGAAATAGGCACAGGCTAGAAATACGGCGACAGAGGGAACGACTGCCTAATTGGGACTGTAGCTTGAGAGATTAAACACTAATATAGGATGAGTATGAGCGGTGAATGAAACGGGCGGTTCTGTTTTGCAGAGCTTCTGAGTCAATGAGGTATGCTTGCTGTGGATTCCAGATGGTGGATGCATGCTCAAGTTTTGGCCTGATTAATGATTTATAAGCAAGTAGCTTTACATTTTGAGGGGTGTCATGAAGATGACGTTTAAGAAAGCCTAGTTTTTTATTCGCAGATGATATTAGCTTTGTTACGTGCTCGCGCCATGATAAGTCATTGCTGATAGTGATGCTGAGGTAGGTATAGGATGGGACAAGTTCGACAGGAGAATAGGAAATAGGAAGTAAATAAATGCGGGTTGTGACGCCAATGAAAGGACATGAGCTTGCACTTATTGGGATTAAGTGTCATCATCCAGTGATTGCACCATGATTGAATGCGGTTAAGATTGTCCTGGAGTGATTCTTGATCAGCGGTATTAGTACTTGGGGCATAAATAACACAATTTTCGGCGAACAGATGGACATGACATGATAAATTTTGTGGCAGATCATTAATATAAATTAAGAATAGGAGGGGGCCAAGGACAGTTCTCTGAGGAATGCCCGATGTTACCGGTAGACAGTTAGAGGAGTAGTTGTTAATAGTAACGGACTGTGAACGATGTGTGAGGAATTCTTTTAACCATGCAATAATTTCTCGATGCAAGTTTAGCCTGGAAAGTTTTAAGAGTAGATGTTGACGAGGTACCTTATCGAATGCTTTGGCAAAGTTTAAAAAGATGGCATCAGTTTGTAATTTAGAATCAAAGTTGGAATGAAGATCGTGAAGAAAGATGGCAAGCTGTGTCTCGCACGATAAGCCTTTTCTAAATCCATCTTGGGATGGAGTAAAAAAATTTATAGAGTCTAGATGCTGCGTTATCTGCGAGTAGATGATACTCTTCCTCTTTGGCTTAGGGTCGGCGAGCAGTGCAGACGTTTTGTGCGCTCGCCCACTGTTCGCGGGGCTGCCCTGTGAAAGGCTTGGGAGCAGGACACTGGAATGGACGAACATGATGGTCTGAATGCGCCACCATTCGTGTGACCGTACATGCGAACGATTAGGCATTCGTGTCCAGCATGAGAGCAAACATATTCGCTCACTATCTGGTTGCGGTGAGCCGGAATTTTAGATTTGTCGCGCGTCCTTTGGCATGTTCTACCCGCCACAGTTGTTTAGTGGCTATGGTGTTGGGCTACACGAGGTTGCGGGATCGAATCCTGGCCACGGCGGACGCATTTTGGTGAGGGAAAATGCGAAAAGATCCGTGTACTTAGATTTAGGTGCACGTTAAGGAACCCCAGGTAGTGAAAATTTCCGGAGTCCCCCACTACGGCGTGCTTCATAATCAGATTGTGGTTTTGGCATGTAAAACCCCATAATTTAATGTGCATGTTCAATGGGCTGTGATTCGGCTGGCCATCATTAGCGTATGAAAGGTGCAGTGAATGCCCTTTTGATTGTTTCCACTACTGTGGTGTCCATTCTTGGTCTCAAGAGCATGTGCGAGACCCCACAGCATTCAACAATTCACTGTCCCCTAACCTCAGTCGAGATAGATGCTGCCACTAAAGGTCTTGTGGGTCACCAAAGGGGTCAGTTGCGTGCCTGGGGACCGGTCAAGTGCAAGTTATCTCGCAAAGGCCAATTTTAGGATCGAAAAAACGAAAGTTTGGGCCAGTAGGTGTGTGGGTGCTGTCCAGGACCGTCAGTCGGAATCGAATACACTGGTGCCGAATTAACAGAAGTGAATTTTATTAGTTTTGACTGGTTGAGTGGACGGGTGAAACTTTGCAATGACAGGTGGTAAGCAAAGAAGTAACACAGAGAGCAGCTGCTTAACAATTTGCCATGCGATGGCTTTGTGCAGCCATAGTTGTTTTTGTGATGGTTGCTTGTGAGTGGGAACAGTGATTCCTCATCTTTGCTATATGTGTATTGATGTCCGATGGCTCATTTCACAACAAAATGCAGTATTGAGCAAAAGTTTCTGCTCTAAGGAGGACAGGTGGCACAGGAAAATACTTTGTCAAATTTGCAAGGATGCAGGAGTGTAGAATGCTGCCCTTCACACAGATGAGCTCAGGAGCGACAGCACAGGAAGCAAATGAGCAGCAGAAGACACGTAGAAATATTTGTAGAAATTTTTGTGGCTCCTGTTGACAAAAGAGATCTTCTAAAAGGGAACTCTTCTTATACCTAAGAAAGATTTTTGGCTGCGTGGGAAACATAGGTTATCTCGAGTCATTACTGCAAGCTCCATGGCATTTTGCTATCTAGTTGGCACTAATTTCAGCTTCTGGTGAATACTTTGTGTAGATCTATTAAAGGGACACTAAATGCAAACATTGGGTTAAGCTAAAATGATAGATTGGTTCTTCATGTCCAATGGTCATTAAAAAAAAAATTCTAGAACAGAGCTCCTGTAAGCAAGAAAATGACATAAATGTTGGACATAATAGGCACTGCTACTGTGAAAATGCAGTGCCAGCTCCCATGACGTAGTATAATATTCCCCTTGTAACTGTTAAATTCCAGTCAGCCACTTACTTGCAACCACGTGATGCTGACAGATAAAGCATAGGCAAAATTAACTAGTGCTATATTTTATTGAAGTGTGGAAATAATCAGCAAAATGGAAATTAAAGTGGATGAAAGATACTGGATCTGGGAACTGAGCTGCTACAGTATATTGGCACACTTTCTTGGGTGCGCTAGATCCAGCCCAGGGAGTGATGGTGAGTGCCACTTATGGCCAGGTCACTGTTGTTCCACATTGCAATCATACATACGCCCACCACTGGACACACCTAGGCTTTACAGGGTGCTGGGAGATGCTTTTCACAGACAGCCATGCTTGCTTTGCAAGAACAAAGAAAGCAACTCTCTGAGGTGAACGGGTTTCACTTCCACTGCCATGACCGTGTCTGGCACTGGCTCCCAGGGCCCAAGTAAAATGGATGGGAGGGAGGCTGCCACAAGAGCTTAATTTGCAAATCATTGCATACACATTATGCAGAATATTCAGTTCAGTTTCCACATGCGGTGAGTTGTCTTTTTGTCCACTTTCATTTACCTTTACCTTAGTATTTCTGCATTTCAGTTAAAAGCTTAACAGTTAACTTGCCCTATGTTTCTATGGCATCAGTGCCTGTTGTCATCATGTGTTCATCGCGTGGTCGCCATCCCGAGGTACTTCTGACACGTGACTTGGTCCTGGAATATGTTGTGCAGAAATTTAGTGCACTGACAAATTGAGTGTGTAGTGAGGTGAGCCCTAGAGTGAGTGTAGAATAACTGACCGCCATCAACAGCAATGTGCTCCAGTGTGAATGCTTCTTGGCCAGCACAACTGACTAGCTGGATACATGCTTGTTGGTATAAGTCAAGTGTGCATGGCTGAGGATAAGAGGGCATAAATGACGTTATGGTTAAGCAAAGCATTTTCTTTAGGCTCATAAATGGCACATCTGTAATCAATGTGACTTGTTACTTGGAAAACAGCTTGTCTTATAATGGTTTCTTTCTCTTTATTCTTTTTAGTTCTTTTTAAATCCGTAAGCATTTCTGTGCTCACCCAACGCGAAAAACCGTCCGTCACGTAAGACAATATGTAGGTCGATCCCTGATTGAGTGCAATAGCGGGCTTACCCACAGCAGAGGTGAAGCAGGCTTCAAGTACTCGGCAAAGTGAAGCGAAACGTGCATGCATTTTTTGGAATCACCCATACAATATAGACAGAGCCCATAGCAGCGAGTGGCTTTACCTTCGTGCTGCCTGTCGCTTCCACGCGAACAAAACGGCGAGTACACAGCGCTCACAAATCTCTCGGCACATGCCTTACCTTGCCCCTTTCGCAGATCGCTTTCAAGAAATGGGTCTGCACATCTCTCTTCAACATGAAGTGGTGAGAACACAGCACACGAAGCTATCAGCCATCGCAGATCGCGTTGAAGATATGTTCCATGCGGTGCATGTTGGTTCATAAGGAGCTAAAGAGCGATACTAGCTTATAATGGTCGGAACGTCATCAGCGCACCTGGTGCTGCCACCTGCAGTACTTTGCTTGCCTCATCAGTTCACCTTGCGCCGCTGTCCACAGTAGTTTGTGTTGCCGCCACGGTGTCGTTTATACTGGCCGTATAAAGTTTCATAACATTGATAATGACATCAGGCTGCGTGGAGATGAGCAAGTGGTACAATGCTTACGCATACTTAGACAACTGCCATAGGAGTTTCCTCGTGAACTTTTTCTTTGTGACCACATATCATTTTTTAAATGTATGTAAGGAGATGTTGGTGCCTCATATATGTGCCAGCTACTTCTATGCTCCATTGTGCAATAAGAATAGGAATGCACAGAGTAGAACAAAGCCATAGCAATACATAAAAGCACTAAAGAATTAGCATTTGCTAACATTCTAGGTGTTTGACCAATAATGTGCACATACCCAAGGCTGAAACTGTCATTTAAGGCTTCATACTCTATTCTGGAAATTTGTTCTGAGGATCTATTCTGGGGATTTGCGAGGAATGAGCACACACCCAGCGGCCCCCACACACACATCCACACATGCAAGCGGTGGCGGCGGCACAGTCTACTGGGTGATTACATGAGAGATCAAACGTGCATGTCTGCTTGATATTTTTATTTTGTCTGGTTTTTTTATATGTCATGTAGGAATGTTCAAACTGCGTGGAAACAAAAATTTTATTTCCCAAAACAAAAATTGTTCCCAGCAAGCCAAAAAAATATTTGAAGGTGGCGGCGCGAGCGTCCTCCTATTACTTACCGCAATATTTTCCAGTTTTGCAGCTGAATTAAATGCAAACTAAACGAATGTGTTGAAAAATTTTTCGACTCATTTTAGTACGCTTCGCAGTAACTTGCTTCCATGCGCTTTTTTTATGCTGTCCACCAAAGAAAGAAAATGTAAACAAATTCCAAACAAGGCCCAAATCAGAAAAGTGTTGTCACTTTGATGTGTCTTGGCGCGTTTTCTATTTTAAACAGAAACTTGAAAAAAGTGTCAAACATAGAACGTTCTCCTTGCAATATTTATGCAAAATATTATCTTCCTACATGATATACAAGAGAAGAAAAAAAAAGTTAAAAGAAGTTTTTTCAAAAAAACTCATTTTCAAAAATAAAACAAGAAAACAAAACTCCAATTCCAATTTTTGAAAAATTTTGGGATAGAAGTCCGCTTATGTTGTGCAAAACGTGGGTGCAATAATATGTAATTGCTTTATTCACAAAATATAACAGGCCAAAGTGGCCCATGTTGAGCATGCTGGTGTCAGTACCTCTGCTGGTTGTCTGTCATTTGCATTCTTGCATATATAGTTCTGATTTCTCTGCTGCTTTAGAACTTCGCTCTGGCAGCTTGTTTTCAACAAAAATGTATTGTCAGATTTTATTTGTGTCTAGCGTGTGCATAGATTGGGGGGATAGGGGGAGGTCTGGCACCCTCTAAAGTGCTAACGTGTACTGAGTTTTCAGCCTACAACCTCTGTAGGCATCGCACTTACGTTTCCATTATTTGCTTGTTAATGGCATGCGAGACACCGCGAGTGCATGTTGTGGCTGACCTTGCCAAAACCTGCTTGGTGCACACGGTAAATTACACTCGACGACTGATTATTTAGACATAATTAAGTCCGAACTATCGTATGTCCGAAAAAATGAATGTATCCAAAAAATATCACTGTACATGTATTTACCTTTTAAGGCCCCTGTGCACGGAATAAGTGGTCGATGTGTTGCTGCACGCACTTCCACTTACATGCAACCAAGTCCGCCTGTATTTCTGCTAGTTTTGAGTTTCACTGTATGCCGATGCAAGGACTGCAAAGGCTTCAGTCAGATCTGTATGTGGAAGGCTCCAGAGCACATGGCACATCATCATCCGAGTCACTGTTTGACGATGGGAGAACTTGCTCAATTATTTTGTCATAGTTCAGTTCGGCACACGACAAAACCTCGCTGTCGTCTGCAATGTCTTCAAATCTAACGATGGCAGGAATCGGCACACTGCAGCCTAGTGGGTCATCAATGATGTCCGCATTTGAGCTCGTTGTAGGCGGCAGTTCAGCCTCTTCAGTTACGAAGCCGGGCTCATTCGGACTGCGAGGGCACCATTGGTGCCATTTGATGTGGACTGTCTTCCTAGAGCCAGCAGAGTGCTCTCTGGAACGTAAACTAAGCAAACAAGCACAGCATGGCAAAACTCTATCTGCATGGCAAACTCAACAAACAGAATGGCATTAGTGGGCCATGTGCGGGGGTGCCGGAAAAGGATGTGATGATCGCGCTGTTGGTGCAACCTCACAATTCAGGCAAAGCCTCCAAGATTGGCAGTTGCAGTTAAATCTCAGAGGCGTAGAGTGGTGACGAAGGCAAGGCCTCAGAGATTACCATCTAGCATGTGATCTGAGGCTGTACTTGATGGATCATTGAGGTTGCCAGAGGAGATAATGGCGACGGAGTTGGCATAATATACAGCTATAAACAGTATCCAGATAATGAAATGTAGAGCTGGCGGCTGTCCAAAATATTGGTCTTCTTTACGCATTAAGCCTATGGGGCCATTGGTGGTGCCGTGAAGCTCTCCAAATTACCAAGCATGTCCGGATTATCAATGTCCGATTTATTGGTTGGCAACTGTACCTGTTTGCGGCGCCAAGGCAGGCTAATCTGTAAGCGAGGGAATGCTTCCATAATCAGCAGCTGTGCCATTATGGAGGTGCTACTTCGCTGCCTGCTCCCCATACCACACGTGCAATGGATAGTGGAACCTGCGGCACCACTGCGTGCGACTCATGCTGTGCCTTTCTAAAAACTTATCTGAGTCTTTTCTGGAGCCATTTATTTCGTTTCCCATTATGGCAAATTTTCTGCGTCGCTTACAAATAATGTCTTCCTGTCTTACCTAAACCTTCACCTTTGGTTTCAGCTGTCTGAAAAAAGGCAGTGCGGCATGACTGAGCCAAAGGCTGCCGAAGTTGCCTAATTTATTATGCTTTGCCAGCACCTCGCTGATGAGCTTTCCCACGCCGAGAACAGCAGAGGTTACTGGTGGTGCCAGGCAGACATTGCCCTTCGATAATGAGCGCGGCCCACAAGTTTCCGCAGTGAAAAGCTTTGGGCGGCCTTGTTAGTGAAATATGAAACCGTGAGACGTTCTGGAGGCTGTCACAACAGCGGTGCAGAAAAAGTGACAGAAAGGATGCGGTGCTGTTCAGTACAAACGTTTCGACTTGGTCTAGCTATTTACTACATACGCGATGCATGCGGCTCATAGCTTGGTCTGACTATTCTGTGCCAATTATTTACGCGTTCGCAAGAAGAAGATTGCTAAGAAAACAAATTTTCATTGCGTAAACGTTTTGGATGTTGCCTCCCTGCGGAAGCTACTGCCAGAGGCTTACGATATTCACAACACCGACGAGGTTTGCCAGCACTGCTTTACATGCCTCAAGGAAATCCTATCTTCTTCTAGTGACACCCACGATGAAGCAGATGAGACATTCCTTCAGGAACAAGAAGCGATTGATGACTTGAACAAGTACATCCACCTTTCTTCTGATGTCTCATCATTGAAGCCACCATCTTCCATTCACAAATGCGGCAAACAATCTTGTGGAAAGAGAAAATGGGCCCAGATTGAAAGTATTGTAGCGACGAAGATACGCTAAACTTTATGCGCTGAATACGGAAGATGAAGAAATTGCGGCCACTGACCAAGTCAAGGTGAAAAAACACAGAGACGTTTCGGGACCCGTACGGGTTCCTTGATCACACTAAAAGCGGGCAAGAGCCGCAAGTCGTTTTTATGGCAGAATGTGACGTAGGGAACGGGTGTAGTTAGCAGGAAGATTGCCATCAGTCCTGTTGATAGTGTTGTCAGTAGTTTGAATAAATAAAGATTCTAACAAGAGTCGAGTCATCGAATTCTTTTTCTTAGCTATTATAGCAGCGTTTTCCCAATCGATGCGGTGACTGCGATTATCGGCGTGTTCGGCAAGGGCGTTCGAGACTTTTTTCTTGTTGGACACGTCCCTTTGGTGCTCTTTTAGTCTTCTCGTGAATTTGCCGGTTTCACCGATGTAGCTGCAGCTGCAGTCTGCGCATGGTACCTTGTATATGACACCGGGATAATTCTTGCTTTCAAGCTGATCCTTTACGTTAACAAGCTGATTTCTAAGCTTGTTGGATGGCATGTGGGCTATTCTGAGATCGTATGTTGAGAATACGCGGCTAAGAGCTTCGCTGACGCCAGGAACCAGGAATCTCAGAATAGCCCACATGCCATCCAACAAGCTGAGAAATCAGCTTGTTAACGTAAAGGATCGGCTTGAAAGCAAGAATTATCCCGGTGTCATATACAAGGTACCATGCGCAGACTGCAGCTGCAGCTACATCGGTGAAACCGGCAAATTCACGAGAAGACTAAAAGAGCACCAAAGGGACGTGTCCAACAAGAAAAAAGTCTCGAACGCCCTTGCCGAACACGCCGATAATCACAGTCACCGCATCGATTGGGAAAACGCTGCTATAATAGCTAAGGAAAAGAATTCGATGACGCGACTCTTGTTAGAATCTTTATTTATTCAAACTACTGACAACACTATCAACAGGACTGATGGCAATCTTCCTGCTAACTACACCCGTTCCCTACGTCACATTCTGCCATAAAAACGACTTGCGGCTCTTGCCCGCTTTTAGTGTGATCAAGGAACCCGTACGGGTCCCGAAACGTCTCTGTGTGTTTTTTCACCTTGACTTGGTCAGTGGCCGCAATTTCTTCATCATCATGTTACCTGACCAGACGAACTTTCGTTGAACTCTTGAATACGGAAGCGTCGGTACACCTGAACCGTCTGTGATGGAATGTTGTGCATGCTCTGGCTGTTTAAATAGCTTGAAGCAAGTGTACGAGTCTTCAAGGTTCTATCGAGAGCGCCTCGATCTCTTAACCATCGTGCCACCAGAAGTTGAAAACAAATGCGTTCAAGAGGCAATTCCAGTTGTCACAACATATATGCTCAGAAAGGCATGAAATTGGCGTGAGAAGCATGGAATGTGCTCATATTTTGATCTGTACATGAGGTCAAGGTTAAGCCCATTGGATGTGCAAGCTGCGCTCGACTATTTCTCCAAGGACGAACTTGGGTGCTCTGGGCAGGGCCCGAACAAGAAGCATGTTGTGTCAGTCATCACGAAGGGCCAGAAAGAGCACGTCTCGAAGTGGTTTATGACACATTCTATCCGCGAGACGTTCCAGATGTTCAAAGCAGCTCACTCCGAAAGTGCCATTACCCTGTCAAAGTTTTACAGCCTCTATCCAATATGGATGTTGCTTGCACCACAAGAGGTTTGCATTTATTGCTCTAATGTGAACCTTTGTGTCTCTGTGCTTGACAACTTACGACATTGAAATCTCATTGCAAGGCATGAAAGCATTGTGCCTTTGCGGCTCCCCAACCACAGATTGTATGTTAGGTGAATGCGAGTGCGGACCATGGAATGAAAGTCTCACTTTGGCCAGTCTGGGAAAGGTTGACGCGGATGAGGTCACATTTGCTGTTTGGGAAAGAGGTGACTTGATCAAAAAGATGTTGTCCCCAACCCTTCTTGTGAAAGAACTCGCAATTGGGTGACCGAATGGATTCCTCGCAAATACATATGCCGCCCTCAAGCCATGGCTCTTCATGAGGTAAATAAGTGCGAGCAGTGCGGAAGCATTGTTCTGCATTTTGATATTGTGGAAAACTGGACAGTCCTCTCAAATGAAGCACAATCGTACCATTGGCACAAGAAACAAATCTCCATTTTCAACTGTGCTGCCACAAAGAGGATGCGAAGAACCCCACCTATATATACTGTGGCGAGGAAAGCATGTCGTCTTCAAGACAAATCTACTTGTTGAAACGTGGGTCCTGCTTTCACCTTGTTCTCGTTTTGCTCATCGTCTTGAATTTCCATCTCCTGCCTTCCTCGTGTTTTCCCCACAAAGAGGAAAGCAACACAAAGCTTTGCTGTCATAAGCGACAACTTGCATCATGACGCAGCATGTGCCTGCTACACCCTAGGTAGAGTGCACGATGTGTTAGATGAAAAAGCACCCGTCTACTGTCATGTAACATATGTCGGCAATGGTGCAGTAAGCCGTTTTAAATATAGGTACCAACAGTATGAGTTGTGCCATTCCAAATATACGTCCGCGAGGTGAATACTTTTTGCTATCAGGCATGGGAAGAATGCCTGCGATGGTGTGGGTAGATTCTTGAAGCATCAAGCTTACCTGCACAACCTGAGGTCTGGAAGCGCCACCTCCATTCATTCAGCACATGAGATGGCCTCCCAATTGAGCGGCAACCTCAAGAATGTGGCCCTGTTTCATGCATCTGCTGCAGCCATCGAGGAGCATCGTCAGCAGAAGTCAGTGGAGTGGAAGTCAGTGCCACGTGTGCCGGGAATTCAGTCATGGCATGTGTGGATGTGTGCCCGTGATCAGTCAAGTGGACATGTGTTGTCCGTTGTGAGAGCTGCTGCTAGCCAGCTGAAGGTGATTAAACCCTTTTAAATACTAACTGCAATGGACACGCAATAAGTTTGTTCGAGCACCACAAGTAATGTCGAGTTTGTTCTCCCTTGAGCTTCAGAAAGCAAAGCAGAAAACACGTTCTCTGTTCTTGCCCCAATAAAAAACCCAGTTAAACCTTGCTTCATTTGTGGCAACTGTTGCCTTTTCTTTCTTTAAGAGAGAGTAAATGTTAACAAACCGGAAGGAGTCATCACGGCACTAAAGCCAGCACACTCAACATGGGCCTCTTTGTCCCATTATATTTTGTGAATAAAGCAAATGAAGAACCATATCGCACCACGTTTTGCCTGACATAAGCAGCCTGCCCTCCAAAATTTTTAGAAAATTGGAACCAGAGTTCTTTTAATTTCTTTGAAAAAAAGTTTATTTAACTATATTTTTCTTCTCTTATGTTTCATGTAGGAAGATATTTTACATAAATGTTCCAAAGAGAACATTCTATGTTTGACACTTTTTTTTTCAAGTTTCTGTGTAAAATAGAAAATGCACCAAGACGCATCAAAGTTACATTTTTCTGATCTGGGCCATGGTTGGAACGTTTTTGTTTCTGCACAGCCTAAAAAGACACATGGAACTGATTTACTGTGAATCGTGTTAAAATGAGCAGAAAAGCTTTTCAACAAAACTGTTTTAGTTTGCATTCAATTCGGCCATGAAAGCAGAAAATATTGTGGTTAGGAATAAAAAGACACTCACCCCGCCACCTTCAAATATTTTTTTTTGGTTTGCTAGGAACACTTTTCAGGAGTAAAATTCTTGGTTTTTTGCAGTTTGAATATTCTGATATGGCATAAAAAACCAGACAAAACAAAGATATCAAGGGGACATGCATGTTTGATCTCTTGTGGAATCACCCTACTTAGAATGACAGCAGCCAGTGCATATCCTCTGTTTAAAGTCTCTCTCTCTCTCTCTCTCTCTATTAATGAAATAAGTTCACTAGTGAAAAGTAAATAATTAAGTAATATTTCGTGATGAAAAAATACTGGCCGTAAGTAAGTATGACTACGGCTACTATGCAGTCGGTACGATTTCTCTAGAGCTCTTGGGTATTTTTAAAATCTTGGTCCAAGTTAGCTGGGACACCCTGTATGTATATCTGATGAAGAAATAGCCAAACCCAGAGCCCAATCGCTTCAATCTCTGTTTTCTCACCTGGTCTCCTTATTGCTGCGGGGAAGTTTGACCCTGAGCCCCAATTATGACAGCGGTAAAAACGCAATGTGAGAAACAAAGCTTTTGGGCTACTGGCTAAAAAACAGTGCAGTGAACTTGTCTATTCTTGCGAGGTACATGCAAGGTAGCTTTTACTTTGTAATCATTGATATAGTTCTGTTTCAAAGCCAAGAAAACTCACTGACTGTTACGATATTCCCTAATGCAAAATTTGAGCGCAGCTTTATATGTGTTTTCATTTTGCAATATATTGAGGCATTCCGCCGATCACTGTGCCAATTGACAGAGTCATGACGTGCGGCGCTACATATAGACTGGCCACATAGTTGCCACTTCCCAGCAACTGTAGCTTATGCAACCATAATCTTTAGTGGGAAACTCTTGCGGCTAACGGTGTGTGCGAAGGTGAGCTTTCCAGTTTTCTTTATTTCTCCTGTAAGGCCGGTGATGTGGATGCACGGATGTGAGCGCCATCTGGTGGTGCTTCAAGGTGGCATCCTCCGCTTTCCTCCTCGTGCTTCCGCTGCGCCCTCCTCCTCCTCTTTCCTCCTCATGCTCTTGCCATCTTTCATCCGCCGCTGCACTCTGCATTAGCGTTCATCCTCCGCTGTGCTTGTTTGCTCGGCTTCGCCGAGGTATGACACTGAGGCATACCGACGCTCAGCGCAGCAATGGGCGCCTAAAAGCTGCGCTCTAAAATTCTGAACTCCCAGCATGGGTTGCATTGCTAGCGGTTCTTTGGCTGACATTTGATGCTGAGCATGCCCTCTCATACTGGTCTTCGTTGCACGAAAATTACTGCGATCACCTTCGCAGCTTTGCTGTGAAATTCTGTTTATCATCATAACCACCGCAATCACTCCATCATCTTCGGCAGCATCAGTTCATTGCTGTGCTCACAAACTGCCTTAGTTCATCACTTCAGGTACATATAACTGCTCACTTTTGAGCGCTCTGGTGGTGCAGGTGACATTGTGCTGGTTGAAATTGAATGCTTTGAACATATTCTCCTGGCTCTGTCAGAGTGCTTAGGCACTGTCACCTTTGAGTGGGATCAAGATGTGACAGAATTCCGGTCACATGGCTCCTTTGATTGTCCTGTAAGCAGCTCAATGTTTCTTTCAGACAGGCCTTCTCTGACTTGAATCTCAAAAAAGCACTGTATGAATAAATCAAATGTGCCATTAAAGGGATGCTAAAGAGAAAAATAATTTCACCTATATGTGTAAGTTACCCTTCTGCAACGCCACCCTTACCGTGAGAAGATGCTTGGCAAGCCAGAAGCATGAATGGTGGCGCCACTTCCTGCACCAGGTCGCTGTGACACCATGCATAGGCCTAGTGAACTCGGTAAAGATGGACTGCATTGTGTTCTAAAGAAGCCAAGGACTGAACATAAAAGTTTAGGGAACTTTTACTTAGCCAATGTGGTCCAAATGCGATAAAATCCTTGTCATGCTGACTTACCGACGTTGAGGTTTCGGTGCAAAATTCAAAAAGTGCTACTTCTGCCTTCATTTTCTCTTCAGATAATTAACCTATTATTGCAAAATTAATGATAATAGAGTTTTGAAGGAATACTGACCTGATTAAGGTTTGCTCTTTAGTGTAATCCTTTGCCACCTTCAACCAGCACTTTCTTTCCCTATTCTGTTATGCTCTTGTTACAGTAGAATCTTGATAAACTGAAATTGCTTAAACGGAACTACCGCTCAAACAGAACACCATTCTTGTGGTTGGTTGGTTTTGTAATCATGCCATGCTGCCTGCAATGTCTCTCAGTTAATGGAACTCCTGATAAACGGAACCAATTTCCCTGGTCCCTTGAGGTCCCGTTTAAAGAGAGTCCACTGTATTTGCATTTGCTTATCTCTTAATTTCACACTGTTACTATTTGGTACTTCTCATACATTCAGCTGCTAATATCAATTATGTTTATGTCAGTGCTGATGCCATGTGTTTGTGTAGATGCTAACTCCTGGTGTTTTCTTTATATGCACCAAATTTTTCAGAATTGCATGTGGTGTGTGCCACAAATGCAACTTTCAAAGCAAAGCTTTCTTTGCCTCTTCCTTCAATTTTCCCACTGCTGCTGTCTGGCACACCGCGTTGGGGGGGTGGTTCAGAGCATGTGTATACATGACAGGAGTGCGGCAGGGAGGAAAGGCAGCACGAGAAACTTGTTTGGACCTTTGCACCGCATGAAATGTGCACAATGCCCCCTGGAGTGCCCTGGGCATTACCAAATTAGCTTGACACCTGTAATTATCCATGACCCCCTGCAAAAATATTGCATAAATTGCAGCACTTACCTTTCTACTAATGTGCAAGTCTAGAGGGAAGCTAGACAGAAAATGGCAGAGGAGGGGGGAGAGAAGGCAGGGAATAAGTAGAACTGATGCAGTCACGAAACGAGTGAGTAACAGCCTTGCCACTCTTTGCTTACTGTTCCCATAAAATAGGGGGGGGGGGGAATAGGGGAGAGTGTGACGTGAGAAGGCAAGGAAACACTACTACTATAGACATGACACTGGTTGTGGGCAAACAGGATAAATATAATTTCAAGGTACGGTATGGCATGTTTATGCTATTTCTGAAAAATAAACACCCTGAAAATTTGTCACGCGGACATCTTACACAGGGTGCGCAGAAGCAGAGCCACATTAATTTTATTTATTTATTCATTTAAGATACTTTCAAGGCCCGAAGGCATTACAGAAAGGAGTGGGTAAACATAACAAAAACATATTCAATGTGGCGTTTCATGAATGGTGATTTTGAAGGTGTCGGTATCAGGATGGCTGCAACAGTGGCGGGAAGATGGTTCCAATCTTTGCTTGTGGTAGGGATGAATGCATTACTACAAAGTTTAGTACGTGAAGACGGCACACCAACTTTGAAACTCTGGTCAGAGCAAGATGATATGTATGACGGTTGGGTGATAAGCTGTTCTTTCAACAAAAGGTTGTGGTGGTAGATTTTATGGAAGAGCAAAAGGCAGATGCATCTACGACGGAAAGAAAGTTCTGGCAAGTTAAGTGTTGTTTTCATTGAGGTAACGCTAGCATATTGGGAATAGTTTGATAAGATGAAACGCACTGCACGATTTTGATGCCTGCATGATTTTGGTGTGCCTCATAATCCGATTATGGTTTTGACATGTACAGCCCCACAATTCAATTAAAGCTTAATACTTCTGCCACGATGCAATGTGTCATGTAAGGCAATGAGTATGTTCAACACTCTGAGGTTGTGAAATAAGGTGCACCACAAGGCCCTAGGCAAACACCTCCCCCTGTGTGTTCTGTGTACTATGCAGGTAACGTTTAACATTAACTCATCACTCTCGTGTTGGACAAAACGTTTAAGAAACTAAACATTTGCCGTCAACATCGCTAATTACTCATCAACCCAAGCAAACAGCTCAGAAAGCTTCGCTTGCATAATTTCCCACAGTGTGAGGGATATGCATAATTTTCATCTGGGTTACTGAGGGCATTAGACACATGAGAAATCACAATGCTAGGTTAGGCAACTCACAATATTTTGTTAATTGGCAATACGGTAAGTCACTTAAGGACATATGTTGAACTTCTGCATATGAAACCTGAATTTACTATAGGCATGCCAATTGAGTAGAGACTAGATTTTGTACAACTTTTCATGTGCTATGGAATTGTTCATATTTTTCTTTTTTTACTTTCAATACAGGTCGTTTTAAAATTGGTGCCAGCTTCAGAATTCCTACTAAATTGACATGCATTGAGCCTGCTTCAGTTCTGCAATTCCAATGTGTTCTTTAATTAAACAGCCAAATAACAGATGTTGGTTAACTGAATGAATGAACCAATTAGATAATGTGATTTCTCATGCAACTAGATTTGCGTCTTCGACTAATGCACCTGAAAAGCAAGGATTGTGTTGCCAGAGAGCGCAGGATCGAATCCCGGCTGTGGTGCCTGCATTTTGATGGAGGTGAGATGCAAAAGTGCCTAAGTACCGTGCATTGGGTGCACACTAAAGAAACCCAAGTGGTCCAAATTAATCCAGAGTCCCCTACAGCTTGCCTCAGAATCATGTCGTGGTTTTCGTGTGTAAGACACCGGAATTTATTTTAGCTAAGAACTGTTTATGTGCCATCAATAATATAAAATCTGGTACACCTGATGGAAAGCTATCGGTATCTTATGCACAGTGGGCTTACATGCAGTGACAAGACATTGCTGCTTTTTTTTTTTCCAGAATATATGTATAGATTTCTTATGACCTTTCTCCTATTAGTGAAAAATGGAATAGTGTGGGTCCTGTAAGCTGCAGTAGGTATGGTGTAAAAGCTTAACTGATTCCTTATGCAGTTTTCATGTATGCCCAGTCTGCTGTGCTGATGCTTCAGACTATCACAAAGAGTTAAACAATGAGAAAAACACGACTGTATGCATGTTACAAGAAGTGCCAGATGTAATGAGTTAACCGCAGTCATTGGTGGTTATTGGAACCTTTACTCTCCCAGGTGTCAGCCACTGATCCTGACTGTGGTGTGAATGCCATGGTGAACTTCACATTGGGCGGTGGGCCCAGCAGTGACTTCCGACAGTACTTTGCCGTGCATCCCAGCACTGGGGAACTGTGCTTGATAGCCAGCCTTGACCGGGAGCATAGGAGTTCCTATGAGATCCCCATTGCTGCCACCGATCGAGGTATCTATTAGGTTAACCAGTGACAGTGCTTTGATGATATAGGTGCTTTTCCATCTCCTTCATTCACTGAACTTGGCTGTTTCTGTGTGCTGCAGGTGGACTAAGCACCATGGCTATGGTGAAGGTGTATGTGCGGGATGTGAATGACAACCGGCCCATCTTCTACCCTCGCGAGTACAATGTGAGCCTTCGTGAGCAGGACACCCTGGCTGCTACCACACCTGTGGCTGTAGTGGTGGCCAGTGATGCTGACTCGGGGCCCTTTGGGACCGTCTCGTATCACATTGTCAGTGGCAATGATTTGGGCATTTTCCGAGTTGACGCCACTTCAGGCAAGTTATCCGATCTAGTTTGGGGTAGGAAGAGTTGATGGAAATTCGAAGTACTTATTTGCTACTAGCTATCTTTCTAGCTTCTCTAAAGATGCGAAAGATTGGCAGTGCATGTGGTGTGGGTGGGGAACAGGAAATTTCATGGTGAGGTACATACCAATAATGAACTTTCTGCCTATTAGATGTATTCTCTTAAGAGGTAATGTGACATAATGCATTTCTCTTTATTCACCTAAAAATGTGTGCTCTTTTTATTGCGATAGCAATTATATGGACACTCCAGGCATATTTCTGCCGTCGGCATCGCTGTGAGGTTCCCTATAAAGTCTACAGGCGATAAAATTGTCAAAAGTGGGGAGGAAGCGCGCCGCCTTCAGTCGCACACAAGGCTTTGGAGGGTTGGCGTTCTGCCACCTGCATGTCGCCGCAATGGCCATGAGCTTGTAATGCAGCTTTTTTCCTTCAGCCCTCTACATCCTCAGGGCAAATTAAGTGAAATAAAATGAATAAATACAGTCAGCGTCCAACTTTGCGGACCCCCTAGGGGCCACGAAAACATCTGAAAAATCTGGCAGTCCAAAAAAAAATGTGTGCCTTTTACTGCCCCAAGGCATCAAATTGCCACAGGCACGTCGGAAATAGCTCTAAAGGCCTGCCAGTACAGAGGTGAGCAGCTTTGTCTAGGACACGCTGCTGAGGCTCTGCGGAGCGAGGCAGTGCCGTCTAACATTAGTGGTTGGGTTCGAGATAGGTGTCCACTGCGCAGGTGTAGCAAAAAACCCGGCTGCCTGCTCACCGCTTTCTTTTTCCAGTTCCCACTTTGTGTGTTTGCTTCCCACAGCAAGGGCCACACTGCATGCCTATGTGGCTTTAATATGGCCTTGCTTCGGCGGCCAGTACAGCGCCGTGCTGCCGTGTTTTACGCATGTAACGAGGTGGCCAGGCGAGTGACGGTAGGTGACGGCAGGTGACCATGTGTTTTTGCAGAGCTCGCAAGTTCACCGTTCTGTGCAGATACAAAATGCACTACTCGTCTCTAACACGCAGCGCAAAGACTAGCGAACAGACAACACTGCCGGTGAGCATGGGGCATATTGTTATGGTTCACTTTGTGCGACAATGAATGGAACGGATGCCAAATGCCTGAGACACAATGTGCCTAATCGTCGTGCTCATCAACTTGAAAAAACTTGTCTATCAGGTGTGTGTGACTGGATTCTGCATCAGTGCAAATCCTACTCACCTTTGTCCTACGTTCAACCTTTCTATGCCAAAGAGTGGTTTCTTTCCATGTTCCTTCGTGTGGGTTGACCCGACGTGACCTATGTTCAACCTTTCTACACCAAAGAGCGGTTTTCTCCACGTTCCTCTGTGTGGGTTGACTTGACATGTCCTGACAAGGCCTGCTACCAGGGAGTAAGAGAGAATGAGGTTGCCCGGATGGTGGAGGGCATAAGAAGGCCAGCAAGACACCACATGGAGACACTTCTTCTCTGCCCTTGCATGCAGGTGCACGCACGCCAAACGTTTCTGTATTCTTTTACCTTGGAGCGCACTGCTCACCCGTAATGATGTATTAAACCTCTGTTATTGTTTTTACATCACCTCGTCTTCTCTGCCAAACCCTCTCCGATGGTCAATGTGGTTCGAGCTCCAAGCAGACGCTGTTGAAGTTCTCCAAAACACCTTCCCCATAACAACCACGATGTTGAGTATACAAAAATGCGCGGTAACCTGCTATCACTCATGCTTTCTTGCCAGTTGCCTGATTACACATGTAAAACAGCGGCATGGCACTGAACTGACCGCTGTGGCAATGCCATATTAACACCAAATAGACATGCACTGCGGCCCTTGCGGCGGGAAGCGAACGCACAAAGTGGGATCTGGCATAAGGAAATGATGAGCAGGCACCCGGCTCTTTTTTCCGCATATGCGCAGTTATCTCGAACCCAGAGGCTAAAGTTAGACGGTGCTGCCTTGCTCCGCAGAGCCCCGGCGGCGCATTCTAGACAAGGCTGCTCACCTCTGTACGCTTATTAGGCGTATCGGTGCTCATACTTTGATAGGCGGCAGCAGGCGCACGCGTGTATAAGTAGGGTTGTTCGTTTTTGGGTAAAACCTGATTTTACCAGATTTTTGCACCCCGAACATGTTTCAGGAGAATCGGGTTAAACTCGATTTCTCGCCGAATGGACTTTCCCAGTAGTGATGTGCACAATTGTGTGCTGACAGTCCACCATTCTCTCCGCGCGCCCCGTGCAATATAAACAAACAGCCCCATTCTCACCCTGTTGCTTGGAGAGTAGATATTGCTTTCTAGTGCTGCACTTTTTTATCCCCTCTTTCTTGACAGGTTGCCGTGAGTTCGTACATGCACGCACCTAAAAAAAAAGGCTTGCAAAGGAAAGGGGCAAACACGTTTGAGGCTGACCATGCACCGAGCACATGGCTGCCAGTCAGGGAGTAACAAATTTAGGATGAAAAAAGAAAGCCAAGAAAACAGCGCTTCACCTACTGCAAATTAGTCTTTGGTATCTGCACTTGCTTCTATGGCTTTCATGTGAAAGGAATGGGTGTCCAGTCAGTGGGGGAGGGATTGAGCGACGAAGATGTTCAATGCATGTGTTTTTTACCAGCGAGGGCCCCAACGCCTATTCTCACTTTTCTTCAGCCAGCCTCTATCACGGTGAGTTAGACGCACTCGTCGGTCGGCCTAGTTGAGAGCCATGTAGCGTTCTGAATCCGCCATGCTTCATGCAGATTGTGATTTACTGTTTCGACTGTCCACAAAATAAGGGAAAGAATCCACTGCACTCACAATTCTGTTTCGACAGGAACAGCAAGATTCCGAGAATGGTGGCATTGTTCCGATTTGAAGGACTTCAAAAAAGGGTTACGTTTTATGGGGGGGGCGGTGAAAAACAAACGAAAGAATGTGACCAGCAAGCGATAGGTGGTTGGTCTCTTACATTTTAATACAGGTGTTCTCGACAAATTCGAAGCACTGCTAACAAAGAACTCACCAGCCACCTGGAAAGAAGGAACTTGCACTGAAGTGAATCATGCATCTGATTGGTTTAGAGTGCGAACTCTATCCAGTGATATGCATGATCACCATCTTCGCTTCCCATTACAAGGGGCGACTGGTGAACGCAGAGCCATTGTCACGAACATAAGGCTCCAGTATGCAGCATGGGAAAATTAAGTATGGAGATTGGAAGAAAACGAAAGACACTGTATGACTGGTGTAAAGAGCATGAAGATCTTTAGATAGCAACGAAAGACAGTGAAGTCAGCCGCGCGTTAGTGTGCAAATATTGCAACACTGATATGGTCACTGATCCAGTGAAGAAACCCTATGACCGAATTCGCGACCATCTAGCGTCATCTCGTCATAAAATGTTCAAGATGCTGACCCAGGAAGCTGAGAAGGCGGGAACATCTCAGCAGACGCTCTTTGATATGTCCTGTAGACAATGTGCGAAAGAAACTGAAGTGGATGGCATAAGCCATGACTTCGCTCGTGCCCTAGTGTACAGTGGAATCGGCATCCACCAGGTGGACGGACCTCTGGGGGTCTTTAGACTCAAATATTGCAAGACCGCGAAGACAAAGGCTTTGGCTGGAATACAGTCGCACCCACTTATAACGATACCGGTTTTAACAATATATCGGTTATAATGGCCCGTTCACACTGAGGAATCCGGCGTCTACAGAGAATGCAATTCTCCTCCCGCCGAAAATCGCGTCGTTCACATTGCTTGCGCACTGCGCCGCCGGAACGAGATACAGCGCCATCTGCCCCATAAAGTGCTAACCTCCAACCAAGCGCGGGATATCCCGGATGTTCGCGCAGCTTGAAATTGCACAGTTGTCTCCGTTCGCGTCGAGTTCGTGTGTTAATTTTGTGCGTCTCCACCATTGCTTGAAAAGGCAATGATTAACCCTGAGCAAGAAGAGGCAGTACTGCTAGGCCTGTTGGCAAGCACCTTTCTGGAGATGCGTGACGCGCAGAAGCATTCGCCGAAGAGACGATGCCACCGGCGTTGCTGGGTTCGTCCTGCTTTGCAAGGGCGCGCGTAGCTTGGTCACGCCACCTTGTCAGGTCGCTTATACCTGGTGCTTCGCGTGGTACTTGCCGAAAAGGACGGGGCGGTTACGCACCAATTTGATGAGCATTTCCAATGTCGCGACGCGTTCAAAGACTGCGATATGACGAGAGCGTTGACCTTGGCCGCCATCTTTCGAATTGCTGAGACGTGCTACGCGCTCCAATTGGTTCGCGGCGAGGCAATCCGGCGGCAGCTGCCGCAAAAATCGGTCCGGGAGCGATCGGCGCGGAACGGGCTATTCCGGCAGATCTCGCCGCCGCCGAACTGGGTTCCGCCGAATTGGGCGCCGCTCCAGACGCCGAATGCCTCGGTGTGAACGCGCCATAACAGTGAGAAGCTACTGCACCATCAACTTGTGTATGTTTTCCATAGTGAAATAACCCGCTTACTACAATGCGCCGATGCCACATTATCGGTTATAACAATGAAGTCTGGCTGCTGGATGTCCGAGCTGAAAGCTAATGAAATGTGAAATCCTTGAAAAGAAAAAAAAAAAAGAGAGAAATTCGAGCCGCTGCACGATGGGCCGTTGCTCCAACAGTCGCCGTGCACTCATTTTCATGTGGGAAGCAATATATCGGACAAACTGGGCGTTGCCTCAATGATCGGCTCCGCGAACACAGCAACAATGTAAAATATGGCTCCGGTGGTTTCTTGGCAATTTATTGTCGCGATCATGGCTGCAAACCTCTTGAGGACCAATGCACGATTGTTTCCCGTGGCAGTACGCAGCTCATCCGCGAAATATCTGAAGCGCAGGTGATCGCAAAATTGGGTGATAAGTGTGTTAGCTTCCCTTCTCTGGCTCTCACAGAAAAAGAACTAAGTTTCTTGGACGCGGCATCACATGACTTGTAACTATGTTACATGAATGCGCAGTTCATTTTCATGTAAGTGCATGCGCGGTCTACACTGCTTCACATGTATAAAATTGGTTTCAGTGGTACAATAAACTTAGTTGAAAGTTTGCGCTTGATGTGTCGTCCCCTCACGTCTGTGTAGTTTTTTGTTGCGCAATATCATTTGAGTAACCATTATAAAGCCTACAAGTAATATAGCCAAGGCAAGTTTCGGTGTAGCTTTTTTTTTTTTTTCGTGGAAGTGTGGATAAAATGGGGCATCTGCTTAAGCATGCTTGGTGCGTGCAGACTGCTTGGTATGTCTTGAGTCGTTCACATAACATTTGACAGCATTCTATAGATGGTAAGTGGGATCATCATTAGCTAGACTTGGCACAAGATCATTACACGGGAAAGGAAAAAAAATCGAATTTTGATGACGAAATTAGGGGTGCGATCATTACGCGAGTGCAATCATTATGCAAGTAAATACGGTACTTATGAAAAAGGAGTTGTTTATGCGAAGGCAATCCTGATGAGAGACACACTCGGTTCCTTTTTAGATGCCCAGAAAATGCTTGAAAGCGGAAAACTTCCAATGCCCAGCTTTGATAACCTGGTAAACGTCAAGCAGCAGCAGACTGTCAGCGAACTTTCAACGACGATCGCTAAAAGCGATGAGGCCAGAGCTATTTTGTCTATGTTACCCAAGAGCAGTGCCAGATTAGTAAAAACATGTTGTGAAGAGTTCCGCACGAAACTCGCTACAAAATGGCACTGCACTGTTGAATGGAACGTCTCAGACAAAGAGGAAAACCAGCTAAGTTTGTGGAAGTTGGGAGCTGTCCTGGATCCGTTTCAGAAGCGTCTGTTGGGGCAGTCATTTGATGACTACCGACCTCTGTTCATGTCTGTAACTGACGATGTAAATTTACTTCATGACGAGTTCAACCAGTACTTGCTGGAAGCAAGCCCCACAAACACAACTGCCGAACTCATTGAGTATTGGCATGACTATTACCACTCGTTACCCCAGGATGGCAAGTGCTGCACTGACATTGTTGTGCCTAGCTAATGGAAGCTGTGATGTCGAGAGAACTTTCTCGTAGCTGAGATACGTTCAATGACTGGACAGGTCTCTAATGGAGACACTCATGTTGCCCATGGAGATGATAATGTATATAAACTAGGGTGTGTAAAAAATCCATGACCAGCTTTTCGTGAATAAAATGTTTAATTTCTTAGAAGTTATCAATGCTCCTTACTGTTATTACTGATTTATTTCCAAACAAATGCCATATTTCTGTGAGTATTTGCTAGAAAACCGTGCTGTCCCCCCGATTACCAGCTTGAAACAAACACCGATTTTAGCGTGTTAGAGTTAAGAAGCCTGTGATACTTTCTGATAAAATAAACTCAGTGTATTACTTAGTACATCTGCAGATTTAACCAGAAAAAAGAAAGTATATTGGAATGGTTTCACAAAAAAAAGCTGATTTCTCCCCGACTATCAGTTCTTACCCCAATTTTTAAGAAATATAAAACCCGAGACGAACAACCCTATGTATAAGGAATATGTACTAGGTCTCGTGACAATTGCCTCTTTCATATGCTTCACTGCAATACTTTACTTACGCTTCATCGCGTAGCACTGCTGTATTGAGCCGAAGCTGACTTTTGGGACCCGTCATTATGCAACGCACCGGGCTTTCCGAGCTTTGAAACCATTAACGAGGACTGCAAAGGCAAAGTCTTTTGCTTATAGTGGAGAATTGTTTCAGTAAAAAACATGGCACCGAACAGCAAGAAACTTGGTAGCGAACGTCGAAATAGTTGTGCCTGGTGTACACTCTAAGAACAGTTTACACTCTTTGGCGTGCCCCTTCTGCCGTGCAACAATAATCGTCATCTGCCTTGATGGGTTTCCTTTCTTTAACGCTGCGAGCCCGGAACTTTCCAGTATCGAACGGCACGCGCGTTATCAGCATAGAACAATTTACACCCTTTGGAGTGCCCCTTCTAATAACGCGTGTGCCGTTCGTTACTGGAAAGTTCCGGGCTCACAGCGTTAAAGAAAGGAAACGCATCAAGGCAGATGACGATTATTGTTGTGTGGCAGAAGGGGCACGCCAAAGGGTGTAAACTGTTCTTAAGAGTGTAGCTACGGTGATGGCTATGGCTGCAAGCGGATCTGCATGCGAGAGTGCCGGTTTGAGGTGGTGAGATAGTTAAAATGGCAATGGTGGTGGCTTCCATTAATACCATTCTGGACCTTTGGTGATGGCAAAAAGTCCGGAAAATCAGACGGCGAAGGTTTTTGACGTCTGAAATTTCAGACGTTCATATACATTGACTCTATAGGGTACATGGCGGTGTCGCGAAGGCGTCTGAATTATCGGGCATGTCCGAAAAATCGGTCGTTGTCTGTGCTCTTGTGGCCTAGCTGATTCCCCACCTCATGAGTACAATAGTCTTCTGCGAAAGCCACAACGCAAATTATTTATAAGAGGCTAAAGAAAATTAAAGATTATCATTTAATTGGTGCATATCAGTTTTGCAAGCCAAGAAGTTCCTCACAGATGTTACGGAATTGAAAATGTTTAATTAATGAACTATGGTGTAGGAGGCAGGCAAGCTTTCATCTTGCTGGTTGCAATTGCAAGCATAGTTGACAAACAGGTGCCAAAGGGAGGAAGCAAGACAGTCGGATCACTTTCAGTTCTTTCACTAGATTAGGTATGACAATTCTGGAACGGCAAGGTATAAGAAAGGTGCGCTATCATGATGGTGGTGACAGAGCTTGTGCTTTTGCACTACACTCATGTTGTGCCCACCATGGGTTCGAGCACTCTGAGCCACCATGCATGCAGGGTGCAGAGTCTGCACTTGCTCCGGCCCGCTATGCCTACCGCACGTGTACCCCGCCAGTCCCAGCTAGGTGAAGGCAAGCCCGCATGTGCAGCAAGGGAGACCGTATAGGTGAAGTTCTCCAGGAAGAGCGAACAACATTTATTCAGCTGGGACCCGATACAACAAGTTTTAAACAACACATCCGAATCTAACTCTAATTGTGACACAATACATCGCCAAATGGTCGCCTGTGGCCGCTAGTAGCACACCGCGTTAGAGAAAACAAAGAACCCAGTAGAAAGAGGCTGCCTATTCTTTGGTCAGCGCCTGCCATCGCACACCCCACAGCAGAGAAAATGGAAACAGAAAGAAACAGACGAACAGACGGGAGCACGATCGCAAGGCGATGCCTCAGGACATCGAGACAGTGGAAGAGGGCATGTGCCTGCCGAGGCTGGGACCCTGAGAGCTGAAGTAACCATCGGTCGCCGGCGGAGAGAGGACGCTGCCGCTGGCAGACAGAAACACGTACGCACCTTCCGACGCCCTGATGTGGTCTCCCCAGGCCACGTCTTGTGCGCGTGCACCTGGAGTGCATGCAACCAGGGCCTGAATCTTGCCAAAAGTCGGCCAATGGGTGAAGCCTGTCGACTTTCCCGTGGGCAGGATGACAGCCGAGTGACAGTGTTTTATGAACCGCTGCCATCCCTTCCAGAAAGGGAGGAGAGGGACACGGAGCCCTCGGAAGTGCAACGCAATGGCATCGCACAACCACGGCATGCACTCGAAACCCCACAACCTCTAGAATTAAAAGTTATGTCTATCATGCAGGGTGCAGACACAGTGGAACCTTTTTGCTGCGATCCTGTTTCATACAATTTCGTGGCGCCAGCGTTCGTGATCGAGAACACAAAAAGTGACTCAGTACAGTTTGTGGGGATTGAAGTATGCCCCGGTGCCTTTGTGTGGGCAGTCATCTGTTATGCCGTCCCTATGCCTCTCCCTTCCGATTCGCGACGGTCATCGGTGGTGGCGCTCGACTCGTGGTGGTTTGCAGTGGAGATGCTTGCATTGCTGCCGGCAGTTCACCACTGTCAGGAAAGTGAGCGTGAGGGAGATCTCTCCAGGACAGCACTGGGTATAGTACACATGCTTTATGCTTGTCCGCCGGCCCCTTTGTGTCTCAGACTTGAGTTTGCCTACAGTGCCTTTGCACATACGGCGAGTGCATGCCTCGTGTTGATCCTTTCCGAGTGGTAAGCTGAAGAGTGGTGCCTAGTGCTTGCGCTTGGTCCGCACTTATCAGAAGCCCAAGCCAATGGAGATTGCCCAAGCTCTCGTAAGTGGACCCATTTGTTATCATGAGAGCAAGCAGCATATACTTTTCCTCGCGGCTTGTCGTGCTTAGGTAACCATCCTCTCGCAGTGACGTGCTAGTGGTGCCATTTCTATATTTTTCACCCTTGGTGTGGGGGCCCTTAGATTCTTGTGCTGGCCCGGAACCAACGTTTGTGTATTGTTGGGTGTCGCTGCAGACAATAAATGGTCTCTTGCATGTGTAGCATTGAGTTCCCCCTTTTGGGGCCAAGTGCGTGTGCACCTAGCTGGGGCCCGAGTATGTGTGCACTGGGGTGCTAAAGTATGAGAGGCGACGGCTGATGTGGCCCTGTGGCTCGCTAAGCTCAAACCCGCGGTGGTCAGTACTTCTGTGAGATACTAGACTCCCATGCTTGCGTCTCTTTTATTTACTGGCTAATACGTTCCCGGAAAACAATCTTTCGGCACCAACGTCTGGCTGGTGTCGCCCAATAGCTTGATTTCATTTTGGTTTTGCGTTGCTGTTTTAAAACGTTATGCAATAGAAAAACAACAACATATGTGTCGGGCCATTCAGGACCCACCTGCTCGCCGCACATCGGTGTCTCGTGCTGCAACGATTTGTGCAACACTTCGGATTATGTAGAGGTCAACTACAGTTGAGTCTGCTGAGTATTTTAGGGACTTCGGATTGTACATTTTCCTAGTTAGTATGTTTTTTTCTTGCACATTTTCAGGACGTATGGACGAGGTTCTACTGTATTTCTGGCCATGTCAACCATCGTTTATGCAAGTTACGAGACCATAATGCTTCGGGTTAAGGTTGTTTTAATAGTTGCTTCATGCAATTCCACAGTATTGATGAAACGGTGTTTTCAACACTGCTTTGCTTTTTTTTCACATCTATGGGACTCATGCTAAAGTTCATCTAGCTCACCCAAAACAAAGTGCTTCTACTCAAAAATGGAAATGCTTGCACCAAAGGTGATTTTTCTGCTCCCAAAGCTACCCCGAAACATGCTATACAGCTGAATCTCAATACAACTTCTCCTTCCTCTCGTATTTCCTTTCTTTCGTCCCGTGTCAGTTTAGCGCTACTCCTGCAACTATGAAAAACTTTGTTAAATTGCAAATTTTGTTAATGCGAGGTTCTAAAGCTTTAGCGGTAAAAAGTCATTTCACAAATTCACAGAACATCCCCGGTGGATAGTATCTTGTCACTAATTACTTATAAGCAAATCGCAAGAAGGCCTGTCCATAATAGCGTGGTTATGAGTGCCAGCGCATGCAGTGCAGATCGGGCTGAGAGCAGTGCATAAGCGTGGCTCATGGCACTCGAGATTACCATTTTGCTTCACATGGCGCCGTAAATCTTGGGTTCCATGGCGGACCAGGCTTAGTGCCCACAGCTGTCATCAGATGGCGCACTCAAATTAAAAACAAACGTGCAAGAGATACAGATATTTTTTTTAAAGAAAATAGAAAGAACTGTTGGAGTTTTGCCAGAAAGGCAGAGCATTGATGGCGATGCGAAGAGACAACTACATGAAGTAAGGTTCGTAGGTTTACCGTCATCACGCACACTTGGGCAAAAATCACTTGATGACCAAGAAGACTCGTCGCAACGCGAGCAAATGCATCACACCGTGCCTTGAAAACTTCAGATTACGCGACCACCAACACTAGATACACGGGAACAAAATGTGCCTGAAAGCACCAACCATCTCATCTTTGGCTTTGCACTTACCAAAGATTACCTCCAAGATACGGCGCTTGGCCTGCATATGGACAGCCATGCGCAGCTACAGCAAGAGCACAGGAGAGGAGACGAACATGCTAGGCAGAGAGGGTCAGTAGGCATGCATCCCCTGCCCCTTTTTAGTGTGTGCTTGATCACATTACAGCGCGCTCACCCCTTCCCCAGCCCCCTTGCACTGAAGGAATCGCCAGCTTTTGTGTTTCACCTAGCACTCCGAGCTGCTGCGTGCCCTGCGGTCTCCGTAAGTTATTATGCGACAAATTGTGCAGCACTGTCTCTTGCATACTGCGTCACGGCGCACGCACTTTGATTGCATTTTTGTCTCTTGAACTTTTCATGTGGAAGTACACTTCTTCCTCGGCCGTCATTTTTATACTCTTTTGCTAGATTTACCAGCCATACAGGTTCCAAGTACATGCTTGAAATGACTGAAAACATCCTTAAATTGAAACCGTGTAACGAAATTGCTTCGCTAAATTAAGAAAGAAAATACACAGTCGTCAGTGGAACTAGGATTGCAAACTATGCAGTTTCATTAAATCGAGGTTTGTTAACGTGAGCTTTGACTGTACACAGTAGAACCTATTGCATACGTTGTGGAAAATATGTGAGAGAAAATTGTACTAACCAGGAAAACATCCGGCATGAAGTCACTAAAATATTTGGCAGGTTCGGCGGCCTATGTAATGTGAAGCGCCACGCGAATCCTTGCAGCACGAGATGCTGACACGCATTGAGCCGGTGGGGCCCGAGCAGTCATAGACATGCTTTGCCGTTCTGTTGTTGCGTAGTGTTGTAAGATGCAACGGGAAGCCAAAATGAAATCGAGCTCATGAGCGATGCTGGAATACGATGCCACCAGAGCCGAGCCTGATGCTGACTTTGTGCTGCCTGTAGCACGGAATGGTACACTTCCAACGACATTACGCCACACATGTTGTGAAACAGATGTGGATGCTTATTGCAGTAGGATTAGCACTGATAGCTGTGAACACGATGTGCGATGACCTGCCAGGAAAATTTGCTGGTACCAGAAGAGGAAACTGAGTGCATGCTAGCATTTTCACGTGCCGCAGGCAGGTGAGTATATGGGGGAGCTACCGTCACAGGTGCCTGCTACTCTCCATTGTGTGGGCCTTGCGCTTTATCTGTTCACATAGGCTCTAGAGGCCAGATAACATACTGACATACCGAACCTTGGTGCCGAAAGGTTGTCTTTTCTAAGAATGTATTAACAGGTAAAAAAGAAGCATAACTGTATTAGGTAATTTTTTATGTTCTCGACTGTGAACGTTGGTGCCAAGAAATTGTATGAATCAAGGTCGTATCAATAAAGTTCTACTGTGCTCCATTTCATACATAGCAGGCAATGACACGGAGCACATATCTTTTTTGCAAGCCATGAAGTTCCTCACAGATGTTAAGGAATTGAAAATGTTTGAATGACCAACTGAAAGTGATCTGTGTTGCTTCTTGCCTTTGGGCACCTGTTTAAATGGTCCACTATGCTTGCAACTGTAACCAGAAAGATGAAAGCTTGCCTGCCACCTTCATAGTAGTTGGTTAATCAAGCATAATCGATTGCTTAACATCTGTGAGACTTTGCTTGCAAAAGTGACAAGCCCTTCGTAGCATTGCCTGCTAAGTATGAATGTGTTTCCCCCCCTCCTCTTTTTGCAACGCTGAAATTGCCCCTTGTATTTCATTCTGGCTTGCAATATATATGTAGGCAGGTGTCTATGTTTATTCTGCTTATGAATTGATTGTCTGATGGAAAATAGTGTTCATAATCAAGTGGCTTTACTGAGGAGTATCTTACTGCGTGCATACACATTAAAGAATAGTGAATCACATATGAAACAAAGAGATAGGCACACATCATGTAATTCAATGTAAAATTATGTCTAATACTTTATGTTGTGAAAGATGATGTATTTGTTACATGAAAGGTGTAGGAATTTCTGAACCTGTTTACCACCACCAAATGAGTGGAGCGACATGTTTCTGTGACCAGTGGCTATAGCGCATCATTTTCGTTTACGACCAGGGCATACTACCCCATAATCTGGAAACACAAACATGCACAAATAATATGTAGTAACTTCACATAAGCTTGTGTCTATAAGTTGTAGTTGTAATATGTGAGGTAGAAAGCATCGCAGCTCACTGAGAAACTGCACTGTGAAATGCACGAAGTGCTTCCACAGCGTTGCCTGCTATGTATGAAACAGAGGAGTATAGGCTGCTTGCTGCACCCCCGTGCATGGCACGATTGCATCGCATGGGATGAAGGTAATGCTGGAACACTTGGCTAAGCCGCTTTGGCATATGTGTCTTGTGCAGGGGAGCTACTGGTGGTTGGGCGGCTGGGCAGGTCACAGCCACTGCATGAGCTCCGGCTCGCAGCACAGGACGGGGGAGGCCTACGATCGCTGCTCGACGCCCGTGTCTATGTCAGTGTGCTGGGTCGGGGCCAGCGGCCACCCCTTTTCCAGCGACCGCGCTACGCCTTCCAGGTGCGTGAAGATGCTGCACCAAGTACTGTCATCGGCACTGTGGCTGCTGCTGCTGCTGCTAGGGCCCCTGGTGAGTCATTTCAACATTTCTGGCGCCAGCTTTCTGTATCAGCTGCTTTTGTTGTTCTCAGTGTAGTTATGTGGGTTCTGTATCTGGTTGCCATGAAATCCTGCATATGAGTTTTTTCCTGCATTTGGACATCTCAAGTTTGCTACACTTAATCACAGTGGCATACCAACTATATCTAGAGTGGGAGGGCAAAGCGCAGACGATCTGAGTCCCTCTACCCCCCCCCTCTCTCTCTCTCTATATATATATATATATATATATATATATATATATATGGTGCGAATCACTATTACATTAAGGGAAATAGCTTCAAAATGCTTCTGTCAGTTATATTTATACTTAATAGACAGAGACCTATTTATCAGTCACACATTTATCAATCCTTGCCCACTTTTCCTTGCCCATTCACCTCGCCGTCTGTACCCTACTTCCGATGCCCCTGACAGCCGCTCCTCCATGCGATCGCCGTCGCCTCAGCACCGTCGCTCTCCAACCCAACCTCGCTGCTTTTCCTCGCCGAACCGACGGACAGAAAACTAGGCCATGCAGCCCTTGGAGGTAGTGCTGCATCCCGTTGGTCCTGTCCAAATCCTCCGTTGACGCTCCTCACCAGCACGAACCTAATTGAAGTAGAGGTAGATGGTGTTCCGTTGACGGCATTAATTGATACTGGAGCCCAAGTGTCCATGATGAGCGCTCACCTAAGTCGTCACCTCAAAAAAGTTCTTACGCCTGCGCCACTGTTGCTGTCAGGGGTATGTTCACTGCTCGCATAGGAATTGCTGGCCGCCAAATTTCAGTCCTGTCCTTCACGCTGACCAATTGCCCTCATGACCTAATCTTCAGGCTTGTACCTATATGTCGCACCTATTCGTGATGTCTTCCTGGCGCGCGACATCTTTGTGTGACACTCCATCGTAAACCTTGCCACTAATCGGATGTGTCCATCCCCTTTATCAACTTTGGCTTGATGAAGCAAGTGTTACCTGAAGGCATAGCGCTGGCCATGCTCCGGTCAGTGACAGATGACCACGTCACTGCTTTTGCAGCTGACGCGTCTCCAGATCCTCCTGATTACGCATAGGAGCCTTGAACCTCGACGGCCCATTACATCCCATGGTCACTCCGGACCTCGCACCTGACCAAGCAGCCGCCTTATATCGCCTTTTGCTTTCCTACCGTGACATATTTGACATTGTCAATCGACCACTTAGTCAGACGTCCCTGACCAAGTGGTCGCGGGTGAAGAGCGGGTGAAGAGCGGGTGAAATGCAGTTCCCGAGAAAAGGATAAATAAGTACATGTGCCAATATCTTCACATCGGCGATATGAAGCGAAGCCAGCCACGCTTTCATGTCCAATCCACCCTTGTGGCTGATACAGCCGCCCGCAGTGCAATGACACTGTCGTGACAAGCGCTAGCAGAAGGGAGCAAATGTTTTGTCTGCCTCTCGCTTCAATGCATCTCCGAAACTCGAGATTGAGCAACGCCCAGCGCTAATCATGGGATGACAGCGCACTATGTCATGGCATTTCAGCTCACCCAGTCTTTGCACATGTGGCAGATTACCTCTAAAACAGCCGTGCGCAGCCACGACCAGACTAGAAAAAGAGGCGCACGTTGCGGGGATGCGCGACTCTCACGCGTCCCCTGATATGTTTTTCCGCATAGCTTTCGTCTCCTGTAACCCGGCTTCGCCGCGTGGCCTGATGCCCGCGGCAGTCGGTCTGGTTGAAGTGCAGTACGAGAGATGGCGCGAGTATTGCGCTGCTAACACCACCTAATGGCGGGGTTACTTGGGCGCGGAAAGGAGAAGGGGCTTCCTCTTTGGCTCGAGATCGGCAAGCAGCGCGGACGTTCCATGCGTATGCTGATCCATGCTTCTGCGAGACCGTCTCGCGAGGGCTCGTTCGAATGCGCCACCGTTCACGTGACCTTACGCGCGAACAACCAGGCGTTGGGATCCAGAATGGGGCGAACATATTCGCTCACTATCCGGTCATGGTGAGTTGGACTTCTAGATTTGTCGCGTGCCCATCGGCATGCTTTGTGGATAGCAAGTTGGCTAGCAGGCATTAAAGGTGCAATAAATGCCCTTGTGATTGTTTGCACTACTGTGTTGTCGTTCCTTTGTCCCAAGAGCGCGGGTGAGAACCCCACAACGTCAACCTGACCCCCCCTCTCGCCTTGCTTGCGCGGGGAGGGTCTGCTCATTAAGCCACTATCCTTCTCGGCTCACCCTCGCACACTTTCACTTGCACCTAAGCATTCAGCACATGGGTCACGATAGGATCTTATCCCACTTAGACCTTATGTGGAAAATTGCTGCTCCACTTTTGTGGTGGCTCTTGGTCGTGCACACAGTGCAGTCAGCACTGTGTGCGCGTCGCTCTCTTGTGTCCTCATCTTTGTTGCGTGGTGTCCTTTTCCAATCAATCGCCAACAAGCCCAAGCTTCCACGTTAAATTTACGTTCGTTTTCTTGGTATTTCTTTGAGGCAGCAGTGAAATTGTGGATAAGCACACTTCATTATACAGTCGACTTCCATTAATTAAATACCTATGGGATTGGCAAACTTGATCTAATTACCCGGCGGCTCAAATCAAACATGATGCATAAGAAACGGCAGAACATACTGCTGATTCATTTGTCAGTATTTGTCTGATTCTAACACATCCTGAATCAAACCTGTGCCCACTTTCTATGTGTCCAAAGTAAAACTGACGTAGAAGTGACAATAAAGCTCCTAAACAAAATAGAAATTTAACATTCACCCAATTTTTTAAAAAAGCAAGAAAAATGGACAAGAGTCTAATATGTGTTGCACTGTGGTGGCCGGTTTTTCAAAAGTCAGCTTCGCTGCACGATTTTTAGTATCACCTTCGCCACAATGCACCTATGTTATACGGTAAAGCATATGAACGTCGCAAAGGCAGTTTCATATAGAATTGGCAGCGTGCAGGCAATTTCCTGCCCAATTTCTATGGAAAAAAAAGTACATTATAATCGAGTAAATACCGCATGCAGACATTGTGAGCTAGGGTTATTGCTTGAAATATTCAATGGGAGATAATGTGTTTTCAGCATATTCACTCTCACTTAAGCATCGCCGAGACAGGCGCTGCCTATAAAGGGGATTTGGGTCACTGTAGGGGTCAGGTGCATGCGCACTGACTGGTAAATTTTGAGTTATCCGATGAAGGCTAATTTTAGGATCAAAATGTTGAAAGCTTGGGCTCATAGAAAAACATGAGTGCGCCAGCCAGGACTTTCATTCGGAATTGTATTAACTAAAAAATCGAAATAACCGAAGTCGAATTAACGGAAGTCAGCTGTATTGAGGTTCAAAATACATGGTGTCTATGGACAAGAAGTTATAAAAAGTTAGCTACATCGTTATGTTGAGAATTTTGTTACATTGAAGTTTACTATATTGAGGTTTGACTTTGCTGTAAGCTACCAGATGCAAACATTTTTATTTTCGGATGGTTTGACAACGAAGATCACTAGAATGATGTGGCGGTGTTTTTAAGGTGAGTATGTTCCTCAGCTACAGGTTTCAGGGCTCTATGTTTCATCACTGCTTGTCAGGTTGATGACATTTCAGCACTGATGCATGTAAATAGTTTTGAATATACCTTAAATAAATATTGGTATCAATGCTGATACCAGCATTTCTCACTCTTAATCCTGGCTGTCATTTTTGAGCAACAAAGGTATTTTCTATTGTGGTGGCTCTTTCTCGTGAATAACGCATTTTTTGCAAAGACTGAGTGGTGTGCTGCTGAATTGCTTGGGCACTTGCAGCAGCCGGGGGTGGTCAGCCCAAGGTGCGCTACTCCATCTACTCTGGCGATCCTGAGGGCTACTTCTCGATTGACACCCACCTGGGCAGTATCCGTGTGGAGCGCCCTCTGGACCACGAGGCACACCCATTCCTACTGTTGAACGTGCAAGCTACGGCTGGCATCCAGCCCCCTGCCTATGGCCACACTCAGGTGCAGTCTCGCATGCCAAACTTGTTGTGGTATGGCAGATTACAGCGCTCCACACTGTGCTGTAGTGCTTGTAGTGAGACTGTGCTGTGCCCTCCATGCACATGGTTCCACAAATTTTAGGATACCATACTTTCTAAGAGGCAGGGCTGCACATAATGCTGCATTCCTGGACAGAAGGAGAAGCCTGAGCACCCTGACAAAAGGACTTAGTTGGGCAACATAGAAAGGGTTGCCTTGGACGACACCTATGACTGGTAGAATGGAGGCTAGGAAGGGTGGAATGGGAGGAACTGCACAAAGTGGCGAGGGGGACACCAAATAAGAAATGTACTACAGTGGAACTCCATTCATAGGTTCCTTGTTGTTGCATTCTCGCAGTCCCAACCTAAATCGCCATGTATTATGCTCTCCCTTGATATGTCATCATTCTGTAATTATCTCGCATCTTGCATTGCATTTAAATGCAGCGTCACGTGAATTTAGCTGTGCAGCAGCCAGCCGGTACGTTGCAACAAGCGGCCAGGTGCTGCGCAAGCATATTGAAAGAAAATGTTCTTGGAGCATTTAGCAAAGCACCTGAACAAGTGTGCATCAGCTAAAACCTACTGGGAACCATGAACACTGGGCCAAATCCTTTGAGTGCAGGGCTGCACTTATTTTCGGGCTGGCAAGGGTCTTGTGTGCATTGCATAATTGCTGGTTCTGTTTAGTCACCTTTGCCACAATAAAGCCATGTTATGCGGCGAAGCATATGCAAAATATTGTGGCGGAGCATATCAAGAGTTGAAAGAAATGTGGTATGTGTGGGTGGCGCAGCAGTGGAGCTCTGGGGTTGGGCGTAAATAGAAACACGCTTCCGGGATAATGCCCCCCCCCCCAAGCACTTTGCCAGTAATTTGGACTTGCTTGGGGGGAGGGAGCTTGCTCGGAATTTTTATGGTACACTCTTCTTCTCATGCTTTCATCATACTCTCCTCCTCTGCTTTCCGCCTCATGGTTCTGCTGCACCCTCCTCCTCCGAATTCGCTCTTTCGTCCTCTGCTGTGCTTGTTCACTCAGTTATGAGGGATGCCGACACTTGCCGCAGGAATGGACGCCTAAGAGCTGTGCTCTGAAAAGGCAATGGGATCGGCCGTTTTCATTCCCAAGAAACGAGAAGCTGTGACAAATGTGGGTGCTAGCAGTGTGCTGCGACAAATGGCAGCCTTCAGACACCGACAGAGTTTGTGGATTTCACTTGTGCTTTTCTCCAAAATTTGAACCAAGCGGCTGCTGCCTTGGCAGTGTCCTGCTGCTGTGTTGGCAGTGTCCTGCTGCTTTGGTGCTGGATGATGTTAACTCAGAGTGCGAACACAGAAGGCAACTACTGGAACAAATGTGCTCATGTTTACATTTACGTGATGCTAACAGCACGTGACACATAGGCATACTTGACACATTGTGTTAGATAAGTGTTAACTATGTAAACAGCAGTTTGCTACTGTAGTTTACAAGCATTCAAACCTCCTGCTGCATCGATTGATGTCACACGGGTACTTATGATCACGGCTGAGCCATATCCGGATAGAGTGCTGCTACACGGGCATTTCTGATCGCAATTTCGCTCGATCTGGATCCATTCTATCATGATCGAGCTTCTTGATCATGATCGTAGATGTGGATTGTCTGCACTCTCAGTGCTCAGTGAGCGCAACCAAATATCTCCATAAGTCCGTCCACGGCAAGGCCACATGCCCTAATCGAGCGGTATGATTTCATTGCTCCCACGCGCAGTATGGTCCAGGCAGGTTCACAAGGTGAACATTTATGTTGCCAAATTGCAGGCTTGGCCACCACTTTGGTCATTCTTCCAGCTGTCTACGAAGAAAAGATCAGTGTGCTGCTGACAGGCAGCTTCTGGCAGCAAACTCACGTAGTTGGATAAATCCATCACAGCAGATTGCCATAATAATACAGTAAAAGCTTGCTAATTCGAATTCTGTGGGGATGCTATGAAAATTCTAATTATACAATATTCGCACTAATGAACGCCAGAGGAAAAAAATTGCTCGGTTAAGGTGTGCATATAGTTCGACGCGGCGTGAGAATGCGCACACACATGCTACGTCACGTTGGCGTCAACAACAACGTCTATACTTTGAATCACTGGAGCAGCCAACGTAACCGGATGCGGCCAACACGGTCCGACATGCCCGACGTCGAGATGGCTCTTGCTCCATCCGCGCATTGGTCAGAAAAAAAAAATCTTGCAGTTTCACCCGAAAGCGAAGCATCAATTGCGATAGCAAATTAGTAGATAAATATACGAAGTAAGGATAGCAGTTTTATCAGCCATATAAGCTTGTAAACATTCGCTTACTAACTAAAATAACAAGTACGGTGTCACGTGCGCACTGGTAAACATGAACACATTTCGCTTGATCACCGCGGAAACTCGCTAAAAAATGCTGGACTGAGGAATTGCAGCAGTAGCAGCGAGCGAATTGACCTTCGTACAGCTCTCGCTTCAATGCAAACCAAACATATAAAGCACATTGGATACGGAGCTACTGGCACTACGTGCACTACGCGGACTTTGGCCACGTTGCAGATCGCTTTCAAGATACGGCACCTGCATGCACGACCTACTGGAACTCCAGACCTGCACAGATATCCGGTTTCTATGGGAGCCACTTGCGCCAACTCTCATTCAACCATTGGCCGTTGGTGTCATTTTTATAACCTGTTCGGCTGCTACTCTACAGTTGACTGGTGCGGCGTTGTAATTAGTGCGGCGGCTGTTGTGTTGTGACGAACTGCTTGTCTAGTTGATGATTTTTGCGAATGCAGTGACAGTAATGTCACAAGGCTTTGATCGGTCACTTGGCTCCAAAAGTTGACTGCCCGAACCTAAAAAATGTCGGAGCGTGTAGTCGACTGCTCTTTAAAATAGAGTTAAATAGCCGCTCATATATTGCCCTTTTCAGGCAGTAGCAAACCGTGCAGACCTTGCAGATTATTATAAGTCACATTGTTTATATAGTTAGTAAAGTACACAACAGTTTCATTGTATACGTTGTAAAATTCATTTCTGCGCTCTTTAGAAACTTGAAACCACCCTAATGTTCGACGACAGAATGATTACCACTCATTTTAACTCTTAAAAGTTGTCTGGGAATGCGTCGTGAGTTCGAAAAGAGAATCACGCACACAGCTTCACTGCGTACGTATCCTTGGCACCACCGTTATTCTTCCACTGTACCACGCAGAAAAGCTAGCTTTACAGTTTGAAAAGAGTTCTGTGGCATAATTTAAGGCCTGCAGTGCAGCACGTTTTAAAGCACTGGGATCACTTTTGCAAGCTTTCTACGCAGCTAGACATCCAACGACATTAAAAACAAGATATGCTCAGCTTTCCTTGAAACAGACTCGATCAACCTATTGCACATGTCGGGCGGAGGACTTACTCCTGAATACTTTTACCAGATCATCTGCCTTTCACTACGGCACACAGCAGTAAATCCTAATGTCATCTACGACATTAGGCTATCTGTAATCAACTCGAAAAAGCTGGATTATCCTATGAATCTTTTAAAACAATTTTTCCAGTCTCTTACGGAGGCTAGGAAAGGGAAATTAATGCTGTCGATCTAGCATTGCAGCTGCCACCTATGCTCGTTGTTTACATTTCTTGCACAGCTCCTCCTCTTCTAGTTTCACTGTTCAAATGCAAAGCACTCAAAAATTTCTGTTTTCGTTTTATATTTGTGAATTTATTCATTTACCACCAATACAAGCACTTTGTGCCTGCTGAAATGGCAGCATGAGCGCTGAACAAATCGCAGAAGCAGACGACAGCGAACAGGATATAACTAGCGCCACTCTGCTCATACGTTCTGACCCTAGCAGCAAAAGGGGCGAACTCGACCAAGCGTGCTGGAGCAGGGAGATCTGTGCAGGTCTGGAGTGCAGTAGGTCATGCCCGCATGGCCACGCAGTAAGCAGCAGCCGCCAAAGAACCCCCCCCCCCCCCTTCTGCCTCACCCCCGTGCCTCGCGCGCGGCAAGAGAGGGCGAGCATCCACTTCACCTTCCTCATGCGCGTTTGCCTGCTCACTCATCATCACCAGCCTTGTTACGCCCACTGCAGGGCAAAGGCCTTTCCCATACTTCTCCAACTACCCCGGTCATGTACTAATTGTGGCCATGTCGTCCCTGCAAACTTCTTAATCTCATCTGCCCACCTAACTTTCTGCCGTCCCCTGCTACGCTTCCCTTCCCTTGGAATCCAGTCCGTAACCCTTAATGACCATCGGTTATCTTCCCTCCTCATTACATATCCTGCCCATGCCCATTTCTTTTTCTTGATCTCAACTAAGATGTCATTCACTTGCGTTCGTTCCCTCAACCAATCTGCTCTTTTCTTATCCCTTAATGTTACACCCATCATTCTTCTTTCCATAGCTCGTTGTGTCGTCCTCAATTTAAGTAGAACCCTTTTCGTAAGCCTCCAGGTTTCTGCCCCGTAGGTGAGTACTGGTAAGACACAGCTATTATACACTTTTCTCTTGAGGGACAATGGCAACCTGCTGTTCATGATCTCAGAATGCCTGCCAAATGCACCCCAGCCCATTCTTATTCTTCTGATTATTTCCGTCTCATGATCCGGATCCGCGGTCACTACCTGCCCTAAGTAGATGTATTCCCTTACCACTTCCAGTGCCTCGCTACCTATTGTAAATTGCTGGTCTCTTCCGAGACTGTTAAACATTACTTTAGTTTCCTGCAGATTAATTTTTAGACCCACTCTTCTGCTTTGCCTCTCCAGGTCAGTGAGCATGCATTGCAATTGGTCCCCTGAGTTACTAAGCAAGGAAATATCATCAGCGAATCGCAAGTTACTAAGGTATTCTCCATTAACTCTTATCCCCAATTCTTCCCAATCCAGGTCTCTAAATATCTCCTATAAACACGCTGTGAATAGCATCGGAGAGATCGTATCTCCCTGCTTGATGCCTTTCATTATTGGGATTTTGTTGCTTTCTTTATGGAGGACTACGGTGACTGTGGAGCCGCTGTAGATATCTTTCAGTATTGTTACATACGGCTCGTCTACACCCTGATTCCGTAATGCCTCCATGACTGCTGTGGTTTCGACAGAATCAAATGGTTTCTCGTAATCAATGAAAGCTATATATAAGGGTTGGTTAAATTCCGCACATTTCTCTATCACCTGATTGACAGTGTGAACATGGTCTATTGTTGAGTAGCGTTTACAGAATCCTGCCTGGTCCTTTGCTTGACAGAAGTCTAAGGTGTTCCTGATTCTATTTGCGATTACCTTAGTAAATGGTTTGTAGGCAACGGACAGTAAGCTGATCGGTCTATAATTTTTCAAGTCTTTGGTGTCCCCTTTCTTATGGATTAGGATTATGTTAGCGTTCTTCCAAGATTCCGGTACGCTCGAGGTCATGAGGCATTGCGTATTCAGGGTGGCCAGTTTTTCTAGAACAATCTGCCCACCATCAGCCTGCTCACTGTCGCACGCTTCCTCTCGCACATATGGCATATGGCCCACAGCTATGATTTTATCGCCCTTGAGCTTTATACAGAACCTCACTGGAGAGAAGTGACCTGCAACAGAGGCGTTGGCCATGCCATGGCCAGGTGCAAACGCGCCTCTCTACAGTCGGGCCTAAACAAAGGGCCACAGATGTAAAAAGCAAAGCCGCAGGGCCTGCGCGGTGACGCCAGCATCACCAATGTGCTCCCACACACTAGCACTTTCCCCATTCACGATGGCGCGGAGTTCAAATTATCTGTGGTGGTGCAGATTTTGGTGTGAATTAGCAGGCTGTTACGTACATATTGCTTTCAATACATTGCTGGGTGGACCATGCAGCTGCTACTTCGAATTATCAGAAATTTTGAATTAACGAGTTGTGAATTAATGAGCTTTTACTGTAATGGCATGAGAGAAAAGTTTTGCCCACCAACTCTTTGCGTACGTCTCGCACTTTGCTTTGTGCGGGGCCCATGACGTCACACTGCTTACAAAAGGGAGAGGGAGAGATCTATTGTATCACTGAACATAGCCTCCTATATTTTTTCATGCCCGTGCAATGGTGCCACAGAGACCGTCTGTGGCTCTCTCCCATCCTCCTCGATTCACGCCTCTGCTCTCCGCGAGAGGTGCTCGCACCCCATACTTGCATTCCCTCGGAGTCGCTGACCGAGCTTGCTTCTCATCCCTCATCAGAAGCCAGAGTGTGCTCGCTAATTGTAGACAAAATGCGCGTCAAACAGAGGCTACTTTAACATAAACAAAGGGACGCCTTCATCGGCGAAGTAGACTATGTTGGGAGCTTTCATAAGGCAACAACAATGAGCCTTTGCTGGCCAACTCACTTCTGTACTTCGTCCTCAATGGCCTTTCAGTTTCGTTCAAAATACCCGTGGCCTACTTCTTCACGAGAAATTGCACTGGCCGCGAGCGGCACACGCTCATGCAACACGTCCTGAGGGAAGTTGAAGACATAGGATTTTTCGTTGTGCGTATTGTCACCGACAACCACAAGATCAATGTCTTAGCATTCCAACTTCTATTCAACGGAAGCCCCACGCATTCTATCGAGCACCCAAGAACACCGAATCAAAGAATCGAAATCAGTGCCACTTGGCCAAAAATGTGCGATCACAGTTTTTGTCGTGTGACATCGGAAAAGGAGGCGAAATAACGGCGAACCACTTGAAGAGCCTCTACAAAATGCAGCAAGGCAGCCTTGTAGAGCCAGTTCGATTTATAACGAAAACCTGTGTTCCCACAAATATTGAAAAAATGAACGTGAAGAGAGCAATTGAAGTTTTGTCTCCTGCCGTGACAGCTGCACTGAAGCTCCTGCAAGAGCAAGCGGGCCACACATGCGACGCAAGTTTCGCGGGTGTGGGACCGACGGTTGAATTCATGGACACTGTGCACCGCTGGTTCATGCTCATGCATATGAGCAATTGTACCCAGCACATACACCAGAACAATGCCGACTGCAAGCAGTTCGAATCTACAAGCAATGTACGGCTAAACTGGCTTGAAACAAGCTTCCTCGGCTACCTGGCCGATCTCAAAAGCCAGTGCCTGGCGAAGAACTTCTTAACCAAGGAAACTTACGAAGGCCTGGTGTTGAAAACTCGTTCAAATGTTGACTGTGTTTGATATCTTCTTGAAGAGATGTGCTTTCACTTTATTTTAAGGAGGAAAATGTCGTCTGACACGATCGGGTCATTTTTTGGCTGGCTGAGGAAGCCAGCAGGCTCAAAGGATCAAACAGATGCCCAAGCTGTTCTCTCAGGTATTGAGAAGACTCCAAAGACTGGTAACGCATCGGCATCAAGTAGGAGCAACGTAATGGCAGCAGAAGGCAACGATTGCTTGTCAATGCTGCCGCAACAGAAAAACACACGGGAAGGAACCAGCAAGGAATCCCCTGCAAATGCATGTAGAGAGCTCACAGAGCAACTCAAGCGAGAACAGCCTCGGCTTCCTACTCCAGATGTCGCAGCATTGGCTATGGTATGCGGCTACTTGGCAAGAGCTGTACAAGAAAATATCGATTGTGTGGAGTGCATCAGCCTGTTAACAAAGCCAAACGCCTCAGCGCCCTTGCACTCGCTGATAAAGCACCAAGACAGCGGTGGACTCATCTACCCATCTGGACAACTTTTAGCGGTTCTCTATGCCTTAGAGAAATTTATCAGCTTTCTTCTCGCAAGAAGGCACATAAATCACCCTTTGAAAGAGGCTGTGAGTGGAGGCTGCAATACTCCGCGAGCACGAAACCTTGATGTGCTCAACGCCAGGATGCCAAGAGAACCTGCTGAAACTATTGCTGACAAAGTTTTTTTTGCCCAATATTCACAAATTTTGCAATGAAGGCGACAGACAAACACGACTTGGTTAAAGTGTTTGAAATAAAACCGCTATTCTGAAAGACCCTCAAAATGTGGACTATGATGTCACAGTTCGGTGCTTTCTGGTGAAGGGCTAACTCTCCACATCATGTTTTAGGTTGCTTACTTCTGATGCACATTGTCTAGAAACATCAATTCAACGTGCGATCTTATTTTATAGTTCCATGTCAAATACGAATGCCAAACGTGTCTCCACGAGCGCGCGCACAAGCAGCGCCGTCGCGTCGTCTGCTCTGGGACGGTACGGGAAGGCAGCGCGATCTGGTGGCGGGCGCATGAACTAGGTGGTACGGATGGTGCGCTTTGTTTCTCCCGTCAGTGGGCGGGCATGAAAAAATATAGGAGGCTATGCACTGAACATGACGTCTAGGTCATCAGAAAAGTGTTCAGTCAAAGAGGTTTATAACTATGTTACTGCCAATCACTTCAGTATTTTGGAAGATCTTTAAAATACATATGTGTTTTCACATGTCTGACTTTTGAGACTCCGTAGGTGCCATGAAAGTGTCTGAAAAATCGGGTAGTCTGAAAACATGAATGCATGCTTTTTGCTACCCTCAAGGGCTCAGATCGCCACAGGCATGTCCGAAATAGCTCCTAAGACCTGCTAGTATACTTATTAGGCATATCGGTGCTCTTACTGTGACAGGAGAAGTTAAGCGCACGCATGTATAATTAAAGAATACATACCGTGCCCTATGACAGTGGCCATTTTTCATCCTTAGTATGCTTCACCTCAATACATTGCACATGCTTGACCCTGTAACACCCCTGTTTGCGGCAAAGCTGACTTTTGGGAACTGGCATAATTACACACTTCAAAGCTGTCTGCGAGAATGACATAGGTGGAGTCGACGGCATTGCTGACAGTGGCAAATTATTTCAATGAAAAGCATGGAACCAAACAGCTAAATGCTTGGTAGCGAGTGACAAAGCAGCTAGGACTAGCGTTTCCAGGATTGGCATGCAAGGGCGCTGGTTTGACAGTGCGAGATAGTCAAAATAGTGGCACTATTGGCTTCTAATAATGTTGTTTCAAACTTGCGGTCACAGCAAAAAGCATGGAATATTGGACTGCAAATGGTTTCAGCATCCGAAATTTCAGACGTCCCTATATATTGGTTTGTGGTGATGCCCTGAAGGCGTTAGAATTATTGGGCATGTCCGAAATATCGGCCACCAGAAAAATTGGTCGTTGACTGCAGTCGCATGTGCTTGCAGAAATCTTTGGGCTTACCTTTGTGATATGGTTACATGCTGTGCAGAATTATTTATCCTGAAACAAACGTTGAAGGTGAAAAAACAATGTGTAGACCACTTTTAAACAAGCAGATTTGGCCATGGGCATACACACATATTTCATCTTTCATGTGTCAAGTTCTAATGTTATAGATGTGGTCCTATGCAAGCAAGACGGGGTAGTGAACAGCCACCTGTAGTTGGCTCTCAGTTGCAACCTTTGTGTTGCTAAGCCCAGTTCATGCTTTTAAAGACAAACTACCATATAAATTGGAGTATAGGTTGTGGGAATATAGGTCGACCCCTTACATTGAAGAAAGAAAAAAAAAAGAGAAATAAAAAGATTGACACAATGGGTTTAAGTTCACAACGGCACTGCAGGTTTGCAGCGAACTGACTGCTATCGAACGTGCATGGAGCTCCCGCACGAAGTCTGTAAGTGTGTCCTCAAGCTGTGGGTACATTGCGTGATGGCCACGAAGTTACGTTTTATGTGGGTTGCACACCGAAAGGTTTCCTTTTTGTGGCCACCAATATCATATGCTTTATTCAGAGACCCTAAACTGGCGCTGAGCGGCCATTTGCCATTAATTTGATAAAGTCTCTACCTACGCTACTCATCGCTCATCAGACAAATCACACATGAAGTTGATCGGAAGAGCAAACACAAGAAGACACAGCGACAAAAACAAGAAAAAAAAATGCCAGCAATCACATTTGGATATGGATGCAGTTTTGGCTAAGCGCTTGCCAGCATGCACACCATAGGTTGCCAGACAATGACTAACATTCAGCTAAAAACCTGTGAATAAGATTAGTCTTATTTTTCATGAAATTATCTCTACTTGTGTTTCGATTTATACAGTGATCTCGAGTTGTGTTATTTCTGTGACACACATGTGATGGCATTTCTCGTGTGCCCATGTTGAGAGACCGGTACATGCAGGTGAACGTGACAATCTGGGATGTCAACGACAATGCACCACGCTTCGAGAGTGCAGTGCTCAAGCTGAGCTTGCCTGAGAATGTGGCCGTTGGTACAGCAACATACGTGGCACAGGCGCACGATGCTGATGCAGGGCGAAATGGCGCGGTACGCTACTCGCTGCTCGAGGCGCCCCCAGGTCTCTTTGAACTTGGGCCTCGGTCGGGGCGACTGGCCCTACTTCGGCCACTGGACTACGAGACGCAGCCTCGCTTGCACCTCGTGTTGGGTGCAGCAGATGGGGGCACCCCAGTGCAGTCAGCCTCTATGACATTGCTCATTGAGGTGCAGGATGTCAATGACAATCCCCCAGTGTTCGAACGGCCTGTGTACAGTGTCAATGTGCTCGAGTCCCTGCCAGCCAACTCGCATTTCCTGCAGGTAAGACACCAACTGAGGGTGCTGCAAGTAACTAAGGTTTATAGAGAAGTAACTACGTTTACTTGCATCATGTTTCTAATTTTTCACTGTGTACCAGTGTTGCACTAGGAATTTTATTATACCAATGCTGCGCAAGAACACCCATTGACACAACATTTGTGTAACTTCATCAATCAACCCTATTCTGGAAAGGGTCTACTGGGACCTTGGCCGAACCCTTGTGCAATGTCCTAAAGGCTTTTATCAAATTCTTGCACGAGAGCAGTCTTGATTTGAGACTTTGAAGAGTCTTCACTGTTCAGGTTGCTTCTCCCATCTCCCTTCCACCCCACCGACGTCAGCAAGAGGGTGAAGGGAGACGAAGGTGCGCCATGTGGAGTGTGCAGCACAGAGGTCGATGTGGCAAAGCAGCTCTCATTGTATTTTTTCTGTTGGATTTCGCATTCCTTTTATGCACATTCACCCACTAGTCAGATTTAGTTGTTATAGCCAATAGTGCGGCATGGGAGCATTGTAATAAGCTGTTTATATTACCATAGAGTACAAACGAATGTTCACCATGGCAGCTGCTCATTGGTACGTCTGAGTATTGTTAAAACCAGTTCAATAATGCTTCGTTTATTCGGCCCTCATAAGTCTGGACTTAATAGAATTGTTTTTGTTAATTCAGAGGTATTTAGCTGCATGTCTGTTAATTTACACTACTCACGGCGAGCACGAAGTGTCGCAAGAGAGCAAAAACGGCAGTAGCATCCAATTGAAACCAAGAACGAGTGAATGAATAGAACGCTGGGACGCTTCATGCCTTATTGTGCCTTTATAACCTTTATTCTCGTGTTTACCGGCACAAATAACACCACATTAACTGCATGCCTTCGTAATTGCGTAGTTGCCATCCATGATTGCATGCATCGGCCGCTTGCTTTCAGAACAATGTGGTTGCCATTCGTGATCATGTCGATAATGACCGTAATATCGCATGCAGTGGCTACTGCAAACGGCAGTTTCGTTTTGACTCAGTGGGTGCGTTGCCATCCATGAATAGCGACCATGGTTTTGTCCACAGCAGTTGCGGCAAGCAGTACAGTCGAACCCCGCTACAACGAACGCCGCTTCAACGAAATGTCCGGTTCAACGAATAATTCTCAGTTCCCCGTCAGCTGCCCATAGGAGTCAATGCATAAATATCCTCACCACAACGAACACTTTTTCTTATGCCGTTCCGCTTTAACGAAATCTGACGAAGTAATTCCAGCCTCGAAATTTAATTTGCCGCGCAGGAAACGCAATTTCGAACATTTTGCACATAAAAAAGCGTCTGCAAAGTTATCATCGCGCGTTGGCACCGCAAGAAACTGCCGCCGATGATCGAGCATGGGGGCCGCCATTGCTCGATGGCGACGGCGATGAGACTGGCCTAACTTTGAGATTGGCTTGAAACTTTTTAGCCGCAGACAATCCAAAGCCGACGCTCAGTCGTCTCGTCAGTCCATGCTGCGTCTCGGCGCCGTCGGTGCGTAGTTAGTGCTGTTCGTGTTGTGCACGTGTTGCGGTGTGCGATTTTTAGCGTGCTTTCCGACATGGCGCCGCCATGTCGAAAGTTTTTATCCCTGGAGGATAAAGCTAGGATCCTGGCCGAAGTCGAAAGTGGAGAGAAGAAAGGTGACGTTGCGAAGAAGTTTGGGATTTCTCCCAGTTCGCTGTCCACCATCTTGAAGTCAAAAGAAGCAATAGCGCAAGCTCTTGCTTCAGGCACATCAGCCAAGCGGAAGAAGCTGACGCCGTCGGCGCACGAAGACCTCGACAAGGCCATGTACACGTGGTTTGTCGAGACGAGGGCGAAAAACATACCCATCAGTGGAAACGCCGTGCAGCAGAAGGCCCTGAATTACGCTTGCCTGCTGGGGATTGACGATTTCAAGGCGAGCACAGGCTGGCTCAGCCGATTCAAGGCCCGCCATGACATTGTCGGCAAGACGCTCTCTGGCGAGTCGGCATCGGCAGACACAGGCAGCGCATCCGCCTGGATCTCCACAAACGTTTCGGCGTTGTTGAAAGACTATGCGAAGTGTGACATCTACAACGCTGACGAGACAGGCCTGTTTTACGAGATGCTGCCGTCTAAAACCCTCGAAATGAAAGGTCAGCGTTGCCACGGTGGGAAACACAGTAAGAAGCGCGTGACCGTGCTGCTGTGCGCCAACGCGGACGGATCCGACAAGTGCCCACCGCTAGTCATTGGGAAGAGTGCAAGGCCCCGTTGCTTTAAAGGTAATAGGAGCCTTCCCGTAAAATATGTCGCCAACAGCCGCTCCTGGATGACGCGGGCCATTTTCTCCGAGTGGGTCGCGTCATTTGACTGCGACATGAGGAGGCAGGGCCGGCGGGTGTGCTTATTGCTGGACAATTGCTCCGCCCATCATATTCTGGATGTGGAGCTCCCAAATGTGGAGCTGAAGTACTTTCCGCCGAACTGCACTTCGATCCTACAGCCACTTGACCAAGGTGTCATTAGAAGTTTGAAGTGCGCCTACCGCCAGCGAGTGATGCAGCGTCTCCTATTGAATGTGGAGACCGGTCGCGACACGAAGTTAGACCTGTACATGGCGCTGCAGATGATGGCTGCTGCGTGGGCTGCAACTGGACGGCCAGTTATCGCGAACTGTTTCACGCACGCTGGCTTCAAGCTCGGAGATCCAGACACCGACTCCGCTGAGGATGCTGCTGACTGCAACGGAGCAGTGCATCCGCCAGCAGACGTAACTGCGTCCTGGGCGGCCCTTCAAGGTGCCGGAAGTGTGCCATCCAGTGTCGAGCTGGACGACTTCATCGACGCTGACATCAATGTGATCGCCCGGGAGGAATTGAGCGATGAGGACATCATAAACAGTGTCCGCGACGACAGGGGGCAGTCGGATGACGACGAAGTGCCAGATATGCACCCACCGGCCACATCTCGCGTACTGGATGCGTTCGATGTCATCAGAAACAGCGTAGCTGTGCATGATGACGACGTCGCCATGCAGCTACTGGCCGAATGCGAAAATCGAGTCATGATGCTCCTAGGAAAAAAAAGGAAGCAGTCGACACTGCTTGACTTCTGGAAATAAAAGTTTGTTTGTGGTTTACCAGTTCAGGTGGGTCATATTTTTCTGAATTTCACAACAACGAAATTTTCGCTTCTACGAATTTTTTTTCGTGCACCGTCAATTTCGTTGTAGCGGGACTTGACTGTAGTTCTGTTTTGGCTCTGTGCATGCATTGGCCGCTTGCCTTTTGGTTGTCGCATGTCTAGTTTTCTAGCGGTGGCTAAGTGGACACGAAAGCATGGCTGGCTTCGCCTCTTGCTGCTGATGTGAAGAGGTAGTCGACACGGCATGAAACCATATGTTTCGTTGTTGAGTCTGAAATTCAACAAATTCTCAATTCAGATTTGCTTTTTATGGATGCCTGATAATTAGACAAATATGGCGGCCCCTTCCGCATAAGAAATATTCATTGGCAGCTGTACTTACTTGCATAATAGGTCGAATTTCAACGTAACAAAATTTTGATATAACGAAGCAAATTGCTGATTTTACTAGCTTAGTTATATCAAGGTTTAGCTGCACAATAAAATTTAGCCAGACTGAAATTTCATTGCAGTTTTTCCCATCCTGGTGTCAACTTCATGTGTTTTTCATCCCTTGCAGTCGCTGACCGTTTATTCAAACCTCACGGGGACTGTGGAAATGTCTGAATAAACAGGTGTCCGAAAAAGCAGATAAAAAAAAAAAATCAAGAAATGCTTTATTTCCACGCACTTATTCGGGTTCAGCAGTAGGCTTGAAGAAATCATGAATGTGCCATTGCACGCTGTTCCGTATACGCGCAATCAGATAAGCCTGAATCACGGAGAGGGTTGTATGGTCACTCTAGGCGGCTGAAAGCACTGTCACTGCTTGTACACGCTCCATGCAACGGCAGCATGGCACATGGTGCGTCATCTTCCGACTCGGAGTCGTCGTCCGGCGGTGCAGCAGAAACGAATGATGAATGATCTCGCCGTCGTCGAGTTCTGCGCATGTCAGTACAGCAGTGTCAGCACCTGTGAAACTGTTAAATGAGACGGTGTCCGTAATCTCAATGCAACCACTGCGCAGGTCTCGGCAGAAAATTTTGGCGACAGTAGGGAGAACATTGGAAGGCGACAAATACTAGGCCTCCTGGCACCTGCTTGCCGGCATTCCCCAGCACAGTCTGCGCGGGCATTGCCGGCACCATTAGACACTTGACACGATGTTTCCGTATGCCACGTTGCATCACTGCAACCTCGACACAGCACACAAAGCAAACATCACCACGCCGTCACGCCGACACCAGTCACACAAATAAAAAACGTTGCCTACTCGCAGCGTCGTGCACGAAGAAAGAAACAAATCAGCTGCTGGATTGTCTTGACATGGCTTACTAAGCTGAGACCGGAACTGCTGTAGCCACGAACCAGGCAGAAATGACGATGATGAGCGGGGATTTGCAGTAGTGCCACTTCGTGGGGCAGCAAGGAGGCTCCGTTCAAAACAAAAATGGCGTTCAGCAAGTCGAACCATGCACTGGTCAGAGTCGGTGCATGGTGCTCTCGATCGAGTTGGCTCAAGGAGTGTCCGAAAAATCAGACGAGAAGTTGCAAGGTGTCCGAACTTTCGTCAGTTGTTATACATTATGGTCTATGGGGAAAATGGCGTTGCCGCAAAGCAGACCGAATAATCGAGCATGTCCGAATTTTTGGAGTCCGAAAAATCAGTCGGCGGCTGTATTTCAAAAGTTTTTGTGCCAGAGTCTAGATATCTCAAAATCTGTACTGCAATACCTGTGAGAAATCACTACCCAAAGATTTCCATAATTTGTCTGCAGCTGCAATATCACTGAAAAGGGAAAGCAGAATTTCGTGTAAATAGCAACTTTTCTTTAATGGCGTCAACTAACCATGGCATGTGCCCTGCGGGTGCGCAGTCTCCTGCAAGAGAGGCCCTGATGTCACTCAACTCCCAGTTATCCACTCCTGGTGAAGCGAGCCTCTTGCACTTAGTGCTGCACAGAACAAAGTCTGGTGAGAGAAAGCAACTGTGATAACTGCAGTCTGGTTGACAGACTGACAAGAGCGCACACAGTGGGCAGGTTTCACACTTGCCAAGCCGGGTCCATGTGCACTGTATTTATTTCCTTAAAACTGCGGTGCCTCCTATCTGCCGGAACGACAACTGATGCTATCACGTCCCTCCCCCTTTATTTAGATAGTGCCAAAACAGCGTTTACTTAAAGGCTGACTGCAGTGAAATTCTAGACTGCATAAAAATAAGAAGCCCTATTTCAGATAATGTGCCTATGTAGAAAATATTACACTTGGAATACGAGTGGATGCTTTCCAAAACGCTCACAGAAATACAGTAAAAGCTCGTTAATTCGAACCGCAAGGGGACGCCATCTCAGTTCGAATTAAACGAAGTTCGAACTAACGAAAGCAATGAAGAAAAACAGGACACCGCGACCAGGAAGCAGCAGGGCATGGCGCCAGTTCAGTTTAATGTTTGAAAAAATCCGTAATTGTGGTCTGCTTTTTTTCTTTGAAGGCAACAGCAAGCACTTTCTGCTCTAAAGAGCGAATGTTGCGGAAGGCTTCCTCTTCGCTTTCTTCAAAACTGAAGAACAGGCGGGCGGCATTAAGTCCGGCCATGACTTCCGCAGCGGAGGGCCGCACCGGTGCCTCGTCGTCTTCCTCGTCGTCGTCACTGGCAGCGACAGGCTCTATGTTTTTAACTTGGGAAATGATGTCCTCGTCTGTGGTCACACCACAGACAACTGCGCTCGCATCCACGTCTACGTAGTCGGCAAAGGAAACGTCTTTCAGAACGTCCGACATGGGAGCGGTGACGCTAGTGACGCAGTCTCCGTGCGCAGGTGGCTCGTCCACGTGCTCGCCTTGCGTGGTGAAGCCACAGTGGCGATAGCAATTGGCTATTGTAGCCCCTGTCACTTGTTCCCAAGCACGCACAAGCATATGCAGTGCACTCAAGAGCGTCACTTCGTAATTCTGGCATAGAATAATTCTTTCTAGTATGTGGCGCCGATAAGATGTCTTCAAATTTTTTATAATGCCCTGGTCCATGGGCTACAGCACTGCCGTTGTGTTGGCTGGAAGAAAGGCCAACTCAACGGCATTCGTTTGAACTTCAATCTTGTGCGCAGAGCAGTTATCGACAAGAAGGATTTTGCGGCCACAGCGCTCGAACTTCTTGTCTACCTTCATGAGCCACTGCTTAAACAACTCTCCAGTCATCCAAGCCTTCCTGTTTGCCGCGTAGTCTGTTGGGAGGGACCTGATGTTCTTGAAGCAGCGAGGATTGCTCGACTTTCCTACCACGAACAGCGGTAGCTTTTCACTTCCGGTCATATTTGCCGCAACCATCACCGTTACTCGCTCTTTGCTTCGTTTACCCCCCGTACACTTGTCATCTTTGTATGTGATCGTTTTGGCGGGCAGTAACTTGAAAAATAAGCCTGTCTCATCAGCATTAAAAATGTCCTGCGGAGAGTACTTCCGTAGGTAGCCTTGTAGGACCTCGGAGCGCCAACTTTCACATGTTTCCAAGTTAACAGCCTTCATCTCCCCTGACACCGCACGAAACACAAGGTCGTACCTTTCACGGAAGCGGTGCAGCCACCCATCTGAAGCTGCGAAGTCGTCGTAGCCCAGCCGCAGGGCGAAGTCCGCTGCCTTCGCCAATATGACGGGGCCACTCAGCGGTATGTCCTGAGCACGCATCTCCTTAATCCAGAGGAGAAGCGCTTTTTCGAGGTCGGGGTACTTTGCCAGCCGCATCCTCTTCCTTTCCCTGGCAACTTCTGCCTCTAAGGCGTCTTCAATCGCCCTCTTATTTTTTATATAAGTGGACAGCGTGCTCTTCGGTATCCCATGCTTCTTGGCGATTTCTTGTTTCGACAAGACTCCGGCGTCCACTTCCCGTAAGATGTCGCATTTATCCTTCAGTGTTTTGGCGCAGTAGTATTTACCGCGGGCGCACGCCATTCTGAAACCGCACGTCAGCACGGCGAAGCACACCACCGAGGCCTAACTTTTCAAGCGATCCGCACAACAAAGGTCGTAAGCGCGCCGAAAACCAGAAAGCTCGAGGCTGCCGAAAGCGGCCGAGACCACCGCGAGTTCAGGACAAAGACGTTGACGAAGGCTCCTCCTATTCGTTCAATTCTCGAGCGCTAGCAGCGCTGCGATGTACTGGATTCGCTGTATTTTTTGTGCTGGTTGCGCCATCCATCGGTTAACAACTGCAGCTATACGACAAGATTCTTAGGCCTCTGAGATCGGCGGCTCAAAACCGGAAACCGCAGTTCTCGGAGGTAGAGAGAGGGCGTAGCTGTTGCCACAGCTGTCACCCCTTGCCCTCCAGCCTCTGCGCCGGGTGCTGGCACCGGTTTTACCCGCTTTTTCCTTCTCTCCCCATTTTGGAGGCAACTCAGCCGCTGCAGCCTCGCGACAAGGCCTGCTCTGGCCATGTGCCAGGCGGCACGCCGCCCAGGCGCGGCGGCGCGTAGTTCGAATTAACCGTGGCAGAACCAACTCACGTTCGAATTAACGGGCTTTTTTATACATGGACTTCTATGGAGCTAGGCCGGACCAAGTAGTACGGTTCGAATTATCCCGAAATTCGAATTACTGAAGTTCGAATTAACGAGCTTTTACTGTACAATGTTTTTGATACCAAAACTGAAAAAAAAAAAAAACACCGCCATTACCACTCGCCGGAAGTGACTTACTATTTAAGCTGTAGAGAACCAGCGCTCGGGTCATCAGCTTCCTTTGCTTGCATGCCATTCCCTTGTATCAGCAAACAAGTTCCACACGTCTGCTAGCCACAGAGTTAGTATACTCTGCTGGCTGCTGCTTGTGCTGTGCCCACGCTGTTGCACACCTACGATGTTCTTTTAATGCGCAGTATTCTGCGTTCTGCCTCTGCTCAAAGAAGAGTGCATTGGGGTGGCCAAGCTAAAAGCCCGGATAAACGCGGAAGCGATCCATGCGCAGTGCAGTTACGCTATGTCGTCGAAAATTAGGTGCTCTGCAGTCTAGCATGGCTGGTCCAAGAATAGAACAGGTCCTATCTCACGCCAGAGTCACTCGAGCAGGCTTCATTGCGCGCTACCTTAGCTGACCAGCAGCATGCTGGCCAATACAGTTGCGGACCTCGTGGGGACCGAAAAATAGTCTCGCTGGTTGTTTCGGAATCCCGCTCCTAGTGATTATGATATAGTGCTGACTAAAAAAGAAAGAAAGTCCCGTCCCCTGAAGCAAACGTTTTGTCAGCGAAGGAAAAGTGGGAAGATGGCACGCTGTCTCTGTTGATAGCATGTACCTCCCAATCTTGGAGGCTATAGACCGGGCCACTGGAAGCCAAGCCTGGCCAAGCTGGCAGAAAATCCTACATAGTATCGTGGCTCGAAACGAGTGATTTAGTCTGGAGAATCGAACTTTTGGGCCTAAACTTGTCTGAAAAATTGGTCGTGAAAATACATAAACTCAATGGAAACCCTGACGGTGCATTTATGAAGCCCAGAATATCCATCAAGTCCAAATTCTTGGAATCCGGAAAATCTGTAGGCAACTGTATACAGTTTGGGTTCACTGAAGTGAACATTTTGAGTTTGCATCTTCGACAAACGACAAAGTGCTTGCTCACCATGCGCTTGTGTGTTTGTGCAACGGCAACAACTGTTTGTCACACTGCTGTGAGTCACATGTGCAGGGTAAAATTTTAATAGCAATCTTAGCGTCTCTGGCATGACGCACCTGACTTCACTGGCTGCGGCCTAGCATGCTAGAAACACTGGACTTGTCGACCGATCAGACAACTACTGCCATCTGTAGTAAAGGATGAGGAGCAGCTAAGGCTCGGCATGGCTGGGCTAGTCGGGTGCACCCTCTGCCCGGCCGTAGGCTTGGCGCATATTGCCTGTAAAATTACGGCCAGAAGTTTCACCTATTTCGCTCTGGCGGCATCGCATTCCTGCATGGTTTGCCACCGCATCTACACCATGGCTCCCGCGCCGCATTCTCCTTCATAACGAATGCAGCAAGTTGTTACTGCCGACATTGTTTCTGGCACTGTGAGAAGAAATGCTTTCGTTCGTCTACCTCGACAACTCCGATGTAGAGACGTGCTAAAGGTCTCGAAGTTGATGCACTACCAGAAATGATTGCTCGAGAATATTGCCCCTGAATGCAACTTGCCTTTGCTTTTCATGTGCTATCATGGCTTATAGTAAGTTATAGTCATCCAGAGAATGTGTTTGGCAAGCAGATCTTGCATGGGTAAGTAACTGTGCTCATGAAATGTGGCTTGTGCATTGAGGTGCAGTTCACACGCTTGGTACGTGTTGGCAGGTCTGCATTGCACTTGCTGGCTATGGCATGATGTACGCTTGTGCTCTGAAAGTTGGGACAGGAAAGATGTGTTCGGCCTTCCTCTACGCAGCGTTGTGTACTGCACAGCCATCGCTCAATTTTGAGTATGCGTTCAAGCACCTGATTGCCATGCAACGCGTAGGCATTCTTGCAACAGCTCAAATAATGTGCTCAACGAGAAAGCACCGAGAAAGACACCTATCAACTTGTAAATGTTGAGCGAGTGATGCGCCTGGGTGCCACTGAGAGATCAGCAGTCATGAACAGCAGGTTCTGAAACATTTACCATATCCAGATCGCTACCGCTCATCGCCAGGTACATGCGTTGTCTTCTTAGGTGCTATTTAAAGGCTGCTATTAAGAAAATAAGACAGTTACCAGCTATGCAGCTTTGCCAAGATTACATAGATAGTATATGCTAAGCATTTATAGGCAATTTAGCCCGTCTGAAATTTCATTGCAGTTTGCCTTTAAGGTGGTGGTACTATGTCAGCCATCGTGTGAGTAGTTCATATTCGCCCACCAGGCGACGCCACTCAGTCATGACTGAAGAAATGCTCTTTGCCGATGCAGCACAGCGTTATCGCTCGGCGCAGGACATACCTCCAATGTTACTGATGCTTCTATCCATTGTCTGTTGTCACCGACACTCATGAAATCTGATTGTATGAGCGACGCAAATTGTTTAGTGCTTTCTGGAAGACACGCAGGCAGCAGGGATTACTCTGGAACCTTTGATGACCCATGTATAAAACCCGACGCGTTTCGCCGCTGATCAGATTTCGACGATCGCCAACCGTGTTCGCCGCTATCGTTGTGCTTCGAGTGCAACTTGCTTTTGTGGGCACAGGTTCACCCAATAAAGTCCGTTTCGTCATTCACAGTTTTGCGACTGTTTTCTTTACCGTCACTCCTACGTGACAATAGGAATACAACTGAACAGTAGTATGACAAAATCCTTCTGACCATGAAGTTACTGCAGGTTGCCTTTGCAGTGCCAGTTGATTAGTGTCTATTAGGAATCTCAGTAGCGTGAAGGAACACGACACAAAAGAAAAGCAGGGTAGTCTGTCGACCTCAGTGTCCCCGCGACAATGAGACATGCCCGGAAAGACGAATGCGTCCGTGTCCTGTGCTCTTTTTCTCCTTTCCCTGTCTTTGCGGCTGTCTTCCTGACCGTCCCGACGCACTTGCCACGTGTAGATGACAAGGCGTGGATTTTATTCGTGGTTGTGAAAAGAAAAGGCAGAGGGTAGTCTTGCTGGCCTGACAATGCGGATGGCTGACAGCTGAACATCGGCCAGCAGGAGGATAGGGTAAATAGTAGACAGGAGGGAAAGTGGTAACTCAGCGCACTCTCGCATTGCGTGGCCAGCACTGTCTTGTTCCGTGCGACATGCAGGCCGTGGGCAAAAGCACGCACATGCGCTTTCGTCTGCCGTTCATGAGTGGATGCTGTTCTCGTACACCTGGAAAATTTGAAGGTATCTTATCAAAAAGGCGCATTCTTGTAGAGCAAATTTCACTATTACTGCTTTCTTCATTTTTTCTTTTTTTATGTGAAGGCTTTGCTAAAGCAGGCGTTTGTCTTCTCTATTGATATGTGATGTATGTAATGTTTTCACTCTATTACATTCCTAGCTTACTTCATGGACGTGAAAACTCGCTACAATAAATTGTGGTACAGAAAAGCGACGATAACGGATGCACATAGCAATGTTCTTTGTCACACTTTCTCGACACGTATGGTATTGGGCAAAACAACACATGAACGGAACACTATAGCTAATAAGGCTGTATTTCAGATCCCGTCATTAGAGAGTTTTAGCAGTGCCGTATTACAATACGGTAAGTGCGGTATACGGTATGGTATTACCGTTCCGTACTAACATACCGTGATGACCGAAGACGTTTTAGCGGCGTGTGCCGCTCGATGCATACGGTAATGTGATAATGATGATAGCAGCTAACATTGGGGCTTTGCAGAATGCAATAATTATGCGCAGAGCGCGAAATATTCATTTTGACGAATACTTTTAGAAAGCTTTAGCTTGTCCATACGCGCATTATTTTTTACAGAAGCGCCCGGCTACGGCAAACTTAGACGCCAGTCACAAGGCCGGTAGCGACATCTTGTGACACTTTGTCCTGCAACACGTGAAACATTTTGTTACATAGGTGTTCTTATCTAATCAATACATAAAAAAGGGTTTGTTTCTCGTAAATTGCACTGCTGCTGACACTTTACACCAGCAGATAAGTAGAATATAGTTAGTTACTGCAATAAAATATCTGCGTCCTCTCTAAGTAAACTCTGCATCACTAGATGGCGCCACCTATCTGGTTTTTTTTATGCCACTGTTTACTTGTCACTTCGTCGCTCCACAGAAGGTGATTTAAAGTAATCTCTTGCCTTGGTATTATCATGGTAAAAAAAGCACGCGAGACGTGGACTCTGTGGCCGACATCAGCTTCTCACTGTTTTGGCTTGGTGCAGCTCGGCTCGCGACCCACGGTGCCAGCCGAGCCTTACCGACTCCTTACCGTCTAGTATGCCGTACGGAAAGTCATTCCGTACGGTAAAGTTCGCGCGTGCGCAGTCCTCGACCGGTACGGTATTACGCACTTACCGTACCATATACCGTACTTTCCGTAGCACCGCTAAAAGTCCCTACTATTTACATGTTTCGGGAGGAGGGGGGTATGAGCTGCGCAACTATGAAATTGCGTGAAAAAACACAAATAGACGGGGCATTCGCAATAATGCTAGCCACGAGGCTCCCTTTTCATCTTTCTCGTCCGTTGATTTTGGGACCCTCGTCTACATACTACATGTACTAAACTGATGTTTATTATGTATTCGTCATTATCAACATATGAGGTGCTCTTTTTTGTGCGCTTCGTCACATGTTCTCTCCTTGACGTTACTTATTATGACAATGCAACATGCAAAACTTCTTGCAATAAGTTCGCGCTTGACTGTTAGTGAAGTATTAGAATAATATATTGAACGGCTAAATTGCACATCAGGTTTGAATAGCCTGCCGAAACATGTGGTAATCGATAAATACGATCTCCGCGGCGTTCGTTTTTCGGAACGCTCGACTGTTGGTGAGTTTTCTTTAGAAGGTAGTATTTTAGGGCCGCCAACTTCCATATAAATGCAAATTGTCTGTTAGGTTCGGTTATAATCACAAATCAAGTCATAGGGCATGTGTGATCCCCACTTCAATAGTGGAATAGCATACTCAGGTCGCTTATGTTGAAATATTTTACAGTATTTACAACTTCAAGTTAACAGGGTCCTTTATTTGCCATGTATACCCAGAACGTGAAATCGCCTTTCTGAATTGAAAGTCATGGTGCATTTATAAGCATAGTAGCTAACATTGTACGATAAGAAATTGTGCTAATGTGTGCTTGCACTGTTAAATGCTGTATAATCACCGAGCCTGTCATATTATTATGTTTATTATACTTGTATTCGGTTCTACTTTTGTTTGTCCACCTACATATATATTAGCACTCATTCATTTCTAGCAACATTTTTTTTTCTTGATAATACTGCATTAGAGGGAACTGTGTTATGTGTGGGTTGATTGACCGAATGAATGAATGAATAAAACTTTATTTGAAACGGCTCTTCGTCCGTGCCGTCCGCCGCTTCGGTGCCGTGTGATCATGTAGTAGCACCCGGAGCGGGGGGTGTGGTGGCGCCCTGGACGTGCCTTATGTGTTGCACAAGGAGCGACCAAAAAGCGGCTCGGTGGGGTTCAGGCGGAGTGGTCCAGCTCTCCCAACAGTAAGGAATAGATGGGCTCAGGGAAGAGGTGGGGAGATAGTAAGGCGAGGACTGTGCACGGGGGCAGGTCCAGTACGTGTGGCGAACGTCGGGATAGCCGCCGCACACCGGACATGCCGGATGGCTGCGGCGTTGTTCAATAATGTGTTGCATGGCGTCATTCGCCAATGTTAGAGTTTGAGCCTGACGAATTGGGGAGCCGTCGTGGCGGGTGAAGGAGGGATCGGGGGCCGGAAGGGTACATGCAGACGAGCGCAGTTCGCGGAGCCTAGCGCGGCTTTGCTTGCGGTGTTCAGCGCGGTGCATTCTGGCGCAATAGGTGTCAGGCCATGGAATAGGAGCGCTCGGTATTTTAGACTCGCGAGCGAGGGAATGAGCACGCTCATTTCCCTGTATCCCCTGATGGCCCGGCACCCACTCCAAGAGGACGTGTAGTGAGGGATGTTGTTGCATGTGTAGCGCGAGGGATGCCCCAATATGACAGGGAAGTAGGTTGTTTGCGAAAGAACGAAGGGCTTCCTGGCTGTCTGAGCGAATGGTTATGGTTGGCGTGGAGTGAGGGGGAATAGTAATGGCTTCCGATATGGCAAGGATCTCGGCGTCGGTTGCAGACGGTACTCCGCTATGCCAACGAGTGATGTCACCCTGAGGGCCGATGACTGCCGTCTTGGATTCGGTCGGCGAGAAGGCGGCGTCAACATAGTAGGTGTCATGCGCTGGGTCAGTTAAATGGGTCGCCCGCGCCTGTCGCCTGCCTGCGTTGCGTTCGGAGTGCATATTCCGGGGTATCGGTCGGACTTCGATTCGAGGGATAGTTATCCATGGTGGAGGGTCGATGGAAAGAGGTGGAAGTGGTGAAGTGTCGTGTCCCAACATTTGCAGAATGGCGCGTCCTTGGGACGAGGTGCTCAGACGAAGATGCTGAGACTCCCGGTGTGCTTGGACCTTCACATCCAAGGTGTTGTGCAGGGTTGCGCGTTCAACATCGATGCTACGGGCGTACCTGGGAACACCCATTTCAATGCGGTGACATCTTCGCAAAGAAGCCTCGAGTCGTTTGGTCTGGGTGCGTGTAAGTGCAACGTATGGCAGGCCATAGAGGATTCGGGAGTAGATTGCTGCCTCAGCAATTTTACGGAGTTCGTGTTCACGCAGGCCTGTGTGGCGCTTGCTTACGCGTGTCATCATGTGTATGACCTGACTTGCCTGATGGAGAATGCGCCGTAGCCACTCCGCACTACGTCCATTCTCTTGCCACAGAAATCCGAGGATGCGGACGGATTTTCTGCGCGGGATAGGTTCGCCGGTCATAGTCAAGGTGATGTGGGCGCGTTCAGCAGCTGCTTTGCGCGTAGAGGAATTCAGTACGACGACGTACTCTGATTTTTCCGGGGAGCATGTGAGGCCTAGCTGGTGTATGTAGGTGTCGACAATGTCTAAGCCGGTTTGAAGTGTGGCTTCCTGTTCACCTGGGTTTCCGGTGGCACACCAAAGTGTGATGTCATCAGCGTATATTGCATGGCGTAAACCTGTAACGAGGTTGAGCTTTGCAGGGAGGTCCTTCATCGCCAAGTTGAAGAGAGTCGGTGACAGAATGGAACCTTGGGGCGTCCCTCGGTTTATAGGGAAGCACACGGATGGCTGGGTGTCCGGACCCAAGAAGCTCACTTGCCTAGCACTGAGGAAGCCGCAGACGTAGCGAACCATGCGTTCTCCGGGTTTGGTGGCTGCTAGGTTGTCAATGATGGCTTGGTGCAGGACATTATCGAAGGCACGTTTGATATCCACGCCTACAATTGTCCGGAGTTGTGCCGAGCTAGGGTGATCGTAGACATCTGTGGTAATTTGCAGGGCCACGTCTTGGGCGCATACGTGCCTGCGGAAGCCGATGAGTGTGTCTGGGAGATGGCCCTGGCTCTCAAGGTGCCATTCTAGTCTCGTCAGGGCCATCTTTTCCATCAATTTTCCCGCGCACGATGTGAGGGATATCGGTTGAAGGTTTTTAAGCGTGTTGGGAGGTTTGCCAGGTTTGGGGAGGAAAATAACTAGAGCTTCCTTCCATGACTGTGGAATGTTCCCCGTCTCCCATGCATGGTTGATGAGGTGTAGAAGATGCTTCTGGTGGTTTTCGGGCAAGTTGCGGAGCATGGTATATGTTATCTGATCCGGACCCAGAGTTGTATTGCGTCGGAGCTGCATGAGTGCTGACCGCAGCTCCTGGAGTGTAAATGCGGAGTCTATCCCTTCTGGCTTGGTTAGTGATTGCGGAAAGGGTGCAAATGGTGGTGGGTTGAACTCCGGGTAAAATGTCTCTCGCAGTTCTTGAATAATTTCTCCTGTGGAGCGCCCGGTCTGCATTTGATATCGTTGGAGGGCGTAGCGAGGTTTGATTGACCGGTTGCCTTCACCAAAAAAAAAATCACGTTCTCATGACGCCTGTGGCAGAAAGGATGTGCCACATCCGCTGCCAAGGTCTGTGAGTGATGGCGCTGGCTGACACTCCCAGGGTTATTTCATTTATTAAGCACAAGTAATTTCCCCTACGTTGTCTTTGGTGTCAGTGTTTGTTGGCTTCTTATGATATCACTTCCCTGTAGATGTCACTTAACCTTGAATGTTATTCTGAACCAACCAGCGAGAAATGAATTGCTGTGATTCATTGCAAGAAACGTACATATTTCTGCACTGTTAACCTGAGCATGCTAAGAACTCTCGTGACTGCTGCTCCTGGTGCTGCAGGTGAATGCCACCGATCGGGACACTGGCAACAATGCTCGGCTGACATTTCGGCTGACAGCGAGCAGCGAGTTTGGCATTTTCCCGAACAGTGGCCTGCTCTACCTCCGTGAGCCACTAGACCGGGAATCCTGCGATTTGTACTGGCTCTCAGTTGTGGTTGTGGACAATGGCAGCCCGGCCATGTCAGCCACAGCCAGTGTGGAAGTGCATGTCCTTGACGCGAATGACAATGCACCCGAGTTCAGCACCAGTGCCTTGGAGCTGATTGTGCCGGAAAATGTGCCAGCAGGCCACCTGGTTGGTCGAGTACAGGCTCGTGACCAGGACACTGGCAGCAATGCTGTGCTTCGCTACAGCCTGCTGCATGCCAATAGCAGCAGCTTTAAGATCGACCCAGCTACTGGTGAGTGCACTATGTAGTCCGTAGAATTATGCTTGCTCATCCTCAAGATTTTCACCACAGAGGGCTATATGAAATGAGTTATACCAGGGATGCTACAGCTAGGCTGCTTGTGCCTAAGTGCTGCTACGTTTGCGACTTGCTGTGCCAAGCTATGCCAAAACCGCAACGAAGGGTTTGTGCTCAGGCCAGCTTTGTCAAAAGTGGCAGCAATGTGACTAACCTAGTTTTGAAATGATTAACAGTCGTTGTACCAAAAATGTAATTGAAGCCAACGTTTCAACAAGGGGACTTGTCTTCATCAAGGCAACAACTGCATTCCTTCGCAGCATTTATCCACACAAAGCTCACTGCCCCCCGTACTCCGTAATGGTTGAGGGGGTGATAAAACCTGTGAAATATGTAGCAGTCACTATAGCTCCTTGCTTGGCCTGTATTTTCGATAAGGCGATCTCATTAGCTATTTTCCTGAAGAGAATGAAAATGACCAAAGTATCTGTTGTATTTCAAGGGTGGTGACAAATATTTTCTTAGTAATAATTAGGGGTGTGCGATTTAATTACTCGAATATCGCTGGATCGAATCGAATGGTTAACGGTCGAATAAGTTGATTTGAAAATTGAATATCTACTATTTGATTTTTCGAGTATTCAGTACATTCGGTGTAGAGACCTGCGACATGTGCTGCAAAATGAGCGCCGAGTGCATCACGGGTGGGCCGCCCCCCCAGCAGACGCGTGTGGGAAAGCAGGTGCCTTTTTTCCTCTCTTCCCATGCGGGTAGCCAGACGGCCTTTCTAGCGGTGACGCAACCCTTTTGCAAACTGGTTGCAGTGCTCTCAATCATATTGCAGTGCTCTCAGTCGTGATTTGTGTGAAAGAACTGTATGCGCAGATCGTGGCGAAGTGAGCGGCTGCGGCTCTAGGCATCAGCTTCATAGTGCATCAGCACTTTTGGCGGTGGCACGCAGAAAGGAAGCACCGTTGAACCTGATAAGCGATAGGCTGGACGCACGTTTGAGAGCGCTGCAATATGATACCGCATGAGTGCAGTCAGGTGGTTTTATTTCATATTTCATGGACTTTCTTTAAAAGCCGAAAAAGAAACCGCACATACGTTGCCACAAAAAATTTGATCGGACGTTTGTGAACCCCCTCTACCATAAAACAAAATGCACTTGGCCCTAAAGTGAATATTAAAAATTTTGCGTAATTCATCTTAGTTAATTAACTAATTAAGCGGAATATAAAAAGTACTATAAGGAGCGCCACATGACAGAAAACCATATGCCGTTAGTTTCATTCAACTGTGGCTAACAACTTTTTTAAAATTCTTGGCAGAAGTTACATGGAACACCCTGTATATAGAAAAGGCAAAACAGATTTATTGTGTGACAAATTTCAAGTGGCTGGAGTGAAATACCTGCTTTAATTTTCATTACGCTGTAAGTTTTGTCATAGTTACTTGTGATGAAGCACACTGCTCTATTTTGAATTTATTCTAGCATACAAACTAAATAATTTTAGTATGAAGATAATACTGATGAAGTAAATTCTAACTGTGGGCAAACAAAAGTCTGATATGCCAATTTACATATTGTAGAAGAGGATTTATGGAAGTTCTTTAGGAGATAATCCAGAGCTTTTTTTAGGCTTTTATGCAGGTAGCTGTTTGTGTATTCCAGGAAAGATTTGTTGCAAGTTCAATGCCAAGGTACTTCTAGGACAATGTCAGAAGGACAATGGTGTTATTTACAGTCGAAGACCGATCGTCAGGACTCCACGGGGAACGTAACTAAATCCAAACTATTGAATGTCCGAAAAAATGAATGTATCCAAAAACGATTATATTATTTACGTTTTAAGGCCCCTGTGCAAAGAAGTGGTCGATTCATTGCTGCACACATTTCCGCTATGTGCAACAAGTCCACCTGTATTTCTGCCAGTTTTGTGTTGTCTGCCAGTTTTGTGTATGCCGATGCAAGGACTGCAAAGGCTTGAGTTAGATCCGCAAGTGAAGGCTCTGGACACAGCCGCCTGAATTGGTGCGCCTGCCACGCATGCTGATCCAGGTGGACGTGCTCCAAAGCATACAGCACATCATCATCATCCAAATTATAGTCGCAGTACCTTGCTCCATTGTTTCGTCATCCTTCAGTTCTGCACGCAACGACACCGCACTGTTGACGTCTGCAAATTCTTCAAATGTAACAGCGGCAGGAATTAGCACACTGCAGCCTATCAGGTCATCAATGATGTCTACATTTGAGCTCGTTGTGGCAGGCGGCAGTTCAGGCTCTTGAGTTGTGAAGCCGGGCTCATTCGGACTGCAAAGGCACCGTTGGTGCCATTTGACGCGGCCTGTCTATAACTTAACGAGAAAGACTTCTTGAAGCTAGCAGAGCGTTGTCTGGTACACATACTAAACAAACAAGCACAGAATGGTGGGACGCTGTCCAGAAGGCAAATTCAACAAACAGAGCGGGCCATGCGTGGTGGTGCCGGAATGGATATGATGATCGCGATGTTGGTGCAACCTCACAATTCAGGCAAAGCCTCCAAGATTGGCATTTGCAGCTAAATCTCTGAGGCATAGTGGTTCGACCAAGGCAAGGCCTTAGAGATTACCATCTAGTGTGTAATCTCTGAGGCTATACTTGGTGTCACAAATCTCTGAGGCCGTACTTGACGTCTCGTCGAGGTCGCCAGAGCAGATAATGGCGGCAGAGCGCCGGCGTACACTACAGCCATGGACAGAGTCCTAATAATCGAATGTAGAACTGGCGGCTGTCCGAAATATCGGTTGTCTTTACACATTAAGTCTATGGGGCCATTAGGGGTGCCGCGAAGCTGTCCGGATTATTGGTGTCCGATTTATCGGTTGGCGACTGTATGATGTAAAAAAAGCTAGATGTTTTCGCGAGAAAAGAATAATTTTACAGTTGTCTAAGTTTAGGGTCATCTGCCATGTAATGCACCAGAAACTGACAAGGTTAAGGATCAACATTTGGGCAAGTTGGTACTGGTTAAACATCTTGAAGGTGCAGCGCAATATGACGAAGACAGAAGGCAAGAACACACAGGGCAGCGCTGTCCTGTGTGTTCCTGCCTTCTGTCTTCGTCATAATGCGCTGCCTCTTCAAGATGACATGGTTAAGGTCATTATGTAATAATAATAAATGGTCATCGGTGGTTATCGTATGGTATATAATGCAATTGTCTGCAAAAAACCTTAAAAGCATAGTTGTAGCTAGTGAGGTAGAAAGATGGGCGAGTTGGAAAGGGTGCATACTAATATTATTAGCCAGCGCGAAAACAATGGAAGACACAGGGGAACGTGGCAAATTGTTTGTTATTCTGAAAGGTTGTTATAGTGAAAGCCTCAAAATTAACCATTCGGCCCATCAGATATCCATCAGTTCATAATTTGTCACCATATGAGCTATCCATGAAAACGTCGCTCTTGGCTGTTGTTTCTGCCACCAAGCACCACGGCAGCACTGGAGTGGCGCGCGCAAAAGAGATGCCGACGCCGAGAAAACCACCAACAAAGAAGCTCTTTGTCCCCTATAAAGCATATGTTTCTTTTTGTTTGTTCTTAAAGTTCCTTGTCATGGACACCCACTGCAACCGTCTTGTCTTACTTGAGGTGGATACCTGAACTATTTCAGAGTGCAAGCACTTGTAGACGACACCATCCAGAAAATGTGACCTTGTGGCATCTCCGCGAGTGCAAAGGTTACATTTCTCCACGCGTGTGGCTGGTATGGCTGCATAAAGAAGCACAAAGGAAAAAATAGGCATGCGTAGAAAGAAGGGCGAAGGAATAAAGAGATGCGCCTCTCTCGCTAGGCGACACTAGTCTGGGCGACGCCTGCGCTCGCAAAACCTGATGCGTCATGGCCTCCTCAATAGAAAAAAGAATGGTCCCCTCCCACCCTCCGGCATTTTTCTCCTCCTATGAACCTTTTAATTGTGCGAGGAGGAAAGGGTGCACAGCGAGCCTTTCCTCCTCTCCGGCTTGTGCGATCCGGCGTAGCACTGCTTGAAAGTATTGCTGTTGCATGCTGCAGAACGATTTCGAGATGTTTTAGATCGTACTTTGTGTAATTTATGCAATGTCCGTTCATATAAGGTCGTCAGGGAAGCCTTTCGGTGCATAGGTAACTACACACACGCGGAAATATCTCTTCGGGGCGCAAACATGTGACACGCATTATCAGCCGCAGTGTGTGTATCTGTTTGCGTATGTTATTATATAAAAATAACTATATTGCATATATTGGTTTTAATTCTTGAAGAGAACCGGTGTCTCTGCATTACCAGCGTGACATGGTAAATCTGCTCCCTATCTGATCGCTTGGCGTTGGGACTAAAACATAAGAGCGCATGCTCGTGTACGGTCAACCTAAGGCAGCCACAAAACATCTGAGCGGCAGGCGCTATTAAATCTTTGTGATACACCGGTATCGTTCTCACGCATTTCAAGTCTAGTGGGCTTGAAATCACTATATGTCTGCACTAGCCTCCTGCATGAGGCTGATGGTGCTGCTCAACACAGCGATCATTGCGGTTGGTGAACCAGCATTATACATATATAAACTATTCGCTTTGATATTCCCTTTTTGCCCTGCAAAGCCATAATATATGAGAGGGATCGATGCGATGACTATTCTTGCGTACAAAATTTCTGTAATAGGTGTGAGTGCGTCGTAGAGAACGGAACGAACACAACCGGGAAAAAAAATCGATTATCATCTTTTCTCAAAAAAGGAGAAAATGGGCTAATGCTGCAATACGACCTTGCATACTCATGCCTCACAATGTTTATAGATCTATAAAGATTGATGCCGTATGCTTGGACAATGCGCTATATAGAAGATATCTGTAGAAGATATATAAGATATCTGTAATCCAGCACCTACCACTGCTTAGGACGCTCGCACAGTTCGTAAATGGTCGCTTTGCTGGACAAGCTTAATTCACACTGTAAGGTGTGCTGTTATTACTAACTAAAACAATCTTATTTATGGGGGGGAGCCTCATCCACCAAACCAAGTAGTCACGCAATGTAATCTGCCGCTAACAGTTTGAACGCTTGTCAAAGTATAACAGCACAGCTCCTATCTTAGCAGAACGGTACCCACACTGTTACGATCGTTGCGTAAGTTTCATTGCTCCTGTTGCAAATGGGTCGCAAGCCCCAAGGGTAGTGTTGGCCTGGCGGCCTGGGGCACAGCTGGAAGCATCCGAAGGTCCTGGCAAAGGATGAGTCGACTGCTAACAGAACAACTTGTTTATTCTAGCATCGCAAAAGAGCGGCCAGTCAGGTCGAACGAAGTGGAGAAACGGGAGACCGCATTACTCGACTGAATAAATCGAAGCTTCTCTCTTGGCATCCGGGGGCAGCTGCTTTTATACTCTCAGAGTCGAGGGCAAGAAGGAACGGCTCGGATGAGGTGCACGTGACGGCGGCGCACGGACATGTTGTGGCAAGAAGTGACGTATCCGCCGGGCCGGCGCCGGTCAGACTTCCTCACTTCACCGTTGGGGAGCTCCTCTCCCCGGCTGCCGCGCTTTGACAAGCGTGGGCACCAACATGCACACACACACACACGCACACACGAAGACACGTGGCATTGAAACATGCCTGGACGTGCTTGGCAGGAGGCGTTGCGGCAGCACTGAACTGGCCAAAATGTCCGCCGCTTTGAACGAAGCCCCGGCGTCCTTTGCATCCGCGCCGGCTATACCGCACGTCGGAGGCGAAACGTAACAGACCGCCCCGCCGGGAGAAGGAGATCCCGATAGTCAGGGGACTGCATCCGCTGTCCGGAGGGATGTCGCTTGATGACGCTCATAACTGAAGTCGGTCGTCCCTCGGTGTGTCTTGAGCGCAGCGCACCGAGAAGACCTCGTTCTCACGTTCAGGTTCACACAGGACACTGCAAAGTGACTTCGGGAGAGTTGCCCTTTTTTTTTTTTTTTTGTTCTCATTCCCAGCAAGCGTTACAACTACGCCGAAACTCAACCGCTCAGTCAGCAAGCACGACACAACCCTCACTAAGTCATTCCAGGCTCTTTCCCCTTTTATACTACTGCCTAGTTCCTTGCAGTAGTTTAGCAGCACTCAGAACGCTTCCACAAATTGGAAAATTGCACTAGAAAGCACGTCATGACTTTGAAACACTAAACAAAAGCAATATGTTAAAAATCCTGCCTCAGGAAGAAAAACATCAGTAACAAACTACTTTGAGGCTGATTCCTACGTTAGGGGCCTCGACTTAAGCCATCGGCGTTACCGTTGAGACTCCCCTTTTTGTAACGCACCTCAAAGGAATATTGTTGCAAAGCGAGGCTCCAGCACAGGAGGCGGCCGTTTTTGGAAGAGATGGTCTGCAGCCATTGGAGAGGTCAGTGATCCGTCTCAATGATAAACCGCGAGCCGGCTAGGTAGCAAGACAATTTCTGAACGGCCCACACGAGACACGCACACTCTTTCTCGGTGGCGCTGTACGCCTGCTCACGACTGGTCAGCTTACGACTAGCATACAGGACGGGGTGTTCCACTTCTCCATTTTCCCGTTGGCACAGCACAACGCCCATGCCTCGCTCGCTAGCATCGCACTGAACAACGAACCCTTTTGTGCAGTCTGGCGATCGTAGCACAGGCTGGCTTGTTAGGGCGCTCTTTAGGGCGCTAAAAGCTCTTTCCCTTGTCTCGACCCAGACGACTGTTTGGGGCTCTGTTTTTCTTAGAGCATCCATCAGGGGAGCCGCGATATCAGAGTACCTGGGGATGTACCTCTGATAGTAGCCGGCGACACCTAAGAACGACAGAATATCGGTCTTCGTGCGCAGTTGCGGGAAGTCTCGCACAGCGGCCTTTATTTCAGAGGGGCGGCGACGACCCCGTCCAATCACGTGACCGAGGTAGACAACCTCGGCTTGTGCTAACTGGCACTTGGGCGCCTTGATTGTCAAGCCCGCTTCGCGCAGGCGGGTTAGCACTGCCCGCAAGTGTGCCATATGCTCAGACCAGGATGCGGAGAATATCGCTACGTCGTCTAAATACGGTAAAGCGAATTCTTCCCATCCCCGCAACACTTTGTCCATGAGGCTTGAAAAGCAGTATGGTGCGTTCTTCAAACCAAAACTCAAAACTTTAGGACGGAATGTTCCCATTGGTGAAATGAACGCCGCATACCTACTAGCCTCTTCTGTAAGTGGAACCTGCCAATAACCCCTGACAAGATCTAGGGTGGAAATAAACTTAGCGCTACTAACTTTCTCAAGGCGCTCCTCGATGTTAGGGATCGGATAAATTTGATCCTTAGTGATGGAATTAAGCCTGCGGTAGTCGACGCAAGGACGAGGTTCCTTGCCCGGTACCTCAACTAAAATCAAAGGGGAGGTATAATCACTCTCACCCGCTTCAATAACACCGAGCTGTAGCATTTTCTTTACCTCAGCCTCCATAATATCGCTCTGGCGGGGTGACACCCGGTACGCTTTGGATCGTACTGGCTCTGGGGAGGTAAGTTCTATTTCATGAGTAAGGACAGAAGTCCTACCAGGCCTCTCAGAGAACTGACCTTGAAACTCTTGTAAGAGCTGGTGTAGTTCGGTTTTCTGCTCAGGCGACAGCGGTGCTTTACTGATTAAGTCACTAATGACTTGATCGGTGTCTTCCCTGTTCGTCACTGAGCCTAGTCCCGGAAGCTCGACCGGAAGCTCTTCGGGAACGTTTACCATCATACACACCACTGCTTCCTGTTGTCTATAGGGTTTGAGCAGATTACAGTGGTAAACTTTCTGTGCTTTCCGTTTTCCTGGCAGACTCACCACTTAGTTAACGTCCGACAGTTTTTGAACAACCCGTGCTGGGCCCTCCCACTGCATGTCGAGTTTGTTTTTTAGCGATGTGCGCAATATCATTACCACATCGCCCACCTCAAAACGACGGGTCCTGGCTGTCCGATCATAATAAACCTTGGCCCTCTGCTGGGCCTTTGCCATTGCTTCACCTGAGAACTCCTGTGCCCTTCTTAAGCGTTCGAGGAGCCTAAGCACGTTCTCCACCACGACTGGGTCGTCGCCCCTGCCTTCCCACGAGTCTCGAAGCATGCGAAGCGGAGACCGCAACGAGCGACCGTACACCAGCTCAGCTGGCGAAAACCCCGTAGCCGCATGCGGCGCGGTCCTTAATGCAAGCATCACCCCAGGCAGACACAGCTCCCAGTCAGTTTGTTGTTCAAAACACAATGCTCTCAACACGCGCTTCATGACGGAGTGGAGCTTCTCAACGGAATTCGACTGTGGGGGGTACACTGAGCTGTGTAACAGCTTTACCCCACACCTTTCGAGAAAGGCTGTCGTCAAAGCGCTAGTAAACACTGTGCCCTGATCTGACTGGATTTCCGCAGGAAAACCAACTCGCGCAAATATGGACAGCAGTGCATTGACTATCTCAACTGAGCTGAGTTCTTTAAGCGGCACTGCTTCAGGGAACTTTGTCGCTGGGCAGATCACAGTCAAAATGTGTCTGTACCCCGTGGTTGTTACCGGCAGAGGTCCCACTGTATCAATAACGAGCCGTCTAAAAGGCTCTGTAATGATAGGTACCAACTTCAACGGCGCCTTCGATTTGTCCCCTGGTTTGCCCACCCGCTGACAGGTGTCACATGTGCTCACAAAGTGTTCTGCGTCACGAAAACACCTTGGCCAATAGTACTCTTGCAAGAGACGGTCCTTAGTTTTCTTAACTCCTAGGTGTCCGGACCACGAACCCCCATGCGACAAGCGCAACAGATCCTGGCGGTAGCACTGAGGCACGATCAGCTGATCGAACTCCACTCCCCTGCGGTCTAGATATTTCCGGTACAGGACCCCACCTCTTTCCACAAAACGAGCATTTTTCTTGGCGATACCTTCCTTGACATTGCAGCGCACGTTTTCTAGGCTGCCATCCTTTTTTTGCTCGGCTATCAAAGTCGACCGGCTGACTTTTAGCAACCTATTAAGTCCATCTGACGTAGGCGCGATGAGCAAATCTGCAGATAGCTCTTCTAACTTTCCCGTGTCGGGCATTTCCTCTCCAGTATCTGGTGCCTTCAACGCTATAGGCTCAATTTTATTCATTTCGGACGTGCTCTGAATATCAGCTTGCTGCGCCTCCGACCCTTTCTCATTGTTCGACAACGTCTGCCCCGCAACTACCGCCTTTGCAGCGAGCTCCCGAACTCTCGATCTGGTTAAGGCCTGAATGCTAGCCTCACCAAACAAAAGCCCCTTCTCGCGCAGGAGGTGATCGGACCTATTCGAAAATAGGTATGGGTACTGGGGGGGCAGCATAGATGACACTGCGGCCTCCGTCTCAAGCGCTCCGAACGGTCCTTCAATAAGCACTTTTGCTACGGGCAGACACACGCTATGAGCTTCCACGGCTTGCTTGATCCATGCGCACTCGCCCGAGAACATATCGGTTTCTACGTAAGAGGGGTGAACTACATCCATTCTAGCTGCGGAATCGCGAAGCACTCGGCACTCTTTCCCGTTCACGAGGAGGTCTCGCATGTAAGGCTCGAGAAGCTTCATGTTCTTGTCAGTGCTGCATAACGACAAAACACGACTTTTGTTTTTGTTTCTGGACACTGCGCCGAAAAGTGACCCGGCTTCTGGCACGTATAACACACGCGCGCTTGCCTCATCTCGAACCGCTTTCTGCGTTTGGCTTCGGCTGCCGCCGTCTCCTTACGTTCGGTCGGACTGCTTTCACTCGCATCCGCACTACGTGTGGATGCGAGTCCTTGCTCTCGTGGGTGTGAACTTCGGCCTCTCAAACTTGGAGCCAAATTCACCCTTTTGACCGTCCTTAGCTCCGCGAGCCCGACGCGTCACAAACTCCTCGGCTAGCTCAGCTGCTTTAGCCACCGTACTAACGTCTGGCCTATCCAAGACCCAGTACCGCACGTTCTCAGGTAACCGACTATAAAACTGTTCCAGCCCGAAACACTGCAGAACTTTCTCGTGGTCACCAAACGCTTTCTCTTCTTTGAGCCACCCCTGCATGTTTGACATAAGCCTGTAGGCAAACTCTGTATGTGACTCACTTCTGCCTTTCTCATTTTCCCGAAACTTCTGACGGAACGCCTCCGCTGACAGCCTGTACTTTTTTAGCAGACTTGATTTCACTTGGTCGAAATCCTCTGCCTCCTCTCTTTTCAAGCGAGCGACTACGTCGGCCGCCTCGCCGGGTAACAAAGTGAGCAAGCGCTGTGGCTACGTTTCCCGAGAGAACCCCTGCTTCTCGCACGTTCGCTCAAAGTTAACCAGGAACAAACCAATGTCCTCTCCAAGCTTAAACGGCCGCATCAGGTCAGTTATTTTGAACGATACTCGTTCTCCTGCACCGTGTGCCTGACTTCCATTACGAGCGCGTTCCATCTCTACCTCGAGATGCTTCATTTCCAAAGCGTGTTGACGGTCGCGCTCCTCTTTCTCTTGTTGCTCTCTCTCTTTCTCTTTTTGCTCTTTACGTTCGCGCTCTTCTTTCTCTTTTTGCTCTTTATGTTCGCGCTCGTCTTTCTCTTTTTGCTCTTTACGCTCGCACTCCTGTCTTTTTGCTGTCTCCCTCTCCTCAATGGTCTCAAGGCATTCCGACAGCTCGTCATCCTCAGCTTCTAACTCAAGAATAGCCCTTAGCAGTTCTGGTTTTCTGAGTTTGTCTGAGACATCCAGACCCAACTCTCTTGCAAGGTCCAGCAATTTCAGTTTGCGCGACGACTTCCAATCCATGGCTGCTCTGAATGCTGCTTTCTCTACTGCCTACTATTGTCTTGCCGCAAACTAACCCGGCAGCAACAACAACCACAATTACCAGCTCTGTTTCTGACACTAACAAAAGCCTGGCAAAACTCGGAAGAAGAAAGTCCCGCACTCACCAAACCTCGCAGGCAAGAATTCAGTGTAGTCGTTCCGCTGCAGGCAACCAGTCATCACACAAGGCTCGTTGCACTGCTCCGGGATGGTCGTTGTGCTGCTCAGCATACAGTTGACCGCATATCTTCGCTTCTGGCATCCATTGTCGCGATCTCACCGCTGGAAACCAGTTGTTGCAAATGGGTCGCAAGCCCCAAGTGTAGCGTTGGCTGGAAGCATCCGAAGGTCCTGGCAAAGGATGAGTCGACTGCTAACAGAACAGCTTGTTTATTCTAGCATCGCAAAAGAGCGGCCGGTCAGGTTGACTGAAGTGGAGAAACGGGAGACCACGTTACTCGAATGAATAAATCGAAGCTTCTTTCTTGGCGTCCGGGGGCAGCTGCTTTTATACTCTCGGAGTCGAGGGCAAGAAGGAATGGCTCGGATGAGGCGCACGTGACGGCGGCGCACGGACACGTTGTGACAAGAAGTGACGTATCCGCCGGGCCGGCGCCGGTCAGACCTCCTCGCTTCACCGTTGGGGAGCTCCTCTCCCTGGCTGCCGCGCTTTGACAAGCGTGGGCACCAATATGCACGCACACACACACACACACACACGAAGACATGTGGCATTGAAACATGCCTGGACGCGCTTGGCAGGAGGCGTTGCGGCAGCGCTGAACTGGCCAAAATGTCCGCCGCTTTGAACGAAGCCCCGGCGTCCGTTGCATTCGCGCCGGCTATACCGCACGTCGGAGGCGAAACGTGACACTCCTAAACCACAGCTTAGAACTAGATAATAATACTGCAATAAGGTCACATTAGTGAATGGAACATTCAGAAATACACAATTGGTCTCCGAGGCTGATGGTAGGCTCAAATATGCGCGCGCACACTGTGCTGTGTGCTCCATCCGCCTCAACGCCAGCAGAAAGTCTGGCCATACCAACTTGAACCACTTCAGTATGTCTCACAGAACCGTTTACCATATACAAGATACATGTCATACTACTGTTAGATACGGGACCGTTTCCTGAGCCTACTTCGAGTTCCCCAGACCACATCGAATCGCACCCCAGCTAATAAAGGAGCGCAGAAACACGGATGCCACATTCCTGAGGCACGGCACGTGCAAACAAGTTGGCGGACCCCGCTTCGTGTGCAGCCAGTGGAGCTATCCACTGCTTGGCTCTTCCCGAAAGTGAAGGGAATTGACTCTTCCATCCTGGCACTGTTGCGGGTAAAGTGGGTCCTGAAGAAAGACGGCTGTAATGCGCCGTGACAACCTGGCGGCGTCGCCCCCTACCCTCTATGGTGACGGTGCATTGCAAGTCAGCAAGGCAAGACCGCAGGGAGAAGAAAGCCCTCGGACAAACACCCGAGCAGCGACTCTCTTCGCCGGGTGTGACTCCATCGCACGGGCGCCTACCATTGTCCGAAAATGGCGTCACCTGAGCGGGCTCTCCCATTGGCCAAACGTGACGTGTCTTATCGACACCGAAGGGTTTAAAAGGCGCAGACCGGGAGCAGCAGAAGAGGATTCCTATAGCATTTCCTGATTCATCTCTTTCGAGCTTCTTGTGACGGGCCGCAGCGTCCGAGTTGCTGCCGCCCCGTAATGACGTTAAGACTGTTCATTGACTCTCACTGTAAGTAATGTAAATAAACCTCCCAAGTGTTTCATCCTGAAGTCCTCCTCAACTCCTACACTACATAGACCGCACGAGCCCGAAAACAATCGCCAGCAACTACTGCAGAGCGTATACCTGCCATGCAGAACGGAGCGCTCGCCCCAGCCAGCATGCTGATTGCTCATAGATGACGCAACTGCGTAGCAATATGGTGGTTCCCATGAAAAAATGGTCTATACCATCTCAGGTCTTTCGAACCCATGCGCTGCAGTGTCTGCTTTCTGTGTCATGTCGTCTGCTAGCCTACTGTTCCAGCTGCTGTAAGGGATACATGGAAATAATCTAAGAATCATTTCGGAATATTAGTTTGTAGTACTGAGTCATTGTTAACATGATATGGAAATTAAGTAACGATCATTATTCTGAAACGTTTGGTATTGTGAAGTTCGTAATACTGAAATATTTTTACATTGAAGCTATAAGCAGTTAGCTGGGGATGTCTGAAAAGTTTGTTAATGTGGTGTTTGTAGAAATGATGTTTCACTGTATTCGGTATTTGCATGCCCCTACTTGCAAACCCTTGAATTTGGAAAACGAGATTGAAGGGCCCTTAAAACTATTAAAAATAAATGTGCTCCTTGAATTTCTTTAAAACGTGGGTTGGGGGAAACCTTTGAACATTCAAAGTAACAAACTTTGCATAGTGGCTATGCCGTGTACACTGTCTGTCGGGAAACAATCCTAGATATGTATTTTCTTTTGAGAGTGTCGCTAAACGATTGCAAAGTGAAGTGTCCACAGCCACCAACGACATGCTTGTTTAAATAACCGTTGCCATTGCGGAGCTAGACAAAGCCAGATCAAACGACCAAGCCGTGCCACCATTTTGTTGTGTTGCTAGTTGGTTTATGCCACAGCCATCATGGCTCCATTTTCGAGCCCTAGGCTCTAGAATTGCTTCACGGAAAGTAAGTTTCAGCCATTTGGCATGAACACGGCGACTATCTTTGGCTGTAGTCGGACACTATTAACCATCATGCCAGAAGGCAACTGATATTACTACAATGGGAAAGTCAGCTTAGAAAAGTGACCTGAAAGGTAAAAAGGAGATTTCATAATTTATCAGTGTATGTGTATGTGTAAGCTTCATTCCCCCCTCCTTGAATTTTGACTTTCAGCATCCTTGAAATCCTTGAATTGTCCTTGAATTTAGAGTCAAATGTTCCGCATGAATCCTGGATGTTACACTTAATGTATCCCCCATTTCTACTCAACGTGAGCTCGGCGTCATGTACACTTCTTTAAGGACTCTGGTAAACATTCAAACATTACAGATAATGGCGGTATGACACTGTGGAAGACTTGAATAAGTAATTTACTACAGAGGTGGTAATTAACTTACACAGATTTAACATTTATTGTTTGACACTCACAAGATGCCTTCTACTTCAATGAAATAGAAACAATGTACCCCTTATAGTTCACCAAGAAAACTGGGGAAACCAACTACATGTCTCATAAAAGCACAAAATCTGGGAGAAAACAATTATTCAGTAATTATTTTCAAACCACATATATAACCTACACGCTTCAAACTATTGCTACACGTCTCCCATAAATACGGCCTCTATTTCCTTTAAATATTTAGTCTCTGCTGTTGTTGCTTCTCTCGGGAGCAGGGAAACATTTTGAACATTTCACAATGCCCCTAAACAGGCTATAGACAAAGGTTTAGCAGTTTTCATTTATTCCCTAATTAACCTAGACATTTCATAATTTGCCTGCATATTGTCCCTAACATGTGCCATATTCCTCAATCTATAAACCGTGTTGTGAGTGATCTATTTTTCTTTTTCAGAAAAAATGTGACAATGTGCGTATAAAGTCCTTGAGCACTTTTAGTTTCACTGATAGCTTCCTTGTAAAAAGCAGTGAGGCTTTCTTGCCATGCATTGCACAAACCATGAGCTTCACTTCATCAGCATTGGGACAGCAATGAGTGCTAGAGGTGTGTGTGCCCCACATGAGTGCCGTATAAAGATGGTGCAACAGTGCTGCTAGTGTTGACACTGCTGCTGCTGGTGTAGGTGATGTGCACAGCCTGGCCACCCTGGATCGTGAGGCCCAGGCCAGTTACGAGCTGCTGGTACAAGCTCAAGACCAGGGCACACCCGCACTCTCGAGCACAGCACGGCTGCGGATTCTGGTGGCCGACGAGAATGACAATGCACCAATCTTTGTGGAACCCCTGGACCGTTTGCTGAGTGTGCGTGAGCATCAGCCTGCTGGTAGTGAGCTGGTGCAAGTGCGTGCTGTGGATGCTGATGATGGGCCCAACGGTCAGGTCATCTACGAGATTGTTCCAGGTTTGGCCTCTCCTCTTATTGGAGCCCACTGATGTCTTAATCAGAAAAATCACTTTGAAACCACACAACTATGGCTATCATGTGCCCACTTGTGTACAATGTCATCCAGTGAGGGGAGCATTGTTTCCTTCTGGTTGGCTTGAAGAAGTGTCTTCCTGCATTTTTGTTTTCAATGGCTAGTTCAATTGAAATGCATTCCTGCTTATTACTGTGGTAGATATACATATACAGTTAAACCTGGGTGTAACAAACCTCGTAGCGAATTCCTGGATTTAACAAATTTTTTCCCTTCCCCAACGCCACCCCATAGAAGCCGATGTATTTCTGACCTCCACGTAACGAATGCATTGTGGCAATTGACCTTGTTGTAACAAATTTTCAACGCTCATCATTTACCGTATTTACACAATTGTAAGTTGACTCGAATGTAAGTTGACCCCCCATATCGCGTGACAGGAAAAAAAAAAAGAAGAGCATACCCGAGGGCGCATTCGATAACAAAAATTTATTAGTAGCTGACATGGTCACTGGACTACTCGTCTTCACTAGTGCTGCCATCGTCATCATTGCTATGGTCCCACAGCGCATCGTTGTCCCGCTAAATTTCACATTTGGCAAATGACCGCACCACGACATCTTGTGGAACAGCAGCCCATGCCGAGTGCACCCAACCACATGCAGCCGTCAGGGAGGCTCTTTTGACAGGTCCGGTTGGCGTAATTTCGCGGTCTTCTGCCGACAGCCATTCGTTGTGCTCACGGCGGAGCAGGTCCTTAAAAGGCGAAGATCTGGACTTGTTTCATGACCATGTCGCACTTCACTAGCGAGGACCGATCGTGCATTTCAGCGACGTACGCCGCAAGCTTAGCCAACAGCTCCGGAAAGCGTCAGACTTCGGCACATGGCAAATTCCTCACTTGCCGTCACAGGTGAAAATTTCGCTTCGCTGCAGTCGCCACTCTCGCACCACCCGTTCAGAAACTTCGAACTTGCGGCCTGCTGCGCAGTGATTTGTTTCTTCGGCGTAAAGGATGGCAGCCCTCTTGAACGCTGCTGTGAACGAGTGCCGAATGATTAGTGAGCCTGGAGCACTCATGATGATTGAGGAAGCATAGAAGTAGCACGTAGCTGGCAGTCAAGTGGAACGCGTCAAACCAATGCCTTTCGTCCAACTATAGAGAAAGCTAAGCGCAACAGGCAAAGAGAAACCCACAAGCGGTGTCTGCTCTTCCATAACTACCGATGCTCCCCGCAAGTGCCGCTGTTCTGAGGGTGCCGCCGCGAATGGAACAGTGGTGCTTCCATCAACTATTGACACCTGCTCATGAGTGTTGTGTGCACTGTAAAACTTTTTAAAATGTTGAAAAACCCTTCCGAAAAGTGAATAAACACGTGGGATAGCGGAAAGCTACAGGTAGGGCCATAGAGCAAACATAAAATTGCAACTATGCTGTAGCTCCCGTTGGTCTCGCTTTTTTGGCGGTGCCATGTTTTGGTTTCGATTGTAAGTCGACCCCCCACTTCAGATTTTCAAATATACAAAAAGTGACGGTATTATTGTTAGCAGTAGCTCAACTGAAAATTCTGGTAAATAATGCGTAACTTTTGTAATTCATAAATAAGGCAAGCGGCCGATCACGAGGGGAATGCATGTGATTGCAGCGAGCCAGAGCAATTGATTCAGTGTGCCACGATGATGATGATGAAAGTCGCTAGCTTCCCTAGCGCTGCTCTGTGACAAGCGGATCAGCCTCTGCATTTTTCACTTATGCATGGTGACACCGTGTATCACTACTGTGCCTACCTGTTTTAGTTTTCTTTAGGCTTATGTGCATTGGCATGGACAGTGCCTTCTCTAACTAGATGTCTGCGACGTCACTTCCTTTTCCATTGGAGGCTCCCTGCCTCATTTGCAAGCCAGAACAACAGAGCGGCGCTCACAACCGTACCGTGGGAGTCACGCGACCCTCGTCAGTGCAGCTTGCTGTCGACAGGCCAAGTCGGTAGCTTCCGCGCTCGTGGCTAGCGCAGGAGGCCCTGGTCTAAGGGTGCTTGTGTTCATCAAAAACTGTCAAAACACTGGGCACGATAACTGGCTTCAGCTGCCACTCCGTAAGTCTTTCCTGAAGTCCATAGTGTGAAGTTCTAACTGCACACTACAGGGCACTACAGGGTAACTTGATGGCACTTAATCCTTACTCGAAATTGCCAAAGCCACTGGTCACGCAAACTGCTGTTGGAAGGTATCTCATGAAGACATGCCCGGGTCCCCTTTTTCTCTGACTAGATGAGCATTGTGGCATGCAGCAATGGCACCTTACTATGCAAAACGTACTGTGGTAAGCTGAATGAACGAAGAAATAGCATGAATTTTGTGTGCTTACGCATGCATCACAACATGTGGTCGTCATCTGCTCGAGTTTTACTAGTGGCGCGGCAGCAGCGGCGCAGCCAGCGCAGCCGCCAGTGTGTTGCGAGCGTCCTCCATGAGGCAGCTCCAGTGGCCGTACCAAGAGGACAGGTGTGAAATGGAGAGGGAAGGGCAGGCGTCTAGTTAGAGGAGGCACTGGTGTGACACGGTGGTGGAGCTGTGTGAACATGACAGTGGACACGATGTGAGTGTTAACTTCTGCAGTGTATCGCACGTTTCTCACGGTGTTTGTTGACTTCAGAAATGAGTTTGGCGAGGAAGCGCAAAGTTTTGTCTTTCGAGGACAAGCTTTCAATTGTTAATGCGGTTGCCAAGGGCGAGAAAGAGGATGTTGCTGCTCGGTTCAACATTCCAGCCAGCAACCTGCCGACTATCTTGAATGCAAAAGAAAGCATTCGCAGTGCAGTGGAGTCCGTAATGAGTTCGAAGAAAAAAAAAGGATCAAATTGTCGACTTAAGCTGATGTGGACAAAGCCGTGTTTACGTGGTTTTTGGATACACGGGCATAAATGAATGAACCAGGGAACACAAACTAAATCTAATGAAAGATGGCATGGAACATTGGCAGCGCACTGCAAGGCCCGCATGTGCAAACCACGCTTTTGTGAGATTAAAATTCTTGGTAGGAGCAGAAATCAAAAAGCATGTGAGCTAAAGGAAGCTTATGATATAAAGAAGAAAGGTTCAAGTTGCATTAGTGATACATCTGTCTTGCTCTACAAATCGGAAATGAGATTGTTCGACCGCTGGATAACCTAGGTTCGTGAACAGTTTGCGTATGCCTGTATGTGTATGTATTTCTGGGTTACCACCCAAACTAAATCAGTTGGAAATGCTGCCCGTGTTGCCTTCAGTGTGTCTTCCTTTTTTGTATGTGTTTTAACTTGCAGCAAAAAACATGTCTTTTAGCAAGCACCAACTAGGCCAACAAGCGGTTCTGTTGCAACACCACTCTTATTCCAATGAGGACGTATCATCAGTGAGAGTGATCGGCTTCTTCTCATCAAAATGTGTCAGCACTTGGTTGGACACTAGTAGTTGCTTCACATGGTCGAACGCCATCTGCTGTGGGTTTCCCCACAGCCAGGGCACCTTCTTATCCAACAAACAGTGCAGGAGTTCTGCAATAGTGGCTTTGTGTGACAGAAATGCATGATAGAAGTTTAGAAAACCCAGGAATGACTGCAGCTCAGCTTTGTTTTGAAGGCCGCGGTGCCTTAGAAGGCCCCTCATCTGGCCATTTTGAGCTGACAAGCACATAGCATACAAGGCGTGATAATGATCGTGTTTGCAAAGAATTACATCGCTACGTGTCACAGAGAGGTCTGAAATTTCAATCTGAACGCCATTTTCCCTTTCCCTCGGGGCGACCGCACTACAAGCCGGACAGTGACGTACTCGTGTCCCTGCGCCTACGTACTCATGTCCACAGTGTGACATTGCTCGTGGTGACACCTCACTTCTAGAATTATTCAAGGGATCCTCTGTTATTTCTGTGATCTGTTGCTTAAATTGACGAATTGAAGTTTAAAGAAATAATAATACATACAAACGGAATGCATGCATGTTTTTTGTTTTACTTCGCACCGAAGCAAGAGAGATGTACTTCTGCTTTGTCTGCCTTTTCCCATGGTCGTGCAGTCACATGCGCAGGTACCAAAACTGTGCCATTTCTTACCGTGTTCCAGCGCTTTATCATGCTCTGCAACCCGCTTGTTCTGCCTCAGTATTCGTGTAGCACTGAATTACACTGCTAGTCATGTGTCCATGTGCACTGCGCGCAAAATCATGCACTGTGTGAAATGAGACAATCACAACAACTCGTGTGCAACGCCGTCAGCAGAAGTGTGCAGCGCCGGAAAAAAAAAAGCGAGGAAAAAAAAATGAAGGCGGGGCCCATGACATGCATCATGCGATCCTTGAGGTCCGGTATGGGAGAATGCAGGGAAGGAATTTTGCTTGCGGAGGCTTGACAGGCCGAGTGGAGAGAGTGTCATGCTTGGCAGTGGAGCTTGCCTGCTGAAATCATGGGTTCGCGGCACTGAAATATTTCTATCGACTATTAATGAGCCAATTTGAAATTTTTTTTTTTGGCAGAACAATCCCTAGAAGTGCATAGCAACTTCCAGTGTAAAGCGAAAATCTACTATGGGGCCTTGTGAGGGGCACTTTAACATTGGCTTGCATCTTGGCTGGTGTCGGGTGGATTCCTTCCACATTGACTCGGAAACCCAGAAATTGCACTTGAGTCACTCCTAGCTGACATTTTTCTTTTTTGACCTCAAGCCTAGCATCTTGGAAACGTTGGAGGACCTCTAGAAGCTGACTAAAAAATTCTTGGTGCGAGGCTCTCGAAATTAGGACATCGTCAGAATACGAAATAATGCCTAGTTATTCGCACAGTAGCATCTCTAATAAACTTTGGAAGATGCCAGGTGCCCCGTTGACCCCGAATTGTGACCAGCAGAAGCGGAGAGCACCCCGATGAATCACAATGGTCCGTGCGTCTACAGATTCATCTGTCACTGGAAACTGCTGGTAGGCCTGTGCCAAATCTAGCTTTGCAAAAACAGCTCCACCAGAAATGCATGCCAACAGATGGCTGACCACTGGCACCAGATATGAGTGCTGCTGCAAGGCCTTGTTAATTGTGCTTTTGTAGTCTGCACAGATGCGGATGTCCCCATTTGCCTTCAGTTGAGCAGCAATAGGGGTTTCCCAACAAGCGTGATCAACTGGCTCTGGGCGCCTTGTTGTAACAGTTTGTATAGCTCGGCATCAATTTTAGGTCGAAGCGCTAAAGGAACCCTTCTTGCTTTCAGGCGGATAGCTACAACCGCAGGGTTATGTGCAAACTGCACGAGTGGTCCCTTGTAGCAGCCCAGTGTTCCATAGAACACAGAGGCAAAGTCTCTGAATATGTTACTGAGTGAGAATTGTAGCTGGTCGATATGTTGCACCCCTGTGATATCGATACCGAGCGCCGGAAACCACTCCAGCCCGAGAAAGCTTGGGTGCTCGCACTTGACAATGACAAGGCAGAGTGGGCCGTCAAAATTTTGGAACTGCACTTGGACGGTAGCAATCCCACGCACATCGATATGTTTGGATCGATAGTTCCTCATGATGATGTCAAGTGGCTGCAGCTTTGGGACACAACCCTTTGGAAAAATACATCCGGCGGTGGCGTAGGAGATGATTGAAGAAGTTGATCCCGAGTCCACCTCCATCTGACACTGTGCACCTTCGATTCTGACTCCCCCATCCTCATGTAGCTTCTACTTGGCGGGTTGAGGCACATTGTTGATAGCAATCATCGCCAAGTCATCGCAGTAAGAGATGTTTGTTCGAGGAGTGGTCTTGAAACTGTGCGTCCGGCCTTCGGCTTCGGAATTTTGACATGGGTCAGGCTGCCTCCGGGACTGGCAGACCTTAGCAGTGTGCCTGGTTTTTCCATGTCCCCAGCGTTGCGCATCATGGAACTGACACAGGCGGTGTTTATGTGGGCCCCACAGCTGGCGCAGAAGCTGCTCACCAGTCTATCCATGTCCCATCACTGACCGGGACTCGCATGTAACTGAACAACATCTTTGGAGGAGTCTTGCTCGCCGTCATCGACCATCTTCATTCCTTGGTGCACTGGCTCAAATCGCGGTGTGTTTGTGCTTTGGAGTGGGTACGCTGGTTTTTCGGGCAATGGCCACCAAGGGAGCACTTTGTTAGGAGCTCTGGTCACTACATATTTTAGTTTGCACACTTTCTACAAGAATGTTACACCCCTCAAATTGTGCATTCTGTGTAAACTTTTCAGAACTGCCTGTTTGGGTACATGTAACTTATAAAAGCACTTTTGTCACTGTTCTGGTGGGCTACCTGTATTAAACAAGTGGACTGCTCTGCTGGAGAAAATGGTCCATGTTCCATGTGTGATGCATGTTAAATTAAGATAGATTTGTTTTGTGGAAGGTGAGCTTAGCCATCTTGTTGGAGTTTGGTGAGCATTCTGTTGGTGAGAGGATTGGCATGATGGCACTGCAGGCAGCGGTCAGCAACGAGATGGGCGTATGGCCTTTGCCGTGGATGCACACACGGGCCGGCTGACCACACGGCTGGTGCTCGACCGCGAGAGCCAGGAGGAGTTCTCACTGGTGCTGGTGGCACACGATGGGGGCCTGCCACCACGTGAGGCTCGGCTGGCACTGCTGGTGCGTGTGCTGGGCCTTCACCAGCCACCTGGTGTGGCTGCTGGTGGCTCCACCCGGAGGATGCACGTCCGTGAGGGAGTGGCTGCAGGCACTGTGTTGGGCTCCCTGGCACCACACCCAGCAGGGGCCACCTTTTGCCTCTTGGGGGATCCACATGTCTTTGATGTTGGTGAGCTGTACTTTCATACACAAAGATTGGAGGATACTTAAGCTTCGTCTGGTGGAACGCAATAGCATTCAAAGATCCCTGACTGCTTCTCACGTTTCCCAGCAACTGCAACTTACGTAACCGTAATGTTTACCGGGAAATGCTGGCGACGAACGCTATGCACGAAGGCAAACTGACTGTTAGAAATCCTGCCTTTTGTGTGAGCCGATCCGGAGGAGTGCACAGCAGCGGCAAAAAATTTCGTAATTTTCATGTTTCTGTTATTGTTTCGTGCTTTTATTACAGTTAAACCTCGATATAACGAACTTCAACACAACAAAAACCTCGATATAATGAAGTAATTACTTTTCATAGCCTCTTGTCCATAGAACGCCATGTACAGTCGCCGACCGATTTTCCGAACTCCAAAAATTCGGACATGCCCGATTATTCGGTCAGCTTCGCGGCACCGCCGTTCCCCCCTTGGACCATAATGTATAACAACTGCCGAAAGTTCGGACACCTTGCAACCTCTCGTCTGATTTTTCGGACACTCCTTGAGCCAACTCGATCGAGGGTATCATGCACCGACTGACCGGCGCATAGTTCGACTTGCTGAACGCCATTTTTGTTTTGAACGGAGCCTCCTTGCTGCCCCACGAAGTGGCGCTACTGGAAATCCCCGCTCATCATCATCGTTTCTGCCTGGTCCAATAGAGTGGCCGAACAGCAGTTCCGGTTTCAGCTTAGTAAGCCATGTCAAGACAATCCAGCAGCTGATTTGTTTCTTTCGCGCACGACGCTGCGAGCAGGCCGCGTTTTTCGTTTGTGCGACTGGTGTCGGCACGGTGGTGTTTGCTTTGTGTGCTGTGTCGAGGTTTCGGTGTTCCAACGCGGCGTACGGAAACATCGCGTCGAGTGTCTAATGGCGCCGACAGTGCCCGCGCAGACTGCGCTGGAGAATGCCGGCAAGCGGGTGCCGGGAGGCGTAAGATTTGTCGCCTTCCGATGTGCTCCCTACTGACGCGGAAAATGTTCTGCCGAGACCTGCGCAGTGGTTGCATTGCGATTCCGGACACCGTCTCATTTGACAGTTTCACAGGTGCTGACACTGCTGTACTGACATGCGCAGAACTCGACGACGGCGAGATCATTCGTCAGGTTTCTGCTGCACCCATTCTTTATGCTGCACCGCCAGACGATGACTCCGAGTCGGAAGATGACGCACCATGTGCTACGCTGCCGTCGCATGCGGAGCGTGCACAAGCAGTGACTGTGCTTTCAGCCGCCTATAGTGACCGTACGACCCTCTCCGAGATTCAGGCTTATCTGATTGCGCGTAAACGGAACAGCGTGCAACGGCGCACTCACGATTTCTTCAAGCCTACTGCCGAGCCCGAATAAGTGCGTGGAAATAAAGGATTTCATTTTTTTTTCTTAATCTGCTTTTTCGGACACCTGTTTATTCGTACATTTCCGCAGTCCCCGTGAGGTCCGAATAAACGGTCGGCGACTGTAATTAGAACCTCAATATAACAAAGTGTGTTTGTATGCGATTTCAATATAACGGAATTTCGCTTCCGCAGCAAAGGAATGCTGAGAATAAATGGAAGCTTCAGCGGACGCAGATGGTCAAATGATTTAATTACAAGTGGCTGCTTGCAAACGCACATCTCAAATCTCACGCGACATGACAAGAGCGACGGCTGAACGGAAGCTGCATCATGTTTTGTATAAAGTCCAAGTGTGATGAGATCCTATCGCGCCTCGTGCAGTTTATGCTTTAGGTGCGAGTGAAAGTTTAAAAAAGATGGTGGCTTTATGCACGAGTGCCGTCTCCTCATGGAGAAAAGGGAAAGAGGGGGAAGGGAGCGAGCTCGTGGTAACGTGATCAAGCGCACACGAGGTGCGGCGTGGAGGAGGGGGGTCATGTTGCGCGTGGCCCAATTTCTGGTGTGCGTCTCAGCCATTACTATGCATAGCTGTAAACGCAACTGAGCGCCTACGCAGCCGCGCACCCTGCTTTAGAGGTAATCTGCTGTGTGTGCAAAGAGTGGGTGTGCTGAGACGGCGCGACATCATGTAAGCTGTCTTCCTCTACATTGAAGGTTGCGTAATCTCTAGTTTCGGTGACCCGTTGGAGCGAGAGGCAAATGAAGCATGCGCTCCCCGCTACCGGCGCTTTTCATGATAGCGTCATCCCAGTGCGGGCGTTGCTATCAGTCGTTGGGGCAGAGTGCATGCGAAAGCGTGGTTGGCTTCGCTTAATTCGTACTGCCTATGTGAAGATATGGTCGACGTGGCATGAAATTGTATCATTCGTCGTCGACTCCCAAGTTCATCCAAAGGAATTGTTTTCTCATTCAAATTTGATAATTAAGAAAATCCTGCAGCCCCTTTCCGTGTAAGAAAAATCGATCGGTGACAGTACTTATTTGCATAAAAATCGAATTTTAATACAACAAAGTTTCGATATCACGAAGCAAATTTCTGATTTTACCTACTGCCTTATATTGAGGTTTAACTGCGTTTAAGTCTGAGAAGATTTAACATTAAAGGCACGCACTATTAGTGTTATGTTTCATGACACTTGTTTGTGGGCTGTCGTTCTCAAAATTCTGAGGAATAACTTTGTCAAGCATATAAGACAGGGTATTAGCAACTTTAGTGATAGAATAGTGTCTGCTGTGTACAAGCTGTCATCTGCTTTATGAGCTAAAATGCTTGTCCCCTGGAAATGGAATGAGTCATCGTATTATGGTGACAACACGCTCGTTTTCTACCTTGAGACAACATACATGACCTACCACCGGAATGAGCGCACATTCTAGGCTGCACTATCGCTATCTTGCGAAACGCAATTGATTCAGCTCGGCTCGGCAGGCTGAGAAGTGGCCGAATATCACCAATAGTGTTGCGCACGGCACAGGTATCCGCTTGTGCGACACAAGCACCGGTGCTGCCATCTCTTGCTCACTTTGCTGCTTACTTGCACCGCGTGAGGATACGCGAGGAAACTTAAAGGTGCCACCTTGTGTGCATTTCTTCTTCATAAATTAAAAAGCTGCCATTATCATAACTTCTGTTGATGCATCATGTCATAACTTCTGTTGATGAATCTTGATTACAACACAAACGCAGCAGTGAAAAGTGCAAAAATTTGCAAAAGGTTTATGATGTTCAACCAATATTATTTCAAATAAATTATTATTTTTTTTAAATTATGGCCCAAAACCCAACTACCAACACCATTTAGCCAAACTGACGTTTAGGAAATGACCCCTCCCGTGACGCTAATCACGGCATATTCCTTCAGTCAATCAGCAAGCTCATATGGCAGCTATCTTGGACCGTGACCACATATTTGGGAAATTGTAAATGTATTTAGCAGGCTTCTGCATGCTACCACTCAATTTCTTTTTGAAGTGCTAACATCACAATGTAGCTGCTAAGGACCAGGAAAAAGTATTAGTGGACAAAATTTGCACCTCCATGTGGCATTTCATCATCTTGATGAAAATGCTAAATTCCATTTTGCAAAACTTCCGCTTTCCGTCACAAATTTAGAAACACGTGACCTCTTGACAACCAATCAGACGCACACTGTGACTCAAGAGGCCGACTCATTGAAAATTTTATTCTGACCTCTAGTGCCTGCCTGTTTAATAAGAAGTAACCAACATATTACAGCATTCATATTCATCCATAGACATAGCAATAGGCTCTGCTTCCCTTCTGCCTCATCTGGAATGGAATGTGATGAATAATCCTTTTGGAAGTGACCACTTCCCTATAACTTTAAACTCAATAATGCAGCATGACAACCCTCCTCGTGTTTTCATTTGGAAATTAGCATCGGCTGACTGGGAGCATTTTAAAGAATCTACTCATTTACCACCCGATTTTATAAACACTTTTAGTATAGATGAAGCTGTCGCATATCTTACCGCTTTTATTATTGATGCTGCTGAAAAGTTTATCCCACAAACAGATGGTGGTTCACTTAAAAGACATGTTTTCTGGTGGAATGAAAACTGTAGAGATGCACGAAAGAGGCAGAATAAGGCATGGGGAATATTGCGTAGGTCACCAAATGCAGAAAATCTAATTGAATTTAAACACATAAAATCGCAGGGAAGGCGGATACAACGTCAGTCGAAGAGAGAAAGCAGGGTGAGGTTCCTTTCAGGTATAAGTTCTTACACACAGGAGGCGAAAGTTTGGAATGGCGTAAGGGGGCTAAAAGGGCAGCAAATAAATCCGTTGCCTCTGGTGAACGATCAAGTGAATACCTTAGAAGTGCAGGCAGACACCCTAGGGGAGTATTTTTAGCATGTGTCTAGCTCAATCCACTATTCCCAATCCTTCCTTAAACATAAAGAAATAGAAGAATGTAAGCCAATCATACGTAAATGCAGACAGAATGAACCGTATAACCGGCCTTTCAGTATTGACGAGTTGAGAGCTGCCTTGAACGCATGCAAAAGCTCTGCACCGGGACCTGACAGAGTCATATATGACATGATCAGAAACTTGCATACTGACACAAGTTACACTACTTGCACTGTTTAACTCTATTTGGGCTGCGGGATACCTCCCATCCACATGGAAAGAAGCGATTGTGGTTTCTGTTCTGAAGCAAGGAAAATACCCTTCCTTAGCGGCAAGTTATCGTCCGATAGCTCTTACAACTTGTCTGTGTAAGCTTTTTGAAAAAATGATTAATCGCAGACTCATACATTTCCTGGAACTCAACAATATGCTCGATCCTTATCAGTGTGGCTTCAGAGAAGGGCGGTCGACAACCGATCATCTTGTGCGCATTGAAGAATATATCCGTAATGCATTTGTACACAAACAGTTTTTCCTATCGATATTCCTCGATATGAAGAAGGTGTATGACACAACATGGCGCTGTGGGATCTTTCGAGACTTGTCGAGAACGGCCATCTGTGGAAATATGCTGAAAATAATTGAAAGCTATTTGTCGAATCGTTTCTTCCGCATGAAAACCGGCCAAGTATTATCGCGTCCTTTTATACAAGAAACTGGTGTACCCCAGGGAGGCGTACTCAGTTGCACACTCTTTATTGTTGAGATGAACACACTTCGTGCTTCTCTACCACCGGCCATCTTTTATTCTGTATACATAGACGATATACAAATAGGTTTCAAATCGTGCAACCTTACAGTGTGTGAGAGAGACAGGTACAGCAGGGCTTAAACAAGGTGTCCAAGTGGGCAGACCAAAATGGATTTAAAATCAACCCCCAAAAAAGCTCTTGTGTTCTCTTTACAAGAAAGAGAGGCCTGGTTCCTGATCCTTTCCTAGAACTGGGCGGACAACAAATTGCTTTCAACAAGTAGCACAAATTTCTAGGTGTTATACTTGACTCCAGGCTTATTACTTTCATTTCACACATAAGGTGTCTTCAAGCAAAATGTCTAAAAACAATGAATTTACTTAAAATCCTATCCCACACAACATGAGGTAGGGACAAGAAGTGTTTACTGAATCTTTATAGGAGCCTAGTTCGATCACGATTAGATTATGGTGCCGTAGTATATCACTCTGCCGCACAGAGCGCGCTAAAGATGTTAGACCCCGTTCATCATATGGGTATCTGCCTGGCCACTGGCACATTTAGAACAAGCCCTGTCGAAAGTCTATATGTAGAGTCAGATGAGTGGTCACTCCATTTTCAGAGAACATACATCAGCTTCACCTATTTTCTCAAAGTGCACTCTAATAAAGAACATCCGTGTTTCACAACCGTTAACAACTTGACGTGGGAAACACTTTTTCGTAATAAACCCTCTATGTGACTTCCTTTATCACTGCGTGCAAAAGAACTTAGTGAAGAAATAGATCCCCAACCCCTTGAGCGATGGGAGACCTTGTTATCCAGCCCCACCCTACCGATTCAGCTCGCACTGATGGACAGGGGCCAGGAGCTGCTGGGAACATATGGGCCCGTAGCTAGGGGACCACCCCGTTTGGTGCCTGCGTGCACCACCGATTCATTTCGGGCCCAATAAACGTTGATTCATCATCATCCCAGTTCTCGAACACCACCTAATGCCACCTGCTAAGCTATTACTGCCCTGGGAGTGGCAGGTGATAGACTGTGATGTATCCTTTGTAGAGATCACAAAGTACGCACCTGACCTCGAAATCGCTATGCATTTCCGTGAACTTCAATCGAAGTGCTCCTGCTCCGAATTCTACACAGACGTGTCAAAATCACATGCTGGTGTATCTTATGCTGCTGTTGGTTCCTCTTCTTCTAAATCTGACATATTGAACCCGCTACCAAGTATCTTCGCTGCAGAAGCCTATGCAGTACTATCTGCAGTAAAACATATTGATACGGGGTTAAAAACAGTCAGACGTATATTTACAGGATATTTGCAATAATCATAGCGGCTGACAAGATGGTAGACAGCGCGCGAAGTCCAGAGCGTCGTCTTCTTCCTACCAAGCTGACAACATCTTCTTCGTCAGCGTGTCACATGACCCCCGGTGGCAGAAGCACTGGCTCGGTCCTGGCTAGGAGGCGGGCGAGTGATACAACTTAAGACATGCGACATGGACCACGTCGGAGCGATGCTGAGCCTCGGTTGGCTTGTGGGGTTTCTGGCTCTCGCTGAGTTTTTCGGGCTCTCGCGGTGGTTGTGTGGAGCCATTGCGTTGTGTTGCCGGGGGCTCCGTGTCCCTTTCCTCCTTGCCTGGACGGGGTGGCAGCGGGTCATAAAACACTGTCGCTCTGCTGTCATCCCGCCCACGCGAAGGTCAACAAGCTTTCCCGATTGGCTGACATTTTGGCGGGATTCGGGCCCTGCTTGCGTGCACCCCGGGTAAGCGCGTGCAAGACGTGTGTGTTGCCGGGGGCTCCGTGTCCCTTTCCTCCTTGCCTGGACGGGGTGGCAGCGGGTCATAAAACACTGTCGCTCTGCTGTCATCCCGCCCACGCGAAGGTCTACAAGCTTTCCCGATTGGCTGACATTTTGGCGGGATTCGGGCCCTGCTTGCGTGCACTCCGGGTAAGCGCGTGCAAGACGGGGACCCGAGGAGACCACATCGGGGCGTCTGAAGGTGCGTACGTGGCCGATGGTTACTTCGGCTCGTCGGGGTCCCGGCCTCGGCGGGCACGCGCGCACTCTTCCGTCGTCTCGATGTCCTGAGGCAGCGTCTGCCGATCGTGCCCCCGTCTGTTCGTCTGTCGTTTCTCTCTATTTCCCTTTTCTCTGCTGGGGGGTGCGCGATGGCAGGCGCTGACCGAAGGATAGGCAGCCTCTTACTGCTGGGTTCTTTGTTCTTTGTTTCTCTCTCTGTAGCGGTGCGCCGTTAGCGGCCACCGGCGACCATTTGGCTATGTTTTGTGTAACTAGCTTCATATTCGGACGTGACGTTAAAACTGATGTTTCTATTGAGTCCCAGCTCAATAAATGTTCTTTATGACTTCTCGAGAGATTTGCCTAGGGCCTCCCTTGCTGCGCGCGCGGTCTCGCCTTCCCCTAAGCTGGGGTCGGCGGGGCGCGTACGCGCGCAGCTGCGCGTCGGCACACGGAGCGGGCCGGAGCAGGCGCGGGCGCGCGGTGCCCTGCACGTATGGCGGCTCGGAGTGCTCGAACCCGCGGTGGTTGTCCGGCGCGCGCGTAATCGGAGCGTGCGCGCCGTGAGCGTCGCGGGTGAAGACCACAGGCTCAAGAGGGCCGATTTCGTACGTGACATCAGTTACCTTACGCAAGACACGGTAAGGGCCAGAGTAACGTAAAGTAACTTCTCCGAGAGGCCAACGCGGCGCGACGGCGACCAAAGGAGAACGAAGGTGCCCAGTGTGTAATGGACGTCACGATGGCGGGCGTCATATAAGCGCCATTGATTGTCCTGTGACTCCACAAGTCGACGTCGGGCAATATGGCATGCTTCTTGAGCTTTGAGTATGGCTTAACAGGCATACTCGGACGTGGAATTCAGGCTAGCAGGCAGAATGGTGTCAAAAGGTAGCGTAAGGTCATGGCCAAACAAGAAGAAGAATTGAGAGAAGCCGGCGGTATCATGGCGAGACGAATTATAGGCGAAAGTAACAAACGGCAGCGCAACATCCCAGTCGCGATGGTCAGCGGAGACATGCATGGACAGCATGTCAGTAAGGGTGCGGTTAAGGCGCTCTGTTAGACCGTTCGTTTGTGGATGGTAAGCAGTAGCAAGTTTGTGTTTAGTTGTGCACGTGTGCAGAATGTCGTTGACAACTTTAGAAAGAAAGTAACGGCCGCGGTCGGTGAGGAGCTGTCGAGGGGCGCCGTAGTGAAGGATAACGTTCTCTAGGAGGAAGTCGGCGACATCGGTTGCACAGCTTGTCGGAAGAGCTCGTGTGATTGCATATCGGGTGACGTAGTGTGTTGCTACAGCAATCCACTTGTTTCCCGAATCAGACGTAGGAAAAGGGCCTACAAGATCAACACCTACACGGAAGAATGGTTCTGATGGTACGTCAAGTGGTTGAAGGCGACCAGCAGAGTGTGGTCGGCTTTTTGCGTCGTTGACAAAGGTCACATGCAGCGACGTAACGGCAGACATCACGGTATAGACCAGGCCAATAGAAGCGCCGACGAACACGGTCATAGGTCCGTGACACACCAAGGTGACCAGCAGTCGGGACATCATGAAGCTGGGCGAGAACAGTCTGACGCAGATGCTCAGGCACAACAGAGAGTCGGGTAGGGCCGTCCGGGCGCATGTTAGAGCGGTACAATATACCATCTTGGAGTTCAAAAATGCAAAGGGAAGGATCGGGCGTCGTTGAAGTGAGCCGTTGAATAAGGTCTTGTAAGGAGGCATCCCGACGTTGTTCGGCTCCAATATCGCGAAGAGCAGCCAGAGAGAGAATGGTGACAGGTATGCCGGCCGCAGAAACGTCAGGAGGGTCGACAGGATGGCGGGCAAGCAGTCTGCATCTTGATGTAACCGGCCGGTCTTGTATACAGCTGAGTAGTTGTGTTCTTGAAGGCCCAGAGCCCAGCGGCCAAGGCGCCCTGAAGGATCTTTGAGGGACGAAAGCCAACACAGAGCGTGGTGATCAGTGATGACTGTAAATTGGCGGCCGTACAAATAGGGGCGGAATTTACCCACTGCCCAAACGAGAGCCAGACACTCGCGTTCGGTGATGGAATAATTGCGCTCAGCAGAGGAGAGAAGGCGGCTGGCGTAGGCAATAACACGTTCTCGCCCTTGTTGTTTCTGTGCCAAGATAGCGCCAATACCGTGGCCACTGGCATCAGTACGGACTTCTGTTGGAGCTGACGCATCAAAGTGAGCGAGAATGGGTGGGGACGTAAGCAGCCCAATCAGCTCGGTGAAAGCACCAGCTTGCTCAGGGCCCCAAATGAATGCGGCGTCTTTCTTGAGGAGCTGAGTGAGAGGGCACGCAATGTTCGCGAAATTTTGGACAAACCGACGGAAGTAGGAGCAAAGGCCCAAGAAGCTGCGAATATCCTTGGCACATGTTGGCACGGGAAAGTCTTTCACTGCCCATATTTTATCGGGATCAGGGCGTACACCAGAAGAATCGACGAGATGCCCGAGCACAGAGATTTTCCGACGACCGAAGTGGCACTTGGACGAATTTAATTGTAGCCCCACCTGACGGAAAACAGACAGGATCGTCGATAGGCATTTGAGGTGTGTCGCAAAAGTCGGAGAAAAAACAATCACGTCGTCCAAGTAACAGAGGCAAATGGACCACTTGAAACCATGTAGGAGGGCGTCCATCATTCGTTCAAATGTGGCCGGGGCATTACATAAACCGAAAGGCATCACTTTGAACTGATACAGGCCATCGGGAGTAATAAATACTGTCTTCTCGCGGTCCATGTCATCGACGCCAATTTGCCAGTAGCCGGAGCGAAGGTCGATGGACGAAAAATATTGTGCTCTATGCAGGCAGTCAAGGGCATCGTCAATGCGTGGTAGCAGATAGACGTCCCTCTTGGTTACCTTGTTGAGGTGTCGATAATCCACGCAAAATCGCCAACTGTTGTCCTTCTTTTTAACTTGTACAATAGGGGATGCCCATGGGCTGCAAGAAGGTTCGATGATGTCTCGACAAAGCATCTTGTCAACTTCTTGTTGGATTATTTGTCGCTCAGTAGGTGAGACGCGGTAGGGTCGCCGATGGATCGGGCTCGCATCACCGGTGTTTATTCGATGTTTTACGACAGATGTTTGTCCTAGGGGGTGCTCTCCAAGGTCGAATATGTCCCAGTATGAGGCAAGGAGGCAACGTAGTTCATTAGCACGCTGGGGCGGAAGGTTGGGAGCAATCATTTTTGTTAGGGCATTCAAGTCTGAAGGGACAGGGGGCGAAGCAAGAGTTGAACACGAGGAGCTGTTACAAGTTAAAGTCGAAATGTTGTAGTCTCTGGCTGGTGTTATTTGCGCCAGGGATATTCCGTGCGGGAGTACTTGTGTACAAAGTCCAAAGTTCACAAGTGGAAGGCAGGACACGTCTGAAATGGTAATGACGGTGTGAGGAAAAGTGATGTTATGCGAGAGCAGGACATCCGGATTAGGGGATACGATGTAGTCACCGTCTGGTATAGGTATTGGGGTTCTCACACCGTGCTCTTGGGACAAAGGAACGACAACACAGTAGTGCAAACAATCACAAGGGCATTTATTGCGCCTTTCGTAGATCAATGCCTGCTAGCGTTGCTGCTAGAGTTGCTATCCACAAAGCATGCCGATGGGCGCGCAACAAATCTAGAAGTCCGACTCACCGCGACCGGATAGCGAGCGAATATGTTCGCCCCATGCTGGATCCCAACGCCTGGTTGTTCGCGCGTAAGGTCACGCGAACGGTGGCGCGCTCGAAGGCGGCCACGCGAGACAGTCTCGCAGAAGCATTGATAGGCGCCCGCGCGGGACGTCCGCGCCGCTCGACGATCTCGAAACCAAGAGCCAGCCTGTTCTCCCCTGCACCCCCAAGTAACCCTGCCGTGAGGCGACGTTAGCAGCGCAACACTCGCGCCATCTCTCGCACTGCGCCCCAACCACGTCTACCGCCGCGGGCATCACGCAGGCCACGCGGCGAAGCCGCATTACAGGAGACGCGCTATGCGGGAAAAACATCAGGGGACGCACGAGAGTCGCGCATCCCCACAAGGTGGAACGGCGAAGACACCTATGTAGGTAACGGCACGGTGCGGGAGGCGAATATGCTCTGTGGAACATAGCCGTATCGGAGCACTATCGGGAGGGTCAATAGCAGCAGGTAGAACGAGTTGCACAACACCAGCAGAACAGTCTATCAAAGCAGAGTCTGTAGACAGAAAGTCAAGGCCCAGAATGAGGTCGTGAGGGCAGTGCTCTAGAACATAAAATGAAACAGAAGTATGATGTCCAGCGACACTCACGCGAGCCGGTCACATGCCAATAACGGCTGGTGTTCCACTGTCGAAGACTTGGACCACAGGCGACGGGGCAGGAGTAAGGACTTTTTTGAGACAATTCCGGAGCTGAGCATTCATCACAGATATGTGCGCGCCAGTGTCAATCAGAGCCATAACAGGTACACCATCCACGTTCACTTTAATGAGGTTCCGATGTGTGGGCAAGGTCAGAAGAGGATTTTTGCGTCGGGTCGGTTTGGCAGCATCACCTCCAGGTGCTGTACCCGTTAGTTTACCGGAAGGGTGCGCCGGAAGGAGCTAGGGGACAGTGATCGGCGAGATGGGGGCGATCAGGAGAAGCGACGACATGGCAAAGGAGAGCGGCAAGAGCGGGTAGGCAGAGAAGTGTCGCCAGAATGTACTGGCTGCATTTGCGGGGGGAACCGAGGAGCAGCATAAGGGCCGTGGGATGGGAGGTAGGGTCAGGGAGTCGAAATCCACGAAGACCGGCAGTGACGTGAAAGATGGCTGACACGGCCACAAGTGAAGCATATAGGCTTGTCGTCTGTAGTGCACTATTCGGCCGGATTGCGATACCACGTTGGGGCATTCAGGCTGCGGGTGTGTATGACAGTGCTGGACGGAGTGTAGTCAGGTCGATTAACTGAGCAAACGTTGGTCAAGCCAATGTTGGCCAATTCCTGGCGCATGACGAACTGTATCAGTGAGACAGTCGCCTGGCAATTGTCGGGGCCATGGGTTGGGGTTGTGACAGGAGATGCGGCTTCTATTTCACATCGGATTATATGTAGGACGTCATCAGAGCGATCGGGCGTGGGCGGACTGCGGAGGTCTTTACAGGTGGACGTAGCAGCCGTGTTGGAAAGGCGGGGGAATGGCTGGGCAGTGCGGCAACTCTTGGCTTCTTCAAACCGCCGGCATTCGGTAATAATGGCTTGCACAGTGGAAGAATTCTTTAAAACAAGGAGGTGGAAGGCATCATCTGCTATGCCCTTAATGATGTGTGCAACTTTATCAGGTTCGGACATCTTAGGATCCACTTTGCAGCACAGAGCGAGCCAGTCCTGGATGTACGTGAGGTAGGATTTAGTGCACGTCTGGACACCCGAAGCAAGGTCTTTTTGGGCGGCGCGCTGACGTCCAACAGGCTTGCCAAACAAATCTTTCAGCTTCTGTTTACAAATGTCCCAGCTGGTAAGTTCCTCCTCGTGGGTCTGAAACAAGACGCGTGCCGTGCCCGTGAGGTAAAATATCAAATTAGCGAGCATGATGGTCTAATCCCAGTGGTTGCTGGAACTCACCCGCTCATATAGTTGAAGCCAGTCTTCAACATCAGCGTCGTCGGTGCCAGAAAAGGTTCCTGGGTCGCGGGGTTGTGCTAGAATGACGACGGGCGTGAGTGCCGACGGGCCCGAAGCATCCTCACCTTGTGCTGGCATTGTAGATGCAGCCAAGGAGCGCCCGCTGCATAAATCCGTCTTGATAACAATCCCGCAGCCTCCACCAAAAATGTTATGGGGGTTAAAAACAGTCAGATTTACAGGATATTTACAATAATCGTAGCGGTTGACAAGATGGTAGACAGCGCGCAAAGTCCAGAGCGTCGTCTTCTTCCGACCAAGCTGACAACATCTTCTTTGTCAGCATGTCACAATATAAAGAAACTAAAACTTGACAGAGCAATCATACTCACAGACTTGTTAAGCCTTGTAAAAGCACTCATATCTTTAAAATCATACAAATCCTGTCTTCAATGAACTCTACTCTCTCTTATGCAATATTTATCTATCACAAACATGTAGGAATATGCTGGGTACCTGGCCATAGAGGCATTGAGGGTAATATACTAGCAGATAATATGGCCACATCACTCACATCACTAACCATTATTCCTATGGCTGCGGTCCCTATCAGAGATCTTAAGCCTTTCTTACGAAAGAAATTGCGAAAACACTGGCAATGCATGTGAAATGCAGAAATAAATAATAAACTGCACATTATAAAGCCATAGTTAGGTTTTTGGCCCTCCCCAACAAGATCACAGCGAACAGATGTCCTATTCTGTAGTCTTAGAATAGGGCACACATTTGGTACCCACCATTTTCTGCTAACTGGAAATGAACCTCCAACCTGTGGTCGATGTGGTGAGAGGCTGACCATCCTTCACATCCTCTTGGAATGTTGTAAAGCCGAATCTGAGAGAAAGAAACATTTTCCTCTTGCATATCATTATTGCGTCCCTCTCCACCGAGCTATGTTTCTTGGTAAAGAACCAGTTTTTAACACCAAAGCAGTGCTCAGTTATTTAAATGATGTTGTCCTACATGTTATCAGCCCATTAAATTCGTAGCGCATCCTCTTTCCAGAGGATGCCGCTGTGATAGTTGATTTGTATAGCACATGCCTCCAGGCCCTTGTGTCTCAAGGGCTCTAACGAGGCAGTGCTGCTCTAGTGAATTTCAGCGTCTTACATATTTTTTATATTGCATCATTATTTGCAATGCACCTTAATGCTCATACACATCATTTGTCATTGCCATAATCTTATTACACATACATTTTGCGCACTTTACAGTGACTATTTTTTAGGCCCCTTTACAGCCACGTCACATCAACTTCATAGAATCCACCATTCCAATGCGAAATCACTAACACCTGCGTGGCGCTCTTTGGCCATACCTGGCCCTTGCGCCAATAAAAAAACCACACATTCATTCATTCAACACATGATCGGAGTGTGCAGGAAGCAGGGTTAAACAGTTAAACGAGTGAACACAATCAGAAGCCAGATGGAGGGAGGTGGTGGGGAGAACTGGCCTCCCCACTACGTAGTTTTCTCGGAACAGCTTCGCCATCCATCATATTGATTTTTTTTATGCAACCCGGTTATAACAATTGTTGCTTATAACAATGGAATTTTCATGGCACTTGAATATTGTTATAAGTGGGTTTGACTGTATAGCCAATGATGAGGCATGGGAACATTGTAGTAAGCGGTTTCTTTTACCACAAAAAAGTTCACACTGCTGTAGCTGCTCATTGTTCCATCTCAGTATTGTTAAACCAGTAAAACTGTAAGTGAATTCAACTGTACTTTAGGTCTAGTTAAAATGTTTGAATGTTTGTTCCCTCTGCTCTTCTTTTTTCACAGCCTGGTTATAACAATTATCGATTATATAACAACTATCAGTTATAACAATGCAGTTTTCTTGGCCCTTCAGTATTGTTATAAGTGGGTTTGTCTTTACTGAAAAAAAGTAACCGATTACAAATACAATTTCTTATTTCTAAAATGTCATTGATTACACTTACCAATTACTGCCCCATGAAAGCAATTGATGAATTACAAAACAGTAATTACTTTATTACTTTCCTCTCTACTTGTGTTAAAATTGCACAAATATAGTAAACAGAACGAGTTGGCCTAGCTCTTTCATTACAGCATCTGCAGCCCTTCATACATTTATTTCAATAAGAATTGCTCTTCAAAATTTTTTTGGTAATCTTCCCGCATTATCTTGAGAAGACATGCAGCGACACTGAAAACTCACTCTATGTGTGCGTTGTAAGATATGAACACCTTGCTTATAATAGAGAGAGTGGTTATTCAATGCTTTAATGCTCAGATCTGGGTTTTCTATGAAGTGCAGTGCTTCATTGTTTCTGAGGCTAAAGGAAGGCGCTCTCAATAGGGCCAGACGGCCAATGAAAAACTGAAAATCATCCATAGGGGATTTCGTGACATCACTGTTCAAAGTGGCAATCGCTATTGAGGCATAGAAGCGCCATTTCAATTTTTTGGCCATCATCTAGTGGACCTCCACCCCGCACCCTTCACTCGTTAGCCATTTAGACTTAAATGACTGACTGCGAGACACCAGCAAGCATTCACATTCCTTGAAAATGTGGCCAAATTTGTAATGTAATCTAATATAAAGGTGTGTATTATTCAGCCCTAGAAATATTGTTTGTGTGTTACAGTCGCAAAAGTACCTGTATATGAATTGCGTATCTATCAAGCAGATAGAAACAAATACGTTTAATGGCCATAGACTGCATTAGTGAAGAAGAATTGAGCAGCAGCTCTGACCGCCTATGAGGGCCACCGAAAAGTGCTTCCAGGAGAAAGAGGGGTGTGCAAATCTGCAAGCCTGCCATGTTCAGGTGAATGAGGCATTGCTGCAGAACACTGATCACTGGAAGGAGGTAACTCATGTATAGGTTTTCATCCTGTTGGACGCTAGTTCTCGTCGCCAAAGTGCTCAAAGCTATGCTGTGTTGCCTGTTGTACTTTGTTTCATCAGAAATGTAACTGGTTACATGTGATTGGTTACTGAAAAAAAAAAGTAATTGAATTAAGCGAGCATTACTGAGTAAAGAAAACAAATGTTCAGTTACTAAACTACTAAAAATTATGATTACAAGTAATTATTACAGGTAATCCATTACGTACAAGTCTGTTAAGTTCGTAGTTCACACTTTTGGCAGTGTTTGATTTATCACTGATCCTGTGATGTGCCACTGTCATGGATTGTAAGAAAACAAGCCCTAAAAATCTTGGTTTTAGGTAGTAGTTTGCAGTCAAGTGTAATGATAAATCTGGCTTTTGTGACCAGTGGGGTAAGCCCCACTGCATACAAAGCATACAAAGCCTAAAGATTTAACAGTACAAATACTGGTAGAGTCTGCCGGACCTTTGTTTGGGTAGCTGCCGACAGCAAAATTGCATTTGTACTGATGAACTTGAAAACATCAGTAATACAATCAAATATCTTGTGTGAAGAAGGGTCAGACGTTAAACTCGTTCATGATTGCTTGGATGGCATTATAAGTGATGGTGTTTAATTAACTTGTAAGCTGATGTTACTGTTTGTGTTTTGATGTGCTCCATGGGTGGATACTTGCAGGTCAGCACTCCGGGGATGTGTTCACTGTGGGGGAAGTGGACTTCGAAACTGCCAGCGAGCACCAGCTGCAGGTGCGATTGGATGATGCTGGCACCACCACACTTATCCATGTTCAGGTATGTCATTTACTAAATCAATGCCTGTCTAGATTGCTGCTATGAAACTACAAGAACTGGACCTGCCTCTGGCTGTCTTGACACTGTTGAGGAAGCAAGCGGGTGCTGCCATTCCTCCGTGGAGGCATCTTCTCCATTTTCAGTGTCCTCTCAACACAGTAACAAGGCATGACACAAACCAGGGACAATACTGTGGTCCTTCTGCTTGCCTAGAGTGGTCTGAAGAGCACTCTATCATTGGTACAGCCGAACCCTGTTATTACAGCCGCACGGGACAACAAATTACCTTCACTATAATGAATAATAAATACACTCGCAGGTACGTTTATACCTAAATATAGCAAACTTCAATATAACTAAGTATTTAACCTTTTATAACTTCTCCATAAAACACCATGTTTTAGAACCTCAATATGATGAAGTGTTTTATACATGATCTCAATATAATGAAATTTTACTGCTGCCGTGAAGGAATACCAAGACCATAAATGGAAACTTCCGCGGACACACACGGTCAAATGGTTGAATTACAAGTGCATGCTTGTGAACACACCTCTCATATCGCGTGACCAAGACCAACTGTCAAAGCAGAGCAGCATCTTACGTTCCCTATAAAGTCCAAGTGTGATAAGCTCCTATCGTACCCAGCTCGCTGTAGTCTTTGGGTGCAAGGGAAAACGTGTGAGGTTGCACCGAGAAGGTTCGTGGCTTGATGAATGTCGTCTTCATGTGAATAAGGGAATAAAGGGGATAGGGGAGCGAGCTCGCCGTAATACGATCAAGCGCACGTGAGGGTACGAGGTCGAAACGGGGGACAGGTTTGTGCATGGCTGTCTGTGCAGCCGAGCGCATACCAAGAGCCATCTGGCTGAGCATGGCTTGGTTTCTCAAAAGTCATCATCCATGCTGTGGGGTTCCTAGGGTCTCGCAGGAATACCTCCCACCATGGGTTCGAGCTTAGCAAGCCACAGGGCCGCGTCAGCCATTGCCTTACGTGCCATTGCGCGCATGCGCTCAGGTGTCAAACGGGCTACCGAGCGCTACGCATGCAGGAAAACACGGTATTGCCCCGAGTTGGAAGAAACCCTTCATTGCCTGCGGCGCCAAAATGCCTGTTACCGGGGTTCGCGGGAACCAAAGGCGAAAATGCAAACAGGGGCACCTATAGCACATTGGTGCGAGAGTAGAGGCTGCCGCAACGTAACACGGGGAAAAGTCCCACGGCTATAAGCTTGCTTTCGCGATAACCAATGGGCCAACTCACGAGAGCTCGGGTAACGTTGTGGGGATGCGTGACTCTCACGCGTCCCCTGGTATGTTGTTTTCCCGCACGGCTCGCGTGGCCTGGCGCCCGCGGCAGTCGGAGTGGTTGAGGCGCAGTGCGAGAGATGGCGCGAGTGTTGCGCTGCTAACGCCGCCTCACGGCAGGGTTACTTGGGGGCGCAGGGGAGAACAAACTGTCTCTTGGGGTTCGGGACAGCAAGCGGTGTGGACGTGCCGTGCCGCGCGTGCGCCAACCCATGCTTCTGCGAGACCGTCTCGTGTGGCCGCCTTGGAATGCGCCGCCGTTCGCGTGACAGTACGCACGAACGACCAGGTGTTGGGATCCAGCATGGGGCGAACATATTCGCTCGCTATCCGGTCGCGGTGAGTCAGACTTCTAGATTTGTCGCGCGCCATCGGCATGTTTTGTTGATAGCAACTCGGCTAGCAGGCATTTATCTATGAAAGGTGCAATAAATGCCCTTGTGATTGTTTGCACTACTGTGTTGCTTCGTTCCTTTGTCCCAAGAGCACGGAGGAGAACCCCACATCTGGCTGCCCAACGTGGGGCTCTTGGGGCATCGGACAATAGGTTTAACAGTTTGCTTCGTTCGAGACCTTTGTTTGAACCGAAGCGTAGGGCTAGCACGGATTCTGATCGCTAGCGTTGGTGGCGTGCTTTCTTGAGCGAGGCGACGGTGCCTGTAGTGTGTTTGAACATGTCAACATGCTAAGCCTTTTCGCAAGTGTTTTCTTTAATGCCATTCGTTGGTACGAGAGCCACGTGGTCTGCATCCCTGGGAGCTCAGCGCTCGCGGAGCCTTGCCAAGCCTGAAGCAAGTGAGTTCGGAAGCCTCGTGGGTGGTCCGAATTTCTTATGTAAATAGCTTCTTCTATCTCTTTGACTTGGATGAAGTCGCGGCTCTGGGAGCCGGGTGGCTGCGGGCCACGGGTGCCACTGCGGGCTGACTAGTATTGCGGCCTGGCACCGGGCGCTCCGACACCGTCTGGGACGGTGGGCGCCGTCAACTCGGATGCTGTGTGCACCGAGCGGGGTAGGACCACCTCACAGAGCTGACGTCTCCTTGCGGCTGCCTCTTTTGCGCCCTTTCTGGGTGTTGTTTTTTGGATGCCGGTTGTTGTCAGGGTAGCGACGCTTTAGGCCTAAGGCTTTACGGAGCTGCCTGTCGCACTTGTAGGGACACAACCTGGTGGACCGTGGCGTGGAGGTGTTGCAATTTGCTTCCCTCATTCTAGTTAGCCTCGCACGAATTGAAATTATTCGTTCGACTCAAGGAAGCGAGCTTCATTCACGTGAACTTAGCATCTGAGTAGCTGCCCGATCTTTTGCTAGCAGAGTTGAACATCATACCACGTGGGCGATGCGCATGCAGAATTCCTCTCCCTTGCACTACTTTAGTGTTTGCCGAGTGTGTTGAGTGTACACAGCGTGATTGGAGTCACCCCTGGCTTGCTGTCACCTGCACATCATCTGCGCTGCTGCCCCGGACTACGATCGAGCCACCCCGGGCGATGGTGATGCTGTGGCCAGTTCGGCTCAGCGACTTCGGCGGCCTCCTGTATCCAGCTCGCAACCCTCGGCGGCGGACAAAAGAGCCGGCGGTCACCGACAGCTACGGCGGCTCTTGTCAGCAGGGCGCGCCGGCGCGAGCGACGCTTGCTCGTACCGACTACTGCGTCGTCGTTTCCGGAGTCCTGGGCTGGAATCGTGCCGTCGAGTCTGCAAAGCTGCTGCTGTGACTGGCGGACGCCAGCGGTGTACCCAAGGACAGTCGGCTCGCATGTTATGGACAGCGTGTGGACATTTCCTCGGCGCAGCCAATGTTGCATGTACTATCTTGTTCGCGAAGCACGCGTTGATGTTAGAGCGTGTGACATGTTTCGCCGGAATATGTAGTGATTTAAGGTTGGGGGGACGTGGGGATGCGTGTCTCTGACGCGTCCCCTGATATGTTGTTTTCCCGCACGGCTCGCGTGGCCTGGCGCCCGCGGCAGTCGAAGTGGTTATGGCGCAGTGCGAGAGATGGCGCGAATGTTGCGCTGCTCACGCCGCCTCACGGCAGGGTTACTTGGGGGCGCAGGGCAGAACAGGCTGTCTCTTGGGGTTCGGGACAGCATGTGGTGTGGACGTGCCGTGCCGCGCGTGCGCCGACCCATGCTTCTGCGAGACTGTCTCGCGTGGCCGCCTTGGAATGCGCCGCCGTTCGCGTGACAGTACGCGCGAACGACCAGGCGTTGGGATCCAGCATGATGCGAACATATTCGCTCGCTATCTGGTTGCGGTGAGTCGGACTTCTAGATTTGTCGCGCGCCATCGGCATGTTTTGTTGATAGCAACTCGGCTAGCAGGCATTTATCTATGAAAGGTGCAATAAATGCCCTTGTGATTGTTTGCACTACTGTGTTGCTTCGTTCCTTTGTCCCAAGAGTGGGTGTGAGAACACCACAACGTGTACATGTTGGTGTGCACACAGAAAGTGGCTATCATGTCAACAGTAAAACACAGCATGAGCACGTCTAGTGCGCCGATAACCCTCCGCGTGTCACTCCAGTGCATCACGTTCAGGTGTACGCCAGGTATACGTTTTGGTGAAAACTTGACTTGGCACGGTGTGTTTGGCAAAATATCTCTCCCATATGTAGTTGACACCCTAAAAGAAAAGTGTAAACAGGTTTTGTCACTTACAAAACACGGCACACTGTATAACAACATTAACATCCGAAACTGTTTACTTTGCCACGCTAGTTGAAGGACCGGTCTCCATAGACGAATCATCACTGCTGGCGTCTAAACCAGCTGATCCAATGTCATCTAAGGACTCCTTACTACTGCTCACATCGCGAATATCAGCATCTTCAGACTTCTTCAGCGGTGCGTGACGCATTTTCGGCGCCATGTTGCAAAAGCTTGACGCTATCTCCTCCGCTGCTTCTTTCTTCTTTTCTTCTTCTTTTTTTGTGGGAACGCTTGCGCTGGAATGCAAAAAAAAAACAAGAACAAAGAAAATGTTTAATAGTTCTATTACTGGCTAGATGGCGTTAGGTGTCGGTAAGTGCGGAGTTTTATTTTTGGCAGGACATTCAAAACCATCGATCCATAATGAACGATGCTCTGTGGCACGGTAAGGAAAGAATTAATCGGGTCCCTTGAATCTTGGGTCCGTTGAAGTTCACTCAAGTTCACTGTAAATGGGTTCGAGTCTGTTTAATGTGGTTTCTATTCTCTAACATGCAGATTCAAGTGGAGGACTTGAACGACTGTGCACCCACCTTTCCGGAGGACCCTGTGCACTTTTCTATTGCTGAAGACATCCCCCAAGGAACCGTTGTGTGGACGTTTGCTGCTCAAGACTTAGACAGTGGCGATAATGGCAAGGTCTGTGCTGCATTTTATTAATCCACTTTACACATAGCAGCTGCCCTGTCGTATTGGCAAGGGCAAATCTGTCAGCACACACTCTAAACAGGAAGCTCCATTGCATAAGGTATCTATTAACAGCATAGACAGTTTATAGTTGCAAATATCCACCTTATAAGTTGTACTGCACTATAACCAAAAGAAAATTTGGCAAAGGCTGCATACGTGCAAGACATGTGGACCAAGCAGTGGCGCATACCTGAGAATCGAAGCATGTGACCAGGCTGTTTGCACCCGTTTAATTTACTAACATTAACTAGTTAACGTTCAAGGACCCGCAGTCCTCTCATGAAGCAAACAAACGCAGAAAAAAAAAATGACGTAGAGGAAAGTAATTTGCCAACTAAATTTTCAGACCTGCTCTATCATTTCAATTTCACCGTGGCACTACCACCAACTCCACGGAACTATCCACTGTTTCAGTAGTTCCATGCAGCAGAGTCAAGGCTATGCGACCTGCGAGCACAGATTCTTGTGCAGCAAGCTGTAGTGTTACAGCTCGGAACCTGTTGAACGACTAAATGGCCTTGATAAGTGGACTTGTCGGCAGGTGTTTAATTAGAAGTTTCTGTGCAGGCTGCAGCTGCAGTTTATTCTGCGAATTTGCTTCATTCTTTAATAGAGTATGTGTTGAGGCTCTATGATACTGAAAATAGAGTTGTCCACTTCAATTGAAAATGTGCACAGAACAGAAAAAAATTAATGTAGTGCTGCCATACAGACATTAATTTGCATTTAAAAAGTACAAACAGTTAATTGATTTTACAGGGACTAAATTCATACTTGTAGTTGACACAGCCACAACACCGTAGAGGACTCCCTCCTGGGTAGTGCTTCGTCCTTTGTTAAAATTACGTCCGCTGACTTGCTCGCATGGTATCATTCCAAGCTGCTTTATTACGTGAAAGGAACAAATAAGTTGGTAATGAACATGCTTGGTACAGTGTGAAAAGAGCGCAGTAAATATGTGTAATGCGGTAAGTGGCTGCACTTAGGAATGTCGGCGAGCTCGCTGTGTGCAAGTGGATTTTACAAGAGAAATCAAGAGATGCCACCACCATCCCGTGTGACACACTGGCCGAAGGCTGCTTCTGAATCCTCTGCTTCTGCCGTCTCTGCAACACCTCCTTCTTCTCTGTATCTCTAAATATCTTGAATGCATATGCTTTTTTTGGTGTCAGAGCGAATATACAACAAATTGCCTACCGCTGCGCAGTTGCAGTTGTAGTAGTAAATCCAGCCACCGCCTGCACTGCAGCACTCACCGCTAGCAGACGACAGGTTATAGAAGGGCACTTTAAGATGTTCGCCCCCATAATTGGTCAAAGAAGCCTGTAGCATCCACAGTGCTACACACAACCACTGAAACAAAGAACAATAAAAGCTCTTAATTCGAACTCTGTTAACTCGAACTGACACTCTGGTCCTGGCACAGCCCTGTATATTTAAATGGTGGAAAACTCTAGATAATTCGAATGCGTCGGTATCCACGACGGTTAACTTAAACTGGGAGCCCCTGGTTTACAGCCCCTGGTTTACATGGCCATCGCCATCTTTGCGTCTGAGAGTGCAACTTCATGGCCTCGTCGACAGAGAAGCGCAGATGTCTGTAATGAGGGCCGCCCTTCACAAAAGACTCAGAAAAGTCCCTGCACCTGCTGTACTGTGCACAGTACACGTTGCCAATGACAGTGCGCCACCGGTTGTCGGCATGTGTACAGCAGGAGTAACATGCCGGCCATCAAACCACCGTCTTATTTATTGCGTTGGAGCGATGTCCACATGACTTGATTTTGGGGGATGGACTTTCTTTCGACCCATTCTGCCCTAATAGACTGCGCTACAGGTGTCATGCAGCTGGATCTTCCTTCTGACAGCTACTTTGTTTCTGATGCACATCATCCGTCCCTGTGTTCTACAGAATTCACCCGGTTGCTGCCTCAAGCTGCTACTACTGTGCCTTTTACCGTTCGGCCACATGTTCCTGATGGCAACTACAACGTCTCTCCACTTGTCAACGTTATTCTACTGCATGGCGTGGTGCTCCCAAGTATCGTTGTCACCATTGTCAATACTTCTCCTTGGTTTCCCGTTCTCAACTTTGGATCTGTTGCACATTTTCTCCCTGGTAACATGACAGTGGCCCGTCTGACACCTGTGCATGAGTCTGAGATATCTCCGCTCACGCCCACTATTTCTGCCTCTGTCAGCCCTATCGTCGCGTGTTCCCGTTCGGCTTCATCACCCTACCAAGACGTTAATAAAATGATTGCTACCAACCTCTCTCCAGCTCAAACTGAAGACCTTAGGCGCATTCTGTTTAGTTAGCGCAATACTGTATTTACCCGAATTTTATTTACCTGTATTTACCCGAAACTAGCTTACCCGCTAGTTTTTTTACGATAAATAGAAGTGAAACGTCACCCCCCGCATTACATTCTAATACTAGGCATAAAAATGCTAAGAAAGGCACCAAACACTCATTATTAAGCTTGCTTAATGTGCCGCATTTACATGCTTGTTGATTGACCTGTTCCTTAAAAGTCGCGCGCTCGAAATTCAACGGTCAACCAATACGTGAACCACAGCCAGGGCGAGTAGTGAATGTTGTGCAAACGCGAAAAAGGCAGAGCAAATGACACCAACGAGAGCGTGCCAGCGCCGAGTCACCTAGCAGGGACCAAACGCGCATGTGAGTGTCGAACGATTGGCACGCGAAATGGACGCGCCTTTTTCTCACGACGAGGTGATTCTACGACGACCACCCTTTGGCGCACAAAATGGATGTGCCTTTTTCTCATCATTTGGTGATTCTAGTGACATAGAGATCCGTTTGGGCCACTGGCGGCATGTCCTGGGCACTTGTTTCCACGATAGTACCACGTGACCTACGCCACCGACTCCTCAGGCAGTGCATAGCAGCATTGTCTGTTCAGCGCTTCGACACGGTGGTCTGTTCCTGCCTGCTTAATGTGCCTACATCCAAAATGGCGTGCTCTCGCGCTCAGTATACCGCTTGCTTCAAACGCAGCGCTATTCTACTCGCCAAGAAAGTCGGTAACTCAGCGACCGCAAGAAGCCTGGACATCAAAGAATCGACGATGAGGAATCATCGCCAAGAGTGGTTCAATTGCAACAGTCATAGAAAAGGTTTTCGTGGGCCCAAGAAAGGCCGCTTCCCGGATTTGGAGCGTCATCTTGCGGACTTCGTTGATGAACAATGCTCACGGCTTTTTAGTGTGAGCATTGAAATGCTTCAGTGCAAAACACATGAACTTGCACGAGACGTGAGTTTGGCACCAAACCAATTCAAGGCATCGCGCAGCTGGATACAGAAGTTCTTGCGAAGGGCCAGTTTTTCCCTTTGACGCACTGCCTCGATTTGTCAGAAACTACCCGAGCACTTCGAGTCGAAACTTCTCATGTTTCAGTGGTATGTCATTGATCTCCGCAGCTCTACCAACATGCCTCTTGGACCCATCGGGAATGCGGACTAAACCCCCGTGTACAGTGCTCACGGAATGAAACGCGTCAATTTAGGGCTAAGTAGTGCGCATACTTTCGTTTCAACCGGCTGCAGTTCGTGTCACATCGACGTGATTTTGGCGCGAACGCTTACACCGAAGTCCTCGTCACGTTTGGTGACCAAATTCCTAGCGACATGACATGGTGCTCTCGCGTACTTTGCACATATGTAGGGTTCTACTAAATGCTCCGTGTCCTATTTCATTCCGTGAGCACTGTACCTTGATATGCCAATGGTTAGGGCAGTGCACAAGTCTGGTGAACATGAAGTTCGGATTAGAAACACTGGAAACGAAAAGAATCGGATAACAGTTATACTCTCATGTTTGGCTGATGGTCGCAAGCTCTCTCCCTTCATAATTTTTCGCCAGAAGACTATCCCGAAAGAAACATTTCCAAACAATGTTGTCATATGCTGCCACGAAAAAGGCTGGATGGACTCGGTACTCGTCATAGATTGGATTTCCAGCATTTGAGACCAAAGGCCAGGTGCATTGCTGCATCGAGAATCAGTATTGGTGTTGGATTCTTTTTGAGGTTACCTCACACCCGGCATGAAAGAAAAGCTGCAGCGTGACCGAACGCATTTGGTTGTTATACCGGATGGAATGGCGTCCATTCTTCAGCCCTTGGATGTTTGCTTGAACAAGCCGTTCAAGGATCGCTTGTGGCAGCTGTATTGGGACTGGATTGAATGTGGATCTACCTCAACAACTGCAGGGAGACTTGAAACGCCCGAGTGCATCTACTGTTGCCCAGTGGATTTCAGCTGCTTGGTACGGGCTGTCTCATGAAACAGTCTACCGCGCATTTAAGAAATGTTCTATTTCAAATGCCCTCGACAGAAGTGAGGACGATCTGCTGTGGGAAACAACTAGTGACACGGAGGAGTCCAGCTGTGATGACGACAGCGACGGCGACATCAGTGGCAAGGATGAAGATTAGGCAGAGTTTGCAGGCACTTCAATAAAGCTGCTCTCGACTTTTCCTATAGTTTGTTTCCTGCATTACATTCGGGTTCTATAGTTTCGGTTTCTCGCGTTACATTCGCGTTTTTGTGTCTTTAATCTTGCGTGTTCGCAAAGTCGAAAAAGAACATCATCGAGCGTTCCGCTAGCCTTTGGGCCTCACCGGTCGTCCTGGTCAAGAAAAAAGGCAACACCTGTACATTTTGTGTTGATTATCACCATCTGGACAAGATCACCAAGGAGGACGTGTATCCATTGCCTCGTATTGGTGATGCCCTTGACTGTCTACATGGCACGAAATATTTTTCATCGATTGACCTCCGCTCGGGCTACTGGCAGATCGCTGTTCATGAGAAGGATCGCGAGAATACAACCTTTATTACTCCTGATAGAATTTTTTTAAAATTCAGAGTCATGCCCTTCGGGCTTTGCAATGCCCCAGCAACGTTCGAGAGAATGATGACACCCTTCTCCGAGGCTTGAAGTGGACCATCTGTCTGTGTTTCTCGATGATGTAATAGTTTTTGCTCCAACCTTTAAAATCCACATTGAGCATCTCACGACTGTCCTTGCAGTGTTTCGCGCTGCGAAACTTCAGCTCAACTTGTCAAAGTGTCACTTCAGGCGTTGTGAAATAACCGTTCTCGGGCACCTTGTAAATGCCAATAGAATTCAACCTGACCCGGCCAATGTTTGAGCCGTGCAAGACTCTTCTGTGCCGTGCTCAGTTAAGGACGTTTGCAGCTTTATGGGCTGCTTCAAGGTTGCTACTTGCTGCTAAGTAAAAGTTTTTTTAAAGCTGGCACCAGTTTAGTACAAGCACTAATGAGAAAATTTCTAGTAGCATGGTCCACTGTTCTTTTGCCTTGCATTTAAAGTGTATTTTATCCTTAATGCAATTTTTTTACCTCTCTAGAGTAACTGTAATCAGTAACTTGCATTGTTGAATTTAATTTTCTTGTTTCTGACTTGTTTTGTGAGACACTTGTCTTCACTAGTTTCTTTATCAATGAAGTTTACATGGGAGAAAAAATTTACAGCATTTGAATATGGCTCATACTGGGCTTGTATTACTGCACAGTACAATTCAACTTGAATTCATTTCACGCTTTACTTGTGCTACCACATACCCCTAAGTCAGACATAATTGACAGTGCTTCATCCGTCTCTTTTTGCCCTTGTGTTAATTTTGCCAATTCAGCATCATATAGCGACCTGCCCACACTTCTGAAGTTAATATACGATGATAGAGCTTTGTTCCATTTCAGTCCCACTTTGAGGATGCAAGGTCATGTCATTAAGCAAGTATGTCCTGAATCTGCAACATGTTGAAACTGCAATGGAAATGTTCTACAGGAAGAATGCTTCACAGTTAAAGAAAAATTTGCCCTGGTCAAACTGGACACCCCAACTTTTGTGAGGCAGTGTGGGTAGCTTTGTAGTTCTTTTTGCAGTATGGCCCTTTTACAAAAAAGTTGCCGCTAGTATATGGTTGCATCTCAGCCACATCACAGTCTGACTCTATATATAACTCTGACGAAGGCCGTGCCACCTGCATATCCTTCCAACAGAAAACACCAATACCTATGAGACCTTTCCTTCAAACATTATATATACATATAATTTGGGAAGCTTGTTTTCCCCTTTTCCCCTCCGGAAAAAAAAATATCCTGACCACGTGCTTGTTGCAGTTGGTGTACCAGCTGGATGAAGAATGGCCGTCTGTGGGTGCTTTTGAGGTGGAGCCTTCCACCGGAAAGGTGATGGTGCGCACACCCTTGGATCGGGAGAGCCAGGCCTCCTTTGTGCTTGTTGTCAAGGCGCAGGACCAGCCAAGCTCGGGGGCTCCATTGGCAGCTCGTGTCACCTGCTACATCAGCATCGAAGATGTCAATGACCACAGCCCAACTTTCGCCTCGACTGCAGAGGCTACCATTGCGCCTGATGCTCCTGTGGGTGCCATCTTGCAACAACTAATTGCCATTGACTTGGATGCTGGAGAAAATGGCCACGTCTCTTACCACATAGCAAATGGAAATGATGTAGGCTACTTCTCTCTCGACCACAACACAGGTGCGTCACTATCCTGGTGCTATTGCATGGTGTTCATTGCTTATGGTGGCGACTTTCTTATTTGCTTCTCTGCATGCCAAGTCCGAGTTTCTTCAGTGCAAAAACCTGCGAATATAAAGGCATGCCTTTGGGCTATTAGCCCATTTCAGTTTTTTTTAAATGAGTCTGCAAATATCACCTGGGGTAGCAAATGCTGTGAGAGTAACATGGGATGTTATTACATTGCGTACAAATATTTCTAACTGCAATTTGAATGTTTTCCTTTGGGTGAAAAAATTCAGGCTATAAGAGGATACATACAATGACGTAATAAGTTGGAATGGGAGAAATGATCAGCTCTGGTGTAACTGCCTGAAAGACTGTAGAAAATGAAGGACTGATGGTTACATTCATGCCATTGGTGTAACGAATGGATTCCAGAGCTCCCATTTTTGGGCCTGTTGGGTGCAGTGCATTGAACTTTACTTCCTCCACTCTCCACCAAGTGCCGTACAGCCACTGCAAAGCATTTCATTGAGTGAATTTCTCTGTTGAGCTTATTAGCGCACAGGTGCTTGTGCGACATATGCTGTGCTGAAACGGCTCACCCAAGCACTCGGGCAGCAATAGAGTGGCTGGCTTGGGAACCCCGATTACACCCACCTTATTTTTCTATTGAGCACCTAGAAAGTTTTGTAAAAGAATATTTCCTCTGCAATTATTACACCCCGCTACTTCACATAAATTTTCCATGGAAAAAGTGTGAGTATCATGGGAGTAAATACAGTATTTCACATATTGTGATGCTCATGCCGGGGTCATGGCCATGGTATTTTTCATATTTTCTCACTTGGTGTAGCAACCTCGTAGACAGCAGCTTCTTTAATTTACAGGAGGCACTGCTACAATGTGGTCCTTGCATTGCTTATGTGTTGATGCAGGGCTGCTGACTGTTGCACAACCTCTGGCAGAGCTGCCCGAGCGGCTCACTTTGAACATAACTGCCAGCGACAATGGATCACCGCGTCGCAGTGCCCACCAGGAGCTGCATGTGCGCCTCAGTGAGGCACCGCAGCGGCCACCACGCTTTGACCGGCCGCACTACGCAGCTAACGTGTCTGAGGATGCTCCCGTAGGCACTACCGTGCTCGCAGTTCATGCCTCAGGTATGCACGCATCCTAGTGATTCATTTCATTTTATATCGTTTCTTTTTCTTTTTTATCTACTGTGCTAGCAACCACTTATACTTTATATTGTTTCCTTCTTGTCATTCATTGTGTTAGTAACCACTCGTATTTGGGCTTGTATGTAACGAGTTGTAAGTAAATTATTACTTTTACTCAGAGTATTTTTTAGTCAGTAATGCTCACACTAATTCAGTTACATTTTTCAGTACTGAATTACATGTAATCAGTTACTTTATTGGCCAATACAAGCTCTAATAGGCGACACAGCTTTGAGCTCTTGAATTTGACAGGAACCACAGTAGAACGCCTGCAGGTGCGTATGTTTAGACAGGCAAACCCTGACACCGAATGTTTATTTCCCTATTTGATCTAAACCAAACATTGGCCGACAAATTGAACTAGTGCTGTTATGGCTCGATAGTGAATGGCCACTTCACGCGTTGATTCAAGATCACCTTAGGATGATTTTTCCAGCTTTTCATTGGACGGTACTGGGAGTGCCGTTGTCTAGGCCCAGCAACAATGAAGCGCAGCGCTTCGTTGAAGACCCAGGTCGGAGCACATAGTGGCACTGAGTACTAACCACATCCTATGCATTAGGTGTTCATATGTTGTAAAACTGCCCTTTTCTCCAGCTCAAGTTTTGACAAAAAAACAAGGGAGTATTGACCGAAGCAAAATTTGAAACGCATTTGTTAGTGAAGGTAAACAATCTGTTTCCTTTGTGTGTTCGTATGTTGCCATATCTAATAATAATAGTAATAATGACAGCACGGGAATAGTTGCAGAGGATGCACAGATGAAATAGGCAGGCCAGCTTGTTCTGTCTGCTGTATTTATGCTATGTTAATAAAGGTTAAATGTAACATAAAAGTAATCGATTGCCTTTTAGTAAATGCTCAGTTACTTTCGTGGAGTAGAAATTTATTGCTGTAATCAGTTATGTTTTTGAAGGGAGTAATTGTAATACTAGTAATCAGTTAACCTTTTTTTGTAATGTTTACAAGCCTGCTCGTGCTATCATGCCAACTGAGAGGTCTCCGAATGCCAATGAGAAAGGACATGAGGAATGACAAATTAAATAGATTGTTTCAAAAGGAGGCTTCTGAGCTCCTGCTATTAAATTGAACAATTTCTCTGTAATTTGATTGTAACCGGTGTGTATTATTATTATTATTATTATTATTATTATTATTATTATTATTATTATTATTATTATTATTATTATTATTATTACGAAAGTATATTTGACCCGGTATTGACATCTCCACAGTCACCAACTGATTTTCAGACCTCATTTCTGACCAATAAATAGTCCGAAAAATTGAACAGTCTCAAGAACTCGTTCACCAAAAAAATAAAATTTATTAGGCTTAGACTGGCTTAAAAAATAGTCTGATAATGCCCTGCCTCATACTACACTTGGAAGCAATCAAGGGAAATATTCTGTAAGAGTCCACATAGTGTATGTGTCCATTTCGTCTGCTGTTGAAGTTCTATTTGGCTGGGCCAGGCTGCGATTCCACAGCAGCGAGGTGCCACAGCCAATCAGCACTTCAGCAGCAGCAGCAGCAGACAAAATGGACATGTCCACTAAGTAGACTCTTCCAGAATACCTCCCAAGGTTTGCTGAGATTTGTGCAAGAGTGATGTCGTTTCCGTATACAGTCGACAAGAGTGTCACCGCATTGACGATCTCTGTTGACAATCTCTATTGGCAGAGATTGCCATGGAGATCGAAGAAACAAGCCACGTTACTGCGTAGCACTTGGTTCTAACGAAGGCACCGAACCTGGCACCAATCACACAAATGCGGAGCTGCACAAACACACACAAAGATGCGACGTCTCCAAGACGCACTTGCTCTGTGGACACACCACGTGCAAAATAGCTACCAAAACTTAAACAAAAAAAAAGAAAAAAACTGATCCCACATTAAATGATGACAGTGCTGACCGAAAAAAGAAAGTGCCGTCCCGTAGTGCATTTTGTCAGCTAAGGGAGAGGGAGCACGGCCTCAGAAATGGGAGGATGGCACGCGCTCCAAGGTTCGTAGACGTACTTCAGTTTCACAGCTCCCTATGCGCGCCCACTGGCTGGCATGGCCGCAGCGGCTATCATCAGGACTACCGGTGCTGCAGTCGCATCTTTCGTCATGCGCTATGTGTCGTCTGCTCTGCTGTGATGCGTCGTTTGCCGCAACTGGCATGTACTGCTTGGCCATCGGTAAATGTAGCTTAGATACACACTCTGAGTTTTGTGACAAACTGCTGCGCTTAACAGGGACTTCACTGTGTATGTGCCAGTGTATCTTGCAATCGCGTCTCTCTTCATGCACGGTGCTTTGTTTACTATAATTGCTGCGGTCCATCATTTGCTCCACTTAACCTGTACCGCTTGCTCGTTAGTGAATGTCAACGAGCTGCCCGCTCAAATTTCTATGCCAAGGATAATGCGAAAAAATATTGCCCTGCACAGACCTTGAAATGCACGTGTAGCTAGCGCGTCGATGCTGATGCTGCACAGTGCAAATGAGTGGTCAAGCATGACAATTCTGCTTTCCAACTGCCACGTGTAAGAGACATGTGGCACGAAATGACGACCACGAGAGGAAAGCATTCTAAATGGCACAAGCGCCTGAGGAGAAAGTTCCGGAGGCTCGAGGTCTGTAACCCGAGAGCCATGATGAGAAGAAAAGCAGTGCTGAGCTGGCATTGTCTGCATGGCTCCGGCCGAAGAAGATTGTCTCGCCAGCACCGTACTGGTGACGGGAGCAGCGGGTGTTCGGTTATAGAGGCTGTGATGCTGGAATTCTGAGGCATGGCCATCGATCTCAGCGACGTTTGAGCGAGGCTCCTCGGATTTGCCACAGCCTCCCACGGTAGTTCCAGGCACTCCAGGAGCAATCCCTCTTCAAAGGCAAGCCAGCAGCGTCACGTAAGATAGTCCCCAGGCCGCCTCGTCGTCACTTGAGCAATACACTGGACGGAAGCAGCGACCAAACCCGTTGCCAGGCCTAACCTGCTAGGCCTCGCTGCCACATCTTCGACAACGACCAGGACACGGGCATCGGAGACAGGGGAATTGTCTGGCTGATACACAGGCGAGGGCGTCCGCAGGATCATTGGGAGTACCAACCATGTGACCAAGCTCAGACTATGAGGCAACACAAGCCGGTCACAGAAAGTGAGAACATTGCCTTCGTTTAGTGACGCAGCCAGGGAGGCTGAGGTGGTCAGACTGCTGTGACAAGCGAGAACTAGAATCGACATGATCGGCTAGAACTGTGCAATAAATTGTTAGCTTTGTTTGTGGTTTGTTAAGAGCATCTTGTAAGGTTTTCACATATTTTCATGGTTATTGACTGCTGTTAGTTTTTGTTTTCTTCTGGGGATTTTTCCGTGTGATGAAATCATGTCTGTGGTGCCGTTCTGCGTCCCTCATTTCCATATCATGAGTGCGTGCCCTTGAGATCGGTGACACCAACCTTTTTCTGGCAGCGTATACTTAACATGTGTAATAAAGACAAGCACCTGTATATAAGCAGCAATATTAACAAGGTATTGTGCGCAACTCAAGATTGTAAGGTGCATCAAATGCTACTCCTCTGCTGGTAAGCTAACCACCTCTCATTATGACAAGCGAAACTCCTTCTATCTGGAAACTAAATTTATTGTGCTCGGTGAATTTCTCCATTCGCCATCTGTTCCGCGTCTAAAAAACCTAATTTCTGCATGCCTTACTACATGTCACTCACGCACATAAATAAATGTACAGTTGCGAGCAAAAGTTTTGGAACCAAAGGTGCTGCAATATTTTTTTTCCAGCCTAGGCATTCCAGCTGAAATCGAGAGCATACGCCTATGTGCACATTGTGACTAATGCAATGTATTAAGCCAATTTTAAGCTGCGGAACTGTTCTAGAAGATTTTTATTTTTTGCTCATGCCATGTTTATAGAGAAAAGCATTCAACAAGAGCGAACACTCCCATAGAGCCCATGGGCTGAATTGACTGCAGCGCACCAAGCGGATAAAATTAACATCTTCCGGTTTCGGGTGCGCGTTTTGAATACTAGCTGGCACGTGCTACGTTGGCTGCACTAATCGGCGCATTATTTTTTTTATTTGCTTCTGCTGCTGAGTAGCGCGCAGCTTAATGCGAAATCATTTATTTAATTAAAATGATTGTGAAAGATCTGTACAAGCCTCCATCGAATCAGTGCCATGTGAAATTTCATAAAGTAGACACAAGACGCCTTGTAAATGAAATGTTTATTTCGCTCTATATAAAGGATCGTTCTGGGCTTTTTGCGTATTCATACAATGTTGCGGCACCAGGTAAGCAGCATTAGTTCCCGTACGAAGCTCCACCGGATGGCATCAGCTGAAGAAAGTAAATTGCAAGCATGTGTAATTTTGGTATTTAGACCTTATAGTAATACTGCATGTAGAGGGGAAATGTGCGAAAGTGGTGAATGGGCAGCATTACAAACAGAAACAATTCGCTTTTACATACATGGTGTCGAAAATACCCGACTCATTCCAAGCCGTACTATAAATTATGAAGAAAACATCTGATTTCCAAGCATTCCCCCATTCCTGGGCAATATTCCCTGTACTTCAAGAGCACAAATGCGTGAGCAACTGCGCATTTCCAAAACAACTTTGCCTCGGCTGATCCTATAGTATGCAACATACACAGAGGTGGCCACAACACAGGCCGTCAGCCAGATCATGCTAGACTTTCGCAGGATGCCTTCTACTCACACTCAAGAGAATTGCGTGGGTGCGAAGCCTATTTTCAGCAGAAGCTTTATGTGGGCGAGTTGGTTTAACATACTTGAAGAAAAGAGCGCTGCAAAAACGCAAACTAAAAGAACATGTACGACAGACAGGCGCTAACTTCCAAGTAAATGTGTATTTTTTAAAAAAACAGGATATATATAGATAGAAGCAATATAGCACCACCGTGACTTCACGACCTCTCTATCGCATCAGAAAAGCAATCTCTTTTTTTAGTAAAGATCACGTTTGCAAAGTATTACATCGTTATCCACCGCGGAAAGATCTGAAATTTCAAATCGAACACCATTTTTCCTTCTCCTCGGGGCTGGCGCGCTCCAAGCCAGAGGATGATGTACACGTGCTAGTGCGCCTATGTACATGTGTTTGTGCTGTGACGTCGCTCGTGGTGACACGTGACTTCGAGAATTATTCAAGGCAGCATCTGTTATTTGTGTAATATGTTGCATGAATAGACGAATTAAAGCTTAGAGAAATAATAAAACACACAAACTTAATGTCTGCGTGTTTTTGTTTTACTTCGCACTGCAGCAAGAGAGATAAACTTCTGTTTTGTCTGCTTGTTCCCACATCATGTAGTCGCGTGCACATACACCAAAACTACGTCATTTTCTACCATGTTTCAGTGTGGGATCATGCTCAGCGATCCGTGAAACCTGAAATATATTTATTTCAGACAAGCAGTATACATACATAGTTGCCTAGGGAATTGGCGTAAAGGCACAGAAAGCCTGACGGTACGCTGATCACCTTCTTACACACATATGAATAACCAGTCATACCTAAATATGGACATAAGTTGGAAAAGAATACACATTGCGATTTTTTCAAGAAGTCATGCCGTTATACACAATGTGTATATGTATATTGAGGTGGTTTGCACATGAAAACAAACAAAATAAACACCTTATACACAGCTATAGCTAAGAAAAAAAAAGAAACAGACAAGTGTAGCATATGCAAGTTACATAACATAAAGAAAGGAATTGAAAGTGGTGTAAAGTTAGCTTTGGATTTTTAAAAGATAGACATGCATCTTCTTTTTAAAGATATGAATGGAAGAGCTTTCTTCAATTAATGTCATGTCCGCTTTTGTCTGCCTCACTATTTGTGTAGCGCCGACTTATACCGCTAGTCGGGTATCCTCATGCACAGTCTGCACAATCATGCACTGAACGAAACGAGACAATCACGACAGCTCGCATGCGACACCGTCAGCGAAAGTGCGCCGCGCAGCAAAAAAGTGAGAAAAAGAAAGTGAAGGTGGGGTGGGGCCCATGACGTATGCGTCATGCGATCTTCGAGGTCCAGTATGGGAGAACGCAGAGAAGGAATTTCGCTTGCAGAGGCTAGATGGGGCAAGTGGAAAGAGTGTCTCGCTTAACAGTGGTGCTCACCTCTGAAATCATGGGTTTGCAGCACTGAAATATTTCTATCTCGGCTATTAATGAGCCGATATGAAACATTTTTGTGGCAGAATGCTCCCTAGAGGACACGTAACAACTTCAAGTGTATAACCAAAGTCTGCTATGTGGTCTGGTGAGGGGCCCTTTAAAAGTAGGTACTTAAAGCAGCCTCCAGCATGACCCCAGGCAGGCAAGCTTAAATAAATGCAGTAATTATGTGTACGCAATCATAACCAAATACTGAGATCACTTTAACATCAAGTTCTCAAACAGATGATTTGATTTGGAGAGGGAAGGGCAGAATTGTTATTTACCCCATTATTGTAGAATGTTCCTCCAGTTCCTCGACTCAAGAAAGTGAATGGCAGCGGTGCCCCTCAACAGAAGCGGTTGCTGTGCTATCGACACCCCACAACAATTCTTGAGAAGCATAGTGTCTTCTTCAGCCGAGGGATGACTTGCTTGACTTGTTAGAGACCTTCAAGTCAAGCATCGTTTAACAATGCGGGGTTAAATGTTGACTAAGTGTAGCAGTGCATTGCTACTGTATCTTGTGGGGACACTCGACTCTCTTGTGTTCCCTGATGTCTGTATTTCTTGCACAACTGTTGCATCACTTGGTGGTCAGTTTTTCTTCACAACACACACAGTGGTGGGGGTCAGTACCATAGTTATTCAGCCACAATTAGAGAGGATGTGAGTATTTTGATGATTGTAAGCTCAATCATTGTAAGCTTCCCATTTGGCTTTGGGGTGCAGCATGGACAAACAAGACTGCTTGCATGTGCATTGGGACCGCACCTAGGCCTCAGAAGCTCAGCACATTCTTATAGTACCACCTGTTCTGCAGCACAGCTTCATCAATGATCCATCCCTTGTATTCCAGCTAGCCTGCATCATAATATAGGAGAGGCAATAAATGCCATTTGTATATTTTTGTTCGTGCGTTGTTGCATCTTTTGTGCCAAGATCCAATCAAGCCCATGTGCCAACAGTGTAACTTGAAGGCTTTTTCTTGCACCTGGTTTTGACGTACACAGGAGGAGGAAACCTGTCATACAGCCTTCCTACTGGCGGTGGCCTTTTTGGGGTGGACACACACACTGGCATGGTGCACACCTTGGCACTGCTCGACCGAGAGGCACAGGCACAGCACGAGTTTGTTGTGTTTGTGACAGACGGGCAAAATCAGGAGGACAGCTGCCTGGTGTTAGTGCGGCTCCTGGATGCCAATGACCAGAGCCCCGAGTTTGATGACTCGTGCCGAGGCGTGTCTGTCCCTGAGAATGGACCTCAAGAGGTGCACACCCTGGTGGCCTGGGACCGCGATGAAGGCCCCAATGCTCGTCTTCTCTACTCCATTGCAGGTGAGCTGACCAACTGACTAAGAGTATGTCTCAAAATATGTATATAAAGTATATATAATCTAAACATATGTGTCTGGTTTTGTGCTGAATTTCGTGGTGATTTCGTGCTGCTGCTGAAATTTAGTGCACAAAGTGCGCTTAGCCATTGGATGCCCAAGCAATTTGGAAAAGCCAGCCTCTGAGTTGCAAGGGGCACAAGGTTGCAAACCACGAGGGTGTACCTATAGCACAAGAAAGGGGATGGGGGCAACTGCACAAAAGAATCCAACTGCAATAAGAATGCTCTCTCTGGGAGCATAGGTCCAATAAGCCAATTCTCAGCAGTGATGCCTGTCCATGCAGCCTCACTAGGCAACTATGCCAGCTCGCCATCACATGCCCATGTCGCACCTCCTTGCAGCGTATCCCATGCCTGTTACAACATTTCAAAATTGAACACTGGCCGATGCGTTGCCGCAATACACGGCCAAACGAGGCCTGGGACTTGTAGTACAAACCTCCCTCTCCCCCTCCATCCTTCTCATCTATCCTATTTCTGCACCAATGCTGGGTGGTCAGCGCACTAGTTGCGTGACATTTTCGTGCCCGTCATGTAAATCCAAAGCTAGTCCTGTGATGGGCTGCTCAAAGCTGCAAAAGGAGACCAATGGACGCCTACAAATGGCACGAGAACCCGCCAAATTGACATTCTGACCAACAAGCGACGAAATTAATGTTTCAGTGACTGTAGGGGAACCTTGTTCACAAAAGAGAAAAAAGACATATCTGTTCTGTGAGCATATGGGCACTGAAATGTCAATTTCATTGTTGTTTGTCAGAGACAAGATCTATGCTATTTCTGTGCTATATTGGTGGTAGTGCTATATTCTTGCAAATGCTGTACTTCGACAACGATGAGATGGTCAGATGCCTCACACTGAAGGAAAGTAACAGAAGGGGTTTGCTCCACAAGTTGTGTGGCAGAAGTCCTGCTTGCATCTGGCACAAAACATAGGAAAAAGTAAGGATAATGTTCTTCCTGTTCTTTTCTAAGCAACTGTCATGTCAAACGGTTTTAATTGGATTTGAGCGCAGCTTTTGTCTTGCTCATTTGTTGTTTTTGCACTGCCACACCCAATCCTGAGCTTATTGCTTGACAGAAAATGCGATGAGTAATGGCTTGCACAGGGTCAAATGCCTCTGAGTTTATGGAAATTTGATGCCTTATAATAAGGCATCAAATCTGAACCTGAACCTGACAACATTTAACGCTAGAACATTCTCTAGTGAGGAGAGTCTAGCAGTGCTATTGGACGAATAAGCAGGCATTAAACGGAATATAATAGGGCTCAGTTAGGTCGGCAGGACAAATGAAGCATATACAGTGCTAAAAGTGGGCACAAGTTGGTGAGGACAGACAGCTAGTGGGAATTGCTCAATTTTCCAAGTTAGCGTGAGTCAAATATGCAATATATTAGTGTAACTGCTGTGGGGACTGAGGTATGCCCCGGCGTCATTGCGCGGGCATTCACCTGTTCTGTCGTCCCTACGCCTCTTCCCTTGCGGTGAGGGTGCTCGCATTACGAGGATAGCCACTGTCGTCTGCTCACAATGGGAGCGCGGGTCTTCTCTCCGGGATCAGCACTCACTGGGTATGCACGCGCTTTCCTCTTGTCCGCCGGCCCCTTTGTGTCTCAGACTTCAAGTGCCTTTGCCCAGCAAGCCTCAGTGCCTGGCATATGGGGAGTGCTGCAATTGTGTGATGCAAAAGGGGCACTAGCATACAACCAAAAGGCAGCAGCGGAAAGGAATAGCATTGGCCATCACTCAAGGAAATGGTTGGAGCCACAAGAGCCAGGCAGCAGTGCTTTATGCTTTTCTTAGCTCGTTTCCTAATTTCGCATCGTTGACGGCATCCACACAGGAGAACTTTGGCACCTAGGAGAGACGGTGCTCTCATTAAAGGAAGCACACGTGGTGTCGCAAGTGTTTCCACCAATGAGAGAGGACAATTCAATTACGGTACCCTACAAAACCACCAGATGGTGTTACCCTCCACACATTACGGCTGGTGGAACCCATTGACTGTTCCTGCAGTATTGTGGAGGTTATGTGTTTCCTATTGACAGCACATATGTGTGGCATGTGAGTGCAGGTTAAGAGGTTCTCCAGAGATGCACAGTGCTTTTGGTTGCAAAAGTCAAGCATGCTCGAACGTATGCTTGTTCGTTTCACAGCGGAACGCACCAATTGAAGCAACAGTCCCCAGGGATGCAGTGTGTGCTTCCTTTAAAAATGCCGAAGTGAAGTGGACCCACCATCAGTGTTAGGCTCATTCACCTCACGGCAGAGCACAGAAATTTACTTGTATTTTTTTGTAGTATGTATTGTGCTGTATCTGACCACATTGAATTTTTTTTTTCCAAGGCCACGACAACAGTTGTGGTGGACAGCCATTTAATTTTAATTCAATGTGAGGCATATCATGTGACAAACATGGCAGAAAGCAGTGTGAGATTCACTCTGACTGTGAGCCACACCTTAAAACTACATAATAATAGACGATTTGTTGCTGGCTACCTTACTGATGCACTCATTATGAAAAGATAGTATACAGTCGAGTTCCAGCTCTGATGAGGCTAATGAAATTGATAAAATCCACCAGACTGCTGCTTTGATTGGCAGTATTTGCCTAATTCTAGTGCACTCCCAAATCTAAGGAACTACCACTTTCTGAGGATTCATAGTAGAAAACAGTGCGCACCCAAATCTGAGGCACACCCAATTTTATACAGTCAACTCCCATTTATTCGACACTGATGGGACCGACAAAATTGATCGAATTATCCGGTGGGCTGAATTAAACAATACACAGAAACAAATGCCAAAACAGATTGCTGATTCGTTTGGCAGTAGTGGCAGCGGTGGCTTAGAGGTAGAGCATCCGCCTCGCAAGCAAGAGGGCCAAGGTTCGAATCCTGGTGCCACGCAGGAAAAAAAAAATCCGTGTGTTGATAAAATTACATAAACAGGCCTGGAGTGCGGCCTGATCCCAGTGACCAGAACCGGTAACGCACTCCCTCACCAGAGCAGGATTGGCCACCCTGGTGCAGTATTTGGCCACACCCTCCTATATGAATACAACAATCAAACCTCGGCCCTCAGTCCCCAGCAGCAGCGAAGCAACTGACCACGGCGGCAGTCAGACCTGTGACGCAGCAGAGGGTGCTAAGAATCCCCGAGACCGAACAGGCCGCCATTGGAATCTGAACCTGGCAATGTTTAATGCTAGAACGTTATCTAGTGAGGCGAGTCTAGCAGTGCTATTGGAGGAATTAGAGGGCAGTAAATGGGATATAATAGGGCTCAGTGTAGTTAGGAAGACAAAAGAAGCATATACAGTGCTAAAAAGCGGGCACATCCTGTGCTACCGGGGCTTAGCGGAGAGACGAAAACTAGGAGTCGGATTCCTGATTAATAAGAATATAGCTGGTAACATACAGGAATTCTATAGCATTAATGAGAGGGTGGCAGGTCTTGTTGTGTAACTTAATAAGAGGTACAAATTGTGGGTCGTACAGGCCTACGCCCCTACATCCAGTCGTGATGACCAGAAAGTCGAAAGCTTCTATGAAGACTTGGAATCGGCGATGGGTAAAGGCAAAACAAAATACAATATACTGATGAGCGACTTCAATGCCAGGGTAGGCAAGAAGCAGGCTGGAGACAAGTCAGTGGGGGAATATGGCATAGGTTCTAGGAATAGCAGGGGAGAGTTATTAGTAGAGGTTGCAGAACGGAATAGAATGCGCATAATGAATACCTTCTTCCGCAAGCAGGATAGCCAAAAGTTGACGTGGGGGAGCCCGAATGGCGAGACTAGAAATGAAATAGACTTCATACTCTGCACTAACCCTGGCATCATACAAGATGTGGACGTGCTCAGCAAGGTGCGCTGCAGTGACCATAGGATGGTAAAACTCGAATTAGCCTAGACTTGAGCAGGGAACAGAAGAAACAGGTACATAAGAAGCCAATCAATGAGTTAGCGGTAGGAGGGAAAATACAGTAGAGGAATTCCGGATCAAGCTACAGAACAAATATTTGGTTTTAACTCAGAAAAAGGACCTTAGTGTTGAAGCAAAGAACGACAATCTTATGGGCATTATTAAGGAGTGTGCAATAGAAGTTGGTGGTCACTTCGTTAGACAGGATACCACTTAGCTGTCGCAGGAGACGAAAGATCTGATTAAGAAATGCCAGTGCATGAAAGCCTCTAACCCTACAGCTAGAATAGAACTGGCAGAACTTTCCAAGTTAACCAACAAGCGTAAGAGAGCTGACATTAGGAAGTATAATATGGATAGAATTGAACATGTTCTCAGGAACGGACGAACCCTAAAAGCAGTAAAGAAGAAACTAGAAATAGGCAAGAATCAGATGTATGCGTTAAGAGACAAAGCTGGCAATATCATTACTAATATGGATGAGATAGTTCAAGTGGCTGAGGAGTTCTATAGAGATTTATACAGTACCAGTGGTAACCATGACGATAATGGAAGAGAGAATAGTCTAGAGGAATTTGACATCCCACATGTAGTGCCGGAAGAAATAAAGAAAGCCTTGGGAGCTATGCAAAGGGGGGAGGCAGCTGGGGAGGATTAGGTAACAGCAGATTTGTTGGATGATGTTGGGCAGATTGTTCTAGAAAAACTGGCCACCCTGTATACGCAATGCCTCATGACCTCGAGCGTACCAGAATCTTGGAAGAACGCCAACGTAATCCTAACCCATAAGAAACGGGACGCCAAAGACGAAAAATTATAGACCGATCAATTTACTGTCCGTTGCCTACGAAGTATTTACTAAGGTAATCGCAAATAGAGTCAGGAACACCTTAGACTTCTGTCAACCAAAGGACCAGACAGGATTTCATAAAGGCTACTCAACAATAGATAATATTCACGCTATCAATCCAGTGATCGAGAAATGTGTGGAATATAACCAACCCTTATATATAGCTTATATAAGCGCACACCCACTTTCTATGTGCCCAAAGCAGAAAGCTAATGTAGAAATGACATCCAAAACAAGTAGGAATATATCGCGCACCAGATTTTTTAGCAACAAATGGTACGTGTTGCACAGTGACAGCTGGTTTTCTAAATGTCAGCTTTGCTGCAAGACATCCCTGCTATGTGATATACAAACGCCGCAAAAGCTGCTTTGGTTTTATGTCCTATTGAATTGCACAGGCAATTTTTGGTCCAATTTTCTTGCAAAAAAGAAAGGCGCAAGTTAGAATCGGGTAAATACCGTAATCAGACATTGGTGAGCTATGGCTATCGCTTGAAAATCCTCGGACAGACCAAAAATAGGTGTTTTCAACAGAAGGTGACATGCAATCAATGCATGCCCTGTCCCCTAAGCTCTGCCATTTTTAAGATTGAAATAACAAAAGGTTAGGCCCATAGAAATGTAGGCACAAACTGGGATGTTTGATTGGGATTGAATTAACCAAAAAATCGAATACCCGGGTCAAATTAATGGGAGTCTACCGTACCGCAGGAAATGTATAGTGGCCCTGATTCTTGCAATCATAAATAAGATTAAACCTGCAGATCTTGACTTCACAGAATGGAAGTTAATCTACATGTAATATCGTCTATCATCATCACTCTCTCGCAGCTTTTTTATCTCTGTCCACAATGTGTTGCCCTCCATGCGGTTTATTATGCTTGATATTCAGCATTTCTTGAATAACTCCACGACCATCACAAATGAGATGGTGGCCTACACCTAGACCTACACCTACACCTTGCTAGTTCATCCTGCGACGCATGAAAGTGTCCGGAACATCATGTGACAGGACTCTGTTGCTGCTAGGTTAACCTGTAAAATAAACTTATCTTTTGAATCCACTTTCATAATTAAAGCCTGAAGAAGGCACATTGTTGTCACCATCATGTAGGAAGAAAAAATACTAACAGAAAGCATAACGTCAGGCAGTTTGCTTCGGCAAGCCTCTGATGCTTCCCTCTGTGATTGCCAAATCCTTTAAACCTTTCGCTGTCGGACCTTTCTGGCCATGACGCACACCCAGTGTCGGCTTGGTTTCAGGGAACGAGCATAACAGGGAATGAACATAGCAATTTATTTTTGATTATGATTGGTATACAATTAACATAGTCAATGCAATATGCACATTTCAGTGTTCTGCAGCTGTTTTTAGTAAACATCATCATCATCATCAGCCTGACTATAACATCCGTTCAAAAATCCGAATCTGACGATGCGGAATTCACCTCTTCCTCGCATGAGACGCTGTCAGAGTCCGAATCCGAGCTTGGCTCGTATTTTGAATCGGAAGAGCCACCGCTCCAATGAGCAGACAAAGGTCCTAAGCGCTCAGCCATCGGAAAGTAACCGCGCACAGGGAGGATGCGCTTTCAGTCGCCCGCACAAAGGAGAGAAATGGGACGTTGTGTGATCAAGAAGACAGAGGGAGATGGAAAAAGGCTAAACAAAGTTCGAGGGGCTTTACGTTTACTGCTGCAAGCCGGAAGCAAGGGTGCGGCGAGAGAGCGAAAGCAGCAATCGAGTCACTCGTTTTGGAGAGGCAACGGCGCCGCGTGCCCCTGAACTTGACGCGCCGTAGTAGACACACCAACAGAACAAAAATAAAAACCTTCAAACCAGCGGAGATGGCACAACAACCCTTGAACCCATAACCACACGCGCGCGACGCAGTGATCCAGCGAACGCGGAGCCTCCGCGCTACTCAGCAAAGAGAGAGGGGCGAGTGGCAGTCGCACCGTACTCTAGAATACATGTACCAACGCAGTACGGGGCGAAAATACAAACTTGTAGAAAGATTCAACAGATGGCGTGGCCAGTGCAGGAGTGCCAGCTTTGCGCTCAGGTGCGAAATTTTGAACGCACGATAGAGAATGTACCGGTACGTCAGTGACACTGTGGGGGGGAAGCGCGATGACGTACCGTTACGTCCGTGACAGCGAAAGGGTTAAGGCATTGTTTGGTCCGTTGTAGTGGTGCTGTCATTGCGATCTGCTCTTGCCACCTGTATGCTCTCTCTCCCATAGTACTCTCTCTCCCCGTGTTCTCTGCACATTCGGCAGTTAGAAATTACTGCTTGCCTATCATGTGGTGAGGGCCTATTTTGTACAAACCTTTTCTTTATATTTTTTTTTATGGTTGACTTCAACATAGTTGCATGATGCTCCCCCATAGTCCTTTTTTTTTCTTCTACAGGAAAACTTGTTCTGCCATTATCTTGTGATGAAAATGGTGATGACGCTGGCCCTGAGAGTAGGCTGTTGCTAATGCTGCAAATGCATTTTCTTATCTGATTGTAATGCGTAGAAAACTTTCAGACCAATTCTTTTTAAAAAAATGTGGATTAAAATTGGATAAGTGCAAATGTATTGTAAGCTGTTGTTTTGGGTGCAAAATAATGTGTCTGACACATTCACTTTTTCCTTGTGCTGCCAGGATAGACGTTGGAGCCACTGGTGTCACCAAGATATCCAGTATTCCTCCCAAAGCATTCAATATTTGCCCCGTGCAGTCCATGTTTGGTTATTCACAGCTTTGCAGACACTATCATTCTCGCGTCATCTCTGTGTCGCAATGGTCTGTTTGCAATGCCTAAATCTGGTGGGTTGCCCTATTAGCAGTTTAATATTTTATCGCTATATGTGTTAACAGCTGTTTTCTTGTAAGCATGTGTGAGCCAATGGGCTTTGCGGTGCAAAACATTGAGGTGCTCTATAGTATTAATTTACTAGTGCGTATCTATGGCTACTACTTATTCCAGGGCTGCACAATAGTTTTGAGAGTTCCATGCTACATTACTCATTTGTTTATTTTCATGTTAGATTTGTATTTTTCTCGTCATTGTATTTCAGTTTCATTTAATGTAATCAGCGACTGCTAATTATTTCAGTGGGGAATGTCGGGGACAAGTTCCGACTGGAGCCCCGCACGGGACGACTGCTGACGAGCGCACCGTTGGACCGGGAGTCGGTGTCTGAGTACCGGCTGACTGTGCTGGCCACAGACCAGGGCAGCCCTGCCCGCACGGGCAGCTGCACCCTGGTGGTGACAGTGGTGGATGAGAATGACGAGCCACCCCGCTTTGAGCAGGCAGTGTACAGTGCCAGCGTGGCCGAGGACGCTGCTCCTAACACAACAGTGTTGGCTGTGCGAGCACACGACCCAGACCTAGGACCCGGAGGCCGTGTCTCCTACTCGCTGGCCAACGAGACAGCGGCCCTGTTTCGAATAGACAGTGACACGGGTGTCCTTACCACAACAGGGTATGCACATGCGCACTTGCTTATCATCATCCAGTGGGCACAAGTGGACTGTGAAATGTGTGTGTAGGAGTTATGGCAGCTCCGTCTTGAGATGGAAACTTGCCAGCTTCTGCTCTTTCACTGTACTGCAGCTGCAATTATTGTCCTTGCTGTGAGCAACTGAAAGCTCCATTTCACAACACAAAGCAGACAGCACTGTGATATGTTTTTTTACAGACAGCACATGTCTGAAAGCTCGGCATGCAGAGCAGTACATCTAGGCTGCTGTTTCTACTATCTTGAGTTGAGCTTTCTTCAGGCTTGGCGAAATTATGCCTGGGGACATTGTGCTGGCCTGTATGTTAGACACGGATGGACTCTCGAGATGGGCTTAATGGCCGGGCCTAGTATAGCAGACTTCTTTTAATTCGGCTCCGGTTAAATTGATCCCAGCCGAAACCCTGGCCGGCGCCGATGCATTTCTATGGGCCCTGACCTTCGTTATTTCTGACCTAAGATTGGTTTTCAACGGATAATTCGAACTTGACCAGTCAGTATGCACACGCCTTGACTGCCTACAGTGACCTGAATAAGGACCCTTTCACTGGCAGCGTTAGTCTTGGCGGAGCTTAGGGGACAGTGCATGTGTTGATCACGCATCATCTCCCATCGAAAACACCTATTTTTGGACTGCCCTGGGAGGACTTTTAAGCAATGACCATAGCTCACAATGTCTAATTATTATGACATTTACCTAATTCTAGTGTGCACCTTCTCTCTCTTCCCCGCCTCCCCCCCCCCCCCCCACGTAAAATGAACCAAAAGCCAAGTTTGCAGCATTCATATGCTTTACTGTATAACACAGTTGTATTGCAGCAAAGCTGACATTGAAAAACTGTACAGCGAAATGGACCTCAGGAAGATGGCTGCCGTTGTGCTACACGTATAATACACCTGCCCATTTTTCTTGCTAAAAAATCGTATACGTGTTGGATTTCTAGTTTGTTGGGAGCTTTAATGTAATTTCTATGTTAGCTTTCTACTTTGTACACATAAAAAGCAACTGTGCATTTGATTCAGATGCATGAATCAGTGGTGTGTTTTAAAGTTTTTTTCTGCATCTTGCTTAAGGGCCCCTTACCAGGTCACATAGTATATTTTGGTTATAGGCTGGAAGCTGTTACGTGTCTTCTAGGGAGTGTTCTGCCGCAAGAATTTTTCAAATTGGCTCAATAATTAATTAATTTATCTATTTATTTATTTATTTATTTATTCTTAGTCCCCAGGCCAGGGGCATTCGGGACACAAATAGCTGATCGCTCACGTACCTTGCCGCTTGCCTCGTGTGACCGGCGCTCGTCCCTGTCGTAGCTCGACTCCCTCGCACACGGCGATCTTCCCCAGTCAGAGCTTCTTCCCTACATCACGCCCCATGACCCAATCAGAGGGACTGCTGCCGCTGCACTCAAGAAACGCCGAGGGACGACCGACTTCGGTTACGAGCATCATCGAGCGACATCCCTCCGGACAGCGGATGCAGTCCCCTGACCATCGGGATCTCCTTCTCCCGGCGGGGCGGTCTGTTACGTTTCGCCTACGACACGCGGTATAGCCGGTGCGGATGCAACGGACGCCGGGGCTTCGTTCAAAGCAGCGGACATTTTGGCCCGTTCAGTGCTGCCGCAACGCCTCCCCACCAAGCGCGTCCAGGCATGTTTCAATGCCACGTGTCTTCGTGTGTGTGTGTGTGTTGTGGGGGTTCCACTCTGCGTGCGGCTAGGGCTGAAGGCGAGCTCCGGATCTAGCCCCACGCAGTCGCTTCGTGGTACTCCCAACCCGTAGCGCGGGAATCGCGGCTACGCCGGGTTCGGACGAATAAGGCAACCAGCGGTGTCAACGGTAACAACGTTTATTGCTATTAGCAATAGCGAACACTCGCAGAGGGACGTCCTCTCCGTAATAGTAATAAATAGTCTGGCCTCGTTGCCCGGGATAGTCAGGCAACGTGGTCACTCACGGGTAGCAGCAGGTACTCCAGTCCGGCAGGTTATGGGTCCGGCCTCAGAGAGAGAGCGTCTCCCCCGGTCGCGCTGTTTTGTCCCTTTTTAGCTGGGCGAGGGGAATGTCCTCCTCGCCCGTCAGCTGCCTGCCCGCGAGTCGCGGAGGAAGGGCACGTGCGCGTCGCGAGAGCGAGGGAGAATCGGGAGAGGGCATAGTGTGCCTCTCCCCCGTCTATGCCGGCTCTCGACGCGACGGCGCGGGGGAAGATGGGCGCGTGTGCTCCCCACATCCTCCTCCCCTTAAGAAGCCCCCCGTACGTTGATGCTGGCACCTAGGTACGCCCGAAGGGTTCGGGCGCCCGTTTGCTAAAGTTCCCGCCAAGGTTGACGATCAAGGCAGCGTTGCACACGCCGGCTTTGAGCGTCGGGCTTGCGTTGCTGTAGCCCTCAGGTGGCAGATACTTGATGCCGACTCGAAGGTGTCCAGTCAGCGGCACTGCTCGGGCTTGCGAGGCGGATCGTAGTCCCGGCTCGAAGGCGACTCTCCGTGCCGCGCCCCAGGTGTCGGCTGCACAAGCCGGGCGGTCGCTTGCTGGGCGCCGGGTAGTGGTTCATGCGGCTGCAAGGACAGCGTAGCGCTGCCGGTGCGTCAGTTGTACCCGCGAGTACTGCAGGCAGTTCGCACGGCCGTGTCTTGTTTCCTGCTTCAGAAAATTGGATTAGTCCACTGCACGGAACGAAATTGTGATAAGCAGCATGACTGGCCGGATCCGGGAACACCGTCAACGCCCGTTACAAAGGGAATGGTCGTCCGCATCATCGGCTCACAGCACACCGCACTGGCCCTCGCAAGTCTTTAGTCAATGCACACACCGCATGCAAACACGTTGAATCGTTCACGCCACATCCCCGTCGTAGTCTGTGTGGTTGCTTGAAGACTGGAACGACGGCTCGTCGTCAATACTCTGCGCTCTGCTGTCGCTAGACGTTCGCTTCCCGGCAGGAACTAACAAGGTGCCAGCACGGCCCGGACTTACGAATAGTCCTCGCAGTCATCGGGCTACGCAAATATAGCCGTCGGATCACTTCCGCCTGCTACGCAAGTTGTAGCGCGGCTGTGGGCTCGCCGTTCGATTCTGGCTGCTCTCACTCACCGACCGCGGTTGAGGGAGGGTCTGATCTTCATCCCACTGCTCATCACGCGGCACGTAGCGTTTCAGGTCGCATACGTGTACCGGCCCGCCGATCGGCTTCCCTTTCATGCTCTCGAGCCGGTAAACAAGCGAGGAAACCTTCTCTCGCACTTGATACGGCCCGGTCCACTTCGGCGCCAGCGAGGCAGCGAACTGTTTGCTAGAATCGCTGAGAACGTGCTGGCGTCGAAGCACCAGATCGCCCACTTCGTAGCGGACGTTCCGATGCGAGCGGTCGTACTGCGCCTTCTGTTGCGCCCTAGCAGTGCGAAGATTACGGCGTGCTTTGTGTAAAGCTTCCGTCAGCTTGTCACGTAGGTGCGTCGCGTATTCAGCTCGTGCTGCCGGCGCGACCGACATTCCGCTGCGATCCGCGAGAACTCTATCCATCGGATTCGGCAGCTCTCTCCCCAGGTTGAGAGAAGAAGGCGCGTACCCAGTCGAGCGGTTCACTGTCGATCGCAATGCAAACCCGATCTCTGGAAGGTAGGTATCCCAGTCCTTATGTCTTTCAGAGAACGCGACAAGCATGTGCTTAATGTTGCGATTGACCCGTTCAGTGGGGTTCGACTGAGCATGGTAAGTTGTCGTTTTCTTGTGCTTAATGCCAAGTGCAGCGCACGAGTCGACGAAAACCTTCGCGGTGAAGTAGGACGCATTGTCCGTTATCAACTGCTCCGGAAAGCCAAATCTAGTGAAAACCTCTATCAACTTATCCATGATCACTCGTGCCGTCAGTTTTCGCAAGGGGAAAAGTTCGACCCATTTACTGAAGTGATCTGTGACTACAAGCAAGAATTTGTTCCTGCTCGGTGTGGTGGGATACGGTCCCATGACGTCACACGCCGCGATTTGCCAGGGAGTCTGGCTGTCGATAGGCTGCATGAGGCCGGGCGGTTGTCCACCTCGGGGCTTCACGCTTTGGCACACATGACATGAGCGGGCGTAGCGCATCACGTCCCGTTTCATGCCTGGCCAGGTAGCGAGGCGACACAACTTAACGTAAGTCTTGGGGCCGCTCGCGTGCCCAGCGATACACGAGTCGTGAAAGTAGCGTAGCAGTGCTCCTCGCAACGCGCGCGGTATCACCACCTTAAACGGCTCACTTGTGTCGTCCTCGGTGGGAATATACCTCAGCAGGAGGCCGTCGGAATTCAGCAGATAAGAATCCAGCGCACTCACAGCATTACCAGCTGATCCCGAGCGCTTAGCACCGACAGCAATACCAGCTGCCTCCATGTGTGCGGCGGCCGCGCCACCCTGCTCCCGGAGCTCGTCGAGCACTTTTCGACAAAACGGGTCCTTCTGCTGAGCCTCGAACAGCTCCTCTCTGCTGAAGACGACTCCTGCGGAACCGACAACATCTACGTGGTTCACGCTCTCGCCCAGGATCGACGGTTGTTCCGCGTCCCTTACTTGGGCCTCTCCATCGCCTCGGACTGGCGCTCGCGAAAGTGCGTCAGCTGCGGCATTGCTTTTTCCTTTGCGGTAGCGCACGGTGAAGTCGTAACGCTGCAGCAGCAGTGCCCAACGCGCCAGGCGGCCACTCGGCTCGCTCAAGCGCCTCAACCAAGTGAGAGCCATGTGGTCAGTCTCAATCTTGAATGCCACTCCATCGACGTAATAGTCGAACTTTCGCAGAGCGAAAACTATCGCGAGGCACTCCTTCTCTGTCACCGAATAGTTCCTTTCGGCCGGCGTCAACGAACGACTCGCGAACGCAACCGGTCGGTGAGTGCCTCCGTGCTCCTGAAGCAAAATTGCCCCTAAGCCTAGGTCGCTTGCGTCTGTTTGAATCACAAACTCCCTATTCAAATCGGGCAGCTGCAATTCGGCCGTGTCAGCGAGCACCTTCGTGAGGCCACGCAGTGCCGCCTCCTGCTCTTGGCCCCAAGTCCACCGTTCGTCTTTCCTCAAGAGCTTCGTCAAAGGCGCTTGCACTGCCGCGCAGTCTGGAATGAATTGGCGATAAAAGTTCACCAATCCCAGAAAGCGCCTTAGTTCGCCGATATCTTTCGGCGACGGGTACCTCAGTATAGCCTCGAGCTTATCCTCACTCGGCAGGATGCGGCCGTTGTCCAGCGTGAATCCCAACAGCGCTATTCTACTCGCAGCTATCTGAGCTTTGTTCGGGTTCAACGTGATACCCGCGGACCTCAGCCTGTCTAGGACGTCTCTCAAGTGGCGCAAGTGCTCCTCGAATGTTTTCGAATAAACCACTATGTCGTCCAGATATGCGAGGGCATGTTGCCACTTCGCGTCTCCTAGCACTCGGTCCATCAACCTTTGATATGTAGCGGGAGCTCCGACCAAACCAAAAGACATTCTCTTAAATTGAAAGAGCCCCCGGTGACAAGTGAAAGCCGTTTTCTCTTTGTCACGCTCGTCCATTTCGACCTGAAAGTATCCACGACTAGCGTCGAGCGTCGTAAAGTACTTCGCCCCGCCTAGGTTAGACACTAATGAGGAAATGGAGGGTAGAGGGTACGCATCCTTCTTCGTAACCTCATTCAGCCTGCGGTAGTCTACACAAAGGCGATAGGTATCGTCCTTCTTCGGGACTAGAACTACCGGGAAGCCCCATGGGCTGTTCGACCTTTCCACCACGCCTGTGTCGATGAGTTCGTCTAAGGCGCTATCAAGTGCTTTCCGCTTAGTCAAGCTAATCGGCCGAGGATTACATTTCCATGGTGCCGCGTCACCCGTGTATATCCTGTGTCTGACTAGCGTAGTGCGGCCCGGACGGTCAGTGAAAATCGCGTCGTATTCGTACAACAGCGACGACAGTCGTGCCCGTTCTCTCTCCGGCATATTGGCCTCTGACAAAAGCGGGTGCGTTACTCCTCGCAGAACAGTGGCGCACTGTTGTGCCACCGTGTCGCTCTCCTCGCCTGCGCCGATTACTGTTCGCTCGCTTGGCTGTGGCCGGGTGTGGCCCGCTCGCGCCGCGCCCGGAGACTGGCGTGTCTCCGCTGCCACGGGCGCTTTTGCGAAAAGCTTTAAAGCACCCGTTCCGTTCTCTCGGTAACCTCCGTTGCCGATGTCTATTACAATGCCCGACTTGACGAGAAAGTCTCGACCCAAAATAACAGGCACTGATAAACCCGGGAGATGTACGAGGCGTTGTCGCCTCACGCGTTTCTCCCAACGGATCACTAGCCTAGCTGCACCGCTAGATTGCGCTGTGCCGGAAGCAAGTCGGAAGGTGGTGCCATTATCTCTCAAGCGGATGTTGTTCTCGCGGAGATGATGCAACACCTCGTCACCAAATAATGAAGCGCTTGCTCCGGTATCCAATAATGCAGCGAATTTCTTTCGGGCTATCGTTAGCTCGATGAACGGCGCCTGCGAGTCCGCAACACCTCCTACGCGACAAGCCGAAGGCGCAAGTAATTCGATACCACCGGCTATGTTCGATATCGCCGCACGGGACCCAAGGTGGATCACCGGCGGCCTCGCCCGTTTCCCGAGCCACGTGCTCGGCCTCGGCCCGGCGTGCGGCCGCAGTCACGGGCGATGTGCCCTGGTCGGCCGCATTGGTAGCAGCGGCCGCTGAAGCCTCGGTGGCCTGGGCGGCCGTCGCTCCACTCCGGCCCGCCGTAGCTTCCTTGAACTGCGTTCGGCGTGTGCCGCTCCTCCAGTCTCGCATCGGCCTCTCGTTCCTGTCGCGGCGCGCTGAGTGCGGCATTAGTCGGTGCTGTTCTCAGCGCGTAGGCGTACGGGTCCAAAGCGCGGTCTGATAACTCCCAACTACGCTGGACCTGCTCCTCCGCGAACGATGCCGACGAGCCGACTCTAGACGAGTGGGAAGTGATCGCGCCGCCGTTCCACGCGCAGCGAGGCTCGAGTGACAGCGCCGCGGGTGGAGGCGGGCGGTATGCTCGCGCCGCGAGAATGTCTCCCTGGATGCGCTTCGCCTCGGCGGCGAGTTCGTCTAGGTCTCTAAATTTGCGCCCTCTGAAATAGGCCGCGAAAGTGGGGTGCGCTTGCCGTGTGACGCGCTCAACTTTCTCTTCATCGGTGGCGAGAGGGTTCGCGAGACGATGCAGTTCGTCCATCGCTCGAACATATTCCAGCAGGGACTCGTCCGGATGCTGGGTACGAAGCTCCAGCTCTCTCCTCAAACGCCACTCGTAATTGGCCGGAAGAAATTCTTCGCGGAAGTTCGCGCGGAACTCCTCTACTGTGCGGCATCGGTGTCCGGTCAGTCGGAACCATCGAGCCGCCTGGTCGGTCAGTGAAACCGGGATCACGCGCGCGACTAGTTCGGCGTCTGAAAGCCCGGTTGCCTGCTGGTAATACAGTAGACGGTCGAGGTACTCACTCGCGCTCGTGCGATCGTGGTACCCACTGTAGGTAGGCATGTCTACCTTAATCCGTGGTCGCTCGCTCTGCGACGAGGCCTGCATTGTGCCTTGCAGGGCGCCGGCTAAGCTCTGCATGATTTGCAACGCATTTTGCAGCATTGCCTCGCTAGACGGTAAACTCTCGCCCAAAGAGCCGGATGCCTCCGCCGTCGGGGTTGAGTTATTTAGTGGCATGTGTGCCTCTGTGTCCGCGTCGCGATGCGGCGAGGGGCCCGACGGGGTACGCCTCGTATTGGGGTTAACCTCGGCCCACGTGGCATTTGCGCCAGTCTGACTGTTCCGCGTGAAACACTCAAAACCAAAGCTGCTGGTTTGTTCAGCAGCTGCCGCCGCGTTAGCAATAGGCTGCTGACTTTGCGTCGCTACATTTGACAGCATGAACAAATCTGAGAGGTCAGACAAGCCAGCCGCCATTGTTCGCTGAAACGTGGGTAGTCCTAGCGCCAACACACACCAGAAGACTCGCCGTGTTGCCGAATTCGATCCACGTTGGTAGCGCCAAATGTGGGGGTTCCACTCTGCGTGCGGCTAGGGCTGAAGGCGAGCTCCGGATCTAGCCCCACGCAGTCGCTTCGTGGTACTCCCAACCCGTAGCGCGGGAATCGCGGCTACGCCGGGTTCGGACGAATAAGGCAACCAGCGGTGTCAACGGTAACAACGTTTATTGCTATTAGCAATAGCGAACACTCGCAGAGGGACGTCCTCTCCGTAATAGTAATAAATAGTCTGGCCTCGTTGCCCGGGATAGTCAGGCAACGTGGTCACTCACGGGTAGCAGCAGGTACTCCAGTCCGGCAGGTTATGGGTCCGGCCTCAGAGAGAGAGCGTCTCCCCCGGTCGCGCTGTTTTGTCCCTTTTTAGCTGGGCGAGGGGAATGTCCTCCTCGCCCGTCAGCTGCCTGCCCGCGAGTCGCGGAGGAAGGGCACGTGCGCGTCGCGAGAGCGAGGGAGAATCGGGAGAGGGCATAGTGTGCCTCTCCCCCGTCTATGCCGGCTCTCGACGCGACGGCGCGGGGGAAGATGGGCGCGTGTGCTCCCCACAGTGTGTGTGTGCATGTTGGTGCCCACGCTTGTCAAAGCGCAGCAGCCGGGGAGAGGAGCTCCCCAACTGTGAAGCGAGGAGGTCTGACCGGCGCCGGCCCGGCGGATGCGTCACCTTCTAGTCTCAACTTGCCCGAGTGGCGCCGTCACGTGCGCCCCATCTAGAGCCGTTTCTTCTTGCCCTCAACTCCGAGAGTATAAAAGCAGCTGCCTCCGGACGCCAAGAGAGAGGCTCCGATTTCTTCCGTTGAGTAACGTGCTTTCCCGTCTCTCCACTTCGGTCAATCTGACCGGCCGCTCTTTTGCGATGCTAGAATAAACAAGTTGTTCTGTTAGCAGTCGACTCATCCTTTGCCAGCACCTTCGGATGCTTCCAATTGTGCCCCAGGCCGCCAGGCCAACGCTACCCTTGGGGCTTGCGACCCAGATGCAACACCCTTAAAAAAATAGGGCACGGGGTGCTGGCTACTCTCCACTCTGCGCTGCATTGGCCAGGCCTTCACCGACACATACCAGAGGGGTGCCGATACACCCTCCTGGCATGTCCAGGTGGCCACACTCCGTGTTTTCGGACTGGTCTCCGTAGTTCTGGCGGGCAGAACAGTCGTTGGAGCAGGGAGCATCCTTGCAGCTGGAGTGCCTGGCTGTGCAACCCCGCGTCAGCGTCGGTTGCAGCAGCGGCTCGAAGGCGCGACGGGAGCAGACGGCTTGGCCATCTTGAGTGCGAGTCTGCTGCAACTTAAGCTACCGACGAAGGCGACTGTTGAGAGAGAATGACTGCAGGAAGACAGTCCCGGGGCACCGGCAGCTGCGGTGCTAGCAAGAGTAGTAAATGCTGACAGTAGTCGTTTCCAAGAATGGGCAAGAAGAGATGGGAGGCACAGCATCGAGGGAGCTGGACATGGTGTTCGTCACCTTTTGCACGCACACACACGAAGCACCCGCAGCGTGCGCCCTTAGGGCTTGCAACGGATCCAGGCGCAGGGAATCCAATGTCTGAGGCGCCGAATGTCTCAAACCTCCCTCATGTGATGCTCCCGTGGTCGCATGCCCCCACTTTCTGAGCACTTACACGGCGAGTCTCAAAGACTAGGCAGAAAAGAATTAGGGCACCAAGCGCCCCTCTACAGCTATGTACAATGACGATGGGTAAGAAGCGGGGCACTTTGAAAACAAGGCTATGCACACGAAGGAGATTAAACCACTAAACCGAACGGTTTAGTCTCCAAACAAGAAGAAAAAACAAACAAATTCAAACAAGAAGATATACAAGCACTGAACAAAAGGCAAACGAAAGCACATGTGTCTTTTCGACATCTAGTTAGGGCGAGCTGGAACCGTACGCACTGGCCTCTATGCGGGAAATCCCGAAAGAAAAGAAAGCACTTGCTCGCAGAGGCAGAAAGCAGGAGTAATGCGTTTCTTTTACCAGAAATGTCTGGAAACGCGAGGGCGACTTCACAATGGTGGTCAATGGTTCACCTGAGGGGGTATCAATGTGACGGCCGAAATCGGTCGGATACACCGAACGTGCTCTGTTCCCCGGAACACCCGAGATCGCTGGGCTCCGGCGCCGGCTCAACTGGCCTGCAATGGTAGGCTTTCAAGTCGGCAATGTGAACGCGGCCCCTAGTTCTCCCCGTCTGAGGATCCGTCAGCTCACACAAGTGGTGAAAGTCGTTTCTCCACTCGGTAAGGCCCCAGCCATTTAGGAACCAATGCTGCGGAAAACCCTTTGCTGGCGTCACTAAGAGCGTGGTTGCGTTTAAGCACCAAGTGATCGACCTGAAAGGAGACGTCGCGATGACTCTTGTCATACTGAGCCTTCTGCTGGGCTCGGGCGGCTCCCAAGCTGTCCCTTGCTCTAGAGAAAGCGCAGGCAAGCCGGGAGCGAAGCTGCGCTGCGTACAAGAAAAGGTCCCCTGGCACATTCTCAACCCCTGCTTGGCACTGCATAACAATGGTTAGCAGATTCGCCAGTTCACGGCTAAAAGCGCGGAAAGCGGGGGAGAAGCTTGTTGAGTGGTTTTGCGCCGTCCGGATGGCGAATGCGAGTTCGTTCATGTGGTCTGCCCAGTCCTTCTGGCTCCTGGCAAAAGCCGTGAGCATTGACTTCACAGTATGATTAAAGCATTCCGTGAGGTTGGACTGGGGGTGGTAGGGCGATGTGAGGCGGTGCTCGATCTGAAGGGATGTACACTCTCACGAAACACCCGAGAAGTGAAGTAAGACGCATTGTCAGTAATCAAACACTCCAGAAATCCAAAACATGTGAAAATTTCCGTTAGCTTGTCCAACACTGCCCGGGCCGTCACCTTGCGGAGCGGAAATAGCTCCACCCACTTTGTAATGTGATCAACTATGTACTACCAAAAGGTGCTGAAAGCCCTGCTTACTCTTTGGAAAAGGTCCAATTAAGTTGCAGGCAGCAAACTGCCAAGGCCGCTGACTGTCAATCGGCTGCATTAACCCTTTCACTGTCACGGACGTACCGGTACGTCTTCGTGCTTCCCCCCCACAGTGTCACCGACGTACCGGTACGTTCTCTATCGTGCGTTCAAAATTTCGCGCCTCAGCGCAAAGCTGGCGCTCCTGAACTGGCCCCCCTATCTGTTGACTCTTTCTACAAGTTCGTATTTTCGCCTCGACCTGTGGTAGTCACGTATTGAAGAGTACGGTGCGACTGCCACTCGCCCCTCTCTCTTTGCCGAGTGGCGCGGTGGCTCCGCGTTCGCTGTATCATGCGTCGCGCGCGTGTGGTTATGGGTTTAAGGGTTGTTCTGCCATCTCCGCGGGTTTGAAGGTTTTTATTTTTATTCTGTTGGTGTGTCTGCTACGGCGCGTCAAGTTCAGAGGCACGCGCCGCGCCGTTGCCTCTCCGAAAAGAGTGACTCGATTGCTGCTTTCGCTCTCTCGCCGCACCCTCGCTTCCGACTTGCAGCAGTAAACGTAAAGCCCTTCGAACTTTGTTTTAGCCTTTTTCCATCTCCCTCTGTCTTCTTGATCACGCAACGTCCCATTTCTCTCCGTTGTGCGGGTGACTGCAAGCGCATCCTCCCTGCGCGCGGTTACTTTCGGATGGCTGAGCGCGCGGACCTTCGTCTGCTCATTGGAGCGGTGGCTCAATTCCGATTCAGAATACGAGCCGAGCTCGGATTCGGACTCGGACAGTCTCATGCGAGGAAGAGGGGAGTTCCGCATCGTCAGATTCGGATGTTGAATAGATGTTATTGTCAGGCTGATAATGATGATGATGTTTACTAACAACAGCTGCAGAACACTGAAATGTGCATATTGCAGTGACTATGTTGTTTGTATACCAATCATAATCAAAAATAAATTGCTATGTTCATTCCCTGTTATGCTCGTTCCCTGAAACCAAGCCGACACTGGGGGGGCGTCACGGCCAGAAATGTCCGACAGCGAAAGGGTTAAACCCGGCGGACGGCCACCGCGAGATTTCACCGTCTGACACACGTGGCAAATCCGGCAATAATGGAAAACGTCGTGCTTGGTACTGGGCCAGGTGACAGTGTGGCTGAGTCTTGCAAAGACCTTCGAGCCACTCAGGTGTCCAGCCAGTGGTTCATCGTGAGCATAGCGCAAAAGCGCGCGTCTCAGACGTTTCGGTATCACCACCTTAAACGGGTTAATAGATTTGTCCTTGGTAGCGATATATCTCAGCACGAGCCCATCGTGGTCCAGCAGGTAGGAATCTTCAGAAGTACTAGCAATACAAGCTGGCCCAGGTCCTTCTGCGCTCGTTGCAACGCCAGAAAAGTTACAGTGCTCCATTTCCGCTACTCTACCAGCAATTTTCTTGCAAAATGAATCCTCCTGCTGGGCCTTTAGAAGCTCTTCTCGACTGAATATAATCGCGGTCCCTCAAGAGGGAGAGCCGGTTCCATAACTTCCCGTTGAAGATACTGCAAAGGCCTCGTTCTCCTGTGTCGCGGTACACGGCTGTATTTTTGCGGCTAACCCCTTCTCCACACGCGCGAGAACATCACACGCGGTGACATCGTGTTCATTAAATGCACAGTCATCAACGGTGAAGTTACCAGCAGTGCCGGGCGATCTATTCACAACGCTCCCCTTTGGCTCGTTTACAACTATTGTCTCCACTGAGGGAGAACTCTCGTCACCGCCCCGCTGTACAATGGTGAAAACCTCTTTTACCGCAATCTCCTCTGTAGATGGGGGCCCGAAGACGGCCTCTGCGCTCGGTGCTTCACATTCTGCGTGTCCGCACCGTCGCTGACCAGTGTCGGTGACGGGAAGTGCCAGGTAGTGTTTGCGAACGCATTTCGGCCCGCGTGCGCGAACCATTGTTCGACGCGGCGTGGAACCTGCCTTCCCCCGCCATCGGAGGCCGCGGGCGCCGAGTGTGCTCCGTGTGTTTGGGTGCAGTTTGGTACATGCTGGCCATATTGTAATCAATAAACGCATTAACTGTCCTGGAAGTCTCGTGTTCCTGGGAGAGCGCCCTTACGTACAGCCACAGCCGGCCAGGCCTTTCGGCTCGGTGCTCGAACCTGCAGCAGGTCTATCGCCGTACGCCGTTGTGCTGCGTCGTGAAGCTCCCCTTCTCGGGGTCACTTGGCGACGCCGTGCGGGGAGACATAGAGTGAGCCTGCATTTTGGCGCCCAACGTGTAAAATGTGAAATTGTAAACGCGTAAATGTTAATGTAATGTAATCTAAACCATGTAAAATTGACATTAGAGTTGCTAAAATCAAAGTAAAAATCGAACATGCACCTAATGTTTTAGCAAGAAAAACATGACATGCCTCTGGTTCAGGGGAGAAAAATAAGAGGAAAGAAGAAATAATTAAACTTTACCTTCCGAGAATCCAACATTATTTGCTTAGTGTCCATCATGATCATTTTAATGCTGTATATGAAGAACCACAACATCAAGTCCCCTGTACAGTATTGAGTGTGTTTAATATTCCGCATTTATCTAACGACTCCGCAACAATTGCAAACGGGATAGTTCACCACACCTAGACTTCACTGCTTCTTCCTGCAGCGCAAGCAATTCTCTGTCGTCAGGCCTTCTTTGCCGACCCAGTGACCAAAGTTGTCTAATAGCTTGGGCTACTATGTGGCTTGTACTCATGATGCCATCGTGGTACCGTTACCATTGTCATCATACAGTCTTTGTGATACAGTCGTTGCGACACCATCGTCGTCATGCACTCATCATCCCATTGTCCTCATACCGTTGTCATGTCATCGTTGTCATTGTGTCATCATACAGTTGTCGTCATGCATTATGTTACCATTCCATCATCATGCCATTGTGGTCCTTCCGTTATCATCTTCGAAGTTTGTCATACAAGTCTTATGCCTTTGTCGTCACAAAGTCACCGTACCATAATCGTGATGCCGTCATTGCCATGCTGTTGTTTCATCATCGTCATTTCAGAAACATCATGCCATCATCTTCATTCCATCAGCATCATTTTTTCTCCATTGTTCTATAGAAATCATGCTGTCATCATTAAATCATGATTATGCTGCACTTGTTGTCGTGCGAACGCAATCATTTCCTTTTTGTCGGACAGTCCCTGTCAGGCGTCCATTGTCATAATGTCGTCACGATGCTATCGTCATCATGCCATTGCCATAATTCCAGCTTTGTCATATCGTTATCGCCATTGTCATCATCATATTGTCTCATGCTGTGGTCATCACGATGTCATAGATATGTATAATCTCATTGTCCTCATGCTGTCATCGCTAAACTTCCTTTGTCGTTTCATTGTCACCGCGTCATTGTCATACAATCATCGTCATGCTGAAGGGCAATCTTGGCAAGCGAATGCCATAGCAAAGTAGGCTGATAGCGAAGACAGTGTATGTCCCGCAAAGCCAAAGCAAGCGAAGTCTCAGAATGGCTACAGATTTTAAATAATCATGACTTCACCAATACTTTGCTTGAATGTTAATCGCATTACCATCGACAGCCACCTGGACAAAGGCCATAATTATTTAGGACAAGGCTTTCCAAATTGTTGCCATGCCAGACATGCATGCAATAAAGTGTACACACGCACATGACCTGTACCAACTAGCTCGCACCCAAACCTTTCTAAGACACTGCAGCAATTAAATCCATGCAGAAAATCTATTATACAAAAGTATAAATGAACATGGGAGACATAATATTGACATATTTTTCCGCGTGTAACCTGCCACCGCGTATAACCCACACCCACCATTAAAACGTCTGGAAAAAAGAAAATCCATGCATATAACCTGCAGAAGTAACTGCACACAACAATGCTCACATCTTTGCAAGAACAGTCTCCATTCGCAGATGCATGGCTCATCCAAGTCGTTTCTTCGACCAGCGGCTGTCTTCCCCCTCCTTTTCGGTGATGCTGATAATCTTCTGATGTGCTGTAAAGTACAGCTGTTCAGTGTAGCTCATTGTGATCAGAGTTCTAGTTTGCCAGCGACGTGTACTTCGCTAACTACTAAACACAAAATGGCGACCCTTAAAAGAGGGGTGACCATGAAGGCGGGAAGAACATGCAGGGGTGGGGAGAAGGTGTGGTTCCGTAAAAGATAATGAAACTCTTCATGAAACTCTTTGCGAAGCTCTTCATGGTACCGCGGCACGTGCTGCCCTGAAGCCTGAGGCAAAATATAACTCGCACCTCGAATTTACTGTTCATATTTTTTTTCTGCAAGTTATACATGCAAAAATATGGTATAGTAGTGCAACAGGTGTGGGTAAGTACGAATGCATAGGACCTGAAAGGAATGAGGCCCCTAATTTGGGTGAAAGCTATATAGGTACATTGCAGCTGTGTTTTGTTGCAGGTTGTTTGACCGTGAGAAACGTGCCAGCTACACTTTCGAGGTGCAGGCTTCGGACAACGGCCGCTACCAGGCCCACTGGGCCCGTGCCCGTGTGCAAGTCACCGTAGTGGATGTCAACGACAATAGCCCCCGCTTTCTTGAGTTCCCCTACGTGGCCCACGTAAGCCCTCATGCCCCCCTTGGATCCCAGGTGGCCCTGGTACAAGCCCATGATGGAGATGACGGACCCAATGCAGATGTGTTCTATACGTGAGTGTGTTCGCACAGGCTCCTATCCCACTTTGTCTCTGCTTTCCCTCCTTTGCTTTTTCTCACTTGTATGTGGAACCATCATTTTATAAATTGGGTGATAAGCCACAGCGGCTGCATTTTAATGGGGGTGAAATGCGAAAACACCCATGTACTTATATTTAGGAGATTTAGGTGCACGTTAAGGAACCCCTGGTGGTCCCAGTTATTCTGGAGTTGCCTCCAACGGTGTGCCTCATAATCAAATCATGGTTTTGGCATGTAAAACCCCATAATTTCTTAAACCAAGTGTAAGCAACTTTTCTTTCTTTTATTAATTACAGGCCTATTTCTCTGACTTACTATGTTGAATTAGTCAAGCATGTCAGTCATAAACACATAATGAGATATCTCAAATCCAATGACTTTCTGCTAAAATTCTTAGCATGGGGCTCGTTGCAGCAATGGTAGTGTCACAACTAATTTAAGGTTCACACAACATTCTTAGTGACCTTGATATTGATAACCAAATTGATGCACTGTTGTTGAGTTCGATAATCGTTTGCTGTTTGTTTTGTTTACCTTGGGGACTCCTTCAACTGCAGAGGTAACCTCAGGTGTTCCTTGGATATTTATTATTCTTAATTTTTATTCATAATTATAGCAACATAGCAACACTCGCGCATAGTAGCAACTTTCGTGCCATCTCTCGTACTACCCTGCAAGCATACTGACCGCCGCAGTAAAGTCACGTGGCGAAGCTGGATTGCAGGAGACAGGAGCTATGCGAGAAAACAACATATCAGGGGGCACGAGAGAGTCTCGCATCCCCACATCCCTCCAGCCTTAAGTTACTACCTATGCCAGCGAAACATGTCACACGGTCTAACATCAATGCGTGCTTCACGAACAAGGTAGTACATGCAACAGTGGCCGCGCCGAGGAAATGTCCACCCGCTGTCCATAACATGCGAGCCGACATTGTCCTTGGGTACACCGCTAACGTCCGCTGGTCACAGCAGCAGCTCTGCAGACTCGATGGCACGAGCAGTAGTCGGCAGTAGTCGCAGTATACGGCACGCGCAAGCGTTGCTCGCGCCAATGCACCCTGCTGGCAAGAGCCGCAGCAGGCCGTTGGTGACTGCCAGTTATTTTCCCTGCCGCCGTGGATTGCGAGCTGGACACAAGCGGCTGCCAAAGTCGCTGCGCTGAACTGGCCACAGCATCACCATTGCCCTGTGGCTCGATCGTAGTCTGGGGCCGCAGCGCAGATGATGTGCAGGGAACAGCAAACGAGGAGAAACTCCACTCACGCCGTATACACTCGAAATACTCGGCAAACACTAAAGTAGTGCAAGGGAGAGGAATTTTGCATGTGCATCGCCTACATGGTACGATGTTCAGTTCGACTAGCAAAAGATCGGGCGGCTACTCAGATGCTAAGTTCACGTGAACAAAGCTCACTTCCTTGAGTCAAACGAGTAATTTCAATTCGTGCGAGAATAAACAGAATGAGGGAAGCGAAGTGCAACACAGTTTGTGTTCCCTCACGAGCGACAGGCAGCTTCGCAAAGCCTTAGGCCTAATGAGTCGCTAGCCTGACAACAACCGGCATCGAAAAACAACACCCGAAATGCGTGCAAAACAGGCAAACGCGAAGAGTCGTCAGCTCTGTGAGGGGGTCTTACCCTGCTCGGTGCACACAGCATCCAAGTTGACGGCCCCACCGTCCCATATGGTGTCCAAGCACCCAGTGCCAGGCCACATTACCAGTCAGTCTGTAGTGGCACCCGTATTTTTTTTTCTTCTTTAAGTCGTTTACCGAATGAACAGGTCTGCTTTATACACCGGCGCGACTTATATACGTTTTTTTTCCCCCTCAAAATGGCAGTTTTGAGGGGGGTGCGATATATTTGTACAAAAGTGCGACTTATAGAATAGAACATACAGTAATATTTCGAAATCTGGGTATTCTTAGATTTCTGTGTATCCTTTACGGCAGCCGGAACAGCAGACTAGCAGAGAAGGTGCGGAAAGTGGACGCCATGGCATATGTGTTCGGAAAACCCAAGACGGGACTGGAGGAAATGAATGCCAGCAGGGGACTTTCTTTTTTTTTTTTTCGTGGCACGGAATTGATAGAGAATAGCAACAGAACACGCCAAGAGCCCACACTGATGTTTTTGTGGATAGCTCATACAGTGACAACTGATAATCTGAGGGGTTGATGGGTGAAATAGTTAATTTTGTGGCATTCACTATAATGCCCTTTCAGAATAACAAACAATTTGCCGCAATCCCCTGAAGTTCGTTGTATCAAAATTTCACTGTAGTCATGTACTTAGTAGCTCGTCATTTTATTGTGATAGCAATTATATAGACACTCCAGGTGCATTTCCACCGTCCCCATATAAAGTCCAAGTGCAATGACATCGTGGCTGCACGCCATATGCTCTAGGTGCGAATGAAAATGTGTGAGGTAAAGCTGAGAATGGTGACTTGATGTTGTGCGTGCAAGGGAAGAAGGTGGGGGAAAAGTGTGCCATCTTGCACTGTGCACAAGGCGCCAGGGAGGCGGAGAAGGGGGGGGGGGGGGAGAGAGAGAGAATTCCGACGGCGGTTCCTTATGGTGCAGCTGAGCACAGCCGTGCAGGCCCCGCCGTGAAAGCGTTCTGCAATCCAAACCTCTCGGAAAGCGATGCACACGGGGTACAATGGTCAGGTATTTGTTGGTTTTGGAGACTAATGTAATTTATTTCGTTATATCCATTAGCAGGACAATTTCACTTTGTTAAAACAGGGTTTTAAATACGTAGATCTTATGGGGATTTCAAGGTAAATTTCATTTACTTCATTATGTGCACTATTTCATTTTATCACATTTTGTTATAACAAAATGGCTGTCCAGAGGGTCCATGATGACGCCATAAGGCTCGGCCTGGCAGTGTCAACGTGGATGCGGCCCGCCTCGGTCTGAAAAGACCGGGCTTCAGGACACTAATAAAGTTTTGTGAATGAATTAATGTTATAACAAGGTTCGAGTGTACTACCCTTGCTTTGTACAGCTGCCTACTAATTTGCTATCGAAATCAATGCTTCGCCTTTTGGGCAGAACTGTAACTTTTTTCCCCTTCTCTCTCTATTTTGCAATGTGTTCAGTGATACATCTTTTCTTTTTTAGTCTAGTTGCAGCATCAGTGTAGTACTGTTAGGTCATCTGTTGAAAATGTTGGTATTTATTTTTTCATTACATTTATCATAATCTACAGATTCTGATCTTTGTAATTATTTATTATCATCTTGTTTTAATGTCAACACTTTGCTCAAATATCTCTGAATACATTCGAGTAATTCGATAAGATATCTACTACAGTCTGCTACATCATGCCTACGATCAGATGACACAAGGTTCACTGACAACAGACAATGGATAGGACCATCGACAACATTCAAGAAACTTCCGATACATGCAGGCATGTCATGTGCTGAGTGATAACGTTTAACATTTGCTAGCCGGTGAAAAGCGGTCACCGGAGAAAGGTAAACAAGTACGCGTGTCAATATGAGGAACGGGAAGTTTTTTTTGAAGGATTAACTTGCAATAGGATTTCATCACACTCCAGAAAAGCTTATCACACTTATCACATCAAGATATACTAATATGCAGAAGGTCCTCATTTAATGTTGCAGTTTGAATCCCGGCCACGGCGGCCACATTTCGATGGGGGCGAAATGCGAAAACACCCGTGTGCTTAGATTTAAGTGCACGTTAAAGAACCCCAGGCAGTCGAAATTTCCGGAGTCCTCCACTACGGCGTGCCTCATAATCAGAAAGTGGTTTTGGCACGTAAAACCCCATAATTTAATTTTTTTTAATGTTGCAGTTAAGGTTTAAAATCCTCTTGGGTGAATGTCATCAGCGTAAAGTAAGCATTTAGAGTTATTGCGGCACTTCAGTAAATCATTAATATATATAAGAAACAACAATGGTGCTAGTAAACCAGTAAACCCCTGTGGTACACCCTTTTTAACAATGCATGAGTCGGAAGAACATTACAATTCTGCACAACTGGAAGTCTGTAATTAAAGGGCCCTCACCAGGTCTGACCATTTTGAGCTGACAAGCGCAGTGAATGCACTGCAAGCCAACGAGATCGTGTCTGCTAAGTATTACATCCCTGCGTGCCACGGAAAGAGCTTAAATTTCAAACTGAACACCTTTTGCCCTTCTCCTTGCATGAACCGCACTCTCAGCTGGAGAGCCGACGTATATTGCACAAGTGCGCCTACGTACATGGCAGTGCCGTGACATCGCTCATATTGGCCCCTGACTTTGAGAATTACTGAAGGCAACAGCAGTTACTTGTTTGGTGTGTTCCTTCAATAGACAAATGAAAGTTTAAAGAAATAATAGTGTGTCTTCGTTTTTCTTCGTACCATAGCAAGAGAGATGTACTTCTGTTTCGTCTGCTCGTTACGATGTCGTGAGTCGCATGCGCGGAGAGCAAAGCTTTGTCATCTTCTTCCGTGTTCCAGCGTGCGATCATGATCCGCTTTCGTCTGTCTCAGTGTTTGTGTAGTACTGACTTATACTGCTAGTCAAGTGTTCTCGTGCACAGCGCGCAAAATAGCGTGCTGCGCAATACGTAACAGCTCCGTGAGAAACCCTCAGTGGAAGTACACTGTGCAGCAAGAAAATCTAGGGAAAAAAAACGAGGACGGGGCTCGTGATGTATACATCACACAATCCTCCATCTCTGGTATTGGAGATTGCAGGGAAGGAATTTCACTTGCGGAGGCTACACGAGAGCACGACCTACTGAACTCCAGACCTATACAGATGTCTCTTGCGCAGCATGCCTGGTCTAGTTCAACTGTTCTGCCACTGGGGACAGAACGGACGGACAGAGTGGTGTTAGTTATAACCTGTGCACTGTAGTCTGCTTCTGCGATCTGTTCCAACACTCGTGCTGCCATTTCAGCACGCACAGAGCGTTTCTATTGGTGGGGAAGGAATAAATTCACAAACATAAAAAACAAAATTTGCAAATGCTTTGTGTTTGAATAGTGAGATTAGAGGAGGAGGAGCAGTGAAAGAAAGGTAAACAATGTGCTCAGGTCGCAGATGCAATGCTAGACAGGGCATAACTTTCCTTTTCCTAACCTCTCTAAGAGACTGAAAAATATTCTTTTAAATAATTCATGGGATAAACTACCTTTTTTTAGTTTATTATAGAAAGCCTAATGTCAGAGCTGACGTATTAGGATTTACTGCTTTGTGCTGTAATGAAAGGCAGAGGATCTGGTAAAAGCTTTAACAAGTAATAATTCCTGCACCTAATGTGTGCAAGAAATTGATCGAGTCTGTTTCAAGGAAAGGCGAGCGTAGTGTGGCGTTCTCACGCCCATGCTCTTGGGACAAAGGAATAACAACACAGTAGTGCAAACAATCACAAGGGCATTTATTGCACCTTTCATAGATCAATGCCTGCTAGTCGAGTTGCTACCCCCAAAACATGCCGATTGGCACGCGACAAATCTAGGAAGTCCGACTCACCGCGACCGGATAGCGAGCGAATATGTTCGCCCCCATGTTGGATCCCAACGCCTGGTCGTTCGTGCTTACGGTCACGCGAACGGTGGCGCATTCGAAGGAGGCCATGCAAGACGGTCTCACAGAAGCATGGATCGGCGTGCACACGGCACGTCCGCGGCGTACGCCAATCCGCAGCCAAAAATCCCTGTCCTTGCTGCCTTGTCTTTCCCGCGCTCAAGTAACCCCGCCGTGAGGCGGCGTTAGCAGCGCAACACTCGCACCATCTCTCGCACTGCGCTTCAACCACTCCGACCGCCACAGGCGCCAGGCCATGCGGCGAAGCCGCACTGCAGGAGACGGGAGCTATGCGAGAAAACAAGATATCAGGGGACGCGTGAGAGTCATGCAACCCTACCGTAGCTAATATTATTTGATGTCTAGGTGAGCTGAAAGCTTGCAAAAGGTATCCCATCGCTTTGAAACATGCTGCACTGCAGGCCTTATGTCTCTGCACTCTTTCCAAACTGCAATGCTAGCTTTTCTGCGTGGTACAGCAGCAGCATAACGGTGGCCCGAAAGATACGAACACAGTGAAGCTGTATGCGTACAATTCTCTTTATGAACTTTTGACACACTCGCAGGCAACCTGTAAGAGTTATCAAATGAGTGGTAATCATTCTGTCATAGAATGTTGTGACGGTTTTCAGTTTCTAAAACACGCAGATCTGAACTTTACAATGTAAACAATGAAATTGTTTTGAAGTTTACGAACTCTATAAACATTGTCACCTAATGTGCAAGAGCTGTGCGGCTTGTCACTGTGAAGAGGGCAGTAGGAGTGGCTATTTAACACTATTTTCGAGAGTAGCTGACTACACGCACTAGCATTTTTCAGGTGCAGGCAGTAGCAGTAAGCATTTGGAGCCAAGTGAATTATCAAAGCCTTGTGACATCACTGTCATTGTGTTTGCAAAAATCATCAACTATGCAAGCAGTTCATCACAACGTAACAGCCATAGTTCTAATTACAATGCCATCCTAATCAACCATAGAGTAGCTGACAAACAGATCATGAAAGCGACCGCAGCGGCCAATGGTTGAACGAGACTGGGCACAGGCGACTCCCATAGAAGTCAGTTATCTGTGCAAGTCTGGAGTTTCAGTAGGTTGTGCACGGGAGCAAGTGGAGAGAGCATTACGTTGGCAGTGACACTCGCCTCCTGAAATCATGGGTTCGCGGCACAGAAATATGTCTATCTCGGCTGCTAATGAACCAATTGAAGAATTCTTGCAGTAGAATACTCCTTAGAGGGCATGTAAGACCTTCCAGCGTATAACCAAAATTTGCTATGTGGCCTGGTGAGGGGCCCTTTAAGATAATTACGAATAAGGCTTAACACAGGGCCAGTGATTTCGAGAGATTCCGAGTTTTAAACAAAAAATTTCATTATTAATCATATTGAATGCTTTTGTGAGATTGATGCCTAGAACTACAGCATAGAGGCCGACAAAAAGAGAATTTTGAGCATATTCTGTAAACTCAGCTAAAGTTAGTTCACTGAAGTAGTTGGCTCGAAAACCGAACTGTTGGCTGGCTAAAAGATCAAATTTTTGTAGATAACACGTTGGACATTATTGTACTATTGTCATTATAAAGAAAAGATGTGCGAGACAAATTGTGCTGCTTCCTTTACAGCACACCGAGTGGTGGCAAGCTGCACCTCGACATGGACACCGGACTGGTGACAGTGGCTGCAAGTTTGGTGGCCGACAGTGGTCAGCTGCTGCACCTGGACTTGGTGGCTCGAGATCGTGGTCGGCCATCCCGCATGGCTAGTGGTGGGTGCTCTGCAATGGCGACAGTTATTCGACTTGACAGGGTTTATTCAAAGCTATCCATCCACTAGTAATCTTGTAGATTACGCCCGTTGTTCTTTGAGGTCACACTACCTCTCAAAACTAACTAGGCTGTAGGAAATACACTTCCTACAATAAGTTCCTTGCTGCTGAGCTTATGCTGGCCATTCCTCATGCCCTAGGAGCTTGCCACCATTTAGATAACTATGGAAAACAGAAAAGAAATAGTCAACTTCCATTAATTTAACTTTGACGGGACCAACAAAATTGTTCAAATTATCCAGCTGGTCTAATTAAACAAGATGCAGAAAAAAAAAAATGCCAAACTCATTGTTTATTCATTTGGAAGTATTTGCCCTAGCCTAAAGCTTGGTCTACATGGTGCGATATTACACTGCGTTTTTCGCTGCTACAATTTCCGTAAATGCGAACTTCACATGACTGTTTCACATGCACCGAGCGCGGCAGCTGCGATTTTCACGTTCGTGAGCACCTAGCAGAGGTCTGAATTGCTCTTGACGTCAGTTAGCTTCAGTAAGAACAAAGTAAAGCAACTTAGAAAGTGTTTTCGTTAAAGTTTTTTTCTGTTTGAGTGTGTTACTTTATCAAAAAAAAATTTATATAGGAAGGCCACAGTAACATTTCTACAATCCATGTTGTGATTGGTTCCCCGTCCTTGCTGCATGTGCATTTTTGCAAAGAAGTTCAGTACTACAAACATCGAAAAATCACACGCACGAAAGGTCCGATGGCCTATTTGCCGCAAGTGCCAAAACGCAGTCACGTTCACACCAGGTGAAACAGGCTTATCATCATCATCATCATCATCAGCCTAGTTACGCCCACTGCAGGGCAAAGGCCTCTCCCATACTTCTCCAACTACCCCGGTCATGTACTAATTGTGGCCATGTTGTCCCTGCAAACGTCTTAATGTCATCCGCCCACCTAACTTTCTGCCGCCCCCTGCTACGCTTCCCTTCCCTTGGAATCCAGTCCGTAACTCTTAGTGACCATCGGTTATCTTCCCTCCTCATTACATGTCCGGCCCATGCCCATTTCTTTTTCTTGATTTCAACTAAGATGTCGTTTACCCGCGTTTGTTGCCTCACCCAATCTGCTCTTTTCTTATCCCTTAACGTTACACCCATCATTCTTCTTTCCATAGCTCGTTGCGTCGTCCTCAATTTCAGCAGAACCCTTTTCGTAAGCCTCCAGGTTTCTGCCCCATATGTGAGTACTGGTAACACACAGCTGTTGTACACTTTCCTTTTGAGGGATAGTGGCAGCCTGCTGTTCATGATTTAAGAATGCCTGCCAAACGCACCCCAACCCATTCTTATTCTTCTGGTTATTTCAGTCTCATGATCCGGATCCGTGGTCACTACCTGCCCTAAGTAGATGTATTCCCTTACCACTTCCAGTGCTTCGCTACCTATCGTAAACTGCTGTTCTCTTCCGAGACTGTTAAGCAATACTTTAGTTTTCTGCAGATTAATTTTCAGACCCACCCTTCTGCTTTGCCTCTCCAGGTCAGTGAGCATGCATTGCAATTGGTCTCCTGAGTTACTAAGCAAGGCAATATCATCAGCGAATCGCAAGTTGCTAAGGTATTCTCCATCAACTTTTATCCCCAATTCTTCCCACTCCAGGCCTCTGAATACCTCTTGTAAACATGCTGTGAATAGCATTGGAGATATCGTATCTCCCTGTCTGACGCCTTTCTTTATAGGGATTTTGTTGCTTTCTTTGTGGAGGACTACGGTGGCTGTGGAGCCGCTATAGATATCTTCCAGTATTTTTACATTTGGCTCATCTACACCCTGATTCCGTAATGCCTCCATGACTGCTGAGGTTTCGACTGAATCAAACACTTTCTCGTAATCAATGAAAGCTATATATAAGGGTTGGTTGTATTCTGCACATTTCTCTATCACTTGATTGATAGTGTGAATATGGTCTATTGTTGAGTAGCCTTTACGGAATCCTGCCTGGTCCTTTGGTTGACAGAAGTCTAAGGTGTTCCTGATTCTATTTGCGATTACCTTAGTAAATACTTTGTAGGCAACGGACAGTAAGCTGATCGGTCTATAATTTTTCAAGTCTTTGGCGTCCCCTTTCTTATGGATTAGGATTATGTTAGTGTTCTTCCAAGATTCCGGTACGCTCGAGGTTATGAGGCATTGCGTATACAGGGTGGCCAGTTTCTCTAGAACAATCTGACCACCATCCTTCAACAAATCTGCTGTTACCTGATCCTCCCCAGCTGCCTTCCCCCTTTGCATAGCTCCTAAGGCTTTCTTTACTTCTTCTGGCGTTACCTGTGGGATTTCGAATTCCTCTAGGCTATTCTCTCTTCCACTATCGTCGTGGGTGCCACTGGTACTGTATAAATCTCTATAGAACTCCTCAGCCACTTGAACTATCTCATCCATATTAGTAACGATATTGCCGGCTTTGTCTCTTAACGCACACATCTGATTCTTGCCTATTCCTAGTTTCTTCTTCACTGTTTTTAGGCTTCCTCCGTTCCTGAGAGCCTGTTCAATTCTATCCATAATATAGTTCCTGATGTCCGCTGTCTTACGCTTGTTGATTAACTTCGAAAGTTCTGCCAGTTCTATTCTAGCTGTAGGATTAGAGGCTTTCATACATTGGCGTTTCTTGATCAGATCTTTCGTCTCCTGCGATAGCTTACTTGTTTCCTGTCTAACGGCGTTACTACCGACTTCTATTGCGCACTCCTTAATGATGCCCATGAGATTGTCGTTCATTGCTTCAACTCTAAGGTCCTCTTCCTGAGTTAAAGCCGAATACCTGTTCTGTAGTTTGATCCGGAATTCCTCTAGTTTCCCTCTTACCGCTAACTCATTGATTGGCTTCTTGTGTACCAGTTTCTTTCGTTCCCTCCTCAAGTCTAGGCTAATTCGAGTTCTTACCATCCTGTGGTCACTGCAGCGTACCTTGCCGAGCACGTCTACATCTTGAATGATGCCAGGGTTCGCGCAGAGTATGAAGTCGATTTCATTTCTAGTCTCACCATTCGGGCTCCTCCACGTCCACTTTCGACTAACCCGCTTGCGGAAAAAGGTATTCATTATCCGCATATTATTCTGTTCTGCAAACTCTACTAATAATTCTCCTCTGCTATTCCTAGAGCCTATGCCATATTCCCCCACTGACTTGTCTCCAGCCTGCTTCTTGCCTACCCTGGCATTGAAGTCGCCCATCAGTATAGTGTATTTTGTTTTGAGTTTACCCATCGCCGATTCTACGTCTTCATAAAAGCTTTCGACTTCCTGGTCATCATGACTAGATGTAGGAGCGTAGACCTGTACAACCTTCATTTTGTACCTCTTATTAAGTTTCACAACAAGACATGCCACCCTCTCGTTAATGCTATAGAATTCCTGTATGTTACCAGCTATTTCCTTATTAATCAGGAATCCGACTCCTAGTTCTCGTCTCTCCGCTAAGCCCCGGTAACACAGTACATGCCCGCTTTTTAGCACTGTATATGCTTCTTTTGTCCTCCTAACCTCACTGAGCCCTATTATATCCCATTTACTACCCTCTAATTCCTCCAATAACACTGCTAGACTCGCCTCACTAGATAGCGTTCTAACGTTAAACGTTGCCAGGTTCAGATTCCAATGGCGGCCTGTCCGGAGCCAGGTATTCTTAGCACCCTCTGCAGCGTCACAGATCTGACCGCCGCCGTGGTCAGTTGCTTCGCGGCTGCTGGGGACTGAGGGCCGGGGTTCGATTGTTGCATTCATATAGGAGGTTGTGGCCAAGTACTGCACCAGGGTGGCCAATCCTGCTCTGGTGAGAGAGTGCGTTACCGGTTCTGGTCACCGGGATCAGGCCGCACTCCAGGCCTGTTTGTGCAATTTTCTCAACACACGTTTTTTTTTTTTTTTTTTGTATTTTCGGGTGGAGAATTGCGCGGCACCGGGATTTGAATCACGGTCCTCTTGCACTGGAGACGGATACTCTACCGTCCCCGTAGGAGTTAAATTAAAAATTAATTTATGGGGCTTTACGTGACAAAACCACTTTCTGATTATGCATGCCGTAGTGGAGGACTCCGAAAATTTTGACCACCTGGGGTTCTTTAACGTGCACCTAAATCTAAGTACACGGGTGTTTTCGCATTTCGCCCCCATCGAAATGCGGCCGCCGTGGTCGGGGTCCGATCCCGCGACCTCGTGCTCAGCAGTCTAACACCATAACCACTGAGCAACCACGGCGGGTCCCGCAGGAGTTGTACGCCTCATTTAACCTACAGTGGTGCCCTATTTGATCAGTCAAGGTGGACCAATCTGAGCTCGGTTATACCGCATGGATGGCACTCGGCTAGAGAACCTGGTATTTATGACTTGCACATGTGAGGCCATACATATTTGAAGATATATATCTTTCTTTTTTTTTTTTTAGGAGGGTTCCCGTACAGTAATAAAATAAAGGAAAACACATTAAAAGAAAGGAAAAAAAAAAAGAAAGAAAAAGGGGCGAAAAAAAAAGGAACATAACAGGTGATTTGAACTCCTGACCCTTCGATGTTGCCCGGAAAGATAGCTCAGTCGGTTGGTTCGTCAGGCCCCAGGCTACTTTCAAGCGCCATAGCTCCTGCTCCGAGCCTCAAACTTACGTGGAAAGAGACTCTTGTTGTCCGCGATAGTCGGTTGGAAGTCGGTTCCGAGTGGTTGGAAGGCATACTTTCTAGGAAAAATGGCCGCTCGAGGAGAAGAGCGAACTCGAGCGGCTTTAGAGGCTAGGAAAACTGCCTTAAAATATTTAGACTTGAGAGAAAGCTTCGTAAACAAACTATAACACGGCAATCAGCACTCGAATCCGACGAAAGAAATTACTGAGACGGGGAAAATTCCCTTGAAAAAAATCTGGTTTGCGAGACAAATGCTTGTATGTATTGAACCTCTTAAAAGATGAGGGGGGAAATATGCGCTCACCGAGAGGGCATCGTCAGCACGAGACCACCACAAGGCACCTTACAGAGATGTGGAGAGCTTCGCGGCCGGAACGAAGCCCCCCCTCTCCGCCGGCCAAGAGGGGAAAACGCGCTTTCCGATCGCTCAAGGTTGCGCGGACAAAGCATAACTCTAGCGTCTAGAAAAAGCTTAACCAGGTGCGATGGCGGCACGCATAGCGTGGGAAGCTAGCCGCCAGAATAACTATACCAAGGACTGCTGCTGACGAGGGCGAAATACCTTCGTGTAATTATAATAACCCTAATAGGACTACTTTCGAAAGAAAAAAAAAGGAAACGACCCAGAGGGCTATACTACGAGAGCTATGACTGATAGTTTTCTATATATATATATATATATATATATATTCATCTCATCTATGGGATCGCATGCGCGCGCTGTTGCTTTGTCTCTGCGTGTAGTAGTTAAGAGAGCCAGTTTAAGGGCGGAGAAGAAGAAAGGAAAGAAAAGCAAAAACTGCAGCGCCGTGGTTTTAAAGCGCACCCGTGGTAGAGAAACGGAATGCGATATAAGCGTGCGATATAAGGCTTAACATGCCCTCAAATCGTACTCACGCCCTTTTTATATGTTTCCAAACTGGCAAACTAATGTCAACTAAGCCAACTTTAGGATCAAAATAACCAAAGTTTCAGCCCATAGAAATGCATGGACGCCGGCCGGGCCCTTCGGTAGAGATCAAGTTAACCCCAAAAAATTGAATTGACTGTAGTCGAATGAACAGAAGCCGTATGCCGTATTTACTCGTGTGATGCCCACACTTTTTTCCGATTTTTACTGGGTGCGGGCCTTACACGAGGTAGGCTTATGGCTATTCAGTGAAGCCCCGAACTGTGCTCAGATTTTTATGCAAAACAATGCTGCCACAGACGGCTCAGTTTGGAGTATGTGATGTGCTTTGCATTCTTTCTTTTCCCTTTTTTTGTTTTTTGTGTGATCATTCAAAATCTGTGAAAAAAAAAAATTTTGTTCGTTATTCAAATATATTGTCTCTGCCAAGTAATGGGGCAAGCACACAGTCAGTCTGCAGCTTAGCAAGTTTTTGTCCTCGTCCTAGCATTCTTCTGTTTCTGTACAAAAGAAAGGCTGAAATAAGTTGACTTAACACATTCACAATTACTGACATATTTCTTTGGATACATAAAATGCCACGAAAATGTCCAAATAATCGGGGAGCTAAAAAAAACTAATTGCAATGAAAAATTGATTTCATTGTTATTTTTTTTGGAATGCCAGTAGTGGAAAATTTGTTTACCAACTTTTGCTTAGTGTCGTGGTCCAATAAAAGAAAATTTAGGTACTTGAAGCTTTGTGATGGATGAGACTGCGGGTGCATATTATGCTTGCCTAATGCACAGCTCAACGCGCGTCGATTGTGGGTCATCGTTTATTAAAGCACAGTACAAAAACGGCCGAAATTTCAAACTGAAGCCTGCATGCCCTTCCTCTTGGGGCATGCAGGCTTCAGCCCCACTTCCAGCTAGCAAGTCAAACTTGCTAGCTGGAAGCTGGAAACTTGCTAATTCGTCAGCCAGGCCAGGTACTCTGTGCTGACGAAAGCAAGACCATTGTCAGACATGATGACGTCCGGCAACCCCTGGGCAGCGAAGACCTGCCGTAGCGCTGCAATGGTCGCGCCTGCTGATGGAGTGTTGACCGGTAGAACCTCCACCTACTTTGAAAAGGCATCAACCACCACCAGGAAGTAATGGCCCTTGAAGGGCCCCCCAAAATTCACATGTAGGCGAGACCAGGATCTCTGTTGGAACGGCCAGGGGCTGATTTCCACATGACGTGAGGCCTGCTGATCTCCTGGCAGATTTGGCAGATCTGCACCATGTGAGCGATATCCTGGTCCAGGCCAGACCACCAAACATGTGACCGGGCCACCATCTTGGTCTTTTCCACGCCAGGATGACCCACTTGCAGCAAGTGCAGGTCCCTGGACCGGAGACTTTGTGGGATCACCACGCTGGAACCCCACAGTAGGCAGCCCTGCTGCAAGCTGAGCTCGGCGGCCTTGTGGCTATAGGCCTGCTGGACCAATTCCTCCCCACGGGACACCGCCTTGACCACCTGAGACAGGACTGGGTTCCGGCTTGTCGCTTGCAACACCGCAGATCTGGAGAGTACCTCCGGGTACGCGTGCGTGCTACAGCATAAACGCTTCAGCAGGTTCTGGAACAGCATCAGGCACCTCAGGCAGGGGCAGGTGGCTCAAGGCATCAGCAGGTCCCAGGTCCTTTCCCGGATGGTAAACCAGCTGGTAACTGTAAGCCGCCAGCCTCTAAGGCCCAGCATACCACTCGAGGTGATGCCTGCACGGGAACTGCCTTGTCAGGCCCGAGCAGCCCCAACAGCAACTTGTGGTCCGTGACCGCCTCGAACTTCCGGCCCCACAGATACTGGTGGAAGCATTCAACACCGAACATGAGGGTCTTCCTTGTCTAGCTGACTGTAGCATTGCTCTGCAGCATGAAGCAAATGACACAGGGCGTTCCTGGCCATCCTTGTTCAAGTGCCACCAGGACGGCTCCCATGCCGTACGGTAACGCATCTACGGTCAGGACGACAGGCGTGGCAGGATCGAAGTGTACTAGCACTGGAGCCTTGGTGATTAGCTCCTTGCTGCGCTGAAAGGCCCAGTCCTGCTCCTTCTTCCAGATCCATTGCCGACCATCTCGAAGCAGAAGATGGAGCGACTAGATGCTCTGACAGGTTCGGCAGGAAACTCCTGTAGATGTTGATGAGGTCGAGGTAGCTCTCAAGCTCCTTCTTGTTCTGGGGCTTAGGCGCCTTGAGCACAGCATCAACTTTGCGGGGAACCGGGGCTAGGCCAGCCTGGGAAATGACATGTCTCATGTACTCATCACTGGGGGCCAGGAAAATGCACTTTTCCAACTTTGGCTTCCGACCGGCATCCTGCAGTCGTGCCAGGACATTGTGCAGGTTCTGCAGGTGGTCTCCGTCGTCGCTGCCAGTAACCAGGATGTCATCCAAGTACACCACCACGTGCCTCATGCCCCTGAAGAGGTTGTCCATCTCCCTCTGTAATATGGCTGGGGCTGAGGCCACGCCAAATGGTAAGCGCATGTACTGAAAGAGCCCCAAAGTTGTTGATATTGTGACATACTTCCGGGAGGCATCCTGAAGCACCAGCTGCTGGTAAGCATCTCTGAATTTGAGCTTGGTAAAATTCTGCCGACCGGACAACACTAAACAGAGATCTTCAATGATGAAGAAATTGCGGCCACTGACCAAGTCAAGGTGAAAAAACACACAGAGACGTTTCGGGACCCGTACGGGTTCTTTGATGAAACGCGCTGGCGTCCCATATGTTCCTGGCGTCAGCGAAGCTCTTAGCCGCGTATTCTCGACATACGATCTCAGAATAGCCCACATGCCATCCAACAAGCTGAGAAATCAGCTTGTTAACGTAAAGGATCGGCTTGAAAGCAAGAATTATCCCGGTGTCATATACAAGGTACCATGCGCAGACTGCAGCTGCAGCTACATCGGTGAAACCGGCAAATTCACGAGAAGACTAAAAGAGCACCAAAGGGACGTGTCCAACAAGAAAAAAGTCTCGAACGCCCTTGCCGAACACGCCGATAATCGCAGTCACCGCATCGATTGGAAAAACGTTGCTATAATAGCTAAGGAAAAGAATTCGATGACGCGACTCTTGTTAGAATCTTTATTTATTCAAACTACTGACAACACTATCAACAGGACTGATGGCAATCTTCCCGCTAACTACACCCGTTCCCTACGTCACATTCTGCCATAAAAACGACTCGCGGCTCTTGCCCGCTTTTAGTGTGACCAAGGAACCCGTACGGGTCCCGAAACGTCTCTGTGTGTTTTTTCACCTTGACTTGGTCAGTGGCCGCAATTTCTTCATCATCATGTTACCTGACCAGACGAACTTTCGTCGAACTCTTGACTAAGAGATCTTCTATCCGGGGCAACGAGTACAGTCAACGACTGATTTTTCGGACCCTCTAGGGAACGTAAAAACGTCCGAAAATTCAGGCAGTCCGAAAAAATGAATGCATGCAAAAAAACGCACCCTTTTTATTTTTTTCTCAGATCTAGAGTTAAAGGGCGAAGTAACAGGCTTTCGAAATCCTGCCACAGCATCAGTGAAGTGGCTATAAAAAGAGGCGTTCAAAAACTCTGTATGCAGCCGACTGCCGGTTTATTATGTACATGTGCATCGTCGGGCAGTCGGTGTTATTGCTGCAGTGGCTTGAAGAACTTGTTGATTGTTGTTTTGACGGCGTTCTGGTTGCATGCGATCATATTCGCCTCGATCTGAGCAAGGGTCATGTCAGCACTGTACACCGATGAAAGAGTCAACAGTACTCGCTTCAACTCGGCGCTTGTAGGTGGCGCAGGCATTGGCTCCTCATTTTCAACATCGGAGTCTTCTGAATCCCCCACAACCCGACGGACTATTTCCTCGTCAGTCAGTTCTGCGTGGAAGTCGAGCTCGTTGTCAGCGTCAACAAACTGTTCAAAAGTTATTTCCGTGGGTATGGAAACCCCAGCAGAGCGGAGGTCGTTGATCACGTCGTCCGACGGTACTGCTTTCCGCGCTTCGATGCCATCGGCGAGGATGACGAAGACGGAGTCGGCGCCATCGAAGGCAAGCGAAATCCTCAAGTTGCGAACAGTGAAGTTCGCTGACAAGCGTCGAAGCACCTAGGCCTAGCGTCTCAGAGCACACTTGACACAACAGACAACCACACACCACGCTAGCCAAAACGTGGCCTGTGCAAACAAACAAACAAAATGGCGCTGCGCCGGAAACTCCCCCGGAGGCGGAAGTGCGGTGATGAACATAGCCAGCGTGGCCAGACCAAATCGGTGTGTGACGACTAGATTTGGCTAGTTGTGGTTCAAAGCGGTGATATGCTTCGGCTGCAAGTGGATTTCCTTCTCAAGGGCGCTGCGCGAGGAGCCAAAAGACCTTCCGTCCGTCAAAAAGTCCGGAAAATTGGACGGCGGGAGGTTCGAGCGTCCGAAACTTCAGATGTCCTTAAACATTGATTCTATGGGGCTCGTGGCGGTGCCGCGAAGACGTCCAAAATATCAGGCATGTCCGAAAATTTGGGCGTCCGAAAATTCAGTCGTTGACTGTACTTCTCGACGGTAGCGATGGTGTTGACGGTAACCTTGAAATCCCCACAGATCCTGACACTGCCGTCTTGCTTGAGCACTGGTACGATGGGAGTGGCCCGTTCAGACGTCTTGACGGGCACCAGGATGCCCTCTTGCTGTAACCGTTGCAACTCCTGGGTGACCCCGTCCTTTAGGGCGAACGGCAGTGGGCGAGGCTTGAAAAAAAAACGTGGCCGGGCTCCCTCAGGTACATAAATGCCAGCCGTCGTACTGGTCAGTTTACAGCTGCCATTGCTATTTGCTCCATAAACGAGGACAATGGATCCTAATATGACATGTGACTTTGGCCTTCTTCTTGCAATGCACCTGGGACCATTGGAGCCCGTTCTTGCTCTTCTTTTTCTTCCTCCATGTTTTACATGAATGGCAAGATGCTAAAATTTTTGCTAGCAGGTTCAAATATAGTACTGCAATGCATTTGCATGCAACACAAGCAAAAGGACAAAACATTATTCAATAAATTGTCTACTGAGGCAGGAAATACAAGCAAAGGATAGATTGCTTGATCAGAAACATGTACAATGTAACATTATTGATACGTTCGTGGCTGTTGTGTTTTCCCAGCTGTTGCATTTTCACGGTCCTGACATAAATCTCATTGACTCCCATGGATTATGTTCCCATTTTGATATGCCAGCATTCTGCAATGTTCTCGCATCTTACGTTGTGTTTGAAAGCAGCAGTCATGCAAATTTAGCAGTGCGGAGGGAAATTTGCTCTCGCATGTTGTAACAAGCAACAGGTACGTTGTAACAAACAGTCATTACGTTGGAAATTGGTACTTTGCAACAAAGCAAATCATTGATCACTTGTTGAAATATATTCATTGATCGCCACAGTCACGAAACATTGTATGTGTCTCTTAATGCGCACACATCATCCCCAGTCACAGTACGTGTGCTGAGTCATCTAATAACTGTACTGGCAGCGATTCAGAGCTGTTTCTTATGTTGCTGTGGTGACTTGCGTCCTTCCTCACTGTTACGTTTCTTTTTTCGTTCCGTTTAGAAATGTATCAACGGGGTTCTAATGTAGTACATTGCTGGTTACACTGTTATAACACTGTTCACATAGTGTTCGTTGCCACCTGTGGAAGAGGTGAACGTGAGTGAAGCTCTACTCAGTTGAATGTTTGGTCTGGTTTTGTTGTGTTTGCAGGAGTACTGGAAGTGTGGGTAGGGCCCGTGGCAGGCCCACGGCTGGAGTTCTCAAATGCAAGCTATGTGGCAAAGCTGCCTGAGGGGGCAGCTGCCACAGGTTCAAAAGTGGTGCAGGTTCATGCCTCAGCCAGCAACCAGCCTGGCCTGGCTGTCACTTACAGCCTAGGGCCTGACCAGGATCATGGGCCATTTGTGATCCACCCAACCAGTGGTGAGCTTGCAATAGATGACAAGTCGGTTTGGCTATGGATAGCTTTGTTGAACATGCTCTGCCCTGCTTAGCCAATTGACAATAGCAAAACTCTGGCTTTCCCACTTGGCAATGCTGGTAAGGTTGTAGACCCCAACTTGAAGAAGGTTTTAAGGCTTCGAGCACAAGGGCATTGGTGCCTTGAATGCAGCTCATTGCTATGTGGTCCTGGTTGCTCTAGTGCGCAAACACAGTTTCGTGTGTTGTGCAGGCACTGTGCGTGTGCGGGATTCCCAGCAGCTGGACTATGAGGAGCGCCCCGAGCTGGAGCTGCCACTGTGGGCCCATGCAGAGACACCTTCAGGGGCCATGCTGCATGGCTATGCCCGGCTGTTGGTGCAACTGCTGGACCAGAATGACAATTCACCACGCTTCTCCCTAGAGCGCTATGTGGCCTCTGTCTGGGAAGGGCGCCCTCGTGGAACCTTTGTCGCTCAGGCTAGTTCTCTCTGTTGCACTTACAAAAACTGCCAGTCTACAAGGAAAGGCACAGATATAGTTTACTGAGAGCAAAATGAAGTCACCAGCCACCCTTTCTTTAGGTGCGAAGAAGGGGGCATAAAATGTCCCACTAATTAGGCAGCCAAACTAAAAAATTTAAGAGAAAGATCCAATGCAGTAGTGCAAGTAATAACTAGAGCTTTAGTCCATTGTTCCAGAGCACTGCATGGGCTATCTGCCCTGGCCCACGCCAGGCCTGAGCTTGAAAGGGTAATGAGCTGGCCCGCTTGATCCCGGCCCAGTGTTTTCAAACCTGGCCCTTTCCTGGCCTTACCCATTGTGAAAACATTAGAGATAGGCAAATGGTAAATTTTAAGCTTGAATCGAATTCAAAGCGAATAGTAATTTGGTTGAATAATTTCTAATCAAAGAGTTCGAATACTGTAACTTTGTATGTGAGGTTTTTTTTTTTTAACGCAATATGAGCCATATTCACAAACGGAAACTATGTGAGATAGAGCTGTAATCACAAAACAAACTAGGTAGCTTTCCTCTAGAAAAAATATTGCAATGAAATTGGTCAAATCAGGCAAGCAAACCATGTGCAAAGATCATATTTTTGATCAAAAATGAGCCAGATCCTGCAGGCATTCAAATGAAAATAAACCAAATCCACTTGCCTAATAGGAGAGCGCTTTTCATACTATGTGATCGATGCAACATGGCAGTCTCATTGCAATTTGTGTACCTTATTTTATTGCAGCCTTCATTTCTGCTCAAGGAAAAGGCCCTGTGAAAGATTACAAAGGAAGCTCCCTATGCTTTCAAGCAGCCGAATTTGCTCTCTCCAAGCAATATTCTCAGTGTTCATGAAGCATAGCCGTTCCCTTATCTGCCCATGCTCTAATGGCTTCTCAACTGAAACCACATCAGACCTTCTTTTTGAAAGTCGTTTTCAACAGTTTTCGGGCTTAAACCACATCAAATTGTCTGTTTGAAATTGGAGTCAAACCTCAACTTTACATCTTAATATTAGTCAAACACGCTGCATAATTTTTCTTTTCTTGTAGCTATAAGGTTGCTCTATCTGATGTATAAAAGCTTTCATATACATGTAATTGCCTAGATAGTGTTTCATTTTGGTCTGATAAAATTTTTTTTAGTTTTACTCAAATTCTGCTTAAGTGGATTTGACTCATTTCAAAGAAAGACTCCTCAGTTATTTTGGTGACAAATAATGTTTCAGCATTTGCTATAACTAGGTTAATGCAAATATTAATTTTTTGGCTCGAAGTGAATAGTTGTGGTCTTTGCAGAAAACCTTTAATGGCTGTACCATTGCAGGCGTAAAGCCAATTATGAAATAAATTAATAGGGGTAACGAGAAGAAGTTACCAAAATGCTAAATTTTTAGTAAAATTTATTTAAAGAAACTTCATTTACAGGCTTCTGCTCAGTGTTGGGGTTCAGTCTACTTGAATTTTGTGATGGCGGTGCACGTGGGAGCATTTCACGTTTGCCCCCCACATAGCTCAATGCAAGTCACGAATTGTTGCTATTCCGCGAAGTGCTGAAGTCTCATGCGACCTTCACTGCACCAGCTGCACTGAACCGGCAGTTTAGGCTCGGTGCTTTCTACCTGCTTAATCCATTCCGTCCAGTAAGTGCACAGACGAACTTAATACACACTGTTAGATACGGGACCATTTCCTGAGCCTACTTCGAGTTCCCCAGACCTCATCGAATCGCACCACAGCTAAGTAGGGAGCGCAGAAACACGGATGCCACATTCCTGAGGCACGACACGTGCAAACAAGTTGGCGGACCCCACTTCGTGTGCAGCCAGTGGAGCTATTCAATGCTTGACTCTTCCAGAAAGTGAGGGGATAGCTCGGCACTGTTCCAGGTAACGTGGGTCCAGAAGCAAGACGGCTGTAATGCGCCGTGACAACCTGACGGCTTAATGCGCCGCGACAACCTAGCAGCGTCACCCCCGTCCGCCTTTGAAGAGGGCATTTGCAAGCCAGCGAGGCAATACCGCAGGGAGAAGAAAGCCCTCGGACAATTGGGGCGCAAGCGTCGTCCCCGTCCGCCCATTGTGACGGCGAGTCGTAAGTCAGCAAGGCAAGACCGCAGGGGGACCAAGCGGCGACTCTCTTCGCCGGGTATGACACCATCGCACGGGCGCCTACCATTGGCCGAAAATGGCGTCATCTGAGCGGGCTCGCCCATTGGCCGAACGTCGTTTTAAGCCAAGACACCGAAGGGCTTAAAAGACGCAGACCGGGAGCAGCAGGAGAGCATTTCTGGAGCATTCCTAGAGGATTCCTAGAGCATTCCCTGATTCATCTCTCTCGAACTTCTTGCGACGGGCCGCAGCCTCCGAGTTGCTGCCGGCCTGTAATGACTTTACTACTATTAATTGACGCTCACTGTAAATAATGTAAATAAACCTCCCAAGTGTTTCATCCCGATGTCCTCCTCCAACTCCTACAACTGGCGCCAGCGGTGGGATTTCCTCCAACTCCTACAACTGGTTGCTAGCGGTGGGATCGCCTCCAAATGCATGAACTGGTGGCAGCGCTACGGATCAACCTTCGTCAAGAGAAATCCTGAGGAACCCGGAACAGCGAAAGAGAGCCTTCGTCCAAAGGAGTCGCGAGGAACCGGGAAGAGCGAAGAAGAGAGAGCCTTCGTCGAAAGAGGTCCTAAGAAACTGGGAGTAGCGAAGAAGAGCGAGCCTTCGACCCAGGGAGTCCTGAGGAACCGGGAACAGCGGAAAAATGGACCAGATGGCAGGGTGCTGCAACCGTAAGTGAGTGCGTGGTTTTTTTCCTTTTGATTCGCCAGACTCAAATGTTGTGTGTTCATTTTGATAGTTCTGGGAATCGGGAATTTGTTGCATTGTGTGTTTGCACAAATTAATTAAGGAAAGCAGTTCTAACCACCAGTCGGGGCAGCTGCCATGGATCTTGGAAGGTTGACGAGGTTAGACTTGTTGTTGGTGTGCAACGACTTGGGAGTTGAGGCGGACGAACAGATGAAAATGGCAGCTATCATAAAGGCGATTGAAGATAGTGGCAATGATGATAAAAGCATTGAGCTTGCTTGGGAGGTGATACAAGAACCACGGGAGCGTGAGCGTCGTGAACGTAAGAGTGAGCGTAAGCGTCAAGAACGCGAGAATGAACGAAAGCGTGAGCTTCAAGAACTCACTCTTAGGTGTGAGCGTCAAGAACGCCAGCGTGAACGTCAAGAACGTGAGAATGAACGTGAACGTGCGTATCACGAACGTAAACAAAAGTACGAGAGAGAGAAGGCAGCATTGTTAAAAGAGATACAGTATTGTGATCAGTTAATGGCACAGAGGCAACGCCTGTCTGAAAATTCTGTAGGCAGTACAGAGCACAAGAATGAGGAAGTGTCTAGCGGATTTTCGCCAAAATCCGACGAGAAGAGTAGTGCCTATGAGATTGGCTGCACATTCATAAGTGAAGGGAAAAGGCTAGCTGCTAACGATGCCTTAGTGGCAACAGAGGCCGTTAAAGGCCGCAGGGAGAGCGACGAGGTGCTGTGCCAACAGATGACTGTAGAGACAGCTAGGCCAGCTGCGAATGAATTGGACCAGTCACCACGCGTGTGCGTCGCATGTAACGTAAGCGAGGTAGTTAGCGAAGTACAGAGTACTGCTGACCCGATAGACGCGAGCACCCATGTCAGGTCAGATCTGCGTGCCGAAGTGATGTGCGAGCTGGACGATGCAGTTGAGAATAGTTCTCGGGGTGGCGAGCTCCATAGCTCACGAGAGAACAACTGCATTGTTCAGGGATCGGTGCGGCCCTCCGCCAGTCTAGGTAGCCTAGAGATGGATGATTTAATTAGGAATCATTCGGACTGTGCGCGTGAGACAGCGATCGATACCGACGGGCTGTGTGTCGATGCACAGCGTGAGCTGGGCAATGCAGTAGAGGGCAGTTCGCAAGAGTGCGAGTTGCATAACTCGAGTAAAGCCTGCTGCATTGTTCCAGAGTCGGTTGAGCTGTCTGCCAGTCGAGGCAAAGTGAGAGTAGATTTAAATGTAAATCACTCAGACTGTGCAGGTAAGAGACCGATCCGGGCCAATGAGATGTGTAACGGCCAGCACGAGGCACGAGAAGGTGGCATAAAAGGGCATTCCAAGAGAAAGCGCCGCAGAAAGAAGCGCGCTAAAGATAGGAATGCGGTGACTAATGTAGCGCCGCCAAAGACGGCAAAAGACCCAAAAGGGCAGGGCGCGAGGAAAAGAAAGGTGCGGTCGTCACTGACGATGTTGACGCATCAAACGCATTCGAGCCACCGGTCAAAGGGGGACCGCGAAGCATGTTTTGCACGGACGCGGACAAAGGGCACGGGGCAGTTAAATTCCTCGTCGTTCCGTCGTTCTCTTCGAAGCTCAGCGTGCAGTACGAAGAAGCGCAAGGTGGCAAGACGAGACCAGGTGGGGAGTAGCGACGCGGTCAATCGAGGTCATGATGAAAGCGGGGCGCCAGGACGCAAATTGGCAGGGGACTGTAAATTCTTGGGGGAGCTGATAGTGAGTCAGCCCTTTTGTTGTTCCTCGGTAACCAGAGTAGCTTTCGGACCGCGACCCCCTTGAGTACGGCTCAAAGTATGAGTCAGTCGTAAACATTTGAAACGGGAGGCGAAGGCAACTTCCGTAGAAGGAAAACATGTTGTTTTGTTTTATTTTTGAACATTTGCGAATTTTCGCGATTTGAGACTAAGAATTTCTTTCAATATGTAAAAGTATGAGCTTTGTTTGTGTTTTGTTAGAGAAGCTCGAGATTTGAAAGACGCGTTTTTTTGTAAACATGTAGTATCGCGAGGTGTTAATTAATAAGTAGATAGGCTTTCTTTTTTTTTGTGTGTGTGAGTAACCTGAGTGTCAAGGTTATCGGTGAGAGGCCTATCGTAACGCACGTGTGTTTTAGTTAAACTTCTTTTCTTTATAAGCGTTTTTTTTTTTTATTTTCTAAGGTTAACCGCGTAGGTTTTCAGTAAGTGCATCATTCGCACTGAGAAGCCATTAGCGCGTGTCCTGTGTGGACGGAAGCAAGCAGATTTATGACTGGGTTGCTCGTGTGTGTTGAGGGCAGCCGTACTCTGACTTTAGTGAGCGTGCGTAGAACTAGTAATTAGGAGACGCATGTTTTTAAAAAGGGTTTTGCGGAGTGCGTAAGTTACGCAAATTAAGTTCTCGTTTAAGGTACGTGCCCTGTATGGACTAGAGAAAGACACGTGAGTAGGCGTAATGAAAAGTTTGCCTACGACGCAAGTACGCGTTCTGTTTAGTGACCACAAGGCTAGCGCGCTTGTGATTACGTACTTGTGAAGTTGACCAGACGGTTCAGTGGCACCAATACGTGCGATAAGTACGCCACTGCGATAGGTTGGAAACATGCTGTTCGTGTAGTTAGGCCACTTAAGTTATGTTCGGCTGTTTTCACTGTTTGTTTGCAACGGCAACGACCCATTGTTTTGCTACAACAATAGCACTCGGGTCTTGTCGGCATTCGGGGAGAAATGGATAGCGGTTTGGAAAGGTGGTTGGAACTGCTTTGTCAAAATTGGGGAAATAAAAGATCAGGGTTCATTTTGACTCAGTAATAGCCTGGCGAGTCAGGGGTGAAGAGCCTGCGCTTACGCGTGGTGCAGCGCTGTGTTGTTTTGTTTGTTTGATGTATGTTCTCCAGGGCCCAGGATCCCGAAGGTTGTCAAACGAGGCTCGACACGAGTACCCTGCAGGTTCTTTCAGCGTTCCTCATGGCCAGCGAATTGAGTTCACCGGCCATTCCGAACTTCCGGGGCGAGGACGAGCTGTTAGATACGGGACCATTTCCTGAGCCTACTTCGAGTTCCCCAGACCTCATCGAATCGCACCACAGCTAAGTAGAGAGCGCAGAAACACTGATACCACATTCCTGAGGCACGACACGTGCAAACAAGTTGGCGGACCCCACTTCGTGTGCAGCCGGTGGAGCTATTCAATGCTTGACTCTTCCAGAAAGCGAGGGGATAGCCCGGCACTGTTCCAGGTAACGTGGGTCCAGAAGCAAGACGGCTGTAATGCGCCGTGACAACCTAGCAGCGTCGCCCCCGTCCGCCTTTGAAGAGGGCATTTGCAAGCCAGCGAGGCAATACCGCAGGGAGAAGAAAGCCCTCGGACAATTGGGGCGCAAGCGTCGTCCCCGTTTGCCCATTGTGACGGCGAGTTGTAAGTCAGCAAGGCAAGACCGCAGGGGGACCAAGCGGTGACTCTCTTCGCTGGATATGACACCATCGCACGGGCGCCTACCATTGGCCGAAAATGGCGTCATCTGAGCGGGCTCGCCCATTGGCCAAACGTCGTTTTAAGCCAAGACACCGAAGGGCTTAAAAGACGCAGACCGGGAGCAGCAGGAGAGCATTCCTGGAGCATTCCTAGAGGATTCCTAGAGGATTCCTAGAGCATTCCCTGATTCATCTCTCTCGAACTTCTTGCGACGGGCCGCAGCGTCCGAGTTGCTGCCGGCCCGTAATGACTTTACTACTGTTAATTGACGCTCACTGTAAATAATGTAAATAAACCTCCCAAGTTTTCATCCCGACGTCCTCCTCCAGCTCCTACAACTGGCGCCAGCGGTGGGATTTCCTCCAACTCCTACAACACTCCCATTTACGGCTAATCGCCTGTAGACCCACACACTGCTTCTATGGCCCTTAATCTATCCCGTGTGGATAATCTCTTGCGCAGTCACCATTGAGCCACTCGATAAGCAGCAGGTTCAGCAAATGTTTGTCATGGCGACACTGCCTTGGCTGTTAGGCCTTATCAGCGCTTATGGTTTGGTTGCTGAGAAATGACATTGCCAAGGAAAGTGAGGATACGCAGGGCAACTTGAATGACACAGTGTTCCAGATTTTCCAACACCGCATGAAATCCGCAACTTGGATTGGCGGCACAGTGGCCCAGTGTTGCTTCGTTTTTTACTTGTCTTGGCTATGAGCCATGTCAATGGCACTGCGACTTGCTCTTTGGAACTGAACCTGTTGATTGTATGTTTTTTACAGTGAAGCTGTTAGAACTGCGCTGGGTTTCTCTTCACATTTGCAGCTTCGCCAAGAGAGAGCGAAAGCAGAGTATAAAAATAACATCGCACAGCATAGCAACACGGTTAGGGTGGGTGGAGCCTAGCGGGGGAGAAGGAGCGGTGCGGCGGGGACACAGGTAGTGTGACGTCATTGCTGTCCGATAAAAACTCGCGCGCTCGCTTCAGAAGATTTCAACAAGCTACTAGCTACACGGCGTCGGAGCTAGCATGCATCAGAGCTAAGGTGCGGCAGTTGCTGCCACATCACACCGTTGCAGCAGCTGGCACAAGACACTGACGCATATGCGGTCTCAACAAATCGCTTCTGTGGTGGCGGGTGCCTCAAATGGCACGCCGTTCCAACCGAAGCCCCCCACAGAGGAAGACGGCATGGATTTTTCTGAAGCCTTAACTTCCCCCATCTCCGCTGGTATCCAGTGTTTGCGATAGCAGAGCCACGCATAATTTTTCCTATTCATATTCGTATTTTCCAAGTGACTCAAAAATTCTGAATACTGAAATTTTATCCGAGGGGAATACCAAATAGCTCAGTATGGCAAATCTATAGACTGTTTTATTGAGGGCACTGCCATTTTGCGATCAAGGCGCCATCTATTGTCTGGCACCAAGCTGGTATGTGACAGCACGCTAGAGCGTGCGTAGTGAGCATGCTGTTGATGATGAGTGGCAAGTTTTCATGTTTTCCTGCGAAGTCTTGACAAGTTTTTGCCATTGGGTAACTTCGTACCATGTCGTTATGAAGGTGCCTAGGGACAGCTCTGCTCGTGATCAAAATTGGAGGCGAGTCAAGTCTGAACATTGTCAATACATAACCCACATGCTATGTGTTATTATTGTATGTCTAGCCTTGAACTTTATTAAGGTATCACTTAGATGACAACAGTCAGAGTTGTCTCCATGTGCCATGCACTGTACCACACCAGCGTTCATTCCAATCCAGGTAACTAGCAAAGCTCCAAAGAAACACATTTTGCTAGCTTTCACACTTCTCAAATTTTCGCTGTACGTTTTTCTAAGCATTGTTTATCTTTCACCCGGGCATCAATCTTTACAAAATAAAGAACTGTAAAATAACTCGACCAGAAGGGCCACTAACATGGAGTGCTTGATAAAACGGCCTGGTGACAGTCAACGCAAATATGTGCACTCTTTTAGGTCTCAAGTAGTGCCTGTGCAAACACACCTCGCCAACTCAAGGGAGATGAAAAACAAACTCTCTGCAACACCTACTTTATTTTCTCGAGTTATAACAGCGCGTGATATGCCACATCGGCCAGACAGGTTCCTGGTGATATTCAGAATCAAGGAAGAACTCACATGATCTAGGGTGTGGGAGATATGGGGTTCTCCTCCGTACTCTTGGGACAAAGGAACGACAACACAGTAGTGCAAACAGTCACAAGGGCATTTATTGCACCTTTCATAGATCAATGCCAGCTAGCCGAGTTGCTATCCGCAAAACATGCCAATGGGCGCGCGACAAATCTAGAAGTCTGACTCACCGAGCGACCGGATAGCGAGCGAATATGTTCGCCCCATGCTGGATCCCAACGCCTGGTCGTTCGCGTGTACAGTCACGCGAATGGTGGCACGTTCGAAGGCGGCCACACGAGACAGTCTCGTAGAAGCATCGGACGGCGCCCGCGCGGACGTCCGCGCCCGCCGACGATCTCGAACCAAAGAGCGCTCGCCTTGTCTCTCGGCGCCCGAGTAACCCCGCCGCAGCGCGACACTCACGCCATCTCTCGCACCGCGCTTGTACTACTCCGACCGCCGCGGGCGCCAGGCCACGCGAGCCGTGCGGGAAAACAGCATATCAGGGGATGCGTGAGAGTCGCGCATCCCCACAAGGGGTACCTGCCACACAGTAGGCATGGCTTTGGTTACAGAATGAGAAAGAACACACCTTAGTTTTCTTTGTCTGCATGTACTGTTTTCATAATACATCCCCAGTCAACTTCCACATAAATGTTGGTTGCCAAATATGATAAGTTGAAAAGAACAACTTTAATGTGCGTTCACGAAGAAATGGTTTACTTCGTCCATTGGCATTAGTTCACCAACTCGAATACATACCTTTCGTTCATATCCCAGTTTGATCATGGGTGTCGATTTCGTTGCCATGCACTCACTGGAAACAAATTATTCTGAACATATACGCGACAATGTTGATGGCGTCAAGTGCATTCTGTTTATGCTGGCAAACCAAAGCCGATGCTTGTCTGCAACTGTAGCAATGGAGTCCACAGAATTGCCATGGTTGAAGATACACTTCACGTTCACTTCCAAAAGTTATTTTTGCAGCCAAATACAGTAGAGTGATAGCCTGTTGACCTTGAGTCATCTGGCATGGCAGCAATCGCAGACAGATCATGTTAGAACTGCACTAATTCACAGTGACACTGCTGCTAGTATTCTAGGGACCGTGCCGCTACCGTTCCAAGCTGCCGCTATGAGAAGTGGCGATTCGCACATACCAGTGCAAAGAGGAAAGTGGTGTGGTATGCTGGTTCAGGGTTACATTGCTCCTTGCCTATATATCAGTGTATACCAATTCACCCAATTTTCTGTTTTGCTGAAGTACAGTCAAATCTCGAAATAACAAATCATGCGGGACTGCCAAAAATCTTTCGTTATTCTGAGAGGTCATTATAGTGAAAGCAACAAAATTAATCATTCCACCCATCAACACCTGAGTTCATAAGTTGTCACCATTTGAGCTATCCACAAGGACGTTGCCATTGGCTATCGGCCCATGCTCTTGCTATTTTCCATAGATTCCACTGCCATGCACCACTGAAGCATCGTATACAAGAGTGGCGCGCACAAAGCAGACGCTGACACTGCGAAAACTACTGCAAAAAAGGAAGCTCCATGTTGCCTCCAAAGCGCAGTGTTTCTTGTTTGTTTTTCACATTCCTTGCTGTGGGAACCGCAACTTCCTCACTCGAGGCGGACACCTGAAGTATGCCAAAGCACAAGTGTACATAAACGACACCGTCCGGCAAATGCAAAGTGCGACCATGTGGCGTCCCTACGACTACGGAAGTTACATTTCTCCGCGTGCATAGTTAGTATGGCTGTAGAAAGAAGCGCGAAAGAAAGAGGCATGTGCAGAAAGAAGAGCGAAAGAAGGAAGAGATGCAACTCCGTTACTAGGCGATACTTGCCTAGGCAGAGCATGTGCTCACAAAATCCGATGCGTTGTCACCTCTGGAATAGATTTTAAAAATTCTCTCCCACATTATTTTTATTCAGTGCCGTCTCATGTTTTCCAAACCTTTGCGCCGTGACGTCTGCTTTCTGCACCTTGTTGTCTGCTAGCTTACTGTTTCAGCTGCCACGACGGATGCGTGGAAGACTGAGAATCCGTAGATCTTGGAATATTAGTTCATAGTACTGAGGCGTTGTTAACATGACATGAAAACTGAACAATGGTCGTCATTCTGAAAAGTTCGGTATTCTGAAGCTCGTAATACTGAAATATTTTTACATTGAAACCATAAGAAGTCACCTATGGATTTCCGAAAAATTTTTTAATCTGAAAAGTTTGTCTGAAAAGTTCGTTAATGCAGGGTTCGTAGTAATGAGGTTCCACTGTACATACTACTCTCTTCTGTCTGTGATTTGGTGAAAACCAGACATCAAGGCCATGATAGGGAAGTTCTCTAAGAACCTGTAATAATTCTTCGGTGTTTGGAAATAGTAAAGGATTTGTTCTGTAACATTGTGGAAATTCTCATAATTTATACACAATGCGTGTCATGCAGTTTAGGTGATCAAAGATTTGTGTCAGTGAGGTCATTGATCAAGCTTTTGATGAGGCTGCTGCATAGTCTTATTTAATGTTTAATCATTTGTTTCACACCACTTGCGACATTAAAGTGCTGTGCTGGCAATTTTTTCAGCAAAATTCGGACTTGATGATAATATTGTGCAGATATTTGAACTTAACATTACTTAGATATAACAGTGTTGTGGGCCAGCAACTTTTGAAGCTGTGTGTTCATTAAAGTCCTCACAAGAAGAAAATTGGGTAAAAAGGGGAAGGATTTGATGAGTGTGTTCATCACAAAATTTCATGTTTTGGATTTTGTACACTTCCTTTACAAGGTTGTCGGCTGAGATTGAAGCATGATTGGATGAGATTAAAACTAACGATTAGATGAGATTAAACTAACAGCGCACACGGCTTCCTGAAGGAGTTTGACCTCAAAGGAGTTGTGGTCATGTGACATGGGCACTAGCGAGTATTTCACAAAAGCTGCCAAAGGCACGTTGGGAGCTGTTTGGTTTACGTACGCACACAAAAATTTTTAACTCTAATTGCTCCTAAAGCTATCTTACCTGAAGTTGTTCGAATAAACAAATTATTATACAAGCATCCAAAATGTTCACTGCTTCTCTAAAATGTAAAATAAACTCTGTAAACATAGTGATACCTAGAGCGAAGCTGGCAACCATGTGCTTTCCCCTGTTTTCCTGTACGGCGTGGCGCGGCTACTGATTTTTGCTGTTGTTGTGCGTCCTGACTGCATCTTGTTCTCGGTTATTTCGCGCGCAGTTGCAACGACATGACACACGCCGTTAACCTCGCAGTGAAGGATAGTGTCTGTGTGTACAATCAAGGGGTGCTCTGGGACGAGAGTATAGGGAAGCAGCCAGCATAAGTCTAATGAAGCATTGCTTAAGCTGTTCTGTAATAGAACCAAAATTATCATACTTATAATCAAAATTAAATATAAAGCCTTAACAAAAATTTGCTTTCAGTTCCACTTCAAGCACTGTGAATGAGTACTCCCTTCACCAGAACCTCCAGTAAACTCCCTTATCAAAAGGGCAGCCGTATGACATCGAACGCATTTCCCTCGAAATAAAGACAAAAGTTAAAAGGAGCGTGCGTGCGCCTATGTGACAGGGGTATTAAAAATGTCCGCAACGATTGGTTCCGTATTTGCATGATTCAATCGCGCACCTGTTATTCTGAAATAAATGGGTCCGAAAATTGCCAGCACATTACAATCAAATACGAAACCTAAATACGCACCAAATACAAATCCACACCAAAACAAAAAGGCAGCAACAGGCAACATTGAAAGGCACTGCATCTACAAGCAGCCATTACATTCACTCTGAGCTGCCCATTGAAAAGGCACCCACTTGTGGTGTGTCTCTTGCAAGCATCTTTATCCTGTCTGTCCGCTTGTGCATAGCAATAACGAAGCAAAAGAAACTGAAATAAGTTATGTTAAGTTGCAGTTCATTGTTGAAGCATAGCGTTGTTGCCCGTAGGCTAAGCTGCGCTTCAACAGAATCTGTCGCAGGTAATAAAGGAATATGTGCCTCCTTTTTTATGTTTTGAAGATGGCCTAGAATCTCGCATGGTTTTGCCTTGCATGGGGTCATAGTTAAGTGTTGCATGAGCCGTTGGTGTTGTTTGCAGGTGTCAGCGTTGGATGCCGACCAGGGCAGTAGGCTGGTGTACCACATAGCGGGTGGCAATGTGGACCAAGCGTTCGTGCTGGAGCCCCCCTTAAGTGGCCGCGTGCGCACCAACACAGTTCTGGATCGTGAAATTCGTGACACATACCTGCTCACCCTTGTGGCTACTGATGATGGCCAGCCTCCTCGCACAGGGTCATGTACTCTGCACATCACAGTCATTGACGCCAATGACAACCAGCCCGTCTTTCCTCCAGACAGTGTCGTCAGCATTCGTGAAGGTGTGTTCTTTTCCTTCCCACTTTCTTTGTTTAAATTAAATTAAACTATGGGGTTTTACGTGCCAAAACCACGGTCTGATTATGGGGCACACCGTAGTGGGGGACTCCGGAAATTTCGAACACCTGGGGTTCTTTAACGTGCACCCAAATCTAAGTACACGGGTGTTTTCGCATTTCACCTCCATCGATATGTGGCCGCCGTGGCTGGGACTCGATCCCGCGACCTCGTGCTCAGCAGCTCAACACCATAGCCACTGAGCAACCACGGTGGTTAACACTTTCTTTGTTTGAATTTGTACAAGTAAGCCTTGGATGTACGGAAAGATGTGAATTTGGGTGAGCTGGTGAGAACTTGATGAAGTAGGGAATGCTGGGATGTTTCAAACTTGCCTCTGACACATATGTAAGCGCATTTAAACACTGTAAAAAAAAAGAAATTTTAACTAGCTTACTTCGGTCATTACTAAAGACACGTTTCCAAATTGTGGCGCATCATTAAACCTTCTCCTGAAATTACCCTGCTAGCCTGCCGTTTTAAACAAGGAGTTTGTAAAATGTTCTCCTTTACTAACATACGGTTACTTGTTGCATGAAATTATGATTATATGTTTATGCCTCCAGTAGTCATTGATTGACATTCTAAAGTGCCGATCATTCCCTGGCCATTATTCTGTTAACTCTAAGCTTTTGAAGAATACCTCAGCTTCCATATCAAATTATCTTAACCGAAAATTTTTCAGCAGTCCTTAGGTATATCTACCATGCCTATGGAATGGAAAATTGAGAATGTGGTTCCCCCCTACAGTAGAAGTCCATCAGTGAATCTCTTGCTATAATTATAGGCCCATCTGTCCCGTCAGTATCTGTTGCAGAATGGGAGAACATATAATATTTAACCTTGTCAGTTTTCTCTAATCTCAACTCGTTTTACAGTGTAAGCTGTTATGGGCTCAATCCAATAGCTGTTTCAGTTGGCGATGCTGTCCTCCGCCACCACCGGTGTCTGTAACAGCTATCGCCAGGAGTAAGAGAAAAATACCCAGTTCCTACCAGGTGCACACTTTGCAATGCAGTTGTATATTATTGCACCAGGTGGCATGCCGTGTAGCAGTTCCAATGCATGGTGTCACGTGGTGCGAGATGCGCACCGCAATTCATTATGTGTCCCTCATAGCTTTGATACAGGTAAACTTTCCATTGCAGTCACATTGCATTATATCAGGTGTCATGAGATGTAGCAGTTGCATCGTATCGTGCCACATGTCAAGGGATGTGACATGTGTGCCGCATAGTCTGGATGCATGTGTGTACTCTTCGGTACACGCCTCCTCGCAAGGTGATGCAGAAGAAAAGAATTGTGGAGCTATGCGCGCAGCTGCAACCAGGCAACGTCAGGCTCAGCAGACTGCTGTGCAGAGAGCATCACAAGCTGCAACTTTGCATCGATGCCAGGTGAACAGTTCAGCTTGTTCTTGTGAAAACGACGAAAAAAGACTTCGCCACAAAGACCCTCTAGTGCATGCCGCCAAAAATGCGGTTCAGCAACTAGGTCGTAAAACCAGGTCTTGTTTGGACTTAGCATTTTAAACAATGAAGTACCTGTAGTGCTGCCCCGCTGCATATCCTTCACGACCTTACTTTTTAAATCATGAATGTGTGCAAATGAACTGTTTCCCTACCATGGGGAAAATGGGTGTTTTCAGTAAGTTATGCCAGATTTTTATTATTCTTTTTTTTTACGAAGGAACTACTGTGTTCAATATGTTATGTAATTCATACAAAAAAAGCAGAATGAATGCACTTTTAAGGCATGAAAGTTTTATTAATGAGATGTCATAAAAAAGATATAAATTGCCTGAACCAAGATTGTAGGATAAAATTGTAAAAAGTTTATAAAGACATGCTTTTATCTACTAAGACAAATATGTAACAAGAATTATGAATGTATTGCCGTCTAATAGGCACTATCTCCAAAAAAATCTAAACTTTTCATTGAACAGGTATTCCACTACAAAAATTTAAGTACAAGCACCACAGTTTGGCGTGCCGGGCTGCAGCCAGAAACGTTCCGGGCTGGCTTGCATCGTCCTCGTCGTCACTCTTAGAGTCAAAGTCCAACAAAAAAAGCAGCATCCTCAGACACAGTGCAAACGCGAGGCCTGCTATCTATCGAAGCGTACACGCCGCTCCTGGAGGCGGCCATTTTTGCTTTCTACTTTGACAATCGCGAAACTTCGGAGTTTGTTCAAAAATGAACACCTGGCGGGAAAAAAGTGAGCTGTTTAAAAAACAAAAATATAGTTTTCCTCCTTGACATCCTGTGGTGCAGTGTGACCGTAAGTGGCACAGAAGGTCTCGGTAGCAGTGTTTCAAATCATGGATAGCAGGCGGCCGTTTTCACTTTCTACTTTGACGATCATGAAAACTTCGGAGCGGGTTAAAAAATCTCCGTCTGGGGAGGGAAAGCGGACTGCTTAGAAAACAAAAATATAGTTCTCCTTCTTCATGTCCGAGAGCACAGTGTGTCTGTCCCTGAGCGGGCTGGCGATGCCCAATGGGTGTGGTACGGAAAGAGTACCGTATTCTCGGTACTTGCAGTTACCGTCTTGAAACAGTTTACGACGGTCTCCTATGAAGCCGCGCCTCCAACTTGCGCTGTGACTGCTGCATATGCCGCGCAGCCCTGTGAGTTTCTTCGCATTGGCACAGCATGATTTTTGCAAAGCATATGTGATATGGAACTATATCCATTACATACAAGCTACATTGCATTCTAGACATGCTATTCACTGCAGACAGTATTTTCTTAAGATTTTTCTGAAGTGTTTGACAAGGTATGCCACAAGCTTTTATGATACAAGCTAAGTCGACTTAGCATTGCCTCTAACCTCTTAAAATGAATTGGTTGTTATTTGAGTAATCACTTGTACTTTGTTACTGCTAATGGCTAATGAAGTGCACTCAAGTGTATTCCAGGGTTCCATGCTAGGTCCTCCTTTATTTCTCATATACATTAACATCCTTCCTTCAGCAATAGCTTCTAACATTAAGCTGTTCCACGATTGTGTAATCAGGTGCTATCATATCGCAGATTGCACGAGCATGGCTTTCTGTTGACGCAGTGCTGCCATCTTGGTATTGCCATAAACACGAGAGATTGGAGATTGAGATAGAAAGAGCACTGTATTTATTGTGTGGGGATGCGCGACTCTCACGCATCCCCTGATATCTTGTTTTCCCGCATAGCTCCTGCAGTGCGGCTTCGCCGCGTGGCCTGGCGCCCGCGGCGGTCAGAGTGGTACAAGCGCAGTGCGAGAGATGGCGCGAGTGTTGAGCTGCTGCGGGGTTACTTGGGTGCGGGAAAGACAACCCCCTCTTGGACGGCGGGCCGGCGAGCGCGGCGGACGTCCCGCGCGTGCGCCGATCCATGCTTCTGCGAGACCGTCTCGCGTGGCCGCCTTGGAACGCGCCACCATTCGCGTGACCGTACGCGTGAATGACCAGGCATTGGGATCCAGCATGGGGCGAACATATTCGCTCGTTATCCGGTCGCGGTGAGTCGGACTTCCTAGATTTGTCGCGCGCCCATCGGCATGTATTGTGGATAGCAGCTGGGCTAGCAGGCATTGATCTATGAAAGGTGCAATAAATGCCCTTGTAATTGCTTGCACTACTGTGTTGTCGGTCCTTTGTCCCAAGAGCACGGGAGGAGAACCCCACAATTGATGCATAAATAAAAGCACCAAAAGCAAGTGCAATAAAAGATGCAGGCCTGCGCGGCACACGCAGCACAGTCCAGTGTAAGCTGGACGAGTGGCTCCGTAGGAGCCCCATTTTCAGCAGCATGCAATAGGGAGTCTTTGCGACGAAGTCTCTTTGCATTGTTTTCATGAGAAAGAACTGAACTGTCCTCCCGGCGTCAACAGTGAGCTGCAGCTTGTGCTGCTCACTGCACAGCGGTCCGCTGATCCAAACATTGCCTGGCTACAGCTGCGTCCGTAGCTCTGTGATTTGCTTCTTCAGCAGCATTTCATATCTTGCGAGGAGGCACCATAACATGCACTGAAGAGTAAGCACGGGTATCCAGATTTACGCGGTGCACATGTCACATCCCTTGACAGGTGGCGCAATACGATGCTGATCATGATTAATTGGCACCCCCTTTGAAAGGGGGTGGCGACAAATGGTTACTGCTTGAGTAAATCAGGTTGAGCTGCTGCCTGTCGGGACACCTGGTGAAATACAACGCAACTGAAATGTAATGTTACACATATTGATGCTATGCTGCACATGTTTCACATCACGTGACAAGTACAAGTGATGATGATGATTTATTGGCATCCCCTTTGAAACAGGGTGGTACCAGTCACCTAGCCTGCTTGATTTAACCAAGCATGACCCCCTTGGCAAATATGTGCGCAATCTTAAGTGCATGTGGATGACATACAGTTCCTGCAACACATTTCTGCATAAAGCATTTCCAAGTGTCGAGCTGCCGTTATTAGCTGTATTTCCCGATGCCTGGAAAAAGCTGCATCACACAAGCTTCATATATAACAGAAATGAGAGGCACCTGATGTGTAACGTATCTCAAAATTTTCAAGCTACTGGCTCAATTAAGAATTTTACAAAAAAAAGTTCATGAACCCTCCTCTTTACGGTATTCCCAGGCACAATATGACATTCGCCTTGTAAGATTTGGGGTCGGGCATGTCAAAAGTGGTAGCTGGCCCATGCCGTCGTCCAACTCATCCACGCTAAGGATGTTGTTGAAGGGAGGAACTTGTTCTCATCAAGAATGAGCAGTGTGGGATTTATTTACAATATGTACATAAAGGGTGGAGAATGTTACATTTCATCAGTCTAGCATGACTGAAAACGAAGCACACACAGCAGCCGAAAACAGCTGCTTAAAACCTCCTCTGTCCTCCGTGCCATCCAACCTTCATCCAATCGGAGCATTCAAGATCGTCGAAGGACCTACTTTTGAGGGTGAGGGTTCACACACTCACTTCCACACTTTTGTTTCACTGTACACACTTGTAGACAGTGGTTGTCACGCGTGACTTAAGCTGGTGCATGTTGATTCCAGAGTTAACTCTGCAGTTAGCCGCTGCGTATGTCACACGACTGTGATAATTACTGGGATCCGTAGGAAAGCGCTGTAAAACACCCTTTTCCAGAAGTTCTCTTGCTCCAATTAGACCGTGAAAGCGGTAGCGAACCAACTAACAATACTCAGTCTACCAAACATGGCTAGCCTTGCTGGTGCCGTCGGGCTGACTGAAAAGGCGCATTGCTGCCTTCACGAAGCAATTCATCGTAGTGGGCTGGGAGAAGTTCGAAGGTCACTATACTCACAGGCTGATCATACCAGCCTGCTGTCCTCGGTAAACTAAAGGAGGTACTTAGTTTATGTTTGATGAAAGTAACAACCAAGTAATGGTTAATGTGTATGGAAAGTTCAGAATAGATGGGTTTATTGCAGCTTTTTAAATAAATTACGTATTGAAGCGCTCCGGAGCATCATTAATGTTTTACAATCGTGCAGATTTTGGCCCATTTCCTTGGCAGAACAAATGCCACCAAGATTTAATTGAGCATAAGTGGGTGAAAGCTAACGCACATCTCCGTGCCTAAAAATGCATGTGAAATGAACACTTTTTTTGCTAGGAATTTAAGCAGCTCTTCAAGAGTGCCATACTGCCGTCATCAACTATGCTTCCCAACAAACCAAGATAACTCTATATTAGACCAGCTTTATGCTTACTGGAAATAGGGTCATATTCAGTGCGATGTCCAACGAAACTTAGACTTTTCCGGCCAGATTAGAAGCGTTGCAAATAATTACTGAACTCTATCTTTTTGTGCTTCTTTTCCATTGCACAAGATTTGTAGTAGGTTTACCCAAAGTCCTCGATTAACTACAAAATGTGCATTGTTTATATTTGTTTAAATTTAGAGACAGGTTATAGGCTATGTGTAAATAAGGTTGAACGTGTGTGGAAAAATTACAGGCCTTAACAGTAAAGTATATTTGCAGGCTATCCAGATCGTTATAACTGTGTTTTAAAGGGGTCCCGAGTCACTTTTTATTGAAATCGAGAAATGCATTTGGAGTTAAACTAGGCTGTTTCAGAAATACTTTGCCGCTAACCGTATGTCACTGCATTCAGCAGAAGCGTAGTTGGTGGCAATCAAACATCCGCGTCGCGATGTTTCTGGTTCTTCTTCAATGACTTGCACTTGGAAAGCTACGGTGTAGTAGAGCATGCCCACGACGTTCTGCCTATTGAACGTTACTGTGGTGCGCAGTTCAAGTTTGATTTTGGATGTTTACGTAGACACCACTACTTCTGATTTTGGTGCCTATGACACTTCAAACGCAGTTGCTCTCAGCGAGCCACATGCGCTCAGCCAGTGAACTCGGTTGCGGCACCCCACAGCTGTCGCAGTATCTATGCTACGTAGCAGACTGCAGCTGCATGTAACTGTAGTGCGTATGCACAGCATTTGCTTTGTGCATGACAAGGCTTGAGTACCCGCTCGCGCTCATATGCTCCAGTCTGGCCAAGCTACGTGGTGCGGACCGTCTTTGTCCTGCACCAGCTTGACCGACAGGTAGCAGCCACACCGGATTTGTGCATTTTGAAGCGCTATCAAAAGCTCAATACGAAGTGAAGCCTGCCAAGGCGTCTAACCAGTAGCAGCCAGGAGTCAGCATGCACTGGCAAGCATGCATTTGGTTTATGTTTCGCATGGTTCGAGGCTAGTTGATTGTTCAAAATTATTTGAAATTAGGAAGACCCAACTGCTGTAACACCGATAAGCAGGGTGGAAAAGTTTAATTCCTACGTGGGCAGCTGCGGCTGAACGTGAGCAGACGATAGTCTGCTTCTTCTGGAAGTATGTAATTATTATTGAAATTCGAAAACAGATTTTCCCTTGCTTCAGCCTGTTTATTAAACTGCATCAATAACTAGGGTGGAGGCTTGGGCAAGTTGGTGGTGGTTCATAACGGCGATGTTTGCGTAGCACACGAAAGTAGGAAAGCAAGGACAGAGACGAGTAAAGAGCACTAACTTCCAACTGATCTTTATTTGCGGATGAGCATAATATATATGTGTGGCAAACAGGAAAACACATAGGAAAGGGGGGGGGGGGATATTCAGAGCCAGAACATCATTGTTAAGTTGGATCACTTGACGGGCCCACGATTGCCCTGCACTCGGCCAAGTAAACTCGCTCAGGTTGTGACAGAGCAATGGAAGGGGTGCTTACGCAGCAGTCACCTAGATTGTAAATGTACTCCGCTCCCATTATTTCTCGGGTTAACCGCAAATAAAGATCAGTTGGAAGTTAGCACTCTTTACTCGGCACTGTCCTTCCTTTTCTACTTTTGTGCACTATGCAAACACCGTCGTTATGCATAAATAAATGTACACAGTAACAGTAGGAAAAAGCGCACTGATCCAAAAACCCTTGTTGATTGATGTCAGCTATTGGCCAGCACCAGCCACGTATAGGAATCTGCTATATTATGAAATAAAGCATCCAGAAAAGAGTAAGGAGCAGGCTTCTGTTGAAAAGAGAGCGTTTGAGAAAGCGGCGACTTCGTGCACCACTTGTGAGCTCCACGTGCAGTGCACGACTGCAAAATTTGGCTGAGGTGTTCACAGCAGCGTATGCTATCCACGGACTGTTTTTTCACCAAGCCCTATTGGTGGTTCAGGATGGGTATTCACATAGTAAAGAAATCCTGGTTGTCGGTGCGGCGAGTATGCATCATGTGACAACAAAGCCACGATTTTGCCAGATGGTGTGCTGCTGCTGAGCATCCTCAGGGAAAGGGGACCTTCCGAAAAAGTGATCCCCACTTGGCAGGGTAGGCAGGGGAATTTCATGCTGGTGTCTGGGAACCTTGAACGAGTTACTGCTACATAGAGCAGAAACTGCATTGCAATCGCTTTGTTGTAATTGGCGGCCCTGTCACATTTGCGAAGATTCCAGTACTATGGCCAAATTAAATGACGACGCACCTTTCCCCATTGGTCAAACAATTCCCATGCATTTGGGGTGTTAAATTTGAAGCATACAACAAGGTGAATTTGAATAAATTAAGAGTGGTGTCGAGAGTAGAAGCCGACAGAGTAGTCTGCTAGCACTGATCTCCCTCCCCAGTTACCTTGCCTGTGAGCAAGGGACGTCTATGAGGAATTTTTCTCAGAGCCTGACGTCACTCACCTCCACCCATATGCCCTGAAAAAACATCCCTCATGTTAGCACCCCTTTAGGAACAACACAGAATTTAAAATGCTGCCCTAGGGGAACTGCGAACCCTAACAAAATCACATCTCGAGAAAATGGGGAGAATAATATGGCCAATATTATCGCAAATTAAAACGCTTGTGGATGAATTACTGCATTTCTAAATATGCTTCACCAGGTGCCTGAAAACATTATATACTGGCAAGGTTCCAAACAGACAATCAAGAAAGGGCAACATTTTAAAATATGCAATTTAATTACAGGCAACTGAAATATTTATAGCGACTACTCAAAAGGAACAGCTTCGCTGGTAATTGGGTTGCGATTCTGCAAGGTCACACAAGTGTGCTTTTTGGTGTGGGGGTTTCATAGCAGAGTAACATAGGTCACCCCGATGACCACTCTTCTGGCCTGACAACAGCTAGTGCCTGGTGCCACTGGTGTACCAGGGCCTCCTTCCCGCTCTGGCAGGGATCGCACAGTAGCTCACTTTTTCGTGTCATTTGCCACAGCGTGCAAATTGGTTTGCAATATTAGACATGTGTAAGAACGTTGTAAGCCAATGGACTTGGGCTGGGACTTTTGAAAAATTCATATCATCCCAAAATTCATCGGGTGTGATCGTATCACCGAGATTCCAATGTGTTTTGAAATTATGCAGAATGTGGCTAATAGAACTAAACGCTAACAAATGTGAAGTATTGCGTGTGCCTCGTATCACTACATATTCATCCGTATATCAATTAAATAACATCACCTTAGAATGCATAAACCATAATATAATTACCATACTTATTCAAATCTAAACCGATAGCTTTTTTTTTTTTTTTTTCAAGTAATCATACACCAAAATCTAGGTTCGGCTTAGATTAGAGGATTTTAAAAAAATGTGCCAGTTTTAATTGAAAAGGATTAAAGTGGTGCATAGCTAGCGCCATCTAGAAAAGTCAGTATCGCAGCCACTATTAGCCGTGCCAGTAGCCAACTGAAGTACACGAGCGACGTCGCATTTTGAACCACGTTGTGTCGGCGTGCGGCGCGGTGTTAAGCCCGGGATACATGGAGGGAACTTTAATAGCGAACTTTCATGATGACGCCGGTGGTTCGCTGGCATCGCTTACATTCAGCGAAAAACAGGCAGACGGCACTGTAGGCTAGCCGCGTATTTGTCAGTTTTGGCAGACTCTAGGAATGTGTTTTTAGATAAGAAAAAAAATATTAAATAGGCTTTTTATTGCATTATTTGTTGTTATAGACTAAACAACTTGGAAAAATGTTTCTTAGAGGCACTTACAAACGATTGCGCACATTTAATTGAGCTGCAAGTATTTTAGCAGGCTGGCTTTGGACCGTCTGGCTATGTTGAGCGGTGGCACCACAAAGAGCAGGCATTGCAGAAGGTTTTGTGGTGCTCCAACAGCAACGTTAGTGTACTTCGTGCAAAAACATATTGTGGTTATTCATGTTTACTTCAGCTTCAGTTCCTGTTTGAAAGCTTCCTCCAACAACAAGCATTTAGTTTTTAAAAACACTTTGAGTGCAAAACAAACAAGGACGAAGAAAAGGAGCAACACAAGGACGAGCGCTCGTCCTTGTGTTGCACCTTTTCTTCGTTCCTGTTTGTTTTGTGCTCAAAGTGCTATAAAAATGAATGTGTTCCAACTAGGCCGACTCACAGTTATGCTTAAGCGTTTAGTAGTGAAGCCGGAGAGGACAGAATTATCCATATTTGGCGTGAAACGGGCCTTTCAGCGGGTCTCCTGGGCCCACACAGATGCAAACAGCCAGAAGATAAGGCATGGCCGGCTTCTAACTATAATCTGTCATCGCTATTTTCCCTCAAGGTGCTCAAGCAGAAGGGACTTGTTGTAGTAGAGCAGGGGTGATTTCTGGCAGAAGCACAAAACCAAACCTTACGAGCAGGCATGCCAGCAACGAGGAACTGTTTCATCCACTATACCCAAACCCTTGGGTGCCACCACACATACAAAAAAGGCAATAATAACAAAAGCAGTGCAATGCACACTCTAATTTGCGCCATGGAACCTTTGATCGAGTTGGTAACAAATTGCACCACATTTATAATTATTATCTCTTTCGTGAGCACCTCACTTAAGTTTGTAGACAAAAAATAAATTTACACAGATTTGTACTATTATTTTCATGCTCTCAAACATTCAATATTCGGGTGTAATGTTCAACGGTGGCCCTTTCACGTGCAGAGAGCCGGAAAGGGCACAGCCAAACTAGTCCAAACGCCCGCATTCCGTCACTTCAGCGGGGCTGCACGATGAATGCTCCGATGGAAAAGGTAAAATACACAAAAACCATGGAGGAAGGAAAGTGTAGGAGAGACCCCGGCCAGCACAGACGTGTTGGAGAAAGTTTGGTAGAAGTCACATGCTGTATTTTGCAAAATACCACTGGGACTGTGTGGGATTCTCGCCCGTGCTCTTGGGACAAAGGAATGACAACACAGTAGTGCAAACAATCACGAGGGCATTTATTGCACCTTTCATAGATCAATGCCAGCTAGCCGGGTTGCTATCCACAAGACATGCCGATGGGCGCGAGACAAATCTAGGAAGTCCGACTCACCCCAACTGAATAACGAGCGAATATGTTCGCCCCATGCTGGACACCCAACGCCTGGTCGTTCGCGCGTACGGTCACGCAAACGGTGGCGCGTTCGAACGAGGCCTGATGAGACGGTCTCGCAGAAGCATGGATCGGCGCACGCGCGGAATGTTTGCGCCGCTTGCAGAGCCCGAGTCAAAGAGGAAGAGCCTTCTCTTTTCCGCGCCCAAGTAACCCCGCCGTTAGGTTGCGTTAGCAGCGCAACACTTACGCCATCTCTTGTACTGTACTTCACCCATACCGACTGTCGCGGGCACCAGACCACGCGGCGAAGCCGGATTACAGGAGACAGGAGCTATGCGGGAAAATAACATATCAGGGGACGCATGAGAGCCGCGCATCCCCACAACTGGTACCCCAAACATCAACATTGCCATAGCAACCACGCTCCTGGAGCTCTCACTGCTGCTTTCAGCCTCTATAAAGTGAGATAAGTTTTTTTGGCCCGCGTCTTTCTCGCAGCACATTATGTTCGCAATACAAGCTGACTTTGGAGCGTAGTGTGCAAGCTTGACAGTTGTGTTTTGGGTCCGTGTGTGTGGTGTCAACCAGGAACAGAGGCACTCAAGCAGTCACAGCGTGAGTCTACACCGTCTTCTTCAGTGTGCTACGCAAAAACACAGGAGCGCGACTCCTTCACTAAAACTGTTACAGAAGTTTCATAGGCTCTTTGCTGACGCGCGTCGGCAGCACAGTCTTTTGGCGGCTCATAGCAATACAAGTTCAAAGCTCACGCCTATCTGCTCCAGTGAGCTGATTGGAGGAACAAACGGAGATGACACACCAACATGGCTGCATTTACAGCTTCAAAAATGTGACGTCAGGGCCTCTCCTATTGTTTCTTTCCTCCATGACAAAAACCGATTTCTCACTATAACACCTAGAGGGAAATCTGGTGCCACCATCTATGGGAGTTTCCTAAGGGGCGCTGTGCCATCATTGGAATGATGATATATGTGTCTGCGAGGCTTGTGTTGGCTGGTGTTGTAATAGGCTTCGTCTAAAACGTGGATATGGCTACACAAATAACACGTTCTTAAAATAAAATCTTCATAAAAGGTTTTCATTCAACCATATTGCATCTTGCAATGAAATTTACTCACCTACATTGCGTAACGTCCTGGGTTCGTCTTTTTGCCAATGATGTCGTAATTTACCACACAATTTCCTCTGATATCAATCGCCAATGCTTGCAATTTGACCTTGATGCAATTACCTTATGGTGCTCCAAATGGCTAATGTCGCTTAATATCTCTAAAGCCAAGTTAATTACATTTAATGGCCGAAAGTCTCTAATTGCAAACACTTATTTCATTAATAACAGCACGATTGAGTCTTCCACTTCCTACAAATATCTTGGCCTTCATTTCCAATCTGACCTAACGTGGCATCACCATATTAATTTAACCCTGGCAGCTGCTAACCGCACTCTTGGAATACTTAAACGAACCCTCAAGCAAGCACCACTACTCATACGAAAACAGGCATATATCACAATAATTTGCCCAAAAATTGAATATGCTGCGGCAATTTGGGATCCCCATCAGGCATACTTAGCTTCTAACCTTGAAGCCCTGCACAATCGGGCTGCTCGATTTATTTTTTCAGATTATTCAATATTCACCACCGTTACATCATTAAAGAAGCGTGCCGATTTGCAATCCTTGAGCCTTCGTCGCAAACACTCTCGCTTATCACTATTACATAATATTTTCCACCACTCCTCACTTCGTGATGATTTTTTTCAGTCACCGCCGATTATCTTTCCTCGTCGCGATCACCCTAACAAAGTGAAACGCATCTTGTGTCGGTCATCAACTTTCGCTCAGTCCTTCATACCACGCACTATCATCGATTGGAACAATTTACCCTCATACATAGCCATGGAAACTGACATAGCCAAATTTAAGGAAATAATTTGCACTAGTGTGACGTATTGTTAAAAATGTTGTGTTTTCTTATTAAGTGTGTTTTCATGATATTTTTGATGCTTTGTGAGTTGTTGCTTGCTCCTCACGTTCTTATGTACGTTGTTTTTTGGTTCAATTTCACATATGATAACTACAGTGCCTTGTTGAGTGGTGAAAAATTCTGGTAAATGCTTTTCTTTTTATGCATGCTGTACCTGAATGTACACTTGTGTTGTTTCTTGTACCCCCCCCCCCCTCTATATAATACCCTCCTTCGAGGACCTTTAGGGGTATTGTAAATAAATGAATAAATAAATAAATAACTAAGCAAAGGAAAGCAAGAACAAACGACAAATTGTTCCAAAGCGAGCGCGAATTTTCGTCGTCTGACCTCCAACTTTAGCGGCTCACTGATACTTTATATGTTTCATATAATTGTACATCCAATAACAAGTTTTCGTAATTAAACAAAACATGTTTTTGTGTAATAATAAAGCTAAAACAGCTTTTTACGTGCTGTTTTAGTAGAGAACGAATCATTGTGACAGACGGAATGGTGCTTGCCAGCAGGTGTTCTGGCTCTCCAAAAACGATGCCAATCTGAAGTCCCAATATAGTGGCATTCCCATGCATATCACAGCGCAGCAGTGCCAGATTTCCCTCTAGGTAACTCTATGACAAAAACCAACCAGCTGCCAGAAGTCGGAGGGAGATCAATTGTCACGACACCTAGTGAGCGCGGAAGGCGCTCCCACCACTTCCGACAACGATTTTCGCCGGGCGGAGTTTTCGGATTGAACCGGATAGCCGGTGGGAGCGAAATTTTTTTACAATGAGGGGGCAAGCGTTCGCTGCCGGCCAAATTTAGTCACTTGGATGCCAGTTTTCTGCTCCATGTATACCGGGCTTTATCGTGATGGCACCAAACAGGCAATGCCACTGCAGTATCGCTTTCAATCGTAAAGTTATGTAGCCGCAATGGCATCGTCAAACTTTGAAGCCGGGTGGGACTTCAGCATCGATGAGAAAAACGTCCATCGTTAGAGGGGGCAACGGGAGGCGCTCTTTGCATTTGCCTCAATGAGGAGATGACAGCGATAAGGAAGATAAGCACGCAATAACAGAGACTGAGATTGCACCGCATTTCCATGCATACAAGCCGTGCAGCACTGTCTGCACATGTGTGGGTGTGCAGACGCAAGCTTCCACGCGTCCGCAAGCGTACGAGGCTAGCAGTGATGATGACATAGAGTGAGCTCAGCATGTTCATATTAAATAAATGCTGTTTTCATTTTGTGAATGCTGCCCTCACTTTTTTGTTTGGCCTACATTCGAGGTAAGTTCTTAAAATTTTTTCTGGCTTCGGACATTTGAGGGTTGGCTTAGAATCGGAATCAGCCTAGATTCGAGTAAGTACGGTAGTTTGATGTTCATATTACAAGCAATATGACTTGGGCTTTCCCTACTGGCTATGCGATTGGTTACTTGGTTACTTGTATTGTGGTTCTTCGCCTGTTACTTAAAGTTTAAAATTGTTGTTTTATAACACACTTATATGACCTAGAATATACGTCAGCAGTGTGGGACTTGTGTCAGGATAATATTATTACTTCTCTTGGGCTTATTCAGAATAGTGCCATTTGCTTCATCTTCTTTAACTATAATCAAAGTGCGAGGAGAACAGCTGTGAGAACTTGTCACTTTACCATCGTTAGCACTTTTGTTCAAGATATCCTGTTTAACTTTGTTCTGTAAGTTGTACGATCAGCCTATGCCTACTTGAAGAATTAATTTCGTGACCACAGTATATGTCCCAATGCATTGACCATCAGCATATAGTAAGAATTCAGTCATGTCATATAAAAACTTTTCAGTCTTTTCTTTTCTTTGCACATCCCATGAAAGGCACCATTAATGCTCCCTCAAAAGTTCTTGCCATTAATGATAGCCACACTTCACAAGGCACTAGGCAACATTGTACAGTAAAACCTTGTTAGTTTGGCCCCATTAATTTGGAAAATTGAATAAGTCGGACTCGTCCTTTGATCCTGGCAACCATATGCATTATTTAATGGTATCAAAATCCTGTTAATTCGAATGTATTTGGAGGTACACTGGTTAACTCGAACAACCTTCGAAGCGCGATCAGTGCGAGAGCGCCGCAAAAGTGTGATGCAAAAGAGCAAAAGTTGCATTAGTGGTGCGCCTAAACAAAGCAGCGGAGTCTACATCGCTGTAGTCGTCAGTAGAAACTGTTTTGAGAATGACAGGGACAAACCCGTCATGCCTATTTGCGCCTTTATAACATTTGTTGTTGCATTCATTGCAGCACATGACAGTGCATTGGCCACGTGCCTTCAGAACTGCGTGGTCGGCACCCATTATCGCATCAATAGCAACCATGGTTTCGTCCGTAATGGTTGCAGTAAACAGTAGTTTCATTCTGACCCAGTGCAATTCACATGCCATATTTCGATTTCGTTACTGCCGCAGACATGCGATAGCTGCACCGCCTTTGCCCGCGCTTGTACGCATGTGTGAGTTGCGAGAGAGAAATCTAGAGACTGCACCTAGGTACTATGTGGAGGAGCACGCACTTTGCTCCATTTGTTCCTAGCCAAAGGCAAAGCACACTACGTGAGAACCGGCGCTTCGCTTCCGTTCAAACGGTATCACAGTGGCTGATTGCGAGTCTGTGACGGGGAATCATACAAAACAATAAATTCACAGAAACATGTCATTATTCTTTGGTCTGCGGCCGCTAAAGCAACACCTACCTGAGTCCCCATCCCCGCTTTTCACTCCCCTTGACCCTCTGTGTCAGGCCTGGTAGTGAAGCATAGGTAAAGAACAACTACTACAAAAGTGAAAGGTGAAAATGATATAACAAGACAGATTTAAGAAAGGTGATGTGGCGGGGGGGGAGGGGGTGACGTTTTAAGAAGCATTCGAACTGACCCCCCAATGACGAGCGCTGTGCTGTGATCGCTATGCCACAAAAGAGGAATGGAGGGAGAGCTTATTCCGTAGTATTTATCCGCGGTCACATAGTGCAGCTCGGCTAGGGACAAACAGGCAAGCGCAAGTATGCATCTGTAGTACCTAGGTGCAGTCGCCACATTTTTCTCTCACAACTCGTGCATGCACACCAGTAAAATGCGGCATGTCTCTCTTGTGTCTGCACCGTTGACAAAACGGAAACATGCATGTCAGACACGGCGGAAGCTGTAGAGTATAAAAAGCAATTCTATAGTGGCCCGCCTGCTGGCATGGAACCCACTGGGTACATTGCGATGCTGTTGCCAACCAGCTCATTGGCGAAAGAATAATCAGGATATGCGCACAGTAGTAAAAAGCATGTCTCTGATGAAAATAGGGCTCTTGTGCCGCGGCCGCACAGCAAAAGAAGTTGCGAGGTCTTTGATGTTGCAAGCGCTAATCCGTCATGAGATGACGAGAAATGCCGCTTCTGCACTTTTTTTTTACAACATAGAAACGAGATTTGCTAATTCATGCAGCAAATAAAAGTGTTTTCATGTAGCATTTTGTTTATTGCTTTCTTGATACCCTCTGTAATTCGATGTTCAGTTAATTCAGTCATTTTTTTTCAGTCTCGTGAAATATGAATCAATGAAGTTTTCCTGTACAGGTGTCTCTTTCATAACCTCTGCATTTCTTGTTACTTAATCATTGTTTGTATTGTTCAATCGTACATAGTAATGATAATTACTGCCTCTGAAACACTTAAGCTCGCATTGCCTGAGTAGCAGCTACTCGTCATTGTCTCTCGCCCCACTTTAGTATCATGTCCTCATTTTGTAACCACTGTCCTCTTTGATGCCTCTGGACCTGTTCGTGAGCTACTAAACAGAGGCATGTGGCCATGGAATGTTGAGCACAACACCAGTTTTGGGGTGCACGCAGATGCCCGAGTGGGCTCCACAGTGACCACCATCACGGCCAATGATGTGGACACGCACCCAATGCTGCGCTACTCCCTGGCTGAGCCACGTGGAGCCTTTGTGGTGGACCACTTCTCGGGCCGCCTGCTGCTGGCCGAAGCGCTCGACTATGAGCAGCAGCGCGAGTACCAGCTGCGACTTCACGTCTCCGACACGGCTCATGTGGCCGAGACCCTGGTCACTATACGCGTCCTGGACACCAACGATAATGCCCCTCGCTTTCTACAGCCCTCTTACAGTGTGAGTTTAAATTGCAAGTCTTTTCTTCACCTGGTGATAATGTAGGGTGGAGCTCTGCTCAGGCAAATAGCTAAGCACAGAAAGAAGTAGCATTAAGACGTCGACCCGCCGCGGTTGCTTAATGGCTATGGTGTTGGGCTGCTAAACATATGGTTGCGGGATCGAATCTCAGCCATGGCGGCCACATTTCACGGGGGACAAAATGCGAAAACACCCGTGTACTTAGATTTAGTTGCGCATTAAAGAACCCCAGGTGGCCCAAATTTCCGTTGTCCCCCACTACGGCGTGCCTCATAATCGCATCTTGGTTTTGGCATATAAAAACCCGTAATTTAATTTTTAATTTAACTAAAACATTGCATCATTCTATCTCTGCTCCCAATTCACAGCTTCTGCTAGCAGCACGTCCGCGTGCCATCAAGGCAAGCTGCTAAAGTAAATGACAGCTTTGCTAGTTACCAGACAAGTGTCCGTTCAAGGTTCCAACTGTTAATTCCTAAATACGGTCGACTGACATTAACATGACAGTGAAGGGTTCAGTGGAATACATTGAATTATCTGGCAAATCGAATTGAAGGGAGGGGCATAAAAACATTCATACACACCACTTCTTTATTTGGGAGTATTTACCTGCGTTTAACATGCACCCGGTTTTTATGGGTTCATAATAGAAAGCAATGTGCGCCCAAATCTAAGACACATTTGATTTCATACCACTACAAATGAGGCACGCCTTCAATTCTGGTAATCAGAAATAAAATGAAGTCTTAGTCTACTTTCACAGAAAGGAAATTTAAGATTTATTAGCACTTAATGTCCATTATCATATATCTCGGACAACCTTTATTGCTGTGTATGAGTGAAAACGTGTTACACTTCTTGCAGTGCGTTTTAATACGTCAATTTCTCAAACCACTGCATTACAATCGCACAAGGAATCGTGATCCAGACTTAGACAGTTCCTACTTCAATGACCCTTGCAAGTCTCTGGGATGCTGGACACTAGCGATTATGGTGCTGACAGCTTAGCATGTAAAGCGGCACATTGTCATCACTGCCATCCTATGCCAACTTGTTCTGCTGCCATCTCATGGTGACAATGACAGAGATGCTGCCTCTGGTGGTAGGCCTTGCTAACACCGTGAATTTGGTTTCAGTTCTGTGTGTGATTGTAATGCGCAGGCAACTTTAGGACCAGTTTTCTTATAAACAAAGGCACATTGAAATCTCGCACATATATAATCACTCGTTGTGAGTTGGTGTTTCCCCGCTGAAATCTGCCAAGAGGAGGCTGTGTTTTTGGACGGATGTAGCATGTCTCCACCAAGACTCGGCACCCATTGGAGTATGAGTACACGGCCCCCAATGCACTTGACCATTGGATTCAGTCACCTTAGTGGTGACTAGTCAAGTTATCCAGCAAGGAGGAACTTCAGGATCTCATTATCAAAAATTTTGGCCGAAAGTGATATACAGCATGGCTAAATTCAGAGCGTGAACTACTGGGACACAAGCTAAGGAACAAGAAAAGGCAGGACGCGGTGCTACTTGCAACTGAAAGTTTATTCGGAAGGTTAGAGATAATATAAAACTGACATGTCCTATGTCATCACACGTCATCAAATGGCGTAAAAAACTGGAAGAAACAAAAATGACTATTTATCAATGTGAACTCGCCAAAAAAAAAATTTTTTTTTCTAGGTACGACTTAACATGGATATTTTTTTGTCGAACTAACATTGATAGTCTTTCTTTTTTCCAGTTTTTTTTATGCCGTTTGATGATGCGAGATGACATAAGACATGTCGGGTTTATATAATCCCTAACCTTCTGAATAAACTTTCAGTTATAAGTAGCACTGGGTCCTGTCTTTTCTTGTTCCTTAGCTTGTGCCCCAGTATATCACACTCTGAATTTAGCCGTGCTTCCAACCAACTCGCCCATTTTTTACTTGTGATGTACAGGCATGTTGCGATTGAATTTATAGAAAAATCAAATTACCCAGAGTCAAAATAATGTAAGTCTACTGTATTACCGTTCCTACAAGGCACATGAAAGGCTGGAAAACTCTGAGTCCCCCCGAATTGTTGGAGGATCTAAATTATTGTGTGCTTTCACCACAAGGTTAATGCGTAGATTTTAATGTACACCACCCTTGCATAAAAGCATGCTCAAAATGAGTTCATGAATTACAGAGCATTATTGGGAATCCTAGAAGCAACCTTGATGGCGCTTTGCATCAAAATCGCACTTAGTGTTTACACCACAGTATGCATTTCAGAAGTGTGGTTTTGCTCAAGATGTGGTGGTGGAATCGCGCTTCAACATGCAAGGCTGACTGTTTATTTTTTATTTATTTTTGTATAGGTGCTAATTTCTGAGTCGGCTGCGCTTGGGTCATCTGTGGTCACCGTCAGCGCCACTGATCTCGACTCTGGTGACAACGCCCGTATCCACTACAGCTTGACTGGCTTTTCAGATGGCTTTTATATTGATAAACAGACTGGTAAGTGTGGCTTTGAAACATAGGCAGATCTAGAAATGAAACTAGTAAACTGTGATTTCTAACGTATTGCGACAGGCATAGTTGTCAAACGTGGTTAACCATTTGTATGATCGACAAAATAAAAGCTGTAGCATATAACAGGTAATTTTACAGAGGCCCAATGCAATGAAATTCTGTGAAACCTATATTCTTGCATGAGGCACCAGTACTGCCTTATTGGCTTTAAGTATTGTTATTCAGTCCGTTATGCACATTCGAAGGATCACTGGCGTGTTGGCCATAGTGCATCGCTGCACTTTCTAATCTGCCAGCATCCTCGTTTGCCCAGCAGCCACATGCACACAGAAACGACGGTAGCCACGAGAGGGGCTCCTTTCATGAGAGTCCGTTGTGCACGTGCCACTTGATGCTGTGGAAGAATGCCTGACACTGTCGGGGGGTGCATTTTTGCTGGCGTGCAAAACAAGTCTTACACTACTTGCGACTTTGTCAAACTAACATCACCGATAGACCCAGCCAGCAACAGAGCACATTGGACACAAACACAGGTATTTATAGATAGAAGAGGAAGCTTCAGGGATAAGAAAACTGGAAATTATTTATTCTGGAGGAAAGATAATTGTGGAGGTGCAGAGCTCTGTCATTCCTTGGTAGCATCCAGCAAACAGTGACACTGAAACAGCACCTCGTGATCTTTCCATTGATTCTGACCGCACTTACTTTAATCACGCAAATGAACATGCCGACTTAAATGCAGGCATGAGAGGCTGCAGCAACATTGTTTGGCCACCACTCCTGTGATGTCTGTTGCAACATTTTCAGGGGTGACCGCATAGGAAGTTACTTTGCGATTTATACGTGAAATAGTGTTCGAACGTTGACAATTGTTGATGTTTTGATACGAATCTCGTACTACATATACCTGAAAAGAGAAACAGTGCACAGCATTCGTGTTCTATCTGAAGACATCCTGTAGTGACTGCAGAAAGTTTAGTTTATGCATGATAGTTATAATATCTAAGCACACACATATTTCAGGTAAGCAGGCTCTTTTTCAAACCTGTGAAGGGGATGATGAAAATTTCTTTAAAATTGGGCAGCCCATAGGAAATGCATCTAGGGGAAAAATAAATTTTTAAAATTTTAATCTGGCTATGTGTCCTGCACGTTCAGCTGTACCCTCAACATGAGCAGAGTTATGTGTGTGTGTGTGACAGGCACAGTGTACACCAACCGAAGCCTCGAGTGGGACCTGACCCAGCCAGTGATGCAGCTGCTGGTTCGAGCAACTGACAGCGGTCACCCAGCAAAGTCGAGTGTCATTCCACTCCACGTCCACCTGGCGGACATTAACCAGAGTGCACCCAAGTTTCTAGAGACTGTCTACAGGTTGGTTCTCGTTAATGCTTTAAATGGAAGGGGGGCATCATCATGGCACAGGTCACTTAGTTTCCTTCACTTTCATCATTATGATTGAATTACTAGGCTAAATACTTCGGGGCAAACAGCGCAAAGAACACAGACGGTGGTAAAGGTGCGCAGAAAACTACATGTTGCGCTGCCACCCAATTGTTTACATATGTTTGTGAACGTTATAAGAACAGTGACATACTATTATCATCTCTTCATTTTTGGGGTTCGAAATCGTGCCTCATCAAACTCAGAAGAAGCTTGCAGGCTGAAAACGAGTGCTCAATGCCAACAGAGGTGAATGGGGTCTTTTCGTATTCTGATACGCTTGATGGCTTTATGCACTCTGGGATTCACGAGTGCTCACCTGTAAGAACTTGAGAAATTACTTTGAACAGAAAATACCTGTTTCTTGTATAAAGCAGACTGCAGGCCTTTGCACAAACTTTCGACAGGATCAGGTTATATAGTGCAGAGGGAAAAGATGGAGTGCCAACTGCTAGCAGATGCTTGTTTTTCGAGAGCACAATTTTACACGCTTGCACAAAGCCACACAGGTTCTGCCACACACATGGGATGCATTAAACGTTTATTATGGCAAGGCAGCTGGACTCGCCAGACTCAAGGATCAGTCTGGACGAGTCTACTGGTAAGTGATTTGCTGACTTATGGTCGCTTATTCCATTTATGCCACAGCGAATGCATTTTAGTAGGGGGCAAACTGAAAAAAAAAGATATTATAGTAATTAAGTCAACTTCCTTTAATTCAACCCTGGCAAAACCAGTGAAGTTGGTCACATTATCTGGTGAGTCGAATTAAACAAGAGGCAGAAAAATGACCAAAAGACACCGCTAATTCATCAGAAGCGTTTGTCTTGATTATAAAACGCCTCCAAATCGAATGTGCACCCTTTTTTTATCGGTTTAAAGTGGAGGACTAACGTAGAGGAAGTACTTTCGATTCTGGAAATAAATAAGAAAAAGACAAAACCAGTGAACTTTAACATCATAGATTAGAAACGTAATTCCAATAGTCAACACTCTCGGACAGCATTTTATGGCCTCTTATTAAAAGTCACAACATTTCATCCTTTGTACTGTCCACCATGCTTTTGATAGACTGCATTTATTTTAAATAGGAGTGTGTGAATACTCGAATATCACCGAATTGAATTGTATAGTGAATGTTCGAATAATTTGATGCACAAATCAAATACCTACTATTCAACTTTTTTGATATTCAATATATTTGATGTGGAGACCCAGGCAGTGCCACATGTCGCGTGTGCCGCGAAGCCCCCCCGTGCTTGATTCCACCCAAGCGAGTGTTTCACTTTGTTTTTGGCGCAAAAGTATCACTGAGCACACCGTGGTTGAGCCAGCCCAGCTGATACAGCAGCGGACTTTGTCATTGCAAGCGCTCCCCAACATCCGCCAATATGGGATTGCACACATACAGCGCCTAGGCACCACAATTTACAGAATGGCACTGCCTCTGCCGGCATAAGGTTCGTCTGGGTCAGCAAGGCTGATCGAAATGATAATGCGACGTGGACAGAGGGGACAGCAAAGATTTCTGTGCGTATATCATAAGGTGTGAAAGCACGTGCAAAGATTGGGCCATTTAGCCGCTGATAGGTACATAGATGATGTGAATAAATATGCTCGAACGAGCTTCACACCGCTTCAACAGCCATCAATATACCAGTACACGTGATCTTGGGACTGATAACGAGAGTGTCTACCATCCGGGAAAATCGGGACTTCTCAGGGAATTTGTGCCTCTATCAAGAAAAATTAGCTGTAATTTAATTGAAAGGGTTGAAAGTCGCGGTAATGCTGGCTTCAGTAACAGAAAGAAGTCGTAATGCGTCGTCTTTGACGTCCTGTCGTCGGCTGGAGGAGTTGCCAGTGTGCAGTCAACGACCGACTTTCCGGATTCCCGATAATTTGGACGGCTTCGCGGCACCACCACGTACCCCATAGAGTCAATGTATCAGAACGTCTGAAATTTCGGACGCAAGAACTCTTCGCCGTCCGATTTTCTGGACGTTTTGCTGTGACCGCAGGTCTGAAACGGCATTAATCGAAGCCACCACTGCTGCCATTTTGATTACAACGCCGCCTCAAACTGGCGCTCTTGCACGCAGATCCGCTGGCAGCCGTAGCCACCACTGCAGCAACGCTAGGCCTAGCTGCTTCGACGTTGGCTTTGAAGCTTCTCGCCGTTGGCTGCCATGTTTCTTATTAAAGGAATTTGCTGCTGTCAGCAATGGCATGGACTCCGCATTTGCGTTCCTCGCGATTGGCTTAGAAGCTTGGAAAGCACAATGCGTTGCATAATGCCGATTCCTGAAAGTCAGCTTCGCCTCCGTACAGAAATGTTGCTTGGTGAAGCAACACAAAAGTATTGCAGTGAAGCATAACAAGCGTGGGAAGGTGCTATTGCCATGGGAACAGTATGTATTCCTTAATTATACACGTGTGCACCCAGTATTTCCTGTCACAGTACAAGCACCAATATGCCTAATACGTGTACCAACAGGCCTTCAAAGCATTTTCGAATGTGCTTGTGGCGGATTGAGCCCTTAAGGGCAGTAAATGACATGCATTTATTTTTTCCAACTGGCCGATTTTTCTGAGGTTTTCGCGGCCCCTAGGGAGTTGGAAAAATAGGACATGGACTGTGCAACTGACCAAGAAGATGCTTCAAATGGTCCGTGGGGCGAACAAGTGGCGAAAGAAAGACAAAAACAGAAAGGACCTATGCATTTGGGAATTAACGGGAAAGGAAGCGTGTTGACTGATGCCAAGATGCAGGTGTCGCTCATCCAAACCAAAATAAACTCCTTAAAGCAGTGAAACACAACGCTAAGATGTGCGCACGCTGAGAGTATGTCAGGACAGTTGAGGTTGACTTACGAGCTGTTGAGAGAGAATCTCAATTGTGACAAAGTTCGGGCCTCGTACCACTGAGCTTGCTATCAGTTGATAGAAATAGCTCATATTCGAAAATATTTGCTTTTGTATGCATCTCCTTTTTTATTCGTATTTGAGAATGTCCGACTTGATCTGACATTTTTTTTTCGAAGACATTTTATTTGCTGTGCATTTTACTAACCCCTCCCTTCTATTTTCTTTTTGAATAGCATAAACACTACTCCTTAGTATTCAAATTGGATTAAGTCAGTTTTTTTATTTTTTCATATGCTTACTAGAGAGTGACAACATCGGGCGATATGGTTTCAGCTCGTCTCAAAATTAAACATAGTTCTGCATCACTCAGGGAATTTTGCAAAGGCACTCGGGGAAAACCTGAAAAACTCAGGAAATTCGGAAATGTCTACTTGGTAGACACCCTGGATAACTGATGAGTGTCATATGTAAGAGGCATGCGACGCAGAAAGGAAGAAGAGGACGATGTGCATGTATCAATCCAAACGGCACAAGTCCTCGAGGCATGTGACCCAAGCTGGGATTATCAACGTGGCTCTGGGCCAAGAAGGTTGTAGCGTCAGCATCGCACTGGCGCCGGGAGCCGTGAAGGTTCGGTCAAGTACGTGACACTGGCGGCCCAGGGTGTGGCCGTCGACCTCAGCGACGTTCGAGCGAGGCTACTTGGCCTGCTGCAGCCTCTCAAGGCAGTGCCGGGCACTCCAGGAAGGATCCCCCTTCAGAGGCAGACCAGCATGTATGATAGTCCCCGGGACATCTCGTCGGCACTCGAAGAAGTAGCAGCGAAACCCAGAGTTAAGCCTAATTGGTGAAGCCGGAGTGCAGTCACTGACGGAGTTAGGGACATCGGAGATGGACGAGTTGACTGGCCAACACCAAGGCAGCAACGTACGGAGTCAGCGAGAACACCAACTACGATGACGATCCGACACGCTTCGGACTCGGAAGATACATGCAACAACAAAAGTCATTAAGAACGGTCCTTTCTAGTAGCGTCAGCCATAGTCTAGGGTGGCCCGACTCTCGCGTAGCAAACGCCAAGGACTAAAGTAGCCGGTAATAAGGACATGTTTAGTGATTATTAAGTAGGTTGCATAAGCGTTAGTATTTCTTCATTGTGTTTTAGTTTGAGTGTGATTAAAATCTGTTTGCGGTGCTACTCTGCGTCTCCCAACCCCATCTCTCGTAACATACGCATGCCCCCGAGATCGGTGACACACGACAATGCGCCACCCATACAAACATATCAGCAGCAAGCATTCTGTGATGGCTAGTGGCGCGTCACCACATCGGCCAGCGGCGACATTTCACCACAGCCACACTGCCTAGGTCATTAGATCTAATCGGCACTGCTTTATCAGGCATCCATGACTAAAGTTATGGTTTTGTGCCAAATAGACGTGTCATGTCACTGATCGCCTGGCTGCAAATATTTGCAGGGATGGCAGATGGACAATGTGGGGAGATGCCGTGCATGGATTAGCAGTGGTCTTTCTGATTTCAGAACCTTTGACGGGTGGCAAGTGACACTGAACTCAACAATTAAAGGCGCCTGCTCTTTACCGTCAACGCCGACTGCGGTCGACCGACACAGCACCAGCAATGGCTGTGTGCAGACTGCTCATTGAATCATTTAATGCGCGGTTCACACTTTCATCTGTTGCGCATATGGGCCTTACGATAGCCCACCTGCCATAAAATGGGAAAGCCCTTCTGTATTTCGGAGAAAAACTGGAAGGTAAAACTTTCTATACAATAAATGATTGCCATAAAACACATGTCCACTATTAAAATGAGAACATCATTGATATTTAGTACATCACTAGTTCTTTAGCTTCAGAGGAAAAATATCACTTGATTCTATTCAACATTCTATTGTAAAATATATTTCTGAGACCTTCGTACACTAGAACTGAGCTGTAATCAATGCTGGCATACTAATTTTGAGTGCCCTTAAATAAAGTAGACTACACTGTACATCATGATTCCTAGGCAGACATGGGCACCCTCACCCTCATATGCCCTCACTCTCACATTGTAAGGATGAGGTGAGGGTAAGAGAGGGTGCGGTGACACTGTGAGGTTAATTGAGGAAAAGGTGATTAATATGGTTGAAGTACAGAAAAGTCACTCAAATTGTATGACTGGTGAGTTTGAAGTTTAAATTTTTGAAGTGCACTGGCAGGAAGTCTTTTTTTCTGCAGATGTAGTCCATTTCTGATTGGCTAAGGTCATCAAAGGCTGTCGATGTTGTGCACACGTGTCCCTTTCATCCCGCATACTCATGTCATCGCATTTGCACGTTGTGGATGCATGGAGAGTTGATGCCCGTGCTCCTTCCTCGCACTCATGAGAAGGCATTTGAGAGGTGAGGAGGACCTTTCCTTCACGAAAGGTATAAAAGAAATGCACCACGGGAGATCCTCACTCTCTGGCACCCGACCCTAAACCTGTCAGCTAGGAATACCTGCTGCAGCCCATTAGTGACCTTGTTTGCTTGACTATTCCACGCAACGAGGCGGGGCTATTTATTACTTATTACAGAGTGTTCTTTATTTCTTGTAGCAATTGTGGGGTTCTCACCCGTGCTCTTGAGACAAAGGAACGACAACACAGCAGTGCAAACAATCACAAGGGCATTTATTGCCCCTTTCATAGACTAATGCCTGCTAGCCAAGTTGCTATCCACAAAACATGCCGATGGGCGCACCACTAATTGCGGAAATACGACTCACCGCGACCGAATAATGAGCGAATATATATGTTCGCCCCATGCTAGACACCAAAGCCCGGTCATTCGCGCGTATGGTCATGTGAACGGTGGCCCGTTCGAACAATCGTGTTTGTCCATTCTGGGGAAGCCCTCGCGAGACGGTCTCGCAGAAGCATGGATCGTCACACGCGCAGAACGTCCACGCTGCTTGCCAACCCCGAGCCAAAGAGGAAGAGCCTTCTCCTTTTTGTGCCCAAGTAACCCCGCCATTAGGTGGCGTTAGCAGAGAAACACTCGCGCCATCTTTCGCACTACCCTTCAAGCATACTGACCGCTACAGTAAAGCCACGTGGCGAAGCCAGATTACAGGAGACGGGAGCTATGCGACCAAACAACATATCAGGGGACACGTGAGAGTCACGAACACTTAGACAGACAAAAGCAGATCACAGAGCATGATCACAGGCTGGAACACAGTAGAAAATGACAAAGCTCCGAGCTCTGTGTGCACGACTACACGATGCTGGAACAAGCAGGCGAAACTGTAGTACATATGTCTTGTTGCCGTACGAAGAAAAACAAAGACATACAGACATTCGGTTTATAGGTTCTATTATTTCTCTAAACTTTAATTTGTCTATTGAAGGAACAGATCAAACAAATAGCTGCTGTTGCCTTCAGTAAATCTCAAAGTCATGGGCCAATATGAGCGACGTCACAGCACTGCCATGTACGTAGGCGCACTCGTGCGATATGCGTCAACTTTTCGGCTGGGAGCGGAGTGCGCACAAGAAGGGCAAAAAGCAATCGGTTTGAAATTTACGCTCTTTCCGTGGCACGTAGGAATGTAATACTTAGCAGACACAATCATTAGTGAGCATTTATGCACTGCGCTTGTCAGTTCAAAATGGCCAGACCTGGTGAAGGGCCCTTTAAAAGCTAGGCTGCCACGGCCACTACCCCGTTTCGGAAAGAGCCTGCTCCTAAGCCAGGATTTGTCCATCCATGATGATAGATCAAGAGGGAGGGACATTGGGCCAGTTGGTCCGACATGTTTAAAGAGGAAAAGAATCGCGACTTCAGACGAGACGTAAGGAGTGGACAGGACAAGTGGTAACTAGCGACTGAAGTTTATTACCATGAAGCACATAGCAGCAAAAGGTCGTATCTGTGCACAGAGTGCCTTGACATGCTGAAAAACAAGATGAAACAAATGTGGCAGAAAGCACCCTAGATGACTATGGAAAGTGCCAAGGGGCAAAAAGCAACTACAACATGCTAATAAAAAACCGGGTTTGAACTGTAACTTTTTTTTTCATGTATTCTATATTAATTGCTTTTATTTGTCGATGATATATGTACTCCCCCCACTGTAATGCCAAACTGGCACTGTGGGTTCTGTGATAAATAAATAAATAAATACACACACACACAGGTGCTGTGTGTATTTGTGTGTCTTTTTCGTGCATGTTCATGTTTCCTTAACATTTCGAGTAATGCCCATTGTGCTTTCAGGTATGTGATGGTTGGTATAAATGGTGCAGAAATTGTTGGCCTCAGCAGTGCCTGGCCTCAGCAGTGATTGTTGAGCTTGTGCAGTGAAAATCTAGTGCAACTTCCAGACTGGGGTCTAGGCTTGAAGCATCTGCACTTCTTATTTATTTATTTATTTATTTATTTATTTATTTATTTATTTAGAAAGACCACAGGCCTACAAAAAAGCATAGCGTGAGGGGGGCATATGGTAAAGTTTATTACAAGGTGCAATCGGCAAAAAGATATTGATGCATAAACATAAAAAGATAAACAGTGGCACAAAACGATGAAATTTACATATGTACTGGAAGATGTCAAAAACAAAGAAAAAAAAAAAGGAAACGGAATGAACAGATAAGCATTGCATAAAAACAGCAAGAAGTATACATAAAAGTAGCAAGGTCCTTTGCATTGAGACGTTGTACACAGCGTAACGTTAAAAAAAACATATGGCATAACATGTGGCAATACATTGAAAACATAAACATAATGGGATTGATAAGTACCCATGTACTAACTCAACCCTACGCACAGTGTGGAAAAAAATTTTTGACCAAATTACTGCGAAAGACATCATGATTTCTGAGTGAAACAATGCTATCCGGAAGGCTGTCCCAGAGACTGATAGCGCGAGGTAGCGATGAAAAGTTAGATCTTTGTGTCGCTCCGTATACGCGGACATCGCTGAAATTATTGTGCAATCTGCGCGATGTGAAGATGTGGTGTTTCAAGCATAGTAGGGACAATCCGTCAGACTGAATGAACTTATGGAATAATGACAGCACTGCAATATCACGGCGAGTACTCAGCGACTACAACAATAATTCGGCTTTGATCTGCGCAGTGCTAGACTGGGCACTGTAATTATGAGTAATGAAACGACTTGCCCTATTCTGAATGATTTTTAGCGCTTCAATTAGGTAATGCTGGTATGGAGACCAAATGGGAGATGCGCACTCAAGCTGGGGTCGCACGAATGTTAAGTAGGCCATTTTATGCAAGGCAGATGGAACACAAGAAGCAATGGACGGCAGCCGGTAGAAACTGCTGCTTCTACCCGGCATTGGCATAGATAGCATTTTTATCAGCTGTTTACCAAATTTAGAAGCAGTGCTGCATGCTGAAGAAAGCTTTGTAGCAAGAACCTCAGTCTCACCATAACTTGGTATTTGCAGAGCCAGCATACCAGAGAACACACTTCCGGGTTCGACACTCCTGCGAGTGTCGGCTAGTGACCAAGACGGGCGTGTGGAGTACCGGCTCCTGGATACGGCCAGTGGGCGGTTCGTGCTCAGCCGTGGGTCCCTGGTGCTGGCACGGCCGCTGGAGCCACGTGCACGATATGCACTGCGTGTTCTGGCCACAGACCTGGGCCGGCCACCACGCAACGCCACTGCACAGCTGCTCATAAACGTCGAGGGTCATGGGCCACCAGCATTTGCGCAAGCCTGTTTTGAGGCGTCCATCTCGGAGGCTGCACCACTCGGCCACACACTGCTGCATCTGGGCCCTTCAGTGCCAGGCCTGCGCTATGCCATCAGCTCTGGAAACCGGCTTGGGTGCTTCCAAATTGACGAAGCTGGTGACCTGGTTGTGGCCGCAACGCTGGACTATGATGTGGTTACCGAGCAACGACTTGTGGTGCGCGCCACAGACAACAATGGTCGGGCAGCATTGACTAGCGTGCTGGTACGCTTGCAGGACGAGAACGACAATGCACCCCAGTTTCCGTTGGCCGAGTACGTTGCCTCAGTTGAAGAAGGCGCGCCCCTGGGCAGCCCACTTCTTGTGGCACGAGCCATTGATGGCGATAGGGGCCCATTCGGCAGGCTCAACTACTCGCTCATTGAAGGCGCCCAGCTGGTCAGCGTGGACAGCTCCACAGGTGCCCTGACCTCGGCCACCGTGTTCGACTACGAGGCACAGCCACACTTCCAGCTTACAGTGCGTGCCACCGATGCAGGCGGACGTTGGGCAACGGCCCGTGTTCACGTCCACGTTCTCAGTCGAGACGAGTTCGTGCCGGTGTTTGACCAGGAAGAGTACAGGTTTGCTGTGCCCTTAGGTGCCCCCATAGGGCATGTGGTCGGGCATGTTCATGCAACCGACCGTGATCGTGGACCCGACGGCCGTGTGCTGTACCATATTCATGGTGGCAGCGTCCACTTCCGTGTGAATGCATCTTCAGGCACACTATCCGTTCGTGCCCCATGGCCTGGTGGTAGCCGGCTTCAAGTGGTGGCCAGCTCGGGTCGACGTGGCTCCTTGGTGGCCACCACTGGAGTAACCCTGGAGGAGGCACCAGCAGCACCTGCTGCTGCTTCAGCGTCGCGTGGCCTGCCAGCCTGGGCATTGACCTTGCTGTTACTTGCATTGACAGCAGTGGCTGGGCTTGCAGCTGCTGTGGCGCTTCTGCGGGGCCGACTACAGACCAAGCGGCCTGCCGAGCCTAGCTTGGACACTTCATTTGACACGGTTGACTTGCGGCGGGACCCATTTCCAGCCTTCTACGAGCGGCCTGATGATGCAGCAGTTGCCATGCACACTTCCGAGGTGTCTGAGCAGTCAAGTGGACGTGGCTCGGCTGAAGATGAAGACGAGGAGATTCGCATGATCAATGAAGGGCTGCGGCCACAAGGCGACAGTGGTTCTGACATGTCGGTGCGCAACACCCACGAATACTTGGCCCGACTGGGCATTGACCCTGCAGCACCGATTGACTCGTGGGCAAAAGCACCCAGTGCTCCTGCTGATGATGAAGACTTATCAAGTTTGCTCTATGCAAAGCTGGATGAACCAACCGAGAGCCTTGGTGAGCCATCAATGACAGGCTCATTAAGCTCCATTGTGCATAGTGAAGAGGAGCTGGCTGGCTCATACAATTGGGACTACCTGCTTGACTGGGGCCCACAGTACCAGCCACTGGCGCATGTCTTTGCTGAAATTGCCAGGCTCAAGGATGATGTGCGGGCCGGTGGTGCCCCACCACGGTCCCCTGTTGGAGGTGCAGTCGATGACAGTTATGCTGCCGCCCTGTCGCCCTCTTTCTCCCCTGCACTGCTGCCGCTGGCCTCCAGGTCACCTTCACCACTGCCCTGTTTGCGTCGTACACCACCAGACTGACTTGTGCCATGCTCTGTAAAAAGCTACTTATTCTTAAATACTGATTCCACTGGCTGCATACATTCCGACTTACTGCAACAGGCAACAGAGGGAAATAGCGACGTGTAATGTTCTGCCTCTGCAAACCATGTAAAACTGTTAATGCATCCTTCTGTTTACCAGGTTGTGAGCATATCATTTTGTGTATATGCATTTCACTACATATCCATCACCATATACTGGAGCAGTGCACTGGCATCTGCACTCAGTTAACGTTAGCTACATGATACAGACCTTGGAGATCCTATCATATAGGACACGTCATACAATGAATATAAAACAAAAGTAGATGGGCACACCTGTCTGACCTCATTGCTAATTTTGACGGCAGCCATGCTGTTCCAAGTTGAGGTATCTAAATGGTGGATCAAATTCAGCACAGTCGTTGCAAAATGTCTTTTTATATCAACCACTCCTGCATCTACTGCCAGCTTTTGCAGCTACGAATTCCACTGTGCAGTGTCTGTGCAAGTGTGTACGCTAGATTTGTAGCGCTTCACAGATTGAGGAGAGCTAGTCTTGCCTCACAAAAGGACTGCAGTCAATACTAACTGATGAAATGTAGTTTACCTACTGCATTGACAGATGGACAACCATAAAATGTGCACAACCCAACCATTGGCTGCAACTGAGGGTCCGTACAGGCCTTGTTCCTAAACAATCCATTTTAATTATTGCATGTAGACTGTACATTATAAGCTATGTGCTCAAGAACACATCTCCCTTCCAAAGTCACACAATTGTGGTGAAAACATGTGTATATCATCCAAGCCATTGCCTCATTAACTTATGCTTTTCATTATGTGTTTTCTGTGCAGAATATAGTTGCCCAAGCATGTATTGCAAATGATATGACAAGTGAGCGCAGGGTGCACTGAAAGAGCTACATACTGTGTAACAATACGCTGACATTTAGCAATGCCTCTGCCTCCAGCCTCCGTTCTGTATTTTTGAAAGTTCAGTGTGTTCACGATGATGTATGTTTATGTAGTGTCATATTTTCTGAACAGGAAGTTTTGAAATTTGCCTTTGTAAGTGTGCTAATGTTTCTGCAAATAATGCAGTATTCAAATATGCTGGCTCCATTTGAGCCAGCTAACCATGGTGCCCTACAGGATCCTCCTTGTCGATCCCTACCCTCGAGCACAGATCAACCTCGTATAGCTCTTCAGTGCTGCCTTTACTTACTGCAAACATGTTGTTATTGGCAAGCTCTGTAAATTCATGCTAAAATCTTTTAATAATTAATACACATTGACATTGTGCTAAATAACTATGCCACTGCAATATGAAACTGGCACCACTTTGTACATGAGACCAATTTTTTGCAAATTGTAAACATTGGGACCCAGCAAAAATAAGATAATTTGCAATGTCAGTTTTTACAAGCTATACCACTGAATTTTAAGAAACTGCCTTTGGCTGATAGCACAATTCTAATCCTTGAACTGCATTGCTCAAAGCGGTATTAATTACTTGCACAATAAATAGAAATGATTGACTAATTAACAAAATTTTACAATGTTTTTTAACTAATTTATGAATTGTACCCAGTGAGATTGCAAGACCATGAATTCTGAGGATGGCACGACTTCCAAGGCATGCACCACAAAACTTGCAGTAGAAAATGCATTGTTGTACAACTTAACTGTCCCTTAGGGGGGGGGGGTTGAGATTTAGCGCACCTGAACAACTCTGGGTGCATGAAGGTCCATTGGGGTACCCTAAGTGCACATCTTCGTTTTGTATACCTCCTTGAATCTTTCTGTAAACCCAGAGGTTTGCATCCCCAAGCTTTGGGTGCACATCACAAAACACTATTCTATGCATTGAATCACAAATATAATGAACGCTAAATTATTTTGTCACACACTTTGGAAATAAGTATCTCTAAACTGGTGTCATCCTGAGAATTCATTCGATTTTGCATTTCATTTCTCACACAAGTAATGTCTGCCTTTTTGAGTACTTGAGCTGAAGGACTAAAATTGTGCTATCTGCCCTAGGAAGGTTTTTGAAAATTCTGTATACTTCGAAAATATCACAGCTGGCTGGATTAACTGCCCTGATGTGGTTAGAAGAGGTGATACAGTAGAATAACATCGGAAAGATTCTCCATAGTGGTATGCACTTCAGTGCAGTCATCATTCACCATTGCTGCAATTTCGTTTCAACAAAATATTTTCTATACATTTTTTTGAACAGCTCTCATCAAATCTCTACTGTGCACAATCGTGATAGGTTTTCCTGGTGTATTGTGGGCATGGCGTGTTTTCGAACTTGTGCTGCTGTAACAGATATGCAGTCTGCCAATTGCACAGCAAAAAAAAATAATTCTGGGGTATACTGATAATTGTTGCACCTTGCTGTTGAAAATGTCTATTAAGTGGATTGTGTTTTTGGTTTATTAATTAGGTATGTAACATGTAGCGTTACTGTGACTGATCTTGTAAAGATTCTCACTTCCACTGCCAGTGGTTCTCAACTGCAAGACATAAGCTATCTCAACCAGACTTTTTTTTTTTTCTTGAGTATTACCAATGTGTGTCCTATATACCAGTGCAACGTGGCTACTGAAAGCTGCAGTGCAACATAGATTCCTATTGTGATCATGACTGCCATCACTGTGCCAACTACTCTAAAACCTGTGATGCAAGGGGATTTTGGGCAAGCCACTTTACAACATGCTGAAACTGCTCTGCTTTTGTGCCTTTATCCTCCCTGATGTGTAGTAGTGCAATTGTGTACAAATATTATTGGCAGAAGCTGCCCTGTAAATATGTTGCCCCAGAGGCCGCTTGGAACTACCTCATAAGTGCGGCTTGTGTGCCTGAGCTTAGCAGGCTGGTGCAGTGAGAAATAAAGTTTTGCTAGATCCCTTCTCTCTGTGATCAATTCTTTTGGATTCACTAGGGCTAAGGGGCCTTGCCATAGTACCTATAGTGTTATCTTATGGGCTCTGACTCCTCTGTGGGCTCAAAAGGCTGTGAAGAATCGCTGAACAGGAATGGGCCACAATGCCTGCAAGGGTGCTTCAGCTAGGAAAGAAAACTTCTACCGTTACATTGCATGCATTGCATTGTTTCTGTGTATGAAGAAAATGGCCTATGCTGCAAGAACATGACTACCATTGCTTGATAAAAGCCAGGGTGTCTACCAACCCGGAATTCTCATGGAATTTGTGCTTCTATTAGGCAAAACTAGCTGTAACTTTATTGAAAGGGAACAAAAGTCGTGTTAATGCTGGCCCCAGTAACAGAGGAATCGCAACGAATCGTCATTGACGCCGTGTCATCGGTACGAGGTATTGCCAGAGTAGTTAACGACCGATTTTCCAGACGCCCGATTTTTCTGACATGCCCGATAATTCGCACGGCTTTGCGGCACCACCACGTACACTGTATTGGCCTCGAGCTCCACCACTGGAAAAGCTGGCGCCACCGTCGGCGTGACGTTCTATTAGGGATCACGTGGACATAGCGGCCGCGTCGGCTGCTTCAGGAGCGCCGAAGCGAGCTGAAAACGAGAGTTTAAATTCCCTCGTACGCTGCGGTACTCATTTAGTGGCGAGATTTTCCCGCTTCGAGTGTCTCCTTTACAACGCTTCAAAGCACTTCAATAGGTAGTGGCTGCCTTTGAAGGCGCGCAACATGGTAGGCTACTGCTCGGTGCCGCAGTGCCGGACTTGCGCAATGGAGCCCGGTGTCAGCCTTATTCACACGTAGCCGCAGGAAAAGAAGCTGCGTGAAGCGTGGCTCGCGAAACATAAAACTGGCAAACAGTCATGGGCTACAACTCTGGTATGCAGCAAGCACAGATGCGAGGAAGATTTCTGCTACGGCGCCGGGTCTGCAATGTTCGGAAAACGCGCCATGAGACGCTCGCCCAAGTCCGCTGCCCAACTAATGTCATGACGGTTTGGTCTATGAACTTGTCGATGCTCTAGATACTGGCAAGTTCACTGGAGTGGGGAGGGAGCGGTAAGAAGCACATTAAAAAAAGAATGGCATATGGTCATGTTTGTGTTATGGATTAATGCACTGGATTACAAAAAAAGAAGCAGCGGGAAATCGCACGCTGAGAACACCGATAAACATATAGTGCGGCGCAACTCGAGAACTAATATTAAAACGTCCAAGAATGTAGAAGAAAAAAAAACATTGAATCGTCGCGACGGCACATCACAGTCCCCGTAGGCGTCGAAGCCTCTACAATGAAATTATTTTTGAATAGCTCTGATAGCGCCCACGCAACAATGGGTTCTTGTATGCTGTCAAATGCTCATATTCTGCCGCCTAAAGCTCATGGCACGGCGCGAAAACGCGCACGCGGTGAAAGCGGAACAGTACACGGACAAGCATGCAGACGCACAGTCGGTCGCTGCGAATCTGTGCGATCGCTGCATTGAGGCTTCATTCTATTACGCTCCATTTAGTTATAAAAACACTATAAGAAGATATTTCACATAGTTTGCTCTCAGCGTTTACCTACCTTTCACGCAAGACGCCGGTTCGGGAGACTCCATCGCGGCGACCGGGCGCAGTGGCGTTCACTGTACGTATTCGGTAAAGAGACATAGCGTCTGTAAACGATTCTGTGCTTTCAGTTTGCCCAAGATTATTATTTAGACAGTAAAAAACTTCTCTCGTTTCGAAAGTACTTACAGAAATATCCGGGAGAGCTCGCGCGTGGTGTTTTCAGTGAGCGCTGACAGCAAAACCTGTGAGGAGCGCGCCACGTGATCCCTCATACTACGCCAGCGAGGCGCTTCCGATAGATGGCGACTCCGTAACTCCTCGCCGCCAATAGTCAACGTATATTGCCCTGACTGCAGGTCTGAAATGGCATTAATCATAGAGTTTCTCACTATAACACCTAGAGGGTAATCTGGCGCCACCGTCTATGGGAGTGTCTTACCGTGCCGTGCCGTCATGGGAATGACGGTATATGTGTCTGCGAGGCTCGTGTTGGCTGGTGTTGTAAGAGGCTTCGTCTAAAACGTGGATATGGCTACGCAAATAACGCGTTCTCAAAGTAAAATCTCCATAAAATGTTTCCATTGACGCATATAGACGAGGCAACCTAAAGTTTGCCCGCGCGGCACCAGCGCCGAATGCTCCCCTAGCGGACCGATGGAAGTTTCGAGGGTCGTCGCTGCGCGAGCGCGCGCCCGTGATCTGTTCGGCGGGAGCGCTCGTGCTGGCTCGGGCGCGTTGTTTTTGCGATGGCGAGTGCGACCTCATCAGCCAGGAAAGGTGGCACGCAATACTGCTGTATTGTTGATTGCCATAACAGCCTCGAAAACACGAAAGGTCGAACGCCGCCCGTGAAATTCTACAGATTTCCGGGGAAGTGGTACGAGAAGGTCAGACGACAAGCATGGATAATTGCAGTGCGCCGAGTCGAGTAAGCACCATACTTTCGTATTCGCGTGCAATATCGCGGCTGCTCGATGAAACGGAATAGTGATATGCCTGTTTTTAGAGCCCCACCGTTTGTTTAGTCATGCCGCGTTGTTGAATTGTGTTGACATCCGCTGCTTGTTAGCGGTAAATGCATGCGTGTTGCGACGCTGAGCTTGACGACGCGAGCTCGATTCCCGGCCACAGCGGCCGCATTTCGATAGGGGCGAAGTGCAAGAACGCCCTTGTTACCGCGTGCTTTGATTATTGTGCACGTTAAAGAACCCCCGGAGGTAATAAGTATTCCTGAGACTAACCATTACAGCGTGCCTCATAATGATTTAGTGGTTTTGCATGGTTTTGGCAGTTAAAACCCCCGAATTTATTTGATTCTACTGTGCCTTCACTCGCAATCGGCATGGACGAGCTTTAGAGAATTATTTCCATTTTCCAAACGCTGCAACTTAATTTACTAGTTGTGCAGGTAACAAAAGGGGACGCGCGCTAGTTTTGTCTGATAGCAGACAGCATTTAATGCAAGCCACGGTCGTCGCGTGTGTCGGTAAGCGGCAGATCGGAAAGCAGCCGATCGAGACGTGCGCGTTATGTTTGTTGTTTGGCCATGCTTTCTAAGTTCACAATATCCAAGCTTGCTTTAAGGTAATTACCACCTTGCACATTCTTGCTGATTCACTCTTCCTGCCAAAAACCTTCGTTTCCTGTAGTAGCCGGCCATCGGTGCAAGCTTACTTTAGCTGTTCGCCCGACGAGGCACTAGATTTGCTTTGGTGAGGCATGTATCTCTAATGCTTGCGCTCGTGCTGTTGGTCCCAAGGCCTGTTAACGTGGTCTGGGTTCATTTCGCGGAGCAGTCTGTACGAGCCAATCCTCATTAGCAGTGAAAACGCACCTTGCTGATTAATGCGATGAGTTGCAATGACTCCAACATCTGCATTGAATAAGGCGTGATATACACTAAATATTTATTGCAGCATGATTCAAAGCAATATGCGCCTATGTAGTATTTAACCCTTTGTTGCATGGTGTCCACTGTAGTGGACAAATTTCTGCGATTTTTAGAGCAAGTTCAGTGTACGCCAGGTGCTCCTGTGCATGCTGGTCACTACAGTGGACAAAAAAGATGCGTTTTCGATGCGCTAGATGGCGCCACCATACTGCGGCTGCCTCGAAATTTTGCTACCTAGATGGCTGCCCCCTGCTCGAGCGGGTAAGTGACGTTTGTCTTCACTTTTTGGCTTACCATTCGCACATTTCCCTAATTTGCGATATATAATTATGCGGAAACAAGAAAAGAGATACTGTTAGGTACGCGCCATTGATATTACGACTGTGTAAAACATAGGTCAGTTTTCCGAACAACTTCTTTCAAATGTCCACTGTGGTGGACGCCATGCATGGCGGGAAAACGACATGCCCATGTGAGGCTTTTCGTAAGGGTTTACTGCTGCTGCTCAGATTTGAGTGCATTATTTATTATGTTCTATATAGTTTTTAACGCAGCTTTACTTTGTTCTCATTAGGAGGATTCCGGCTTCAAAGAAGAAATTAACCGATGCGGAAATCGATAAACTATTGGATGTCCCGTTGCCACGGGACCAGGTGAATGCGCTACTTGGAGAAGACTTGCCATCTGGTAGTGACGATGATCGCCTTGACAGTGAAGATGATAGCCAGAACGAAGTAGAAGTGGACAGATGGAGTGATATAACCGATAGCAGTGCGAGTGAGGAGGAAGACGTTGACAGCGATGCTGAAGGCGAGGGCGCACCAAAACAGCGTCGCATTGAGAAGGAAAAGCCGAAGGTATGGCGTTGGGATAAGAGAGATATTCCTCATTGCACCAAAGTGCACAACGAGCTGAAGCCTAAGGCTGCAGCTGCTGAAGGCAAAACTGCACTGAAAATGTTCAAGCTCATGTATGGTGAGGATCTCATTGAGCTGCTAACATTTGAATCTAACAGGCACAGAATATCTAATCGTCCAAAAATGAAGGTGATAACAAAGAATGAAATGGAGGTTTTTTTTGGGCATATGCATGTACATGTCAATAGTCGACATCTCCTTTAGGCGTTCGTACTGGTCCTCAAACACTAGGCAGGACATGGTTGCTGACGCAATGACGGTGAACAGATGGGAGGAAATATTATCAGTTCTTCACCTCAACGATGCTGCTTTAGAAAAGAAGAGTTCTGAGGAAGGCTTCGATCGCCTCCAGAAAGTTCGTCCAATGATCGACCAACTGAATGCTTCATTCAAGAATTTGGCTGAACCAGAGTCTTGCCAGGCAATAGATGAGCAGATCATCCCCTTCAAAGGAAGGCACTCGCTAAAGGTGTACACGGCAAACAAGCCAAAAAAATGGGAATACAAAGTCTGGGTAAGGGCCGGTCAGTCCGGGTATGTTCACGAAATAGAGTTTCACGGAGACAACCTGAAGTCCGACCCGCCTGACGCACCCCAGACTATTGGCCCGTCAGGACGCGTAGTGCTGCGCCTTGCCAGAGCTGTACCTCCAAGTACGTTCCTTTTTTTGACAATTTCTTTGCGTCCTCAGAGCTCCTGGCACACCTAAAGGATAAGGGACTGCATGCGACATGCACCCTGCGCAGAAACAGGGCAGCTAAATGCCCGTTGATGCCTGAAAAAGAGCTGAGAAAACAAGGCAGGGGCTCGTTCGACTACAAAGTTGATAGAGAGCATGGCATCATTGTTTGTGAGTGGTACGATAACAGGCTTGTAATGGTGGCCTCAAATGTGCATGGTGTCAACCCACTTGTAAAAGTGAGGTGGTTTGACCGAAAACAAAAAAAAACACGTTGAGGTCGAAAGCCCTGCACTAATCGCAAGGTACAATGAAAATATGGGCGGCGTCGACAAGTGTGACATGCTGCTTTCTATGTACCGGACCCACCTCAAGACAAAAAAAATGGTACAAAAGAGTAATTTTTCACCTGACCGATTTGGCTGTCGTAAACGCATGGCTGCTATACCGCTGTGTTGCAGCAGAGTGTAAGATGCAGCTAAGCCACTTCAAGTTATCAATGGCGATAGCACTGATCAAGGCAGAATCAAGGACCACTGTTGATGAAACTGATTTTTCTAATGCACTAGCATGCTCAGCCGCAGCGAAACGAAGGCCGCCTGCGAAAGCAAGCTCGGTGTCCGCAGACGTGCGGTACGACAGCGTAAGCCACTTCCCCCGCCAGCAAACGTGTGCAGCACAAAGGTGCAAAATGAATGGCTGCAAGCGGAAGACAACATACCTCTGCGGGAAGTGCAAAGTGTTCTTGTGCATTGACGGCAAAAGTGACTGTTTTTTTTTATTTCATAATGAAGAGTAAAGTGCCCTTTTGTTATTGGAAGAACTTTGCCTGGTGGAAAAGGCAAACATAAACATTTTTACTTTCCCCTAACGGAGCTGGTATTCATGTTGTCCACTGTAGTGGACATTCTGTATCTTCCAAAATAAACATTTGAAAGAGATGAAAAAATTTTTCCCGTTTTTTCTGATGCAGAAAGACACGAAACAAGAAAAAAATCACAGTTCGCGCACGTAATTATTCCGCATGCAACAAAGGGTTAAATTGTTAATTTTGAGCAGATGTGTGTTTTGGCTGTTGTGTTCTAGGATTTCGTGTATCCTGGGAAGGAAACTGCTTTAGTGTTCTGGTGAAGCAGCGTACTGACCAGGACAAGGCAGACACACACATGAATACAAGACACTCGCTGTGCTTGTGTCTCTCCTATTTGTACTGGTCAGTGCGCTGTTTCACCAACACGGTATGATGATTAATCACCAACTCGCCCAACTTCCCACATTATACTGCGTTAGCTTTATAATGCAGTTCTCTTCGTGCCACGCAGTGACGTTATTGGGGCAAGAAATAGGCATCACAAGTTACAGGCACTAGCATCTCCGAATCACCATGTATTAAAGGCATGTACAGTTTGCCAAAAACAGCTTAATTTGTGATTTGCCTGAACCTAAGCCTGAGAGGGTATAATGGGCTATAGGTTAGGCCACGTTGTTGAAGGTGGGAAGATGGTCTTTCTCGTTAGTAACGTTCCATGCTCATTTGTGCCTAATACATGTGTTCTTTCTGTGCTCGCAGTGCTGATGAGACTCCCTGGGAGCCATCCAAAAGCATGCGAATTTACAAAAACAAGCAGGCTTTGCGAAGCGAAGGCATCGATAACGCTTGCCGTTGTTCGCTGAAAGCTCCGCGCAAATCAGAACGAACACAAACGTGTAATTTACTAATGCTCCAGCCAAGAAATTTAGCAGCAAAAGGCGGAAGCACAAAATGAGAGCAGCCGTGTGCGCGCACTCAGCTACCGAGGAAACTAACAGCAATCGTCACCGTCCCTCCACATCTCTGCAAGTATGCATGACCGCTGTTGTGTCGGCAGCGGCAGGCAAGCGGGGGGCCCCGACGGGCGAACGCGCGGCTAGCGCCGGCGCAGTGAAGGAGACACGGAAGCTAACTGCTCCCGATGAAAACCGGAACGAAGACTCCGCCGACCCGCGGCTGTTTATTACTTATAAAGGCTTCACATGCCAGATGACACCTCCCGATTGGTACAAGCTCGTCACATGACAGAAGGGGGGTGCGCCACCTAGCTAAACAACTACAAAACATACATGTACGATGACACAGAGATCTGACAGGGGGCGACACTATACTACATCATCCCCCCCTGGAAACAAAGCAAGCATACAGTGAAACGCGCACACAAGACGCGCACTTAAGTCCAAAGGCAATTTCAGTTCGTTACCCCCCCACGTTCACACACGCGCACCAGTCGCACACAAAGCACGCACTTAAGTCCACAACAATTTCAATCCATCCCCGCCCAAGTTCACACACACGTGCACCAGTCTTGGGCACCAACACACAGGCAGTCACTAAGTCTGACAAAGAACACGCACAAAACTCACTGCACCGCAACAAGGAGCACATTTTATACCTGTGTTAATGAAACATGTGGACTCTCAACGAGGCCCCTAGCCGTGGCATTTTGAAGACTGAAATACACTCTACACTACAGAAACAAAATCATCGAGCCACGGAGGCCGTTTTCTGTCACGATGAGGACGCGTGCGTACCTCAGAAGAACTTTGGGGGTTGCGACGCGTATCGGTCGACTTTAAAGACCTAGTCGTCCCACTATTATTTACCTCCCCTTGGTTGGAAAACTGAATGTGGTTGTCGCTCAAAGCTGGAGAGGGTTGCCCAGGAAGCTCCTCTCGAAGTCCCAACAAGTCCTGGGAGGCTACCGATTCCCCCACGGAATCAGACGACTGCTGACTGTGCAGACTCGGAAGTGATACAGCCAGACGAACAACTTAACTGAAGCTTATGGCTATGAGAAGACGCTGTCACTACAGACAAGTCATCGGAATGACTATCCGAGTTTGAATATGAGTACAAAAAGTTTCTATCACTTGTACACAATGTACTATCTGCTGGATCCTTCATCACTACGGTTAACTTAGACACATGCCACGTTTGCCCATCACTGAGTAGAAAAGTAGATGGTCCTATCTGGGCCTTGACTTTACGAGGTTTACTGTACTTAAAAAATCTTTTCCTGTTAAATATTATTCTGACAGTGTCTCCCACCTTGACACGAGTTGCCTGAGCACCTCTACGTTTGTCTACGTACTGTTTCGTCTGCGGCTGTTTCTGCAAGACCCTTTCTTGAACTTGAGACACAAGACTGTCCTGTTCCCGTAGATCTGCACAGAGCCGCATGGTTCCATCCTTCTTGCGCACCACCACGAGTGGAGACACCCACTCAGTAGCCTCGACGCTCTCGATGACGTCGCAGTCCTCGAGACGTCGCAATTCATGTATGACCTGGTCACGGAGAGCCAGGGGTAGTCGGCGCAACCTTGAAGATACTGGTTTCGCATCTTGCTGCCGATGAATTCGGTGCACAAAGTTGTTGACGAGGCCCAACTCGTCACTGGAAAGGTGATCAAAACCCGGAGGCACACCTGTGGGGCTCTGTACTGAAGGAAGCGATGGTAGACATGTCAGCGACGTGCCGTCGATCTGTATGCCCAAGCGTTGGATGGCGTCTAAACCCAGCAGCGATGTTCCTGTAGTCGTTACGTGGAACGTGACGGAGCATGACCTTTGGAAAAACTGGACAGTGGCTTGAAACAGGCCTTGAATGTCGATGCGTTGCTTGGAGAAATTTTTCAAGTCCACTGCTATTTTTGACAGTCTGTGCTGTCGACCAAAGTGCTTTCCAAAATCCTCGGCCGTCATCAATGAGACAGCCGCTCCTGTATCCACCGGCAGTCGCATGGAGACGCCGTTCACTACGACTGGAACTTCCAAATCTTTTTTAGTTTCAAAAGCGCTTACCGTCAAGACAGACGCGGACGGCTGCCCTGCGGAAGTTGAAGACAGCGTCTCTGCGGAAGAGATGTGTTGAACAGCACGGGTTTTTCGGCATACTAATGCAAAATGGCCCAACGTGTGGCAGGCGTTGCACCGTCGGTTTCTTGCTGGACAATTCCTGTACGTTGCAATATGCTTCGTGCTGCCACACCGATCGCATGCACCACGGTTCCCGGAGGAGCCATGTGCGAAATGTCCGTCGTCTCGGCGGCCTCTCGGAAGAAGGCCGTGGTCTCGGCGGCCTCTCGGAAGAAGGCCGTGGTCTCGGCGGCCTCTCGGAAGAAGGCCGTGGTCTCGGCGGCTTCCCGGAAGAAGTCGGCCCTCTTGGCGGCTTCTCGGAAGAAGTCGGCCATCTTGACCCGTCAACGGAACGCCAAGCTGGGATGCTTCAATTCTTCGAACATTTTCGGAGCCGAACGCGCGGTTCGCTCGATGCAAGGCTTCTAACGAGCGTCCAATTTCTTCTGCCTTGTCCAGGGACAGGGTTTCGCCATGAGCCAGCAACTTTTCGCGAACGCTGACGTTCGCTACGCCATGTATCATCTGGTCTCGGACGCGCTCGTTGTAGGCTGTGCCGAAGTTGCACTGTACCGCCTTCTCCTTCAATGCGGTCACGAATTCCAGGAATCCTTCACCCTCGAACTGCTTCCGACTGGTGAATTCGTGCCGTTCCGCCAGGACATTTGTTGACGCGGCGAACAGCCGGTCAAGCCGCTCCAAGAGTCTCGGAAACTCTGACGCTGGCGGGACCGCATCACTTGACGTTGACGCTGCGCCGGTCGACTGCCTTGCTGCTTCGCTTGAAGCTGACGCTGCGCTGGTTAACTGCCTTGCTGCTTCCTGCTCCTCGTCTGCAAAGTACTTCCGTTGTCCCTCACGCCCGAGAGCGCTGACGAGCGCGGACGCTCGTCGCGCGTCTGTCCAGTCGCCACCGCCGGCCGCTTCGAGGTGGGCCTGAAAAATTTTTTTCCATCGATGCCATGGAATTAACGGTGGGCCGGGCACTTCAAGAAAAACGGGAAGGTTCGCCGTAAAAGCCATGCCGGGTAGCGTGCAGGAGACAGTGCAGGAGGCAAGCCGGAGCTCGCCGCAGGAATGGGCAAGGAAGAACAAAGGGGGCGAGAAGGCCTAGGCTCGGAAGCCTCGCGACGCCAAGTGCGTCGGCGGCGTTTGCCTGCCGTGCGGACACGGAAAGGGTCGCTTCACTTACGAAGCTCGTTGGTTTCCCGGGGCTTCGGTCGGAACCGCTGCGGGAGTCCCACCCTCGTCGCCAAAAGATGTTGTGTCGGCAGCGGCAGGCAAGCGAGGGGCCCCGACGGGCGAACGCGCGGCTAGCGCCGGCGCAGTGAAGGAGACGCGGAGCTAACTGCTCCCGATGAAAACCGGAACGAAGACTCCGCCGACCCGCGGCTGTTTATTACTTATAAAGGCTTCACATGCCAGATGACACCTCCCGATTGGTACAAGCTCGTCACATGACAGAAGGGGGGTGCGCCACCTAGCTAAACAACTACAAAACATACATGTACGATGACACAGAGATCTGACAGGGGGCGACACTATACTACAACCGCTTTGTGCCTGCATCATATAGAAATAAAGTGGCTAAACTTCTGAACTTGGTGTATACCTCTAAATCGACGTCGTATACGATCTTGGACACCTGTGACACGCACTTTGCTTTCACTGTCACATCACCGTCCACGATTTGTTGAACGCCGTACACGTGCGGAAGCAGACGCTCCCCTTTCGTGAGGTTGCCGCCACGAAAAAATCTGTCCGCGTCGGCAGCCTTCTTGAAACCGCATTGCAATCTCTGCGTCGCTGTTGCGCAAGCAGGCGATCTGCCGCCGTCGAAAACTGAGCGCCGTGAGAACGAGCAGCGAAGAAACGCGCGAGCGAACCGGTGTAAACAAAGCGGAGACCGCGCCACGGCACGACCGCGCTGCATCACGTTTCCACATTGGGGGCGCTGTCAGGAGGCGCAGTAGCGCCGCCTGGCCATGGTTTTCTCGTCTATTACATCTTTACTCACCCACGATGCATGACCAAGCGAAGAAAATCAAGAACAGACGACCAACTGTTTCAAAGCGAGCGCGAACCTTGTCGTCTGTCCTCCAACTTTAGCGGCCCGCTGATACTTTTTACGTAACATGTACACAATAACAAGTTCTCATAGTTAAACAAAACATGTTTTCGCGTAATAATAAAGCTAAAACAGCTTTTCACGTGCTGTTCTAGTAGAAAATGAATGATTGTGACAGACGGAACGGTACTTGCATGGTACTTGCCAAGCGCGTCTTGAAGGTGGTTTCCGTCGACCGGGTGAACGCAGACACTTTCCTTCAAGGTGTCCTGTCTCTACGAGAACGATACCAATCCGAATCCACAATATACCGGCATTCCCATGCCAATGCCTCCTTTACTAGATGCCTGCCGCGTGAGCCGAGAAGCCCGGGTCGGCTGCGAGCGCTAGTCGCGGTGGCCGCTGCAAACCTAAATTACGTAGCCCTGCCTCCGAGATTTTAGCGGCGTCTGTTGCGATCCCGGAGGCAGGACCCGCGGTCTCTCGTCAAGCCATTGGTCGAGCGCGTGCCAGCCTAGTAATTGTCACTTCCTCCGCAACAGGAAGTGGGTCGGCTGCGAGCGCCGTCTCTCCGCGACCACACTCTTAGGCAAAGTTACACCCTTTGGCTTGCCCCTTCTGCCACACAACAATAATCGTTATCTGCCTCGATGCGTTTCCTTTCCTTAACGCTGCGAGCCCGGTACTTTCCAGTAACGAACGGCACGCGCGTTATCAGAAGGGGCACTCCAAACGGTGTAAACTGTTCTATGCTGATAACGCGCGTGCCGTTCGTTACTGGAAAGTACCGGGCTCGCAGCGTTAAAGAAAGGAAACGCATCAAGGCAGATAACGATTATCGTTGTGTGGCAGAAGGGGCAAGCCATAGAGTTTCTCACTATAACACCTAGAGGGTAATCTGGCGCCACCGTCTATGGGAGTTTCTTAAGGGGGCACCGTGCCGTCATGGGAATGACGGTATATGTGTCTGCGAGGCTCGTGTTGGCTGGTGTTGTAAGAGGCTTCGTCTAAAACGTGGATATGGCTACGCAAATAACGCGTTCTCAAAGTAAAATCTTCATAAAATGCTTCCATTCATGCATATTACATCTTTACTCACCCACGATGCATGACCAAGCGAAGAAAAGCAAGAACAGACGACCAACTGTTTCAAAGCGAGCGCGAACCTTGTCATCTGTCTTCCAACTTTAGCGGCCCGCTGATACTTTTTACGTAACATGTAGTCGCACACACAATAACAAGTTCTCATAGTTAAACAAAACATGTTTTCGCGTAATAATAAAGCTAAAACAGCTTTTCACGTGCTGTTATAGTAGAAAATCAATCATTGTGACAGACGGAACGGTACTTGCCAAGCGCGTCTTCAAGGTGTCCTGTCTCTACGAGAACGATGCCAATCCGAATCCACAATATACCGGCATTCCCATGCATACCACAGCGCAGCAGCGCCAGATTTCCCTCTAGGTAATGTCTCAGTACAGCAGTGTTACGCGGTGAAGCATAACAAGCGTGGGAAGGGACAATTGTCACGGGACACAGTATGTATTTCTCAATTATACACGCATGCACTCTCGTCCCCTGTCACAGTACGAGCACCGATATGCCTAATAAGTGTACTGGCAGGCCTTAAGAGCTTTTTCGGACGTGCCTGTGGCAATTTTAGCCCTTAAAGGCAGTTAAAGACATGCATTCATTTTTTTCGGACTGCCCGATTTTTGGGATGATTTTGCGGCCGAAAAATCGGACGTTGACTGCATAACTGACCAAGAGGATGCTTCAAAGGATCCATGGGGTGAATGCGTGGCAGAAGGAGGATAACAGAAAAGACCGCCACACTGAGGAATTAACAGAAAAGGAAGCGTGCCGCCGCCTCTTTGAAGCAGCTTAATTGAGCTTAAAAAACAAAGTGTTGGCTGACGCCGAGATGCAGGTGTCCCTCATCCAAACCAAGATAAACTCTTTCAAGCAGTGAAACCCAACACCGAGATGTTGTGCACTGGCTGCAGAGTATGTCAGGACAGTTGAGGTTGACTTCCCAGCTGCTGAGAGAGAATCTTAGTTGTGACAAAGTTCAGGCCTCATACCGATGAGCTTGCTATCAGTTGACAGAAATAGCTCATATTCAAAAATATTTACTCATGCATCTCCTTTTCATTCGTATTTGAAAATGTTCGACTCAATTTGGAATGAGTTTCACCATTTTTTTCGCTACGCATTTTACTAACACTCTCCTGTTTTCTTTTTAAATAAAACATATTACTCCTTACAATTCAAACTGGATTAAATAAAATATTTTTTTCAACATGCTTACTAGAGATTGACAGCATCGGGCAACATGGTGTCAGCTATGGTGTCAGCCTGTCTTGACATAAAACCACGCATAAAACGAAGTTCTGGCTCATTCAAGGAATTCTGCAAAGGTGCTCAGGGAAAACCTGAGCACCTTTGGAAATATCAACTTGGTAGGCACCCTGAAAGCTGACCTTTGCCAGGTTTGATGAGTTTGTATGCAATGCCTATGGTGCTGCAACAACTTAATTGGGTGTTACACCTGTGCAATGAAACTAATAATATGGGGTTTTATATTGATGGGCACGAGTCACGGCAATACCTAGGAATTATTTCTGGGAGGGTTTTGCAGGTGTAGCAACGGGAAGATGAAGAGTCATCATTGTAACAGTTCCATGTTCTGACCGGCGTTCTTTGAGGTCGAGGTGAACCATTAATGGTTCCTCGGTTTCTTTGCTCACAACATGGTGCCATGACCAGGATTAACCCTCACCATTAAGGCTGGGATAGCACAGCCCCAATTAAAGAAAACAAGGCAGCAAATGTGCGATTAGCCACTGGAAGCGTATGTTGTGGAGCCAACAGCAAACACACAAGGAAGAATAGAAGTCACCACTTCAATGTGAATGTAAGCCTGCATCTTGACCATGAATCAAAACATTGTTTCACAGAAATAAGGATGCAGAGGAAACAACCAGCCAAATTTGAGAGAGTAATGGAATATGACGTGAAGATAATTAAAAGATAAAGCCCAGCATCAAGAAACTGACAGTAATGACGCATGATCAAGATAATCCAGCGACAGAAAGTTTTGATAGCATCAGCCTTCAGATCGTGACAGTTTCTTCTTGAAGTCATTGATGGGAAAGAAGCTGTACTTATTGAGGGGCTCCGATAAGACAGCTGTCAAGCAGGAAGAATTCGATAAACCAAGATGTGTGGACCAAGAATTTTGTTGGTCTTGTATTGCTGACAAGAAAAATTAGCACAACAATAAGACAACTTGCACATTCTCCCGTGTGAGCTGTCTTTCTTTGCACTAATTTTCCTCATCAATGATCAAATTAGAACCAGTCAAAAGATGTCAAAGGTTTGCAATAACTCTGCTAGATGGTACAAGTTCACACAAACACAATGGAAAGCAACTCACCCTTGCAAGTTTCAGTCACACATGCAGCATACAGCGTTATCAGAATGTTATCATGCTTGGACTTTATATGGAACATCACGGCGACAGCATAAATGTGCCTGGAGTGTCCATACAATTGCTATCGCAATACATATTCACCGGGGAAGTTCGCTACAAGAGGCGGTAAGGCCCTGTGAATTTTGGGACGAGTTTCGAGGAAAAGCACTCTTCGGCTTGTCGGGCAGCTTCGTACACTGGTGGACACGCGGAAGCATCAGGACAGTATGGAAGGAGATTGTCGATGGTATGCGAAGGCTTATGTCCATACAGGAGGAAGAAAGGTGAACATCCCATAATAGCTTGTATCGCAGTTTTGTATGCGAATGTTACAATAGTAAGAATGCAGTCCCAGTTACCATGGTCAAGAATGCATCAAGAATGCAGTTAAACTGTTCTGTGAGCCCGTTGGTCTGCGGTTGGTATGCTGTGCTCATATATCATGAACAAGGTGGCATTCCGAAAGCAGAGCTTTGACAACTTTGGAGAGGAAGGCACAACCTCTATCACTAAGGAGTTCTCGAGGTGCGCCATGTCGAAGGACAAAGCGATGTAGGCCGAAAGAGGCTACATCTCACACTTGTTACGTTTCGCCTACGACGCGCGGTATAGCCGGCGCGGATGCAACGGACGCCGGGGCTTCGTTCAAAGCGGCGGACATTTTGGCCCGTTCAGCGCTGCCGCAACGCCTCCCCGCCAAGCGCGTCCAGGCATGTTTCAATGCCACGTGTCTTCGTGTGTGCGTGTGTGTACATGTTGGTGCCCACGCTTGTCAAAGCGCGGCAGCCGGGGAGAGGAGCTCCCCAACTGTGAAGCGAGGAGGTCTGACCGGCGCCGGCTCGGCGGATGCGTCACCTTCTAGTCTCAACGTGTCCGCGCGGCGCCGTCACGTGCGCCTCATCGCGAGCCGTTCCTTCTTGCCCTCGACTCCGAGAGTATAAAAGCAGCAGCCCACTGACGCCGAGTGAGGCTCCGATTTCTTCCGTCGAGTAACGTGGTCTCCCGTCTCTCCACTTCGGTCGACCTGACCGGCCGCTCTTTTGCGATGCTATAATAAACAAGTTGTTCTGTTAGCAATCGACTCATCCTTTGCCAGGACCTTCGAATGCTTCCAGTTGTGCCCCAGGCCGCTAGGCCAACGCTACCCTTGGGGCTTGCGACCCAGAGTGCAACAACTGGCTGCCAGCGGTGAGATCGCGACAACGGAGGCCAGCAGCGAAGATATGCGGTCGACTGTATGCTGAGCAGCACAACGACCATCCGGGAGCAGTGCAACGAGCCCTGTGTGATGACTGGTTGCCTGCAGCGGAACGACTGCGCTGAATTCTTGGCTGCGAGGTTTGGTGAGTGCGGGACTTTCTTCTTCTGAGTTTTGCCAGGCTTTTGTTAGTGTCAGAAACAGAGCTGGTAATTGTGGTTGTCGTTGCTGCCGGGTTAGTTTGCGGCAAGACAATAGTAGGCAGTAGAGAAAGCAGCATTCAGAGCAGCCATGGATTGGAAGTCGTTGCGCAAACCGAAATTGCCGGAGCTTGCAAGAGAGTTGGGTCTGGATGTCTCAGACAAGCTCAGAAAACCAGAACTGCTAAGGGCTATTCTTGAGTTAGAAGCTGAGGATGACGATCGAGCTGTCGGAATGCCTTGATACCATTGAGGAGAGGGAGACGGCAAAAAGACAGGAGCGCGAACGTAAAGAACAGACAGAGAAAGATGAGCGCGAACGTAAAAAACAGAAATAGCGAGAGCAACAAGAGAAAGAAAAAGAGCGCGACCGTCAACACGCTTTGGAAATGAAGCGTCTCGAGATGGAGATGGAACGCGCTCGTAATGAAAGTCAGGCACACGGTGCAGGAGAACGAGTATTGTTCAATATGACTGACCTGATGCGGCCGTTTAAGCTTGGAGAGGACATTGGTTTGTTCCTGGTTAACTTTGAGCGAACGTGCGAGAAGCAGGGGTTCTCTCGGGAAACGTGGCCACAGCGCTTGCTCACTTTGTTACCCGGCGAGGCGGCCGACGTAGTCGCTCGCTTGAAGAGAGAGGAGGCAGAGGATTTCGACAAAGTGAAATCGAGTCTGCTAAAAAAGTACAGGCTATCAGCGGAGGCGTTCCGTCGGAAGTTTCGGGAAAATGAGAAAGGCAAAAGTGAGTCATATACAGAGTTTGCCTACAGGCTTATGTCAAACATGCAGGAGTGGCTCAAAGAAGAGAAAGCGTTTGGTGACCACGAGAAAGTTCTGCAGTGTTTCGGGCTGGAACAGTTTTATAGTCGGTTACCTGAGAACGTGCGGTACTGGGTCTTGGATAGGCCAGACGTTAGTACGGTGGCTAAAGCAGCTGAGCTAGCCGAGGAGTTTGTGACGCGTCGGGCTCGCGGAGCTAAGGACGGTCAAAAGGGTGAATTTGGCTCCAAGTTTGAGAGGCCGAAGTTCACACCCACGAGAGCAAGGACTCGCATCCACACGTAGTGCGGATGCGAGTGAAAGCAGTCCGACCGAACGTAAGGAGACGGCGGCAGCCGAAGCCAAACGCAGAAAGCGGTTCGAGATGAGGCAAGCGCGCGTGTGTTATACGTGCCAGAAGCCGGGTCACTTTTCGGCGCAGTGTCCAGAAACAAAAACAAAAGTCGTGTTTTGTCGTTATGCAGCACTGACAAGAACATGAAGCTTCTCGAGCCTTACATGCGAGACCTCCTCGTGAACGGGAAAGAGTGCCGAGTGCTTCGCGATTCCGCAGCTAGAATGGATGTAGTTCACCCCTCTTACGTAGAAACCGATATGTTCTCGGGCGAGTGCGCATGGATCAAGCAAGCCGTGGAAGCTCATAGCGTGTGTCTGCCCGTAGCAAAAGTGCTTATTGAAGGACCTTTCGGAGAGCTTGAGACGGAGGCCGCAGTGTCATCTATGCGCCCCCCCCCCCCCACCCCCAGTACCCGTACCTATTTTCGAATAGGTCCGATCACCTCCTGCGCGAGAAGGGGCTTTTGTTTGGTGAGGCTAGCGTTCAGGCCTTAACCAGATCGAGAGTTCGGGAGCTCGCTGCAAAGGCGGTAGTTGCGGGGCCGACGATGTCGAACAATGAGAAAGGGTCGGAGGCGCAGCAAGCTGATATTCAGAGCACGTCCGAACTGAATAAAATTGAGCCTATAGCGTTGAAGGCACCAGATACTGGAGAGGAAATGCCCGACACGGGAAAGTTAGAAGAGCTATCTGCAGATTTGCTCATCGCGCCTACGTCAGATGGACTTAATAGGTTGCTAAAAGTCAGCCGGTCGACTTTGATAGCCGAGCAAAAAAAGGATGGCAGCCTAGAAAACGTGCGCTGCAATGTCAAGGAAGGTATCGCCAAGAAAAATGCTCGTTTTGTGGAAAGAGGTGGGGTCCTGTACCGGAAGTATCTAGACCGCAGGGGAGTGGAGTTCGATCAGCTGATCGTGCCTCAGTGCTACCGTCAGGATCTATTGCGCTTGTCGCATGGACGTGAACATCGCCCCCGAGTGCTCCGAGGTCGCTGCGCATGCGCAAGGTGAAAGGAGGTGAGAAAGGAGGTGAATACGTTTGTACCGGATGTGACGTGTCGAGATGCTTGTTTTTTTACTTTTTTGAGAAAGATACTCTCGAACTCGGACATTCTTGCTCGATGCGTCGTTGCGGCGGCGATTTGATTTGCGATTGCCAGGACGGTAATGGCGGTTGAGACGCAGGTAAGGCACGTTTTTCCTTTCTCGGCTTTCGTGGGTAAAATCGCGGGCGGGCAGCTTGGGTTTGGGGACGTAAACTCCATTGCGAGTCCTTCGCGTTCTTTTAAGCTCGCTTTGCGTTCTTTATTGTGCCCGATGGCTTGCAGCCCGTAATCTAAAACTCTCTATTTTAGGCTTGTTGCTTCATCATGGAGGCGAGGTTGCGCTGCGTATTTGACAGGACACACGAACGGAAGACCATCTCACACACAAGCGTGTGTTGCGTTTTCGACCTGTGTGTCCTATTAGAAATTATGCAGCGCAACTTCGCAACCGTAATTTCCTACAGCCGTTTCTGCAGTGTTTGCATCGGCGATTAAAAAAAAAAAAGAACGATGGCTGCACCCCGCACAAAGAAAGGTATGATCGAAGCGCCGTTTCCCGAGTCATCGCCGCCGCAACGGAAGTTTTGTAGGAGACCAAACCGACGTCTACCGACTTGCAAGTTCTCACTCCATGGCAAGGACAGTTCTTCACTGAAATCATCGCCAAGATCTGAAAGCTCGTGATCGATGACAAATACAAAGCAAAATTCACCGGGGCTCAACAGTTACACGAGAGAATTTGCCGCGCCATCAGCCGGTTTGTTTCCGTATTAATTCCCGCGCCGTCATTGGATCACTGCAAACTGCAGGCGTCAGTTAGCGAGGACAGCAGTCGGTACACCCAGGCCGACCACCTGGTTAGTCGTCGAACGGCGGCGCAAACGCTCAAACACCTGTTGACACACAGCTTAAGGGTCAACTTGGAAGGTCGCAGTACGTGAGCACGAGGTTAAAGTGATCTAGAAGGTTTTCCCAGTCATTAGCCGGGATCAACAAGTCATCCATTTATCACAGTGCCACTGTGTGCCATGAAGAACCAAAAACTTTAATGAGTTGCTAGAATGCACCTGGAGCATTTCTTAGCCCAAACACCGTAGCTCTGTGGTGTGTGTCTCTTCTGTGTGTCTCGTAAAAATGTTGCGCAGTCCAACCTCTAATGTCCAGTTTCAACTGGAATTATGAATGCAGTCCTGTTCGATTCCTCTCAGAGGAATCTGGAGGTAGATGTTTGCATAGTCCAACACACTTAACATTCCTGCGCCTGAGAATTGTTGCAGCTGGTCATCAATTATTCTGGCGCACTCAAACTGTTGAGCTGTCAATAGTCTACCACTTGACGTCTTTCTCCATTTTTCTTGTCTACTAGCAGAACAGGAATAGCGTAGGTGTATGTTCTCTCAGTTACAATGCCAGTAGCCTTCCATTCCTTGACAATCTCTTGGATTGCTTCACTTTCCGCTGCATTTGACTTCTATGATCTGCTACACACTGGTTCCTCTGTAATCGACATTTCGAGTTCATTGGTACACCGCAGCTCTGATAGATTCAATACAAAGCAATCCTGGTACGTACTCATTCATCTGTTTCAGCAGTGCCTCTCTTTGTTATACATTGATGTCCTCCCCAGTGTTCATCATGCTGTTGTTCATGGGTTTCTGCTGAGGTGCAGCTTTTACAGGAACTTGTCCTCATGCAACAGTTCACCATGTGAAAAAACTTCCCTTCATCAGCTTTGGGTATTCATGCTTATCATTAGACACAGGTACTTCAATCTATCAGCCTTCAATGCAAAGCAGTACTCCTGTATCAGCCCCACTATGCTTGATGTCTCTCATCTTCAATAGCAGTTGCCTCCTTCATCCAACACACACATCTTCCGCAGTACAGCTCTTTCTTTCACATTATAGCGGTTCCTCAGCTGTTTTGTTCCGAGCCTGGTTGATATTACAAAAGGGTAGTTCATCTGTCTTAATGAATCCTCAGTTCATTCCCTATGTGCAGGTACACTGCGATCTTGATCTCTTCATGTACTGTCAACCAACATGTCAACAAGCAATGCCTTGTCAACAACTATCACTTTCACTTGTCTGCACATAATGTCCTAATTCTATGTCAGCCTTTTTTTAGTTCCTGTGGAGTGCACAGGCTCATAAATGCTGCTGGTTCCAAACAGCTGGGTGATGCATATTGCAGTCTGAGCTTCCTGGATAGCTCAACGATAATTTGAAAGAGCCAATGACTGTCGCTGTGTTGAGAAACTTAGCTGTGCCACCTGCACTCTTGCTGGTAGTCCTCTAGGCAGTTACCAACAATGTTTGTTGTGCAGTCTCTTGCATAAATTCTACGCCTGTCACAGTTTGTTTCCTTTATCTCGCTGATGGCTTTCAGCAGCTTTGTTCACACTAGTTGGGTCTGTTGGCTATTTAGTGTTATTTCCTTCACATGGCAATCCCGCACGAATGTTGCTCAGTAGCTGGTTGCTGTGGTAAGCGTGAACTAGCCCAAGGTCTCTAGCATGATTGCTTGAAATGAGGAATGGCATGCCAACTGTCTGGCTTGTCCCATTGCAATGCCTTCAGGACCCTGGCTTTTTGTATTCTTTCAATTCATTGTAAATCAGCCAACAGATCGTCATCATATTTGTGCAATTTTTCTGATAACAAGAGGTGTCTCTGGACTACAGACCTATGCAGATCTGTTCCTTCGTGTCCCCAGGCCCAGTGCCTTGCATAGTCACCTTGTCTCCGTGAAATATGCTGTTGTGAATTCACCTTTCATCTGGGTGCACATTTGCTTCTATTTCTCTACTGTGCTGGTCTCGCCGACAAAAGCCTTCCTAAATGCAATCTTGAACTCACTCCATGTCTTCAGGTTTTCAACAGGAGCTTGCAGCCAAAATTGAGCTGGTCCTTTTATGTGGAGCTTAGCCGTCTCCAACCTAAAGCTATCTGGCTAGCCATGCAACACCGCCATTGTGTCAACAATTTCAGACAACCGTCTGCCTTGTACACGGTGTCTTCGCTGTCGAAGTCTGCAGCGACCTTGATTAGAACAGGCATCACGTGGAAAGTATGCTTCTTTTCTATTAATTCAAACAGTTTTCTGTTCTATTTGAGTAAAGCCTCCATGCAGGAGGACATGCTTGAACTGTGCAGAGATAACATCGGAATGTTCACCTTGCAAGTGTCGCGCAGCACACAAATTGGTTTTCACTTTTTTTCTACTTTTCCCATAGGTTGCACTAGGCCTTGCCAACTCCACGATCATCCAAACCTTCTTGTATCATGTCTACAGACGAACCTCGGTCCAAGTTGTAAGTGAATCTCACTTCTAAAGTGTGTTGATGTTATGTCCACACAGGTTTAATTGAAAAATACAACACATTTTTAATGAAACATGCAAAAAAAACCAATGCAAGTCAGTCATGTGCACAGGGCACTTATCTTCTTGGTGATGTCGATATGCTTGTTGCCAGACCAAGTTTCCTGCAATTCTCTAACACACCAATGCAGCGCATGGAGCCACAGAAGTGTCAAGACCGAGGCTTGGCACAGCGTCAGCTAATCCCCAACGACGACTAGTTAGAACCGCAAGTTGCTCAACCGCCATCAAATATTTATCATTTTCTGTGATGCCAAACTTGTCGCCAGTCAACGTGTATGGAACATGCCTGTGACCAGCCGTGTCGTAGAAACTGATTTGGACGATGACCCATACGCATTTGCCCGCTTGCGCTACTTACTGCACAGTCAGGGCAACTGGGAGCCTGCCCTAGCACCGCTACAACCACAGCTGAGAAAATCTCCCTTTTCCACCTCATACCACCGTGGCGGCGCACAGACAACACCACACTGGTGAATCAATGCTCGGAACTGTACCCCCAACACCAGAATATTGACAGAGTCAAGGCATTCGTTAGACCTTCAACAAAGAGCAAGACACAAGCTACCACAACAAGCACCACAAGAATAGCAACTTTGCCATTAAGAAATACCGCTACGTACAGCCACCCTGGTTTGGGTTGTTGCAGCACGACTGCTATTGTATAGGGGACATCACAACCCTGACCACTGTCGTATGCGACCCTAGGACATCTCCAACCAAGCTCACCTTCATCGACTTGACACCGGCAATTGCAGCACCACTATAAGTGGTAGGAATTTTCTGCGGGCCAATCTACTGATGTGCTGAAACACCCTTCAATGCAAAAGTATACATCCATGTCTTTTCTTGTGCTGTGACAAGGGCAGTACGCCTGGAGTTGACCAGACAACAGCACAAGCATTTTTACTTGTCTTCAGGTGCTTCGCAGCATGTGATGAAATTTCTGCTGTCATGCACTTCGACAACATAAAAGCATTTTATGCAGTGCCAAGCAACTGTTCTCCCTTTTCGAAAACAACCAGGACTATGCCAGTGCCCCCCAAATCCAATAGCACTTCATTGAATGTGCACCACGGTGGGGAAGCTTTTGGCAGAGAGTAATCGGTACGGTTAAGGACGCACTAAAATGTTGCCTGAAATGGAGCAGCTTCAGTTATGAGCTACTCACTGTGTTTGCTGTCTGCTCACTTATTTTGAGAATGACGTTGCATCCACAAAAGTCCTGATGCCATAGCACTTTTTAGTCAGTGAGCATCTCGTCACTTTGCCAACAGAGTGAGAAAACTGTTACTCTTAGTGCCAGCACACTGCAGCTTCGACCGCGAGCTCAGCATTAGGAGGAGCTACTTCGGAGGAAGAAACAATGTCTTCTGTTTCTGCACACTCCTCACCACAGCACGCCCAACTTAAAGCCAGACGATCTTGTCGTTGTTGGGGACAAATGAATTTTGACTCTGAATTTTGACACCGTGATGTTCTTTAACATGCCCCAAAATCTAAGTGCACATGCGTTTTCTATTTCGCCCCAGCCGAAATGCGGCTGCCACAGTTGGCAGCAAATCTGCGACCTCTATCGATGCCATAGCTGCAGAGCTACCTCGGCGGGCTCAGAAGTGTTGATTTGACATGCGATCCCTTCCGTAATGTTGCCTGGACCCTACAGTGCACTTTAATTAATGCTGCTCTGCTTCTGCACACCCTGCGTAAGTTGTCCGCTTGACATATCAGACATTTTTCAGAAATAGAAACGTACTGTACTGTACCTTGAACTTAAGTTCATACAGCTTCCCAACAACCGCTGTCGTGTTATACTAGCAGCGTTTTATTGCCTTCTCACGGCACCGCTTCCTTATCCTCCCCTTCCTCAATCCCTTGTATGGAAACTGCCCCCTCCTCTCTACAGTTACCGTATTTACTCGCATAATGATCGCACCCCCGAATTTTGTCATCAAAATCCGATTTTAAAAATTTCCCGTGTAATGATTGTACCCCGAACTTGCCGCAGCGATACGTCGTGTGCCAAGTCTAGCTAATAATGATCGCACTTACCATCTGTCGAATGCTACGCGAACAACTCTTGAAGACAAACCAAGCGGTCTGCACGCACCAAACATTCTTAAGCAGATGCCCCATTTCATCCCTTTCATCACTTTCCGCACTTCCATGACAAAAAAAGAAAGCTACAACCATGCTTGCCTTTATTATGTGTAGGCTTTATAATGGTTGTGGTCGACAACAAAAAAGGCGCCTTTCATTTCTTCTCGTCTGTACTTGTGGACACACAACAAATCGCGAGCGGCAACGATAGCAGCAAAGTTTACGTTAGAAGTGTCTCCTATTCACACACCGACACTTGTAACACAGCTAAGCTATTCGCCCACCCTTAGCGGAAACGTGCTGTATTGGGATAGGAGTGAAGACAAATACCGCAGCATGTCCACCATGTGTTTCTGTCACTGGCAGCTAAGCGCGCCCATCAGTTTCTGTCCTCTCAAAGTGGACATGGCTATGTTATTGCTGCAAACTTGCCAATATTAATTATATTATTCATTACTGATACGGAATAAACTGTTTCAATGCATGTAATGTACTCACGAGAAGAAAAAAAAAATAATGTTCCGCGTGTTCGGCTTGCTCTGCTGGCCGCCATTTTTGTTTTGGTGTCCCGCACTACGTATAGCGGCAGCCGCCTATTTGTTGACCTGTTGTCATCCCGCAGCAAACCGGGATGAAAAAAAAAATTTGCGGGAAATTTAACCCGCGTAATGATCGCACCCCTGAATTTGCGTCAATTTTTTTTTACATGAAGTGCGATCATTATGCGAGTAAATAAGGTACATCTATGTCCCTTGTGCACCGGTGGACTCGCGTGTTAGTAGAAAGGGGAGAACTGCTTTTTCCAGGATGCTTTTGACGGGAGTAATGGATAATTACAGCTGTCATGAGGCTAATGTGGCGACGCCCAGGGAGCTCCAGAGGGCATTGTGCACATTCGACGCAGTGGGGTCCTAACGAGTTTGTCGGGTTGCCTCTCCTCCGACTCACTCCTGTTCTGTAAAAACACATTGAACCCTCCCCCCCCTCCCTACGCGGTGTGCCAGACAGCAGCAACCACAGCTGCAGTAGTGGGGAAATTGAAGGAAGATGCAAAGAAAGCTTCGCTTTAATACTTTGTCACAAAAAGCATTTCAATGCGCTTGGCAGAAGCGGAGTTGTTGGCAATCAAATAGCCTTCGTGGTGCTTCCACTCCTTCAGTGCCTTGCACTGCAAAGCCTATGAAGGAGCGGGGCATGCCCACAACGCTCCGCCTTCTGAATGTCGCCAGCCCGAGGGATGGTTCATGCCACCGTGATGTCACCAGGAAATATTGCATGCATATTTATATAAATGCAACACGGGCATTTTGAACTTCTGAGCCTCCACTAGACTCCGTACGCAGAGCCGCTAAGGCAAACACCGGCGCCGGACACAACATGGCGATAGATAGATCGGGCAAGTATTTTAACCACAGCATGTTTAAGAACAAGTTCACATGTATGTCCATCATCATAGGTGTCAAAATGTGAAGAGTTGCCATCCGTTTTTTACTAGCACTGGGAAATGGTGCAGTTATTGTGCACCTTGTTGACGGTCTGTCTTCTGAATGTCTTCGTATAAAATATTTTGCTTGCAGACATACTAAAGACTTATCTGCATGCAAGTAACAGCTTTCTGCAAGACACACAATATGTTAGCTAGAGGTTATTTTGAGTACTGAATGAATGCTCTTCATACCTGATAAATAATGAAAAGCAAGTATGGCAACAATGATTAAAAGGGGTTTGATATTACTCATCTTGGAATGGTGAGGAATTAAGTTTTCTTGTAGTATTTAGCATATCCACTTTTTGCTCAGCTTGTCATCCTGAGGAAACCTGAATATGCTTGTGCTTTTCATCTTGGGTTGGAATTTTCATGGCAGCAGGGAATACTGCACATTTTAGGGTGTGTGTGGCGCTTTTTAGTCTTTTCTTAATGCAATCCTGATGGAACTGGTCCAACTATCTGGCTGGTCAAATGAAGCAAATGGCAGAAAAAACTTGACTCTCTGTTCGCCAGTACTATTACTTCGCTTCGCCGCAATACATCCGTGTTCTGCGGTGAAACACCAAGTGGGAATAAGTGCCACACATGGCACGTAGCATGCAGCATATGCCATGCATGCTGACATTACGGACACAAAGATGCCTAATAAGTTTACCAACAAGCCTTTAGAATTTTGGACTAACCTCTGCTCGTTGGAAACATCCCCTCGACTTTGTTTTTTTGTCTTACCACCTTGTTCTTTCCAATTTTTCCAAAACACGGGTGGTGTTCTCCACGTGCGTGCGTATAATTGGAACTTGTACAAAGCCCCATTAATGGTCTTGTATAGGAGACACATGGGAGGCAAATCGAGGGCTCCAATCGGGACAGCAACCTCACAAATGATTTCGAATGGCTGCCTGTGTGCTAATTGGGCAACAGGGTGCTCATACTGTGACCAGAAATGGAGTGTGTGCACCTGTATATTTGAGGAGTGTGTACCATGTCCTATGATGGTGGCCCCCCTTTTCAGTCTTGCTATGCTTTTCCGCATAACATGGCTGTATTGTGGCAATGCTGACCAGTCAAGTTTGAATTATTCGGCGAAGATGAATCTTGAGATCGAAACAACAGATGTTTGCACCCATAGAAAGGTATGGGCATCAGCTGGGACCGTGGTAGGGATCGAATTAACCAGAGTTGAATCAACGGAAGTTCAACAATGATGTTGAAAAAAGCGAGACTATTCACAGGCGATTGCATTCTTTACTCTCCCGTCACGAACAATGATGGCCCTTCAGAATTACCGAAATTCAATCACAGCTTGGTCTGGCACACTGTTCATGTCATTAAACCTCACCAAAGCTAACATCATGGCGTTTTCCCATTTCTGCAACATTTTTTTTGGCGGGGGGGGGCGATGAAGTAACCAACCATACTTAAATGTTTGTTGGTGTAGGTGCCACACTTTACTCCCCCATGACATGTGGTGATGTCAATTATACAGACTTTTATACAATTACTAGATGGAACCCTGGCACTGGAAACATTCAGCCACCATGGGAATTGTGAATAGTACATGGATTTTTCTGTTCTTTGTGCACGTGGATTTGGACATTCTTGGGGATTTGTTTATTATGCTTCATCTGCTTTCCTTGTCGTAAATTTGAGACCAATCTTTACTTTCTAAGGGCAGAAGACTGAACACACAGCCTACTAATTGTAGCAGTTTGGCCTGTTCAGGTGACCAAATCAAAACGCGCTAAGCATCTGAATTGCGTGGCTTGCCCGCAAGAAATTCATATGGCTGTTTTATGCCACTGTCGAAGCATGGGTCTGTAGTGTAATGATATCAATATCTGGCTTCTGTGTAACAGGTCCTTTGTTCAGCTGCTGCCATTGGACATTATTAATGTTTAACGATTTACCACGAGATACATTGTTGAAAATGACTTAAGTTTAGGCAAATTCACGTACTACCCATCATTCCCATGATGGCTGAACTTAAACGAGCCCCACTTGAAGCTCCCTTACACAATAGCTAGCACCAGAGTTCTTTCTAGTAATTATTGTAGTCCATCGTGGTTGCATAGTGGCTATGGTGTTGGGCTGCTAAGCAAGAGGTCGCAGGATTGTATCCCCGCCACAGCGATTGCATTTCGATGGGGGCAAAATGCGAAAACACCCACGTACTTATATTTAGGTGCACGTTAAAGACCTCCAGGTGGTCCAAATTTCCGGAATCCCCCGCTGTGGCATGCCTCATAATCAGATCGTAGTTTTGGCATGTAAAATGCCATGATTTTTTTTTTTTGTAATTATTGCATGAAACTTTACGACGCCAACAGCAGCAAGGCGTCAGTTGAAGTCGGTATGCCAATGGCTGCTAAGCCCGCTTAGCTTGTTGATAGTGTTACCAATGCCTTCATGATCAGGTAGCGCATGGCTTAATCTCCGAGGCATCACCTTTATAGTTACAACAGCTTCTGCCAGGTGGCCACTGGCGTTAAAAGTGCTCGGCATGTGATGCTTCTCTCCCATGACTGCAACACATTGCCTGCAGCTGTGCAATACAGTGGAATCTACCGTAAAGTTTGGGTGCGAGTTGCAAGCAAATTTTGAATTAAGCTGCCCTTAAGCTGCACTTCTGCAACTCGTCACGTGTTAGCTCAGTACATGCACTGCACATAAACACTCCATTCAATGAGCTTCCTTTAATTGCAACAAATTCGAGAGATTTGACTACTTAAAGTGGTTGTTAAACATAATGCCATAGCTTTTTCTGTAGTACTTGCAATATCGTGCGAACATAAATCACACATTACATTTTTAACCGATAATGGAACTCTCGACGGAAGGTTTCCTGCGAAAAAACAATCTTTCTAATGTGGGCATTTATGGGCACCGTATCGCTATCGTTGGTTTTGCACTGCGAAAGCATCTGCTCTGCAGCTTTGCGCAGGCTTTAGGTAAGCATCTTTTGAGATCAGGAAGCTTTTGTACCTCTCCGGACCTGAACATTAATTTGAGGGTTTCCTATTGGCTGTGCGAATTGAGACAAAGAAATGAGCATAACAATCTGTTACCATACATCAAATAATAAAGTTGCTTGCCTTGTAATTTTTTTCAGAAGCATACCCTCAAGCTCAATGTTGTTGCTCATGTTTGCTTCACAGTAGTTGCCATATTGTTTATTTTGATAGACAAAAGTCATCATGCTGGTTGCAGTGAAGCTGAATCTGGAGCACTTGTGCCTATATAGTACACATTTGCAGCATTTGTGTAGGCTTATGCAGTTGTGCCGTTTGTCTCTTAAAACGGTGTTGACAGTCGCACTCTATCGGCATTACGTTTGTGCTGGTGAAACACGCCTTTCCATTTCTCAGACCACCGGACACACACAATTTAACCATGTCATTGTAGGCGGTGTATTCACTTTTGAAGTACTTTGTTGTATTTGGTTTTTTTCCTTGAAAGGCAGCAAGGCAGGCTTTAAATCCTCCAGAAGCCCACCCTTCCTCCCATTTTATATGCTATTCAGCTTTGGAATATTTACCGACTTGTGCACTATTTGGACTCCTAGCCAAATAATACAAGTTCAATATTATGCAGCCATATTGTATTTTTTTTTTTTTTACATCATACTACCATTAAGAGGAAAATTTACCAAGAGGGCTCCTACCTAAACACATGGTAACAGAGAAATAGTTCTCCACTGCGCCAACGAAAAAGTTGAAATCTAGCGACCTTTGGAAGACAAATTTTGATTTCTGCCAGCAATTTCTGAGAAGGGGAAATTTTCAGAAAACAAAACTCAAAATATAAATCCACACGGCAATGAAAAAAAAAATGTCAGTTACTACTCAGCATCTAACAGTACATATATAAAGCAGGGAAAATGTATGCATTACACATGGCCTTCAAGTATACTACTATGTAACTGGGACTTTTGCTAAACCCTCTTAAACATTGTAACAAATTCACAACATACTATAAAGGGGGTTTATTACGTGACAGGCCGATGACAGGTAGAGAGCTTCACCGAGCAGTCTCTAATGTTGAATTCCAATGGCAGATTGGGACCAGCTGCTGATCCCGGATTGCTCCGTGGAGCAAAAATATTTGCTCCGCCGGAATCCGCAGATTTGACCGCAAGTCCTCATGACGTATTTCCTTCACCCGCCTCTGCTTCCTGTCACGGTCGCCTGTTTCCGGTCGCGGGCAGCTATGGACGACATGGGAAACATGGACGCCGCTTTGCGCCGTGCGATTTTGTTCACGCTCCTAGAAAGCTCCGACTCGGACAGTACAATTTCCAAGTCGAGTGATGATTCTTCTGACATGGACAGTGAAATGGGGTGGTGGGTTGCGCTTCCAAGCGCTTGTTCCTCTCTCTATTGTAGCGCCCTCTCACTTGGTTTTCCTGTACTAAGTGCCCCCGCGGGAGCGCACGCATTCCCTTTGCAGATATGGTGTGAGCAGATGAGAGTGACCTCAGTCGGAGCGACGCACTCCGTTCGTGATCCGGCCGAGCGCGCGCGATCTACCATTGGAATTCAACATAAGCTTGTATCTGTGGCACGTGATGCTGTTGGCAATCCTGCCTACGTCCGGGCATTCTTAGTCTGAAGATGAGGCCGCAGGACATGGACAACATTGCAGTTATGACGACGCATGCCAGGGGCTCTACGAGTTAGTTGAAGGGAGAAGTTCGCTGCAGAATGCGGTATGGTCCATCGTAGTTAGGAAGAAGTTTTTAAGTGCGGGTCTGTGCGGGCAACCAAACGAGGGTTCCTGCTAAGAAGGTTGGAGTCAAGTTGCGAGCAATGTGTTTTCATTTAGGCGTTTCTGATCGTCCGCAGTGAACCAGCGGGCCAACTGACAAGATTCTTCAGCTTGTTTTGCAGCGTCCAAGATTTGCAAGCATTCTGATGGGCCTGGTCGGCAGAGCAGAATGGTATTGATTGTATGAGAAGGATGACGGCCATAAAGTAGAAGGGGCAGAAACTGGTAGTGGCTTGCATTGCGGTATTGTAGGCATAGGTGACGAATGGAAGGACTACGTCCCAATTGGAGTGATTGGATGCAATGTACATAGTGAGCATGTCACTATGGGTGCGATTAAAGTGTTCCGTGGCACCATTGGTTTGCAGGCGATAGAGATAGGAAGGCGCAGCCTCGGTCGCTGAAGAGTTCACGAGGGCCTCTATGACCAAGCACAAAACAGCATAGTATAAAAGAGGCGATTTCCTGCTCTGTAGCAGCTGGGAGTGCAGCACAGGGGTGTAGCCGGGGGGGGGGGGGGGGGGCTTATGAGGCTTCAGCCCCGCCCCCCTCCGAAATTTTTTCGCGCTGTCCATGCACCGCCGACCAAAGCAACCTCCGGCGCCAAAAATCATTCTGGATTTTGTCTAGAATGTCATTTTTATACTCTAAAATGCATTTCACCGCGAACATTGCGAACTCGGGCTCGATTTCGCAGCAACGCCTATGTACCGGGAGTCGCATAACAGCAATTAGCCCCATATGAGCCCCAAAGTTTGAAGGGCGTTTTGTTGACAAACAGACTCGCCGCGGCATCTCACAGAGCGCATGGATATCAATTCCGAAATTTTATGGGTATAAATCTCAAACTTTTGATGTGAAAGCTGCGTTGACATTTCCAAAGTTGTGCTTTAGATTTTCAATTTCGGAACTTTGTGGGTTTAATGTTTTTATAAACATTTCACGGCAAAGGTTCATTGACTATTCTAAAGTCTTACATCGGAACATACAACGAGACAAGCCAAATCAACACACTATTAGACAAGTTGACAAAGCACGCAGCAAGGTCCGATGAGACGAAGCGTTGTGGTGGTTCATTTGTGCCGTCATGTCACATAAAAAAATATCAAAATATTTTTTCACTTTTGCCAAAGCACCCATGTCAAGACACTAAAGCCAGCCAAGGTAACTACGTTCTTATTTTTTCTACTTTGACTTTTATTCAGGAGGATACACTGGGTGTCTTCATTTTGTTCTCGCTACCCTACCCGCGGGCAGCCAGAGTGCATGCGTTTTTCTCGTGTTGCCTCGACCACCGCGCTGCGCACTTCGGTTCGGTTTGCCCTGGCCGAGTGGATTTTTGCCTGGCAGAGTTTTCGACGCTTTCTGGCTACCACACGAGAAAAAGAAATAAAGGTCGCTCGCTGCCATCACTGTGGGGACTCAACGGATTGCACCGCGTTCGCTTGAGCGCAACCTCTCCAGAAAGCCTTGTCTTGCCGGTGTAGGGTACCGAGCAGTATGCGTATGGTTCTTGGCGGACCAAGCGTCTCACGTTTCTATATTTCTTCTGTAGCCACATTAGGTACGCAGTATAGGCATTCGATTGTGGCCAACATATTTTCATTTCGGTGCCCCCGCCCCACAAAAGGAAAAAAAAAGGTACATTGTTGTGGCGCAGCGAATTGTCGCATGGTGAAAGTTCGATTTTGATACTTCTTCGTTTGCGGAAAGTAATGAGTCATGGGACGCTTCAGTTGCCGGATACTCTTATTATATTATTGCGATAGCAATTATATGGATACTCCAGGTGCTTTCCTGCCGTCATCGTCGCCCTCATGTTTCGTATAAAGACCAAGAGCGATAACAATGTTACCGAGCGCCGCATGTTGTATGTGCGAGTGAAAGCGCAAGGGGAGGGGGGCTGGAATGGGTGAGCCGATGATGGTGACTGTGTTGTGTGCGCAAAGGAGAAAAGCGGAGAGCAAGCTAGCCGTCTTCCGTAGCGCGCGATACATCGGCGGGCCAGTGGATGGAATGGGGGTGGTATCTAGGATTCTGTGAATCTGATTTGCAACATGTTTATTTGCCTTGTTCGACGTGTTATATATCGTGACTTTTTCTTAGATACGTAGATTTATTGGATACTTTTTTGATATATTTATATATCTTGTTGCGAGGTTTCATGTATACGTGCAGTGAACTTTCTTTCCAGTGACACTTTCTTGCCCTTTATCAAGCTCTATCATCGCATTTGTGTATCCCATTGCATCTTTGCATTTGTAATGCACCAGGGCGAATCAAATGAAAGTGAGCTAACCCGCCCCACGCAATAATAGTTCAATTCATTATTTGCGAGGCACGTGCGTAGAAGAGAGGGATGAGAGGGAGAACAGGATGTGAGACGCAGGTGTGAGGATAAAGGTTCTGTAATGCTTTCATATATTCAGTTGAACATGGTTGCGCGACACATTGGAAGCTCCAAAAGTTGAACAGCGTGGTGCCATGAAGCTTTTGACTGCGGAAGGTATTTTCCAAAAAGAAATTAGACGCCGTATGACTGCTGTGTACATTGAACATCGCATTTCATTGGCCAATGTTAAGCGATGGAGCACACAGTTCAAAGTAAGGACGTGAAAATTGCAAAAACGATTCAAAATGGCGCTAAATTCCATCGTGAAATCACCTTCAACAAAATTGCAAAGGTTGATGAACTGATGAGACAAGAACGGAGGATAAGCATCGGACTGGCAAAGCGTGTGTCAAGCTTCAGTTCACGCCATCATTCATGAACATCTCTGTTATCGGCTTTTGTGTGCGCAATGGCTGCCCAAGATTTCGAACCACCACCAGAAAACTGGGAGGTTCGGCGCTGCCTTGACTCATCTGATCCAGTATCAATCACAATGATGGTGGCGACTTCTTGTCTGCAATTGTGATTGGGGACGAACCATGGTGTCACTATCACGAGCCTGAAACACGACGGCAAAGCTTACAGTGGAAACATTCGAATTCACCACGCCCAAAGAAAGCAAAGGCCATCATTTCTGCTGGAAAGGTGTTGTTGACTTTTTTTTTTTCTTCGATCGTCAGGGACCATTACGGATAGAATTTGCTAAATCTTGAGAGACTATAAATTGTTTCCAATACTGTGAAATGCCGGAACGGCTGCGTGTTGCAATCAAAAACAAACAATGTGGAAAATTGACGGATGGGGTCATCTTGTTCCACGAGAATGCCCGTCCCCACATCACTGATGTGTTTAATACAAAACTGGCAAAGTTCAAGTGGGAAACGCTGCAACATTCGCCATACAGCTCAGACCCAACGTCTTGCGACTTCCACATTTTGGGGCAACCGAAAAAAAAAAAAGCTGTTCAAGGGAACCAGATATGCGCCGGACGATGACGTGAAAGAGTCAGTTGCAGACTTTTTAAAGCAGCAACCCAAGGAATTTTATGAGACTGGAATCACGCGACTCCTTAGTCAATGGGACAAATGTCTAAATTTTCATGGAGGCTACTTTTAAATAAAGTACCCCGTTTGTCATATATTCGCATTGGCTCACTTTCATTTGACTCGCCCTTGTATATTGTGCAGAACTCCTGCTTATTATACGTGCTCTCTATTGCGACTATAATTCGGTGAAATTACGATACAAAGCCGGTGACAGCTGCTCCTGCGTAATACATTGGAATGAATGCCAACGTCATCGAGATTTTTCACTGGCCGTTGCATACGCACATAATGTAAACACTGTTCTTGAATGACAAAAGTTTCATTAACAGATTTGTCCTAAACTTGTTCATTTCATGGCCTTTACATTTTTCATATCAGCGGCATGCACTGCTTTGCTGCTTTTGAACTGAAATAGTTCTAAAAATAGTGTGATATTTTCTTTATTGAATAGACAATAAAATGGAAGTATTGATATCAGTTATTTTGGGCACAATTTTTGGAACGATGACATTCTACTTATTTTGACAGTGCGTAGCGTTCTAGAATTCGTTTGCAGCACCATTGGCAATGCAATTATTATTCATGTATTTGATCCCTCGACAAATTATTTAAGAGGAATGCTTAGCTCGGTCAAATACATGTAAAACAGAAACGCTATTCTGAGATAATCTTTACATCGCTTTTAATGAAATTTGTTGCATTTGAGAGAGAAAGTTAAATTCTAGTGTCTGTTGGAAGTAGAATTTCGATTTGGGGCTGGAATTTCGTTTAAAATATTTCGAAAAATTCGGAAGTTCGAAAAGAATAGAAGCACGACGTTTACAATCTGATAGCTCTGCATCAAGAACATATATCGTGGTTCTGTCAACGGCATCTATTATAACAGTCAAAGCGGACACATTTGGTATGTCAATTTGTATCTTACGTGAATTGGTTACGATGTGTACAAGGGTTCTGCAAAAGCCGTATTTCCATAATACTATTTTTTTAGATTCATGTGTAACATATCAATTTTGTCCGCTGTAGATGTGCTATTAGTAGAAATTCACAGAATTGTGATATCATTTTTCATTGTTCAGTTAGAGTTTTAAACTTGATTGTCTCGTTTCCTGAAAATTTTGGCTATTTTTTAATAAAAAATTGTCAACCTAAATGAAAAATTCTAAACCAGCAGTCACTAGAATTTAAGTTTTTCTTAAATGTAACAAATATCGTCAAATTTGGTGCAGTGGTTGCCGAGAAAAACTAATTACCCTTCTCAATGTATTTAGATAGGATGCCGAGCTAGATGGAGGCGGCCAGATGGGTCTTTTAAATTCGAAAGCCAACGCAGCGCATGGCAGTCTGTCACTACATCATAAAAGCAGCCTTATAAATTAAGGCGATACTTGCCAAGCGCCCAGACGATGGTCAAGCACTCCTTTTCCGTGACGCTGTAATTGCCCTCCGCCTTGGTCAGTACGTGGCTCGCATAAGCCACGACGTATTCTGGCTGAGCAGGATGACACTGTGCGAGAATAGCACCGAGGCCTACACCACTTACGTCGGTATGTTCTTCAGTAGGAGCTTGAAGGTCACAACGACAAAGAATAGGTGCCGTCGTGAGAAGACGGCGCAAGATGGTGAACGCATGGTCGCAGGCAGGGGCCATGATGGCGCCACGAAGCAGTTAAAGGGCCCCAGAAACGGTTCGGACAGATTTTGTAGACGCGTAGGGTATAGTTTAAGTAGAATATTCACACCGCAACTTAAATGAAGTGTTACGTATTAATGGAGCTACAAGCGATTAGAAGTTACCCTCCTCCCTAGCCATGTGTTCCCTCCTCAACTCGTTCGCTGAGCAATCAGGGCTAAGCTCCGCCTGCACTGGTTCTGTGGCACGACGCGACGTCACATCGTCCACTTCCGGTTGTTTTGGAGCTTGCCCACACGAAACCTCTCCGCTAGCCGCTTGGCCTCGACCCCAAGCGAGAACTATCGAAGCAGCGTGCGTTGCGAGCATTCTGTCGCAGCGCCGAACATGTCTGGTATTCCGGTAACCACTGGCGAGCTGCGAATTTCGACGGAACGGTGGAGACAAACTCAAACTGATGGAGGAACTTTAGCGTAGACATACCTGATCGGTATCCATGGTCCAGCCACCCGTTGGCGCAGAGCTTAACCAGCCAAAGAAAGAGCTAATATTGCTCTAACAGTGTAAAACATTTTAAACATTTGCAAAAACGTGTTAACGATTACACTCCTGCGAAAAATTTACACCAGCAGCAAAGAAGAATACATTTTGTTACTGATACTGTGTCTGGTTGAGCTTTTGCCAACAGGTGGCTGCACCATTGCGCTTTTGTTCATCCCCTGAAACGACACAAGGGGACACGGCCAGGCCTTGTAATCTTCCGGTGTAAAGTGACGGCCGCAATCGCGCAAATCGTGGTGCTGATCGGATAGCGGCAACCCGATGCGCAGCAGCCAGTTCGTTTGTCTGCTGCCTTACAGCGGTACACGATGTCGCAGCTTGACATATTGCCAGTTGCTACGTTTGTAGTCCACGACGCAACAAAGTCGAATCATAGTGCTCGCGGAAAGACAGACCGACACTGATGGCGGAGCTCTCGTCAAAGACTGAGCACGTAACACAAGCAGACGACACCTGCTGTGTACTGGGATATTGTTCTTGTGCATTCTCCTTATGTTACTTTCTCTTTATAAAAACAAATTAACTAACATTCCAACTACAGTGAAACCTCGTTAAACCGTAGTTGGCCGGAGCTCGGAAAAGGTACGTACTAAACGGTAGTACTGCTTAACCGAAATAGCGTGAGATCGCCCACTTACCTGTCAAAAACGGAACTCTGAGACAATGCAATGAAAGGGCAAAAAACGTACACTATTTATTCATTTTGGGCGACAAAAGTCTGTGATCTTTGTTTGATGGCGCAGTGGTCTGGCAGCAACGACAGCCGCCTCAAACCCACTAAGCCGCGAGCCAGCTTTTCCACCAGCCCCCTCTTCTCGGCAAACACCCGCATAAGGCTGACATAACGTGCAGCTTCTGCCACTGTCGGGCCTGGATCGCCCGTGCTGTTGCTGTCGTCCTCATCGCCGTCGTTACGCGACACTTCGGCAACAGAGGCAACTATAGCTTCGTCGGACATATCCGGAGAAGTCTGAACATCGCTATCGATGTCCCTGAAGTCTGTGAAAGAAATGCCTTGAGTAACACCGTGCCGCTCCAGCACTTCGGCGAGCAGTGTTTCGCAAGCTTGGTCGACGGCGTCGCTAGCATCCTCGGCGTCACCCGCACACACCGTGAAGCCAGCGCGTTTGAAGCAGTTCTGCACAGTCGCCGATTCAACATGGCGCCACGAGTATTCGAGCAGGTGAACTGCGCCCTGCAGATCAATTGAAAAAATCTTGCCACACTCAAAGGCCAGAAGAATTCTGCGCAGCAGATTCTTTTTGTAAAGCTTGTTTCACAGCCCGAATGACACCTTGGTCCAAGGGTTGTGCAATCGCTGTGGTGTTAGGAGGCAGAAACACCAATTTTACAGCTGCAAGGTTAGTTATCAAGCGCGACATGCGCAGTCGGGCGCCTTTAAAACATCTTGGCTTGGCCGACTTCTCGATCACGAGAAGTGGAAGTTTTTCAGTTGCCGACATGTTTACACCGAACGCAACCGAAATCCGGTCCTTGGCATGCTTGCCGCCGGTGCACGTCTCACCTTTAAACGCAAGCGTCCTGTTTGGCAGCAGCTTGAATAATAGCGCCGACTCATCTATATTGAAGATATCGTCGGGCGCGTAGTCGGTCAGAATGTGCCTCAGCTGGCCACTTTGCCATTGTTCTGCCCCATCCACGTCGCCAGCGGCACCTTATCCTGAAAAGACTTGTGTTTACGCCGTGCCTCGCCTTGAACCTCGCCAGCCAGCCATTGCTGCATACAAAGTCATCGTGGTTCAGCTGCGAAGCGAAAACCAGAGCCTTCTCCACAAGTAGGGGTCCGCTGACAGGCAAGTTCTTCGACCGCGCTGCTTTTAACCAGTTCACCAGCGCCTCTTTGTAAGGAAAAGTCGAACCTCGTATACAACATCTTTTCGCGGTCGCAGCAGCACTGCCGAACAACTTTTCATATGCCACACACGGTAGTTAAAGGTAAATCCCTTTCGCGTGCCAGCGCAGACTTCTTCATGCCACGTTCGATGTCCATTTTTTCCTGAATGCTAAAAGCACGCGGTGTTTTTGCCCGAGCTTCGGCATGACGAGAGTCCTAGCTTGCACGACGTCGCAACGCTTTCTCGTAGGAAATAAAGAACGCTCTCTGGCACGGCGCCGAAGTGATGTTGATGTGGCTTCTCGGATGGGGAGATGGATGAATGCTTCACCCTTCCAAGCGCCCTCTGCGTTTGCGCTTGGAGGCCGTTCGGATCTCTGAGGCTTGTTCTGCTGGGGTCGCCCGACGGGGACGATGTACTGCCGTGATCGCGTGACGAAAAGTGAAAACACTACTTTTTAACTGATACGTACGCGACAAGCTGGTACGGTTTATGCGGATACAAAATGCATTATGTTCAATGGCCGCTGAGTCAGGGATTTCACTTTACTACATTTAAAACGGAACTACTGTTTAAGCGGGTACGGCTTAACGAGGTTTTACTGTATTACTAACATTTGTTTACCATAAAGTTGGAAAAATTATCCATTGCGCGCGCCCTGGTCAGCCAATCGGATAGCTCGCCCCACTGGCGTCATATGGGTAGGGGCGGCTTAAAATTCCGCCGAGCAGTGTGCAGAGATCGGCAGCGATGTGCATTTTTAAAACCTTATGATAAATTACACGCTTTACGTGGAGCACTTAGATGTGTCAATTAATGATCAGGAGAACCTACTGTAACGACTGTTGGTAAGTTGGTAGAAAATCATCAAAATCATTTCAGGGTCCCGTAAAGTAAGGGGTTATAGTATCTGGGCAAAAATTCGAATGAAGTGGTGGAAATAAGAGCATAAGCCAATGAAACTGCAAAGTTCTTTCACTGTAGTGGGCTTTTGAAATGCACAGACGGCCCGCAATATCTCGGTATCCAGAAGAATGCCATCCTTGGACACGTGGCCGAGGATCGTCAACTTGCATGCGGCAAAGCAACATTTCTTGAAATTAAGTTGCAGACCGGCGTTGGTTAAGGAACTCTGTACGTGCTGAAGGCGGTGTAGGTCACGTAAAACATCCTTTCGAATGTAGCAGGCATGGTGCAAAGTCTGAAAGGCATGACAGTGAACTCATATAGGCGATCTGATGTAACAAGCAGTTTTTGGGTGATCGGCCTTTGCTATCAGGACCTGCCAGTAGCCTGACCACAAGTTCAATGAAGAGGAGAACTCGGCTTTGTGTAAGCAGTCCAGAGCATCATCAATGCGCGGCAATCTTGTTTAAGCGTATGGAACCGTCTATCTTGGTGACAAGTACCACAGGAGAAGCCCATGGGCTCTGTGAAGGTTTAATCACGCCTCGACTGAGCATGTTTTCGGCCTAGTCGGCAATGATGCGGCATTCCGCAGCGGATACGCTGGGAGTCGGTGTCGATGTGCAGTTTAAGAATGCTTGTGTGACGTCAAAAGAATTTTGGAAGTGCTGCAGACTTGTAAGAAGCTGGGATCGCTGCAAGGGTGTCGGATCCTAGGCCATGAATGGGCTGAAGACATATGTAGATGTTGCATCAGGAGCATAGAGGGTGCTCAGGTCAAGGACAGCCGCAGGGGGCAATTTGTTGGGTACGGATACACTCTGCATAGAGTCGATGGCCTCGACGTGGCCAAGGCATTCGTGACGAAGCAATGTGAGCAGGGATATAAACGGGCATTGTGCTGAGACCAGTGGCGAGGGCAAAAATAGCAAAAGGCAGAGGAAGGGCTTTTCGGACAATGAAAGGTCAGACGGCATGAAGAAGACCGTTCCATCGTAGATAGTACACCATGAGACTGGTTCAAGTGCTGACGAGCACGGCGGTATATTGGTGTCTCCCTTGACGACAAGGTTAGCAGAAGAATGAGGATCAATGAAGGTGAGGTCACTGAGCTGGGTGAATTCAACCTCAGCACGAGCGCAATCGATTACAGTGTTGGGGGAAGAGAGAAAATACCATCCTAGAATAAATTGCACGGGAGCACGATGAGAGCACTACAAATTCTATAGTGTACATAACATCTTATATCAGGACGCGGGCTGTACAGGCTGCGGTTGAGCACTTGCAGCCTGAAGCAACAATCCAGAAAGAGGCGTCGTTACCTTGCGAACGGATAGGCAAATTGTGGCATCCATAACAGAAACACCTGCACTGGTATCAACAAACATGTCAATAACATTAGCAGGTAAGGAGCGAGGACTTCGGCATTTCGAAACTTCCACAGTTCTTGCCTCGAGAACTATGTCGTCTAGTTTCCTTCATTGTTAGAGATGGGTCGTCAACGCATTGGTAAATGTACCTGCACCAATCATAAAGGGGGTTTATTACACGACGGGCCGATGACGGGTAGAGCGCTTCGCTGAGCACTGTCTGAGGTCGTGCAACTGCGGCACTCGATGCTGTTAGCAATCCTGCTGCCTACAGCCAGGGATTGTTCTTGATTACAATATAACAACTTTCCCCACCTTAGATGCTCAGATGGATGAAGTTTATGTAACTGTCATGTGTTCTTGGTGCACAGCAACATATTTGCAAACCTTATGCATCTATTTTTTCTTTCAGATTTTTCAGCAATTTCTGTGAAAGACCAATAGCTAAGAACAAGACATACGTCAGTGTGAAAAAAAATTTGCAGTTTCACCAAATTTTTGATGTACCATAAGCAAAGGATAAAATTGCACGTCAATGAGCGACTTGACTGGCTGTTCAAACTGTCAGGGATGTAGATGTGTAGATAGTGTTCCACTCCACGGCCACGCATGAAACAAGTTCACAGTATTTGATGAGCCATAGCCGCACTAGAACGAGAGCACAATGTTAGCTGAATGGCCATGGAATGCCATGATGGCCAGGCAGATGCACATTCTTTCAGCCAGCTCCAGGTGATAACATAGCATTGTAGACTTCAGGGTCACGTAAAACATCCTTTCAAATGTAGCAGGCATGGCTGACCTTATGCAAACTTGTCACCAAGATTCATACGTATTCCACGGTGAAACCTGGGAGCAATGCAAGATACGGCTGCCGAGTGTCAAATGGCACTGTTGACAATTTTTTGTCTTCAGGCTCTTTACCAATGTTGTACTCGACCTTCGCTTCTTTTCCGTCCTGTAGGTATTGTAGGTTGTCGGGGCCAAGTGACTCACCTCGGTGGCAACCTTGGTGTAATTTTTGCCCTCTGCAATAAGTGGCATACGAGTTGAATACAGAAATTCCTAGAGCACAGCAGCAGGACTAAAGTATATCACGCTCTGGCCTTGAAACTTGTTCTAGGTGGCATTGCACTTGCACTATTCCAATGAGACAAAATGTCTACTAGTTTGGGCCATTGGGTATCCCGCTGTAGATATTTAAATAGATGTATATTGGGATGTGGATTGCACCTGGTAGCATTTTGTCGAGCCCTGTTCAATTTAAAGGGACTGACAAACAATATTTAAAAGGACCTAATTTTTTTTTATGGCTATGCAAAGTTCACCCTTGGTAGTATTTATAGATGCAGTGGTTATTTCTAAGAGCACATGGATATTTTGTAATCATAACTTTTGATTTGAGCAGCTTCTGAAAGAGTCCCTCCTCCAGCAATGCCGATCACTAACCTTGGCAATTGTGAAAGCCGCCCATCATTCTACTTTCACAAGAGGAAGTGTGACTGTGGTTAACCACCTACATTTTGAGCTTTAAGCCATTTTTGAAAATAAAAAGCTGGTACAATAAGTTTGCATTGTTGTACAGATGTTATATTTGTAGGTTTTTCCACTAAGTGCATGCCTACGTCATGGCTGGCTGGCCCTCGTCATTGTTATGCTGTCGATAAACAAGCCAAGCCAACTCATCAAAGGCAGCGCCACTTTTGTACTCACTACAAACAAAGGCCTATCTGCACATTGCAAGTTATAAAATGCTTATAACAGAAAAATTTGTACTGCATTTCAATACCAATGAAAAGACCAGGAAGCACATACACTAATAGCAGGTCACATTATAGGCCTCTTGTTTTTGCCACATAGGGTGCCACAGGTTACCTTCAATATTTTTGGCGAATCAAAAGTATAAATCCACATTTAATGAGAACATGGCCGATTTGAACCAGTGCAATAGGCAAGCTTTCCATCAGCAGGGTTATCTCAATTCATGTTCTAAATGGTTGTCTGTCCCTTTAAATCTTTCATTATCAGGTACAAGGAGAGCTGCAAACTGTCATCAGTAGCTGTCGCACCAAATCCCGTTTCTCAATTACAACTGGTATGCATAGTCTTCAAAAGCTGTGTTGGAACAGTATTGGTCTGTCCCATATTTTGTGAAATGCCTTATTTTGGTTCGAATTGGTGTATGCTGAGTAGCTGCATTTGTGCATGCCATAGCTTTAGTTATCACCCATTTTGATTACCACTTCACTTTTTCTTTTCAGGGTTTTGAAGACTTGTAATACATCAACTTACCAGGAATACCAGGATCTTTAATAACCTTGCAGCCAAAGCCCCCACCCCCTTTTCTTAGGATCTGATGTCTGCAAGCTCAAGACATTTAAATAAGCTGATTAAAACTACCTGCAATGAACATGCACTGTTGTGGCCTGGTGATGCATTCTTTCTGCCACAGTAGTCACTTTAGACATATCCACCTTCACTTTATTCTCACTTTATTTTCTACTGACCTATTCCATTGCAATCACAATGATATTTACATTTCGTAGCAGTTCTCACGCAGCATGCTGCAATTGCTTGAAGTGCATGAAGCAGTGCTAATTCCACCAACTGTTCATAAGAAACTGCCATGCTCTGAATAGCGAAGCGGTTCACTGGAATTGATACTGATGCTGCCTAATGTCTCAAAGCAACACTTTGTAGGAGGCTGTGGATATGTTTTTGCTACCTTGGTGACTGATATATGCCAGTGAACTTCATTAAAAAATTACCCATCATGTACAACTTCATGATGTGCCTTTATAACTAAATGCTCAGGACCTAAATCCAACTTTTACAAGCCACTTTGTTGAAAAGTTACCCTATCACATTATATAGGACAAGCTAAGCACATCCAGCAAAATACATCTTTATTGAACACAAATTAAAAAAATACGTAGTGAAAAAGGTTTCAAACTCTTCTGCACACTTCACCTGATGAAATGTGCAAGTGTGGCTGACCTTATGCAAACTTGTCTCCAAGATTCATACGTATTCCACGGTGAAACCTGGGAGCGATGCAAGATACGGCTGCCGAGTGTCAAATGGCACCGTTGACAATTTTTTTGTCTTCAGGCTCTTTACCAATGTTGTACTCGACCTTCGCTTCTTTTCCGTCCTGTAGGTATTGTAGGTTGTCGGGGCCAAGTGACTCACCTCGATGGCAACCTTGGTGTAATCGATGGCAGTTTTGCCCTCTGCAATAAGTGGCATACGAGTTGAATACAGAAATTCCTAGAGCACAGCAGCAGGACTAAAGTATATCACTAGTTCTAGCACTGACCACAGCTCAGTTGGGTATGCGCAGAGTAGCAATGGCACTGCTAGGTGCATTCATTGTAAATCAAATAAGCTGTCCGGGACGTTCAAATTCCTTTGTTGTACTTGTCAGTATAAAGGCGACGATGCTACACATGTAAGATAGGAATTCAGCCAGGTCACAGTGAATGCTTCATTCCACAAGTAATTTTGTTGCAGTGGTGTTCAAGTGTACATAGTATGCTCATTTAAAGCTTTCCACATGTCACACCAGATGAAAGTAGGTGACAAAAATCAAATTAAGTACCCTACCTCCTCTTTGTGCAGCGCAGCAGAAGGCAAGCTGACAGATGCAGTACATGGCTTGTTAGATGCAATACCTCAACACAGAAACAAAGCTTCCTATCCACCAGTTTTGCTGAATATTTAGTAACACATTTTTTGTGCAATAATGAGGTGCACTTGACAAAGAGTACGATTTGAAAGCTTCTGGCATGCTGCACAAAGCATACTGTAGCCATCTTACAATAACACGGTATGACATGTGCCATACTGGATTTTGATTATGCAAAAATGCTACATTTATCTTCATACTTCTTCCTGTTGTTAGTGCTCATGTATGAAGAATATATATTTTTTTAATTTGCCTCTATCGTTTGCTGCCATACTGAATATGATGCCATGCCAATTTAGTCAGTCTTCCACATAAACACCAACTACTTGGTAGAGAAGTGATGCACAAGCCTCTAGATGAGTGTTACTGCTGCAGTTGAGAATTGAATGGGCAGCCCTCGTGCTCAGCAGTGGAACACTAACACGGGCATGGCTACCTGTGAAGCATTTTATGCTTGCTGCACTATCTAATCATGCTTGTCACAACCAAGTATTCAGAAGAATCCTAGCAGCATTGTTGTAATTAAAAATTATTTTACCCTACATGTGACCAGCTTTACACACAGATATCGGTTTCTTATGCTGCAGCCAGGGTCTTTCGGCATTTAAAATTTTCACAAAGCAAAGAAATTGCGTTACAGGTTTGCACACTGTGACAAACTGACTTCACGTGTCAATGCATTGCAAATGTGAGCATAAAATAGTACTACACTCAACTCTAATCACTTTTCTTCTCAAGCCATCCAAAAAGAATTGGAACTGTTTAAACGGCAAGGTCAATTATCACAGCTGGTCTTATGTGTTATCTGTTCCATAAAAGAAGATGCACACATTGCACTGGGTATCCAATGTTCAAAGGTTTGAATGCTACAGCTTCCATCACATGCTGAAAAGCTACAATGAACAGTGTTTGGGATCTGTAAAAAGTCAACTTTTTATTTGGTGAAATCAATACTCAAGGAAGAATGGTGCAAACGAGCAGGGACGAGATAGAAAATCACAGTTGAGTCTAGCTTGTCTGTTTTTCTATCTAATTTGTTCGTTCGTGCCATTATTCCTCGAGTATGGATTACGAACACACCCAACAATCAGTACTTCTAAAACGTGCAATCAAGCAGACACGACAAATCATGCAGTGCCTTGATGCCTTTCCTACGTTGATTCCTTCTAGGAAGAATGGAAGGGAAACTATCTGCTACCTGCCCTCTCTTGAAGTCCTTTAACTATGCCTTGTCATAAATTTATACAGGTGCAGCTGTAGAGACGTTCTACTTCCCTGATAGTACCTATTCCCTATGGAACAGCTTCTCACAAGAATTTTTATGTTGGCACACTATATGTAGAGCTAAAAGTGATTAAACATGACCCTCCTTCCAAGCCAGGGTTCTCTCCCTCTACTTTTATTCCATCCATATAAGTGTCCCACCTGTCTGAAATGATGGGAAAGCTGTCTACTTCCAGTTGGTTTGGACTCTGTCCTTCCTTTCTGCATATTTACAAGCGCACAAAAAAGTATGCACACATTTGCTAATAAAAACGTGCTTCATGCAGTGGCATGTTTCAAGTGTTCTTGACGTCGCGTGGTAAGCCAATCACATAGCTAGCTCGCAGAGGTGACCGCTCTGACCCATCTTATTTATGTAACCTAACCCATTAATGCCTTTTATCTAACCTAATGTTTTAAGCAGACAGCTGAAAATATGAGTGGTGGTACTGCTGTAGCAATGCTGATGTTCGAAAACCTCATGGACAAATTTCTGTAGCAACAAAGGATCACTAGTCATTTGTTCACTAGTCATTTGTTCACACATGCATTCCCATGCACAAGTTATGAACTAAGATGCATCAACAGACACTACTCTGGCAATGAAGAATAACATTCTTCACACCTGCTCAGTTTAAGTGAAGTTCACTTCGACAGCCCAAGTCCAAAGTGAAAATGTAATTCATGCATGGCATGCTGATGTAAGTGCTATGCACCTGCATCACACATCACAAGATGACAAAAGTGCTGCTATACAGTGTGAGAGCCAATGTAGCAGCATAGCAGATGACCAAGTGAGCCAGCCAAAATACACCACAGAAAACCATTCCTTCAGCACATAATTCTGAAGGTGCTTGAAAAGCTGGAAATCGAAAATCGGATTTTTTTTTTAGACAGTATTTGCAAAGGCAGTGATGCACCCTGAGTTGCGATATTGCTCAAGCAGCCCATAACAATCATCCTAGCTCTACCATTTCAGCCTCACGTTTATAAAGCAGAAGCAACTAATGGTATTACCTAACCCCCCACCAACCTAGCACTGTGGCCTATCCCTCAACGTACGTGTTTTTTTTCTTTTTCTTTTTTTTTTGATGTACTGGTTCAGATAGAAAATAGTATGTTGTCAGCGAGGTATTGCCTGTACAAGTGGTTAAATTTGTACAAGGCAGTACAAGTGGATCGCAGAGCATGATCATATGCTGGAACATGGTAGAAAATGGGATAGTTTCGGTACCTGCGCAGATGACAGCACGACCATGGGAACAAGCAGACGAATACTCTGCGCTTGTCAGCTCAAAATGGCCAGACCTGGTGAGGGGCTCTTTAAAAGCCATGGTGTTCAACCATCAGACTTTTGACGATCAAACACTGTAGGCCTTATAATTGACTAACATTAGCTGAGTCGTGTGGTATGCATGCAACGACAGACTTCCAATAGCCTGCTTTACTGCAGTACACCAGTGTTTTGCTGTAAAGCACACTATTTCAGGTGAAGCTTTTTTGTTATGCAGTGAAACATATAGAGTGGAAAGGGGCACCGATGCGCATAAGAGGCGTCCAACAGTCAGCTATGTTGCAGTACACCTGTGTATTACAGTGAAGCACACACTATCGGAAGTGACGCATAATGGCTATGCAGTGAAGCATATTAGGATTGGAAAGGGGAACTGTCACAGCGCCTGCATACTACGTTTTCATTAATTACACTAAGACTCCCGCTAGTTATCTCGGTGCTCGCACTGTAACCGGAGACTGCGCAACACATTCTAGGCCCGTGACTATACGCACGTTCCACTCTTGGTACGCTTCACTGCATAGCAGGTGTGCTTCATCGCATAACATGACTATTGGGGCGAAGGTACCTATAGGGAACGAATAGTTTCGGTTCACTACGGCACGAGTGCAGCGGCAAGTCGGCCCCTAGCGGCATCCGACGAAGGCGAAAAGCGCGGGCTTAGTATTTTGGTGTACTCCAGGCGCGCGACAGTCGTTGGCTAAAGCTGTTTAAGGCCCTTACCTCTCGAGTGTCCCGGGCAGCTTTGCGATCCAAGCACTGGTCTCGAAACGTACGGCGACCTTCGGGAACCGGAAGTTTCCGACATGGAGACGACCGAGAATCCTAAACCGATTGTATGCCACTACTGCGACCTGCGATGTTCAAAGGCGAGCAATTTGAAGCGGCACATGATAAACGTGCACAAACAGCATCACCTGTCTCTGCCCAGAGTAGCGAAGCTCCAATGCGACATGTGCAACGAACGTTTCGTTGCTTTCAACGAGATACGGTCGCACTACATTAACGTCCACGACTTTGTTCCCGAGTACGAGGAGCACCGCTTCACATCAATGTCAGGTGAGAAATCTTCCGTGACAATGACTGACGTGGTTAATCAATGGTAATTTCCATTTGCAAGGGTGGAAAGCGAAACCTTTTTGGTCCTGCACCACCGAAGAGAACGCGCACTTACTCCTGACAGGCTTTAACGTTGACGGTTCAAGACCGATTTCGGGCGGGAAGAAGGTGCCTATATAACACGCCCGTTCGTGATGCCTGATCTCATATAACGTCAGAACATTTAGCACAATCAGAAACAGACCTTGTTTGAGACCGGCAGTACCCAGTAAAATTCTTTCAGCGCGCGAAATGCGCCGACGGTTGTGCTAGGGTGACCTAGTTGTGCTCACGATTTCAAGATACAATGGCTAGTCATTCGCTGCCCCGGCAGAAACATGGCTGTACTTCACATTCTAAATGCTACAATCAATAAACGTGCTGCTTTGTGCAAATCAGGGCGCTTATAAAAATGTAACCAATTCTGCAGTTTTTGTTTTGCCATACAAACTGCAACTTTTATGGCAACAATCTCTGGCTTCTGAATTTTCACACCTGGGTTAGCAGATGCACAGGCCGAGTGCTAAAATGCTTTGCAAGGACCCTAATTCCCATCCTGGCGTATATCGCCGCTCGCCCTAATTCCAATAGTAATCGCAATGACAAGTTACAAGAAGCCTAGTTCAGTGCAACTCGTACTTTATGCTGCTCTTGCACGTCGGCGTGCACCAACATTCAGGCGTGATAATAAAACATTTATCGCGTTGCATTTTGGTTTGGAGACTTGCTTCAGAGGCGACACGCTGAATAATAATAAAAAAGAAGAAATACCTAGCCAGACGCAACTGTCTCGATGAACATTCCCAAAAGTTCGCATCGCCGCTATCCATGGCCGACGCACGCATCGTATTCTCGCCAATGATTGCCTTCTCTTCGGTTCCCTAGCAGTGGTAAAATGGAATAGGAAGAATTATCAGCACTTCATTAATTTAGCACACGAAAAACAGCACAGATCCCAACATTCACTTTTTCCCCGCGACACCAAAGAGAACGTCAGCCGCACTTTCGCGAACGCACCTGCGAAACTACAGCGACCTCCTACGGTTTCGAGTCGCGGATCGTGTTACGTTGTTTGTCCACTGCGTGGTGCCCGTGTTGTATTGTACTCAAGGGTTCAAACCGGCGGTGTATTGTTACTGTGCGCTAGAATCTACTGTCAGCAAGTAGAGAACCAACGGGGAAACGCAGACCAAATACGTATGTCGCTCAGTAAGAGGAGAAAAGACAGGTGGCAAATATTTACGTTTGGATGCGAGCCGAGGCCCGCGGCTCGAGTAATAGACACAGGCGCGAATGAAAGAATGCATCAAATAATATCCTTCGACCTCGACCTAATGCACCTCAAAACGATAACAAAACTGCCTCGTAAAATTAAGAACAAATAATGTACTAATGCAAATGGATAAGTATTGTTTACTTTCAGCTATGCCATTTTTTCTTTCAGCAAATAAAAATACAATTCACTCGTTTCAACAAACGAACATACTTACTGCTATAGATAATTTCATGACAAGCATGCATATTCTTGAGAACTTTTGGCACAGCTACATGCAGCAAATTACTGGAACGTAATCACACATCAGTTTCATTTTCTGACTGCAGCCTTCAAAACCTGGAAACAGAAGACTGAGAATGACACACGCAGCCGCTTCGTAATGATAGCTGGTGCGAAGGTCAGCAATTCTTCAGGAGCGCGAGTGACACACTACCGTTGCCACCGGTCTGGAACCTTTATCTCAACAGGTACCACTTGCAACCTACTACACTCAATAGTGTGCACAATACATGGGACACTAGCAAAATGCCATATCTTTAAAAGTGAGCATTTCCACCTTTTATTCCTGAAGGGCTGTAATCTGTTGTTTATCTGTAAATATTTGTCTTGTACTTCTGCACACTTCCTAACACAAAAATTTACCCATCGTTCTTTCTTATGTGAGCATTCTCTTTTAAGTTCCTTCCTTATTGCGTTTTATATTTTTTGAAATGTAGAAGGCAGTAAAAATCAGGTGTTTTGGTAAGGCGAAAACAGGGACACATTGGGAATTTTGTCGGGAAGACCTAAGTTCAGTATTCTTCAAGTAACTTATACAGATTATTAAAACAAGAAATAATCTCTCTTTCGACTAAAATGTTCTATCTTAACAAGCAAAATCCCTCAGAGGAACATGTAACGGCAAACAGGGCTGCTTGTATATTCTGTGATGAGCTCCTCTCTACAAATCCTCATTGTCAGGCATTATTAATGCAGTTAAAAGAAGGCACTGTTTATTGTTTTATAGACTAAGTATAAGCTCTTGACACAAATTTATTGCAATACCAATTACATGAATCAGCCACCCTTCCTTGGACATAAAATAGGTAAGTAAACATCCTCCCAACATCGCAACTACCATTTGCATTGCAACATTACTTGGCTCCCCAGCCCATTAGCGCAGGCAACATGTATGTAGCATGTGGAAACGTGATGCAGTGCTCCATTGCCAATTCATGTAACATGTGGAAAATTACAAAGGCAGCAAGCTTTCATTCACTCAAGGCCGACCGGTGCCGGATATATATCTTTATAAATGCCACTTTTTTTGCTCTAGTCTTCAAGTGAAAACAAGGCTATGGCATCTACAAAGTGATTATGACAACAATATTATTAGTATGATACATCTTGACCACTTGCTTAAAGAAGGTTGGCAGTGTACATTACTTCATGTAGCACTTGCACTTATTATCCTTCATAAAGGGCGAAAATCCCATTTAACCCAATTTTTATAAACTCCTTATTGGGTGCACAGATGTGGTATTACAATTTACCAAAAAAAGAGGACTGTAATTACAGGTCTGTTTGACTTGCCTGCACCACTGTGAACCAGTTCACGCTGGTTCACTAGAAGTTCAGAAATTATGCAGCTCGATTTATGCAGAGCAGGCACAGCGTGGCATTTGATGCGTGGTCAATATGCAGACACAGTGCAGGCCTTATGTTTTGTCCGACTAATGTGCACGGTATGCGGTAAGTTTGAGAGGTCCTGAACTACTGGTATGATCGGCTTCTGAGGTAAAAGTACACCCACACCTGCATAGACATGGCAGGCCCATGTAAGCAGGTTTTCAACAGCGGTTACGGCTGTGTGGTATGTTGTCTGCTGTGCTGCGGCTTTGCATCTGTATGCCTGCATCAAGTCAGCACCAACAGTAGAAAGGATGAAGCAAAATAGTGAACCAGCCCTGCACCTTTCCTGCAACTTTTGAAACGAATGTCGTGGTTCAGAGGGTGCCATTGCTGCACCACTGAAACTAATGGCACGGTGCAGCACTTCGTGAACTGGTTCAGGTGGTGCAGGCAAATCAAACATACCTTATGTGTAGTCGCCTGGTATTTCATCTAAGCTTCATCATTTGAATATTACTGATGCACAGGCAGTAGTGTTAACGCAATGCTGTGATTAAGAAGCATCAACCTCAAACACCAAATTTCCACAAAATGAGGTAACAGCATAACCACATGTTCATGTTCAACAGCAGTGCTGTTTGATGCACTGCAGCTATTATTCTCTTCTGAAATCAAATAATTTGGAAACGCTTGAAGATGTGAAATGCTTGGTGAAAAACATACCTTGTGGATAGCATATTCCACTGTGAATGTCTCAGCCAAATTCTATAGTTGTGCGCGGCGCATGGAGGTCCCAAGCAAATTGCAATGTCACCTTTTTTTCGTACACTCTCTTCAACAGAAACCTTCTCAGTCTTATTAGGTGCTATATTTCTGTCATAGTGTATTCCCACATACAGCTGCTATAGGACAACTGACATCAAACAATAAGGGTGCTTGGTTCAGTATGCTTCTTCCTACTGTTACTGCTCATATTTATTGACAGTTTAATAAACAAGCTGAAATAAAAACCTGCATACGAATTTTGAAAAAAATTTTGTACTTTTGGAAGAAGCTGACTGTTGGCTGCTCACGCTCGGCACGGCCCCTTGCATAGAAATTAAACTGGCTAGCCTGCTTATCGGTGTCGTAGCTGTAGGGGTCTTGTTAATTTCCATTAATTTTGAACACTCGACTAGCCTCGAACTAAGCAAAGCTTAAGAGCATATGTACACTTGCCAGTGCACAGTCAGTCCTGATCAGATGCCTTGGCAGACTTCGTTTCATATCGAGCTATTGATAGCACTTCAAAATGCGCAAGTTGAATGTGGCCACTATTCATCGTCCAATCTGATGCAGTACAAAGCCGATCTGTACCACATAGCACAGCTAGATGTAGCGCATGAGTGCAACCACTCATTCCAGCCCTGTCATACACAAAGCAAACTCTGCACATACACACAGCAGTTGCGTTGTTAGCTGCGGTCTGCTACGTTTTGCAGATACCGCGGCCACGGCGTTGTGCCACAATGAGTACGCTGGCTGAGCTCACTGTGGCTTGGTGAGCACAACTGTGTTTGGCACATTGTAGGCGCCTAACAGGTGCTTTTGCTGTGCTTTTCGTAGCAAATTATTTCTGAAACAGCCATTTTTTTTTTTACTTTTTGTGCGCAACCAAACAGGGACCAAGAAGAGGAGCAACACAAGGACGAGCGCTCCTCTTCTTGGTCCCTGTTTGTTTGCACACAAAAAGTTTTTTAAAAATGAATCTGTTCCAACTAGGCCGACTCGCAGTTAAGCCCATTTTAAGTTTAGGTGTATTTCTCGAGTTCAATAATGTGTTCCAGGGCCCCGTAAGAAAAAGTAATACATTTTTGCCCACAGCTGAAAACAAACACCTAATGGTACTACTTAGGTGGTGGTCCACCACACTATAAAAAATTATCTGCAAGAGAGGAGGTTGATGAAGTTAGCACCATTAAAGCTAAAATGCATCTGTAGGAAAATGAACAGTGAATAGCAGCTTCTGCAAAGTTGAAGGAACTATTTGGCTGTAACATAAACACTTCAGGAAAACTTGGATTCCCATGTCTAAAACAGGCTACAGTAATTATGGTTATGACTGCCTTACAACCAAATATATGGTATCTTCAGGGCTGAATACTTTTAGGGATGCAGAATGATTGCTGGCACCAATGACCTGTTTGGTGAGATTACCGTAACCTCTCAACAGCCACCGAACTTTTCACAGAGTAGAGACACCCTCTGTAGAGTTCGATAAGAGCAAATGTGCATTGGTTAGGTTTCCCTTCTGACAGTTTTTCACCAGATAAAAACTATTACAATGTTATCGCATTATGCAAACATTGCCTATTTAAATATATATGCAGTTGACTCATTAATTTGACCTTCACGGGGCCGATGAAATTGATCTAATTATCCTGCAGGTCGAACATCTTAAACAAGATGCAGAAATAAATGCCAAAACACATCGCTGATTTATTTGGCAGTAGCTGTGCGATTATAAAATGCCTCCGAATCAAATGTGCACTTTCTTTCTGTGTCCAAAGTAAAACACCAACATAGAAATCTAAAACGCACCCATTTCTTTTGCAAGAAATATTGTTGTACAATGGCAGCCTGCTTTGTAAAGTCAGCTTCACCGCAATATACTTTGATGCGGTAAAGCATACGAACATTGCAAAAGCGGTTTTGCTTTCTAGTCTGACTACACCTAGCAGGTAAATTTCGGCTAAATTTTTTTTTTCAACAAAAGAAAGGAATGTGTTGGAATCAGGTAAAAGCAATAATCATACATTGTGAGGTACGGCTCTTGCTTAAAAGATTTTGCGAGGACATCCCGAAAATTTGTGTTTTTCGATGAGAAGCAACATGTGTTCAACACGTTCACCGCACCCCTAAGCCCCACGGTTACAGACGCTGCCACTAAAGGGTCACTGTCCGGTTCACCGTACTGAATCCTACAATGGCCTTCAGAGACCATACAAGTTTCTGAATTGTAGTGTGCTTTTGTGAAAGTGAAAATTTAGCACTGTTGCTTCTTAAAATAGGTTATGTGTTTTCTAGGCACTGGGACAAAAAAGATGAAATCTCAAGGTAGCGTGAAATGTGGCCACATATGCTTAGCCACAATGGCTGTGACTGAAAGCAGCAAAGAGGTCAACGTGGTCTTCCAAAACAAACATCGAGGACACGACTTCCAGCTTTGCCATGTTTTTCTGTCCGACACAGAAAGGGCTGCAATCGCTGGTAAGGAAACTTGGGTGCTTATGACCTTGCACACAAAAATTAGAATCGAAATGTTCTAATTAATCAACTGCAATCTGTGATCAGCCTTCGCAGGTGCCAGCATTAGAGTTTTAGCTTGTCCATTTCATATGAATATACTAAGTTAAAGTAAACATACACGGCAGAAACAATGCTGGTAGTGACATCTTGTGATGCTTTGTTAACGTGCAAAACATTCTTAGTGCCCCCATTGAAGCAACACAAAGCAAAAGCCAGAACATCTTGTCAACAGACCTTATGCAAATATGTCGGCATCTGTTGATGTTGCGCAGCAACTAGCTTGTGGATGCAATGATAGGGAATTGCGCTGGCCACGGAAGCACAAGAGCCCACTGTGGCCATTGCACAGGGGTGAGTTTGCAAGTGAACACACCATATTTTACGTTAACTACCATTTTATAGCACCAGTAGAGAAAAATTCAAGCAGTCCTTGTGGGTAACATTGCAGCCACACCTCATAAAATGCCCTGAATGATTAGTAATAGAGGCGTCGCATCCAGTCCAGTCCTACTGTATCAAAAGATATCTCGATTTCTGCTAAATGTAATGCGACAAACACATTACTGCTCATTCAGGACAGGAAAGAATGGACCCTTTTTCTTGGTTTCCAATAGAAGTAATTTTGTTTGAAACAAGTGTTACTTTCCCTCAGTTCCGCACTAAAAAATGTTTATATACTATGGGAACTACGGTATCGGAGCCAGCAGTCGAAGTGGAGGACAAAGTGACTAGCGAGCGAAAGCGGTGGTTCGAGACTTGGCTGGGGCGCTCTTGGGTGCGGCCGACGAGGACTGGGGCCTGTTGGCATTAACGGAGCAACCGTGCCGCTCCCACAATACATTTCCTTAAATAAGATTCACAGCATTTGTGACAAAAGTGCTGCTCCTTATCCCCTTAAAAAAGGGGCAAAAAATTGGGCAGACACAATTAAAGCTGCTTATGTATGGGAATGTGAAAGCATTACAGTCGTTTTGGTTCAACGTATGTAGAGAGCATATGTTATAGGATTGTCGTCGACGAGCTGGCTGCACTCATACAGTGTCAGTCTTTCCACAGGCGTCAACACATCCACTAGGCACACCTTTAGTCAGACAGAACCATAGAATCGCCATGGCGCTGAGGAAGCATGCTCATCACGCACCCCAAAGGCCCATCTTCGATTCCCACTAAGAGGGAAATGAACCTAGCTTTGTTCACTGAGACATTAATTTGCTTTGTTTACAGGAACCTCCCTGAGAAATTTGATGTCACTCCAAGCATTTTTTTATGCGCTTTCACTCTGTGTCACCGACAATTTCTGATACCCTTTTTGGTCACTGACGGATTTTTGCATAATGGAGCATATAATTTTTTCACTTAAAAGTGTTTTGATGCGCAGGCTCAATAATGACTGATGCATTAGCAAAACAGATTCTAAGCTTCAGGGGTGAATTTGCAGTATACAAGTAAACTATGAAGTTAAAATTTTCGCAAGCCTCAATTTTTACCATGTGCCCATTATGACATTGTTTGATGGGCTAGTGCTATCATTAATTTACGGGGTGTCTGCTGGCCTTAGAATAAGGTGATAAGCAGGAGTGGGCAGCGAGAAGATGTCTCTTTGATTGAACAAAATACATTATAGCATACTAATACTGTACAGAAGTGTTTCAGAAATACTCCAAACACAATTATAAACATACTTAGTGAAATTCAATATACAAATAAAATTGCACAATGCATAACATATATTGAAAGGTGTGATAACATCAGAACAGAGAAGGATCAGGAGATATACAGTGGCAAAAAATTGTTGCAATTTTTTCAATTGTGTTAAATATGAAGGCACTAATTACTGCATCCATGACATTTCCCGGGAGACCATTCCACTTGCGTACAGTTTGCGGTAGAAAAGAATCCTTGCAAGTGTTAGTACTACACGAAAATTCTTTTAATTTTTTTAATGATACGCCCATGTGGGCCTTTTGAAATGTGGCCACCGTGGCCGGGAATTGAACCCGCATCCTAGAGCTCAGCAGCGCAACAGCTTCATTGCCAAGCTACCAGCGCAGGCAAAGCAACATTTCAATGCATGTACACACTGGACTTTCCGTCTGATGGCCTGCCACAGAAAGTACAGGGCACCAATAATAATATTCATCCTCAATAAATTACCTCCACCATGTCCGGGATGGGTCTGGTCATGCACATGCAGTCCCTGGGCTTCCTGAAGTGGGCCCGGGCTGTAAAATCAGATCTGTGCAGTGCTATAATTTACAATCTGATACCAAGAGTGGTGGGCCGTATAGAACAAGTCAAAATTGTAACATATTTTTTCAAGCTAGGTCTATTACTACAATGAAAATACAGCCATTAATTCATCAGGAAAATGAGAAAGATGACTGGACAAGAAAACTTTCCAGGAGATGACTGGAAATGGCTCAAATAAAGCACAGTATGTTTAAATATTGCAGAGATATCTGCCATCCTCTTTATGTCACTTCAACAAATTAATGTATATGCAGAAATTAAAAGTTCTGATATGCAAAAAAAAGAAAATTGCTGCACTTTGGTTACTACTGCAGAAGCACTGATTGTGAAATAATGCATTGGTCACTTTCATTTTCTTATTAAGGCAAACTGGAAGCTGGTACAGCCATGGGAGCAATAATGGATTCAATTAGGGACAGTGTGGACGGGTCATGGAAGCGGCTGCATTTGCTGACTAGGCAGGACCTGTACAACATTCAAAGGGACTTCAATATCAACTGCAACGAGCGCCTGCACAATGACGACTACACAAGTGTCCTGCTCTGGGTGGAGAAAATGAAAATGCAGGATGACAATCCTGTACTGTTTTTTAAACAGCAAGGAATAACTGACAGTGCCACAGCACTGCAGCGTCAAAACAATGAGTTGCTTGATGTCGACGATTTCATGCTTATTATAATGACTAATCCACAACAGGAGTTGCTCCAGAAGCTTGGCAGTGACCGCCTCTGCATAGACGGGACACATGGCACGACAGGCAAGTGCTAAATGTGACTAATCTAGAATCGTGCTTACTTCTGTAAGACATGATAGCACTTATCACAAGGAAAAACTTAGTCACAGAAACTAGGATGGTGTTCACTAGCAATTAGTGTATTCATTCAAAAGAACAGCATACATATATGTAGAACAGGTAAAAAAGGAAAACATACAAAAATAAAAAAGGAAGAGGACATGATTATTATTCCATTATTTAAGTTACAGAACATGCTGAAGGGCATTGACTTATATGGATGCAGTAAGTTCAGCTTCAAGTGCAGCATCCTTGCTTAGAATTGTTGTGATAGCTCGATGGTTATCACTGTGATGAGCAAGGATGAGGTGGGTTTGAATACCTGCAATGGTGGCTGCATTGTGATGAGGTTGAAATGCAATACCCTCGAGCACTCACTTTTGGTGCACATTACAAAAATCCCACGTAGTCAAAATGTATTTGGGAGTGCCCCACTGCTGCATTTTTCATAACTTGCATGGTAAATGCTTCAGGACATTGGACCTCCTAATTTTATTGATTCAAGCAATACTTGGCTACAAGAAATCCATGAAAATAAATACACACCAGCTTGCAACATACGACTCCAAAATAACTCTGCTTGTTTAAAAACCGTTAAAACTGTAGTGCCAGGTTCTTCATATAAGCTACAAAAATTAATTCCAGCATTTCATGTTTTCTGGTCATAGCCAACTTTTCCATCCAGCATTGCTTGCACTGACTGCTCCTATGTATTTGGAGCATACATCATAGCTGAAAACAGTGGCAGCAATATTCTCAAACACAACCCTCGTGTCTATGTTGTGCACGGACAACAACTTGCCCAGGCAAACCACTGTACCGACAGCAGCACCATTTTTGCATTATGATGCAGAAAAGTGAACAGATGTGCTTGGTTGGCACACCTACTCTCCTCTAGCCACCATAGCACTGATATTATTAAGCGTGCAGCAAATACTCTTACGTCCCTCTCTACCCGTTCTCTATGCTTTAGATCTTAAGCATAAGCCAGTTGGTGGAAAGAGGAAGAAGGGAAGGGTTCCACAATGTTCTGGAAAGTCAGTTTTGTTCCACAAGGCCAGAAAGTTTAAGAAGCCTTGCTCTAGAACATTCAATGTGGCTTTTAGCCTTTTACTGATTCTACTATGAAGCACCATTGCTTGTTTATTTACTTTTCTAGCTTTTATATAAGCTAGTCGAAATGCCCCCAGAAAAAGAATTTGTTTCCTCTATGTGAATGGTTTCTTGAAATGTTGCAAGAAATGAACAAAGGTGTGTGTATGGTAAACTTGCAACATCAGTGCCACAAGAGTGGTCAAACTTCAGCTAAAAGCACATCTCCGAAGGTAGCAAATATTTACAGCAACAGGTCCTGTTGCACAAGACATTGTTTGAATATTTGTTTTAAAAAGATGAACTAACCACAAAAGTTCATAATATTCATGCAGGTTACGACTTCCAGCTAGTGACGCTGCTTTGTGTGGACGAGTATGGAACAGGTTTTCCCGTCGCCTTTTGTATAACCAGCAGAGTTGACAAGCAAGGCATGGAGGTGTTTTTTAAAGCTGTGCGCCAGAAAACAGGCCAAATTGCAACGAAGGCATTTATGAGCGACGACGCACCGGCATTCTACAATGCATGGAAAGCAGTGATGGGGAATGCTGACCGGCAACTACTATGTGCGTGGCATGTTGACAAAAACTGGAGGGAGAACATTCGGAAACACATCAAAGACCATCAACTCCAAGCACTCGTGTACAAGGTTAGTTACATAATATCTTACAACTGCTTAAAGGTACAACCTATCTTCTTGTACAGAATAAGAATGTTAGACTGCATGACTGAAACCACCCAAGCTGCAGTGGTGAAAGCGATCGTCACTGCTGATTTTGTCCAAACAGCATGCTAAGAGGAAAAAAAAAAGATGGTTAACCTGCATCAGTGCCCCTTAAAACTGCTGAAGCTATTGTAATCAGTGTTGGGAACTTGATTTGGCGGAGGCAACTAATACACATTTTGACAGGTTGAGAACGGAGAGTCGACTGGCTCAATTCAGAACTAAAAGCAGGTTTGCCAAGCGGCTGTGGTGGCATCCCCTTCAGGCGAGCAGAGGGCCATGACCCCAACGTCGAGGCACAGAAAACGAGGCAAACTGGCTTATGCAGAGAAGCGGGGACAATTTATAGACGGACAGTCGCTACAAGGGCTCCCCCTTCCTCCCAAGAATGCCGGAGACATTCTTGGGGGGGGGGGGGGGGGGGGTAGCCCTTGTAGCGACTGTGTGAAGTGTGAATTGCGGAAGGAATGAAGAGCTAATGTTCAAGATAGGCTGGCTTCATGGGTTCGCACGACACTCTCTATTCTTTGCTGCATATATGAATTTTCTCTGAACGTGAAACCAAACAAAAGGGGCCTTCATAGGAAAATGGTGGCTTGATAGAGTCGGGCCGCAGAAAGACATGCGTGGTTGTGTCCATTGTCGGGAACTAAACACAGGCTGCCTGCAGGCGATATGTGGGGGGCATAGGTCGAAGCTGGTCGAGCCAGGAATGTAGCCTTTTTAAATGATGTGCGGCCGCTGGAACAGACGACGCTGTGTGCTGAAAAACTGGCCTGGAACGCGAATTGCTGACCCATAGAGGATCTCGGGTCAGCATCTGCAGGCTTGGAGTGATGCCTGTCACCGGCAAAAGATGCCGAAAGCGAGTGGGGCTTTACTAATCAAGGTACAACCAAATCAGGAAGGCCCACAAAGCTTCAACAAAGACACTCCCTGACCAGAACAGGAATTGGCCTCCCTGGTGCAGTATTCGGCCACCCCATGATTTCTATAATTAACCCATGGCCCTCAGTGCACGGCAGCTGCGGAGCACCTGACCAAGGCGGCGGTCACACATGTGACGCAGCTGAGGGTGCTAAGAATCTCTGGGCCTGGACAGCCCGCCAATGGAAACTGGCCCTGGCAACCTTTAATAGCCGAACTCTGTCAAGTGAGGCTAGCTTAGCAGGACTCTGAGGAACTATCTGATATTGTTTGGGATATCAATGGCCTCAGTGAGATTAGAACTGGTGATGCTTATACAGTGCTGACAAACGGCCATGTCCTCTGCTATAGAGGTCCCCCAGATAAGAAGCAATACGGGATAGGATTCCTAATATATAAGGACACAGCGGGCACCACTGACAAATTCTAGAGCATTACTGAGAGAGTAGCAGTAGTCGCAATCAAACTCGGTATACTGTAGCAATGGGTGACTTCAATGCAAAAGTGGGGAAAAAGCAAGCTGGTGAACAAGCAATTGGCAACTACAGCGTCGATTCTAGGAACGGTAGAGGAGAGATGCTGATAGAATTCGAAGAAAGGAATAAGCTGCGAATAATGAACACCTTTTATAGTAAGCGTAGCAACAGAAAGTGGACCTGGAAAAGCATTAATGGTGAAACAGGAAATGAAATTGACATCATACTTTCTGCTGATCCCAGCATAGTGCAGGATGTAGAAGTGATAGGTAGGGTAAAGTGCAAAAATCATAGGTTAGTGACGGCTAGGATTGACCTCAATTTAAAGAGAGAAAGAGGAAAATTGGTCAAGAAGAAGCAGGTCAACCTAGAGGCCGTAAGGGTAAAAGCAGACAAATTCAGGCTGGTACTTGCAAACAAATATGCAGCCTTAGAACAAACAGATGATGACAGAGGCAATGAATGAAACCATAAGCTTCAGAGGCAGCAATTGAAGTGGGAGGCAAGGCACCAAGGCAACCAGTAGGCAAGCTCTCCCAAGTAACGAAGGACCTAATAAATAAACAACAAAGAATGAAAGTGTCAAAACTAATCAGCAACGAGAAAGTAAGTGATATTTGAAATTATAACGTGATAAAAGACTGAAGAAGCAGCAAGAAATGAACGTACCTGAAATTGGTAAGAAGGAAACTTGGCATAGGACAACTCAAGATGTATGCACTGAAAGATAAGCAGAGTAATATCAGCAATCTCGAAGGTATAGTAAAAGCAGCGGAAGAATTCTATACTGACCTGTACTGGACCCAGAGGACTCAGGATAACTCCATTTGAAACAGTAATGAACAGGATACAGAAACTCCTCCTATAGCTAGCAATCAGGTCAGAAGGGCCTTGCAAGATATGAAAAGGGAAAGAGCAGCAGGAGAAGATGGAATAACAGTCGATTTAATCAATGATGGAGGAGACAATGCTTGGAAAAGTGGCGGCTCTCTATACGAAATGTCTATGGACTGCAAGGGTCCCAGAAAACTGGAAGAATGCAAACATTATACTAATCTACAAAAAGGAAGATGTTAAAGGACTGAAAAATTATAGCCCCATTAGCTTACTTTCAGTGTTATATAAAATATTCACCAACATAATCTCGAATAGAATAAAGGCAATACTGGACTTTAGTAAACCAAAGGAACAGACAGGTTTCAGGAAGGGATACTCTACAAGAAATCACATCCATGTCATCAATCAGATTATCGATAACTCTTCAGAGCACACTACCTCTCCATACTGCTTTTATAAATTATGAAAAGGCATTCGATTCAGTATAGATACCAGCAGTCATAGAGGAACTACGCAATCAAGGCGTACAGACCGCTTATGTAAACATCTTGGAAAATATCTACAGGGATTCCACAGCTACCTTAATTCTACATAAGTAGGAAGATGCCTATAAAGAAAGGGGTCAGACAAGGAATCACAATCTCTCCAATGCTTTTCACTGTGTGCTTGGAAGAAGTATTCAAGCTATTACACTGGGAAGGCTTAGGAGTAAGGATTGACGGCGAATACCTCAGCAACTTTCGGTTTGCCGATAAAACGCTGCAGACAAGTTACAACAAATGACTGAGGACCTTAACAGAGAGAGTGTAAGAGTGGGGTTGAAGACTAATATGCAGAAGACATAGATAATGATGAATAACCGGGCAAGGGAACAAGAATTCAGGATCGCCAGTCAGCCTCTAGAGTCTGTGAAGGAATAGGTTTGCCTAGGTCAACTAATCACAGGGAACCCTGACCATGAGAAGGAAATTCACAGAAGAACAAAAATGTGTTGGATTGCATACGGCAGACATTGCAAGCTCCTGACTAGAAGCTTACCATTATCATTGAAAAGGAAGGTGTACAATCGGTGCATTTTACCAGTGCTGACATATGGGGCAGAGGCTTGGAGATTGACAAGGAAGCTTGAGAACAAGCTAAGGACCGCGCAAAGAGTGATAGAACGAAGATTGCTAGGCATAACGTTAAATGACAGAAAGAGCAGTTTGGATCAGAGAGCAAACGGGTATAGACAATATTCTAATTGACATCAAGAGAAAAAAATGGAGCTGGGCAAGTCATGTAATGCGCCAGTTAGAGAACCGTTGGACCATTAGGGTTACAGAATGGGTACCAAGAGAAGGGAAACGCAATCGAGAACAACAGAAGACTAGGTGGAGCGATGAAACTGAGAAATTCGCGGGTGCTAGTTGGAATCAGTTGGCGCAGAACAGGGGTAATTGGAGATCACAGAGAGAGGCCTTCGTCCTGCAGTGGACATAATATAGGCTGATGATGATTGTGATGACGATGAGAGCATCTTGGCTGTGCTGACTTCAAGGTCATCCTTGATTGCTGTTCGCAGCCCCAGTAACACTAGGGGTAGCTTTTCCACCCAGTGCTGTCTGTCGTGCGTGGCCGTCAATGATGCCGTCAGTTATCGGTGGAGACACTCAACCATGCTGTTGCTTTGTGGGTGGCAACACGTGGTGTTATGAAGGCGCAGGCCGAGGAGTCTTGCCGGAGCAGAAAAAGCAAGCTTTGGAATTGTTCTGCTCGGTCAGCAGTTGAAATCCACAGGGCCAGCAGGCACAGCACCGATCCATGACAGTGTGTCAGCTGCCCTATTTTCAGTCCCAGAGATATGACGGATGTCCGCTGAAAATTTGAAGATAAAGGAAAGTTGCCGAAGCTCATGTTTTGAGTACGAGGAACTGTTCTTAAAAACGAAGGTTAACAGCTTGTGGTCAGTCAAAATGTAAAAGCTACAGCCTTCAAGAAAAAAGCGCAAATGCTTGACAGTACAATAAATGGCTCACATCTCTTTCCTGAAGGTGCTATAGCGAGCTTCTGTAGGTTTGAGGCGCTTTGAGAAGAAGCCCAGTGGCCTCTAGTCTTTGCCATCATGCTGATGCAGCAGTGCAACCACTGCCATGGTTGACTTGTCTACCAATAGGCGTGTTAGTGCATCGGGCAACGAATGAATCAGTAACGCTGCAGTCACCAACATATTGGCATCCTGGAAGGAGTGTTCGTGCTCCAAGGACCAGTGGAAGGTAGACGTTTTTTTGGAGTCAAAACTCAGCAGGTCGGTAAGCGGCGGAGTACTTGCGCACAGGATGATATGAAGCGCTTGTGAAAATTCATGAACCCCAGAAACTAGCGCAACTGTCGGATGGACGTTGGAGAGGGGAAGTCCTCGATTGCCTGCACCCGTGATTCCAGTGCCTTGATGCCCTGGGGTGAAATGCGATGGCCAAGAAAATCCAGGGCTTCAACTCCAAAAATGCATTTCTGGGGCTTTAGGACCAGGCAGTCTCCATCCAGTTGCTCAAATAGAAGGCGAAAGTGCTCTTTGTCTTTGCAACTTGCAACGAGAATGTTGTCAAGGTAGACTAAAATGAAAAATGAACGGGAGTCCGCGTGTAACCTTGTCCGTGAATCTGAAAGGTATGCGCCGCATTATTTCAGGCAGCTCGAATTGGCCAAACAGAGTAGTGATTGCCGACTTCGAAATGTCGCTGGGTTCGAGAGGAATTTGGTGGTATGCACTTATCAAATCGACCTTGCTGCATATTTTGGTGCTGAAGTCAGTGCTGAAGTCATGTATGTGGGGAAGAGGATATTGATCCGGAATAGTGACAACATTCAAAGCTCGGTAATCACCACAAGGCCACCAGTTGCCACTGTCGTGCTTTGGAACCAGATGGAGAGGTGAAGACCAATTGCTGGAGGAGGCATGAATAAAGCTGGGCTGAAGCATGCATTCAAACTCACGGCGGGTGACTTCCAACCTCGATCCAGCGAGCCTCCGTGGCCACGCGGCGACAAGTGGGCCGGTGGTGGTGATACAATGCATCACCTTGCGTTTCACGTGCAGCACATCGTTTCAGGGCTTCGCGAGTTACGGATGCTCAGAAACTATTTTGTCGTACGTCGAGACCAGCTGAAATGTACGGATTCCAGATAAAAATGAAGTTGGACTGCAGGCTAAGTACAAGAGATATGACATTATCCTGTAGGCGCAGATCACAAACACCCACATCTAGATTGAAATGGCTAAGGAAGTCCCGTCCCAGTATAGGAAAGCTGACGTCGGTGATTACAAACACTCATCTGTGCAAGCGCTGGAGTCCAATGTCTAGCATTACTGACCAGAGCCCATACGACACGATGGCGATCAGCAGCCATGGTGGGAACGATAGACAGCTCGGCTTCTGTTTCGATGAAGAGGCGGGTGCCAGTGATGTGGTTGACTACGAAGAATAAGTGGCTTGCACGAGGGCTGATGTTGCATGCCACCGTTAGTGACTGGCCTGCGAGTTTCCCATCCATGAGCAGGGCTGGGTGCAGAGACGCTTGTTCACAAAAGCAACGGTGGTACCAGCACAACTGGCGTGGCAAGTGCCTAGGTATGCTGTGAGACTGTGAAGGCGAATGGTTGTGCAGAAGTTGGTCACCAGTGTTGCCACTCGTCGTAAGCGTCTCCAGTGCACTGGTAAGGCAATTGACTGTTTCCTCCAGGCGCGAGAGTCTGTCTTTTGGCTCCAAGACTCTCGCAGTGGCCATAGGTAGCTGTGCCGTGGATGAGCAGTCGCATATGCGGTCAGCGAGTGCAGCTAGTCGATGGAATGGAGACTCGTTTCGTCAGAACCCACCACCACCATGCGTGTGGACTGTGGGAGGTGCTGCAAGAACAGCTCGCGCAAAATTGGAAACTGCCTCTTGTACGCAGAGTGGCCACCCACCAACTGACGCAACCGATGCAGGAGTTGCAACAGTCGTTGGTTGCCAAGTTCCTCGGAGAGGAGCTGTTGGCACCTACCCTGTTGCGATGGCTAGAGGCACTGCAGGAATGTGCATTTCAGGTCGTCATAGGCTGTGATCGAAGGCGTGCCCACTAGCAAGTTATCTATGGCATCGGTGATGTCGGAGGGTCGCATGGTGATGATGTGCAAGTACATCTGTCTGTGAAGTGATGCGCCAGAGTTGAAAATGCGCCTTTACTTGCATAAGCCAAACTCTAGGATTCTTGGGCCAAAAGCTGGGAAGCTGAAGCTCTGTAGCGATGACAGGAGACGTAATCATGGCGTCATCCCTGTCAGAATGAGTAAGAGCAGCATCGTCCATGGCTAGGGTTAAAAAAAGAAAAACGTAAATGTCATGGGTCACCACTTGTCAGCTCAGTTAAGCGGAGACAAGTAGTACACATTTTGACATGTTGACAACGGAGAGTCAACTGGCTTTATTCAGAATTAAAAGCAGGCTTGCCGAGTGGCTGTTGTGGCGCCCCCATAGGGCAAACTGGGGGCAATGACCCCTACGCCGAGGCACGGCAAACGAGGAAAACTGGCTTTCCGCAGAGCGGGGACAACGTATACACAGATGGTCACTACATCAGGATGGCTAGTGAATTATTTACAATTTCCTGACTTTCCCAGGTCTTCCATTTCAGTTTTTCCTTTAAATGCGACAAACCTCCTCAAATTGGGTGTGGTGGTTGCCAAGAACAACGAATTCTTTTACTTGTATTTAGATAGGAGCATATGAGCTAAAGCTTCCTCTTAAGAAGTAATTCATCTTAAACAAGCTCAAAGGTGACACGATTTCATACGATCACTTATGGAGATGGTTTTGTCTTCGCGAGACTCAGCTGGTGCCAGCTCCGAACCCTTCGAAGTATATGGCCCATAGTGCTCTTGGCATTGATTACGAGCTTGGCACAGTACCAAAAACACTTTTCGGGGACACTTTCGGTGGCAAGTCACATTAAATTTCGCGAATGTTATCTCTGAAAGGGTTCGCTCAAGGAAAGCTGTCTGCACCTCAGGCGACGATAAGTGAAGGGAACTTGCTTCGCAAATGTTTGTTCATTCCGACTTACGCGAACGTGCTGCGCACCGTAGACATCGTCTGGCGGTTTGTTTGTGCACGCGACGATGTTGGCGTCTTGCTGTCAGATGTTGCAGCTTTCGAGAGGAAGCTGATGTGTCGCAGTTGGGCAAAAATTACGAAAAATATCATTTTTAAAAAGAAATAAGATTAAAGGTTTGCTAACATCTCCAATTAAATGCTTGGTTGTCATTTTTTTAAAATATAATTTAATCTACCTTCCTTAGAGCAGTACAGGTTCATGCCGCGGGCTTATTCAGGCGGACTGTACCAGGTTTTTGGGCAACACTAAGCATCACTGCCTGTATTCTTAGTTTTTCTATTACACCACACCTGGATTATACGAGTCTTGTGTGGTACCCTCAATGTCATATAATCGGAGTTCCACTGTATTTGTGGAAAATTAGTGTCCAATATCGAATCAAATATTTAAAATTTTTAAAGAAGTGAAATAACAAATATTTAAAATTTTTAAAGAAGTGAAATAAGCTTCCTGCAGCACGTTCAGCAACAAAAATCTTGTTTACATTTTTATATATGTGCGTTGCCCTTTAAAAAAACTCGCCAACGATTATGATACTCCCTAATGCGAAATTTCAGCCCAGCTCTATCTGTTTTCATTTCGCGATATATTGGCTGGCGTGGACAATCCGTCTCATGAAGCAAGTTGCAGGCAGAGCAAAGTGTAGCATGACTGCCTCGCTAATCAAATGATCACGAGAGGAAGCGCGTTGGTTGAAGTGTGGGCACGATTCACAGCAACTGCCACAGAAAGAGTCATGCAACCAATGCAGCTCATGCATGGTGTACAGATGACACACACTCCTCTGGTGCCATCTCGTGGCCATTGTTGCCGCAGAGTCACTTTTGCATGTCACTATGCTTTTCTTACTCTTTCACCATGCCCTCCTCCTACACTTTCCTGTTCACACTCTCTTCACTATCACTGTCGTTTATCTCCTGCTCTGCATTCACCCTCATCCTTCACTGTGCTCACTCACTGCGTTACGAGGTACAATGCCAATGCTTGCTGCAGGAATGGGCGCCTAAGAGCTGCGCTCTAAAGAGTAAGGAAACAGTGCATTTTTACAGCAGGTTTGTTTGGCCGTGCCCATATCAGAGCACTGCAGCGCTCTGAGTGCCAGAGTATGTGCTTAGAAAGTAAGTCATTTCTCAGCTTCTTGCTGGCCTCTGTTACAGCAGCTGTGTGTGTTCTTCACTGCGGCAAAAATAATTGAAGGCGTCACTCCATTCGCGTTTTACTACATGACATGGGCCTCCGACTTCTTGAAGCGTACCATGTGGCAGGATCTGCTTTCTAAAACTGCCACTGTTTGCCAGGCTCATCAAGGCTCAGCACTAAAGGAAGACTATTATGTTGAAGATATTGTCACAGTCGGTAATGTGGAAAGAAGACGACGCTGATGGTGGTCTTAGAGACGACAAAGAAGTGTTTAGCAGTATCCATGCTCTACGCTTGTTGGCTGAGCCATTAAAGGCCACCTGTAAATAGACGAACGCTTCTTCCTTCCTGTAACGTCATTGGTGGAGGTGCGGGGTAATCAGTTGAGCAAGACGGAGCTCCGCAGCGGACGTAACCTGGCCGCCAGGTCATCCGAAGGAGAGAGTTCAACCGCGGCCCCGTCGGCGCCACCGACGGTCATCCTGGCCCAGCCTTGCGACCCTGGCATGTTTTCCGGGATTGACAACGTTGACATCGATGACTGGTTACAGAATTATGAACGGGTCACCGCACACAACAGGTGGGATAACACGCTTATGCTGGCTAATATAACATTCTACCTCAAGAAAACAGCACGGGTCTGGTTCGAAACACATGAAGAGATTACGAGTTGGGACCAGTGTAAACAGAAGCTTAGAGATTTGTTCGGCAAACCCGTCGGCCGCCAACGTGCTGCGAAGAAGGACCTTGGGACCCGTGTACAGACGTCCACTGAATCTTACGTGGCATATATCCAGGACGTCCTCGCTCTTTGCTGCAAAGTAGATAACAATATGGCAGAGGCAGACAAGGTCAGCCACATCTTAAAGGGCATCGCGGACGACGCGTTTAACCTGCTTGTTTATAAGAACATCACAACGGTCAATGAGATCATTAACGAATGTCGCTGCTTTGAAGATGCGAAGAGTCGCCGCATAGTTCGACAGTTTACTCGTCTACCTAATACCGCAGCTTTGTCGACGTGCGAAGACATTTGTCCACCGCTTGAGTCCACCCCCTGCGAGAACGTCGTACGTATCGTTCGGCGAGAAATCGAAGCAGCATCTCCTTCCACGCCAGTCACGCAGTGCTTTGACGATTCCCGGCCGCTTGTGTCCCTCATTCAGCCTGTCATTCGCCAAGAATTTGCCAATGTAGGTCTTCCATCCATCTGCTCCGCCAGCCGTCCTGACTTTGCTTCGTCTGCTGCCTCTGCCCCTGTTCACCGGAGCCAATACGGTCCATATCAGAGATATCGCAACCCGGCCGAATGGCGCACCCATGACAATAGACGCATCTGCTTTTACTGTGGACATGTGGGCCACATCTCTCGCCACTGTCGAAGTTCCTGGCCAGCCCACTCTCGACCAAGCTTTCCCGCCTACCGCCGCTCTCCACTGAATCCTCGCCCGCCATCACTCTCCACCGAGGTTGAAGATGCACCTGACAACGCTCGAGCAACCGCGACCAGCCGATCGCCATCACCACATAGTCACCGCTCCCATTCGCCCCAGCTGCGTCGCTCTCCATCCCCAGCTTACCGTCGCCGCTCTCCGACGGGAAACTAACTGGGGCAGCTCCTGGAGGTGACGTTGCTCTAGAACACCGGCCTGAAATTCCTCTGCTGACCCTGCCTACTAATCGGAACCTTCTGGACGCGGACGGTTTGCCCATTACAGCACTCATCGATACTGGAGCCCAAATTTCTATCATGAGTGCGGAGCTTCGAACGCGCTTGAAAAATGTACTTACTCCTGCTCCGACTCGACTGCTCCAGGTCACCGATGGTGGAACTCCGGCTGTGCTTGGAATGTGTACTGCTCGTGTCAGTGTCGCCGGTCGCCACATGTCCGTTTTGTTTAGTGTGCTTGAGCGTTGCCCTCACAATGTGATCCTCGGACTCGACTTTGTCCGCCCATTCTGCTCCGATTGACTGTTCCGCCGGTGTTGTACAACTTGACCTACCCCTACCTGTTCCCATTGACCTTCCTGCTCAAGCTCCAGCTCAGCTTTGTTCCGCGGATTTTATATGCCTGCCATCTCTTGCAGCAACCTTCATCCCTGTTTTAGCCAGCCCACCTGTACCTGATGGAGACTATGCCCTTACTCCCGCGACGTCAGTCCTGCTTTCTCACAATGTCTCCTTCCCACACACCATCGTTTCTGTTGCGGACAATCAGACATGTCTTCCCATACTAAATTTCGGACAGTGCCCGCAAGTAGTTCCTCGAGGCATGTCTCTTGCCACGTCACCAATGCACGAGTGCCACATTTCTGCTCTACCTGTTGTGCCGTCTTCGACCACTGCTCATTCTGCGCCTTCTGCATCAGGCCCGACTGATGACTTTACAAAGATGATTGCACCAGACCTCTCAACCCAACAAGTCGCACAGCTCCGTGGCCTCCTCGAGTCCTACTCCGACATTTTCGATCTGAACGATCGCCCTTTGCGTCAAACTACGGTCGTGACGCATCGGATAAATACCGGCGATGCAACACCTGTTCGCAGACGCCCATACCGAGTGTCACCCTCTGAGCGACAAGTTATCCAGAGCGAGGTTGACAAGATGCTTGCCAAAGGGATTATTGAACACTGTTGTTCTCATCAAAAAGAAGGATAACAGCTGGCAATTCTGCGTTGACTATCGTCATCTAAACACGATCACCAAGAAAGATGTATATCCACTTCCCCGCATTGACGATGCTCTGGATTGTCTCCACGGTGCCACTTATTTTTCATCTATAGACCTTCACTCTGGATATTGGCTAATTGCCGTGGATGAAATGGACTGTGAAAAGACCGCATTCGTCACACCAGGCGGCCTATATCAGTTCCGAGTAATGCCATTTGGCTTGTGCAATGCCCCGGCGACTTTTGAACGGATGATGGACATGCTCTTGCGTGGTTTGAAATGGTCCATCTGTTTGTGCTACTTGGATAACGTCATCGTATTCTCTTCAACTTTTGCGACTCATCTTGAAAGACTTTTATCTGTTCTTTGTTTTTCGCACCACTGGCTTGCAGCTCAACTCATCCAAGTGCCACTTCGGTCACCGCCAAATAACCATGCTCGGACACCTCGTCGATGTGTCAGGCATTCTCCCCGACCCCGCTAAAGTTCATGCTGTGCAGAATTTCCCCGTACCAACTTGTGCCAAAGATGTTCGCAGCTTTGTAGGCCTCTTCTGCAGGTTTGTGGAAAATTTCGCCCGTGTTGCCCGTCCCCTTACTGACCTCCTGAAGAAAGACGTTCCTTCCTGTTGGCACTCTGAATAAGCGTCTGCTTTCTCGCAGCTCATCACGCTGCTTACCACACATCCTGTTCTCGCCCATTTTGACCCCTCCGCTCCGACAGAAATTCGCACTGACGCCAGTGGCTACGGCATCGGCGCAGTTTTAGCTCAACGCCAATGTGGGCACGGCCGCATTATCGCCTACGCCAGTCGCCTCCTCTCTCCCGCCGAGCGCAGTTACTCGACTACTGAGCGAGAGTGCCTCGCCCTCATTTGGGCGGTGGGCAAGTTCCAACCCTACATATATGGTCGACCATATACAGTTACAACCGACCACCACGCCTTTTCTCTTTCCTTCCTCTAGGATTTCACCTGACGCCTCGGTCGCTGGGCCCTACGGCTGCAAGAATACACATACACTGTGGTCTACAAGTCGGGTCGTCTACATCAGGACGCCAACTGACGGTTTAGTGGATGTAGCACCGATCTGCATTCTTTCACTCTCAGCCTTGCAAGACATTGGCGCTGAACAACGACGCGATGAGTCGTTACGCCCCATTATCGAACGCCTGCTCTCTGCTCCGTCTGACCCATCCCTTCACATGTTCGTACTACAAAATGGCATCCTGTATCGCCGCAACATGCACCCCGACGGGCCCAAGCTCCTAACCATCATTCCGTCTCATCTGCAACAGATTGTACAGCAGCAACTGCATGACGTTCCCACCACTGGACACCTTGGCGTCACGCGAACCTATGACCGAATTCGGCGACGGTATTTCTGGCCCCGTCTCAACCGCTCCGTCCGGCGCTGTGTTGCCGCATGTGAGTCGTGTCAACGCCGAAAAAGACCACCTGTGCCTCCTGCCGGACTGCTGCAGCCTTTGGATATACCAGCCGACCATTTTTTTCGCATTGGTCTTGATCTCCTCGGACCATTCCCTATATCCAAGGACGGAAATAGGTGGATTGCCGTCGCCATGGACTATACAACTCGCTATGCCATTACTAGAGCCCTACCGACCAGCTGCGCTACAGACGTTGCTGATTTCTTGCTTCACGACGTCATGTTGCACCACGGTGCACCTCGTCAACTTCTCACCGATCGCGGCAGATACTTTCTTGCCAAAGTCATACACGACCTACTTCGATCATGTGCTACTAAACACAAACTTACTGCCGCTTACCATCCTCAAACTAACGGTCTTACCGAACGCCTGAACCGCACAATAACTGACATGCTAGCAATGCATGTTTCCTCCGATCCTCGTGACTGGGACATTGCTCTACCATTTGTCACGTTCGCCTACAATTCCTCGGGCCACGACACAGCTGGCTATTCACCCTTCTATCTCCTCTTCGGCCGTGAGCCGACTTTGCCTTTCGAGACTCTCCTTTCGACCACACTCGACTCGCCGACAGAGTACACTCGGGATGTAATAGCCACAGCGACCCAAGCACGCCAGAAGTGCCGTTACGACCAGCGCCATCACGACGTGAACTACGAACCAGGTGCTCTTGTGCTAGTTTGGTATCCAACTCGGCATGTTGGCCTTTCCGAGAAATTCCTCTCGCGATACTATGGCCCTTACCGCATCCTTTGCCAGGTGACCCCTGTCACATATGAAGTGTCTCCGCTGAATGCCACGGTGCCTTCACCTCTCTCCGACATCATCCACGTCAGCCGTCTCAAACCTTACCTTTCTCAGACTGATGAGCCGCACCAATCAGGTGCTTTTTCCGACGGGGGTGATGTCACAGTCGGTGATGTGGACAGAAGACGACGCTGATGGTGGTCTTAGAGACGACGAAGAAGTGTTTAGCAGTATCGATGCTCTAAGCTTGTTGGCCGAGCCATTAAAAGCCACTTGCAAATAGACGAACGCTTCTTCCTTCCCGTAACAATATCATATATTAGGAGACTGCTGATGCCAGCACCGGACTGGTGCATGTGACATGGACTCCTTCAACAAAAAGTGGAGTGTATGTCGTCGAAACACACTGCCGATGTGTCGCTGAGTGGCCACACTTGGCTTCGCAGACTGGCCACGCATAGCGACCACCATGCAAGGCGGCTCACTTAGTTTCATCTTTGATGCTGACAGAATATAAACAGAACTAGCTCTATGTTCCCCCAACCACACCATAATTCAAGAGAACAAACTGGTGGGCTAGTTGGTACTTCATAACTTGAGGCAAAGCGCAAGAAAAGAACACCGAGGACAAGAGAAGGCAACGAAGACAAAGCCATGTCTTCAGTGCCTTCTCTTGTCCGCATCTTTGCGCTTTGCTTTAAGTTATGCGACATCAACTGTCCAGACACTAAAATCCTCACAAAGATAAACGGTTTATCACTAGGGGCATTTTCATCGCAAACGCCGTCGGCTGCTGGTTAGACAACCAGGAGATAGGCCTACCGGCTCGCAATATCAGCGGCTGCCAACCAAGTCAGCGGGCCGAGCACGATGCCCCACTTAGGAAAGCTTACTGTACTAATATGGCCCACCTGCAACAAAGGAAAGTTTCAGTTTTCTTTCTTTTTTTCTTTTCTGTCCTTTTTTGCACACAGTAAACACGGGTAAGTCTGAAGTGGTGTGCCATCCTCTCGTTGCATGCATGCACTAACTGTCATCGAAGAAGATGGTAGGCCTTGCTCGCTGGCCGTGGGTGTCGCCGGTTACAAAGAAGCCTCTGCTAGCAATTGAACACAGTTTTTGTGGATTCTTTAATGCATGCATGAATATTAAGAGGCTCAATGAAAATACATTTGGATATCTGTACACTGTCAGCAGCAAAGAGCAAACCAGGCGAACTGCCTCGCCCAGTGTTCACTGCGCGCTGCCCGAGTGACTGTCTGTCCTCATCCATCTTGAGCTTTCCACATTTCCAGCAAAATGCGGCTGCCTTTAAGGGCATCTTGAAGCTTGCAGGTCCAATTAACCTCGCGGTGCTGGCACATGACAATTCAGTAGCCACAAGTAGCATGATGAGAACCGGCTCTTTGAGGAGCGAGGTATAGCGCAAGTTGCGAGCTGTGATGGCCTCTCCGGCCGTCGCTCATCCATGCTGCTTTCTTCGCCGGATAGCTCTTCTTGGATGGAAACAAAAATAATCGCATGCCCTGTTTGCCAGTGACAAAAATTTGTGCACCTATACACAACTAACCGGCTTTTTCATGAAAAAAGCGCAATCAAAACCACCTCAAAACAGCATCTCAAGGTGTGCTAGGGTTGCATTGGTTGTTCGTCTCCTTCTTGCATCCTGCCATGTAGAGGGCACTCGTGGCAGCCGCATTCGTGCAAGCGCAACAGCATTTTAGCAAACCGTTAAGTTGTTCTGCAATTGCGTATTCACTAGCTACAATTCGTAAGTAGCAATATGTGTTGTAAAATAATTAGTAAAAGTTCATTAGTGAAGTATGTCAATTACTAATTTGATTACTTGTGGAAGTAATGTACCTGATCTAGCAATTTAATTCTAGGGTTAGTACTGCACTATCGCCACAGGCGATATTCAAGTATTTGATGCAGGTAAGAAAAAGTTCGGCAGGTGTTACACTCTTGTAACACAAGAAGGTGAAAGCCTGCTGCACATTTGGTAATACATGAAGTTACACAATGGGTCAGACTTGTTTGTAAGACATATTGGTAATGCATTAAGTTATACAATCGGGACTAGACTTCTTGCAAGACATAACGAGCCGCAATGGGAAGTACATGTATGGCACTGACACAACCTCCTCACAAGAGCAATGCAGCAAGCGCTTTTGCCACAGTGGCGTACTTGCACAGTCATCCTTGCGAGCCAAAAGAGCATGCACGCTCCTCCGCCACTCACTGCCGACAATGCTGCCGCTGCACCAATGTCAATACGCAGAGTGCGGGCATGCTTTTCTGCACTAGAACACCTGGCACAACAGCAATTACTAAACTTAATATTCGGCAAACACTCAAGACAGCTTACATGTGGGAATGCGAAATCATTACACCATTTCTAGACCTCAGAATGTCGTCAACGTGCTCATTTTATACACATGACGTGGCTTACCTCCTCAGTGCTGTCACATACGCCGCTCAATTATGCATGCACTATTCAGATGGCTGCAACGTGACATGTGCAATGAGGCCCGTACTAAGCACACCTTCAGTAAGCCAGAACCGAGGAGCAGCTGTGGCGTCAGGGAAGCGTGCTCGTCTCGCACTCCAGAGGCCTGTGCTCAATTCCCACCAAGACTGAAGTTTACCAAATTTTCTTTTCAAAGCCACTAATTTACTTTGTTCACAGTGATCTCCCTGAGAAATGCAACATCAATCCGAGCACTTCTTGACATCTGTTTACTCTTTGTGGCATCAGCCATGTTTCATCACGGTGCAATTTCGCCAAGGGCACCGCCAACAGACACCCAAGGCTTTCACCTTAAAAAACATCTGATATGACAGTGTACTGCGCGTTCCACATTTCCTCTGCCACCACAACATGCAAAGTAATTCATGTGCAGCATCCCCTGCACGTAAGCAATGGAGTAGAATGTCGCAATGTCTTGCGACTATACAGAGGGGCTAAGTGTGCGCTAGTGCTGAGCAAAAAGTCGGTGCTGCACTTAATTTATTTCCAAAACAGGGTTGTAGCGCCGAAAAAGACAACACATAGCAAGCGAGACATGACAGGCGCCTGTCCCGTCTCGCTTGCTGTGTGTTGTCTTTTTCGGCGCTACAATCCTCGTCTGGAAACATGCACCAACTAACCCCCAAAAAGTATTAATTTATGAATTGATCCCTGCATTATGGTGACTGAAAATAGAATTATTGTGCAGAAATGCTGACTTATGTAGCTGCAAAGAGCCTAATAACTTTGCGGGGAATCAACCTACACAAAATTTTGCAACTTGGACAGTTTAACCACTCATTTTTCATGACAGCTCACTAAGCAAAAAATTTCCTAAAAATTCTGCAACTTTTACTGGTGCTGATAATTTCCTGCACTTTTCCAGGTCATTAGATAGCCTGTGTAATATTTCCTCTTACAAATCTTTCACCTTGCATAAGGAAATGTGTATGCATTAATATAAATCGGCACTGTACATGACATCGTAGACTACAGTAGCAATTGCTTTTGGGGTGGAACCAACAGTAAAAATGCACGGGAACTAGAAAACCAATTTGAACGGCCACTAGTGTAAAATGTAATAATGCTGCGGCCATGATCATACAGATATTGTGCCGCAAGGCTACACTGCTCACCTTCTCTATGATGAAGACATGGCACTTGTGATGAGTTTGCACAATGGTAGAAGTGATGGCAAAGCATTTCTGTAGCAGACCAATTGAGGCTTCAGGATGTCAGAGATGAAGAGCACTCTCCACATTTGCTGTTATCTTGCTGCGATAACTGCATGCATGAGCCGCTAATAACCTGCATTAAAAATAAAATTGCAACAGAATAAGATAAACAGCATGAATTTCATTTCTTCATGATGTGATCAAGGATATTTTTAAATTTTTATTTTGAACACAGTGAGAAGGCACACCATGTTATATGAATTCTGGTAAGCATGGATTATGTAGGGCTTCAGCATGCTATTATTAAAGGGCCCTTAAACTACCAATGCAATTTCTATAACATTTGAAATAATCAGCGGCATCATATACAAAACAGCAAAATTGTTTTTAGCAAACATGGCAGCGCCATGTGCTGCACGGAAGCCACAAAATACAATCCTGTATTCTTATCTGGTCCCTTCATCACTAGTGCAGGAGCTCTCTACTAGCAGATGGAAATGCGCTGATGCCACCATGACAAAACGGGCTGCGTGTTCAGAGAAGGGAGCTGGAGCTTTCTCACTGATCCTATAAAGCTTTCATTCAATCAGAGTTGCACACAGAGTCATCAAAGAAGCCTTTCAGATTCTTTGCCGCAACTTGTAGCTTTTGCTGCACTGCACAAAGTTAGTGAGCGAGGAGCAGAGGATTCCTGTGGGATGGGTAGTGAAGGCAAAAGAGAAAAAGCCATGGCTGTGCAGCCATCTGTCACACGAATGTACTTGCTATTATAGAATCATTTCAAAAGGTGCTTGTGGACAACAGAAAGGCACATCTGACGCTGTGTGGTTGTCAAACATGCCTTTTTGTTGTCCCCGCCGCTCAGCTTGTGCTACAACGAAATAGATATCAGCTCAATTTCTAGAAATGAAAAAGTAAGTATCATCGTCATCATGCTTTATGTCCACTGCAGGATGAAGGCCTCTCCCTGCAATCTCCAATTACCCGTCCTGCACCAACTGATTCCAACTAGCACCCCTGAATTTCCCAATTTCATTGCTCCACCTAGTCTTCTGTCGTCCTCGATTGCGTTTCCCTTCTCTTGGTACCCATTCTGTAACCCTAATGGTCCAACAATTATCTAACCAGCACATTACATGACTTGCCCAGCTCCATTTTTTCTCTCTTGATGTCAATTAGAATATTGTCTATACCCGTTTGCTCTCTGATCCAAACTGCTCTCTTTCTGTCTCTTAACATGATGCCTAGCAATCTTCGTTCCATCACTCTTAGCGCGGTCCTTAACTTGTTCTCAAGCTTCCTTGTCAGTCTCCAAGTCTCTGCCCCATATGTCAGCACTGGTAAAATGCACTGATTGTACACCTTCCTTTTCAATGATAATGGTAAGCTTCCAGTCAGGAGCTGGCAATGTCTGCTGCATGTGATCCTACCCATTTTTATTCTTCTGTGAACTTCAATTCTCATGATCAGGGTTCCCTGTGATCAATTGACCTAGGTAAATGTACTCCTTCACAAACTCTAGAAACCGACTGGCGATCCTGAACTCTTGTTCCTTTGCCCGGCTATTCATCATTATCTTTGTCTTCTGCATATTAATCTTTAACCCCACTCTTACACTCTCTCTCTGTTAATGTTCTGAATCATTTGTTGCAACTTGTCTGCATTGTTGCTAAATAGAACAATGTCATCGGAAAACCGACAGGTTGCTGAGATATTCGCCGTCGATCTTTACTCCCTAAGCCTTCCCAGTTTAATAGCTTGAAAACTTCTTCCAAGCACGCAGCGAATAGCATTGCAGAGATAGTGTCTCCCTGTATGACCCCTTTCTTTATAGGTATCTTCCTGCTTTTCTTGTGTAGAATTAGGGTAGCTGTAGGACCTCTGCAGATATTTTCCAAGGTATTTACATGAGCGTTCTGTACTCCTTGATTAAGTGATGCCGCTATGACTGTTTGTATCTCTACCAAATCAAATGCCTTTTCATAATCTATGAAAGCCATATAGTAGAGAGGCTTATTATACTCAAATATTTGCTGTTAAGAAATATTGTAACAAATATTTGTTATTGGCAAATATTTTATATAATACTGGGAGTAAGCTAATGGGCCTGTAATTTTTCAATTCTTTAAAATCTCCTTTTTTGTGATTCTATAACATTTGCATTCTTCCAGTTTTCTGGGATCCTTGCAGTCGATAGACACTTCATACAAAGAACCGCCAGTTTTCCAAGCATTATGTTTTCTCCATCTTTGATTAAATCGACTTATTCCATTTTCTCCTGCCGCTCTTCCTCGTTTCACGTCTTGCAAGGCCCTTCTGACCACATCGCTAGTTATAGGAGGAGTTCCTGTATCCTGTTCATTACTATTTATAATTGAGGTATCCTGAATCCTTGGGTACTGCACAAGTCAGTATAGAATTCTGTCAGAAGTCTGCTACTTATAATTCCAGGCAGAATACTAATACAGTTAGCGTCTTAGCTGAGGCAACAAAATCTGCTCCAGCTGTCAAAACAAAGAGCAGTACGAGTGATTAACAGGCATGTACTTTAACCTGACAACATATGAAGTCTTAAAGCCGCCTTTCATTGAGTTTCTTGCTAACTTGTGCATTATCCTTACATGAAAAAGTATGAACGAGCAAGAAGCACATTTCTCCCGATAAAATATGTGGAGTGTGCATATTTCTTTATTTGGCAATTAAAAAAAAAAAGGTAGTTGATATTTCTGCTCCGCTTTCCACTGTAAATATTACAGGCACTGAGGACTATGATGGATGCTCCCACAGAGGATGTGTTCAAGGGCACCATGGAGGACTTCTCGGAGTTCTGCGACGACCATGGGAGAGACACCAACGGCCTCATCAAATTCAAGACGTACTTTATGCAAAATTATTTTCATCGTGCTGAGGTGTGGGCAGCATGCTACAGGAAAGAATACAATATCAACACCAATATGCGATTAGAAGCCCTACACAGAGTAATCAAATATTGCTACCTTGGAGGCAAGAACAACAAGAGAATTGATAGATTAATTGCAATACTTCTGAAATTGGTGCGGGACAAAATCTTTGACCGACTCATAAAGCTATCAAGGAATGCAGCAACAGCATTTCACCAGGACACACAATCTCGACACAAAGCTGGCGAACAAATCAGTGATTCGGAAATTCAGGCAGCCGGCACTGGTCAGTGGTGCGTAAAGTCGCAATCAGCTGAACATTCCTATGAGGTCACGTGCCTCGGAAATAAACTCTGCAATGACAGCTGCCCACTAGCCTGCAAGGACTGTAGAGTCTGCATACACAATGCAAGTTGTACATGCAAGGACAATGTCCTAACACGACAAATCTGCAAACATATACATGCTGTTGCCAAAGTAAAGCTGCAGGACAGCGCTCAAGCCAAGCCTTCAGCACAAGAATTTTGTGACCAGGTATGCTTACATCTTGTCATCAGTCTAATGTGCATTTGTAAGGAACCATTATTTGTGGGGAACATGAGAGCCTTTCAATGCACCAGCTCATGTAGATTTCTTTCAGAAATAGAAAGTAAGCTCTCTGGGTAAAACAATCATGCCTGAAGGGGGCCTGTACCGGTACTGACAGTTTAGGTTTAAAAAAACACTGCTCTTTCCTTCACATCACTGCCACTTTTCATGCTTACTCTTGCACATTATTAAGCACGATGACCAATGGCTGGATTAGTTTGAATATCACAACTAAGAAGTATCTTCAACAGAAACAAAGCAAGGAAATCTCGATTGAATGGGCACTGATACAACCTGGTGGTGAAAGATTCCAGTGTTACATAGAAACTACAGCCTCATAAATAGGATGCTGGAACAGGGTCACGCGACAAAATGTCAAGATTGTACCGATACAAAGGACTGACATGGTTAGAGGGAGCATGGAAGGCATTAGACTCGGGCATGGCTGCAGTGTATTGGATGAGGCCATGGCAGGAGAAGAAATAAATTTGGTGTTAAATGTATTTATAGAAAGCCCACTCAAGGACTTTGCAGAAAGGATATTGCAGGAAGTATCCGAGGTGATGCCTTTCAGTACTAGTCACATTGGCTCCTCTTTATGATTGATGTTCCATTAATGCAGTGCTGGTACCTTTTCTAGTCTACACTTAAAATTAAAAAAAAAAAATATGGGGTTTTTTACATGCCAAAAGCACTACCTCATTATGACTACGGATTAATGTGGACCACCCAATGCAGTGTACACAGCCGTTCTTGCATTTCACCCCTATCTAAATGCAGCTGCAGCAGCCAGAATTTGATCCCATGACCTCATGCTTAGAAAAGTAAAGCTAAAGCCACTAAGCAACCGCAGCGGGTACAGAAATGCCAAAAATTGAGCATTTAAAATTCAGATGTGCCAAAAATTATTCATATATATGTACTTCAATAATACTTTCATAGATTGGCCATTAATTGAATGACAAAATATCTCATTGTTTTATTAAGTACTGATACAGACATCTGTGTACTTCCAACACAAGCAAATGGTAAAAATGTTTAGTACCACTCTATGATGGCACACATATACAAGTTAGCAATAGCAAACAAATGTGCAAGCCTGAAGTAATTGATCATTGAAATGTGATATTACAATTCAAACAGTGACCTTGAATTAAAAAAAAGAAGCCTTTATACTTTCCACAGAGATAATTGATCTTCACACCGACATTAATTTCCAAATAAGATTGAAATGTTCAGAAACTGCATAAATTTATTCACTTAGTCAGGTGAGATGACATGTATCTGTTCTGCAGCTCTAGAATTTTGCATTTATGAAAGGTGCAAGAATTTTGTAGCTTTTCTCCTACTCAAGATAATTTCACACGATTGGCTACTCCAAATTATGGTCGCTTGCTAAAAACCTCGCCAGACACCTCCACTTCAATGAGCAGATTTTAACCAAATTTTAGATCCAAGAATAATTTTCATTTGGCACTGCCAAACATAGATGCCCACCATCTATGCTTGTATAAATAATTATTCTGTCAAATGTAAATAATATATTTTGACACAGAAATTGAAGCATTTGATATGGTTTTGTAAAATTTGTCGAAAATTCAAGAACGCATGCAAAGTTCCGACTGAAATGGTAGGATAGCACATAGCAAAAGGTTGAGAACATACTTGTTGCTTGACTGCTCCAGGACATATTACAGCGACGCAATACAGCACTTAACAGTGCCAATGTGTAGAGCCAGAGGACAAATCTCCAGCAAGATGGTAGCAGAACATTGGTGTTTGCACATTTAGCCGTATGTCTGGCATATTAGTTGAAGAGAAAGTTTCAGAACTGCTTTTTTCCCCCCCACTCAGGACTGCAATGACCAAGAAGTGGAGAACAACCTGATGAGTGCTGCGACATCTCTTCAAGCAGTCCGGGCAATGGGTGATAAAACAGCATCGGCACGCTGCATATTGCTACTCGATGCGATTCGAGGGCAGCTGCAAAAGCCCACACTGCCAGAAACATTTTTATCGTGGTTCGAGCCTCTGATGGAGGAGGCTCTTACAAGATTAAGTGCGCCAAACAGCAACACAGAGCCAACATCGAACATGCCACAAAAAAGAAAAATTGAGCCACAGCGCCGTTTTTTCTCCAAAAAGCGCAAGTCCACTGCACAAGGAAAGCCAAAGATGGCGAAGCCTACGGCTGCAGAGCAAATGACAATAAGAAGTATTCTAAAGGGTGATGAGGCTGTGCCAGACCAGAATGCCAAAGACCTTTGCAGTGAATGTGACCACAATTACTGCAAACCACCATAAATTGGCCAGGAATGCAAAGAAACCTAGACGTCACTGCTGGAACTACTTGTGTTTCCATGTGAAATTTTAAGTGAGAAGCCAGTTAAGATTTAAAGCTGAAGCACGGCAGCAAAGTTAGCAGAAACAGAGAGGCTACAATAACGCTAACCTCAAAAAAACAACTGTAACCCTGGGACGTTTTAATAAATTACACCTTGACACAACTTTGCAGTTTTCTGAGAGCACGACTTTATGAGAATTTCGATTTTTTTTTCTAATCATGGTGTTTATGATTAATAACTTTTGTGAACATGCCTCTTCAATTTTGGAACTATAACAAGTATCCGGAAGCTAAAGGAGATTTAATAAAAAAAACAAACAGCATACGATAGTGGAAGTTGCACTAGAGGAGGAGGAAAGAACTTTATTGTGTGCCCTGCGAGTTGGTGGGGAGGGCCAAAGGCCCCGCCTAGGTGACGGCCAGGAGTTCTTGGGTCCTGGCGGCATCCTCTGCCCGCTGGACGGCCCATAGTTGATCTTCGAGGGCGGGGCTGAGCAGAGCGGCTTCCCAGCGCGTGCGAAGGCTGCTGCTAGAGGCCGCGTTTTCTTTATTGTTATTTATCCCTCGGCATTCCCATAATATATGCTCCAGAGTGGCTCTGGATTCACATGTTTTGCATTTGTCCGTAGGATATACATCCGGATATATGATGTGCGAGAGCGCAGGATTCGGATACGTCCTAGTTTGTAACTGCCGCCATGCGACAGACTGCTTTTTTGTCAATTTTGCGTGAGGTCGCAGGAATATGCGCCTCTATAACCTATAATGTTTCGTAATGTCATTATATGTTGTCATTCTGTCCTTCCACTCCCACTCATTTATCGCACCGTCACGTCCGGAGGGTGTCGGGGTGTCACGACTACAGCTCGGTCCGTAAGCCGTTGTTGCCGTCCTCCGCGGGGGTGTGAGCGGGTGTCCAGATGATGTATATCTTTCTTTTGTAATTTTGGCCTCCTGCACGAAGAATTCGTAGTGCCTCCGGGGAGATTCGGCCGTTGGCAAAGTTTCTTATTGCCGTCTGAGAGTCGCTGACAATCACGGTTGCGTTAGTCTGAGCTGCTGCGAGTGCTATGGCTACTTCTTCAGCTATCTCGTTACTAGTGGTGCGTATCGTCGCGCACGTCTTGCACCGTTTCTCCCTATCGATTACGGCTGCCGTAAACCCGCGTCTGCGACTGTATCGAGCCGCGTCTACGAACACTGCGTCCTTGTCGCTGCCGCATTTCTTCTGTATTTGCTTCGCTCTATTCTTTCTTCTGTCCTTATTGTGTTCTGGGTGCATGTCCTTTGGTAAGGGAGGTATTACCAATCTTTCCTTCGTATCTCTCGGGATGTCCACCTTGACACCATGCTGTGTGTGGTAACCTATGTCTAATCTCTCTAGGAAATGTCTGCCTGCTCTAGTCTTAGAGAGGCGTTCATATTGTGCCGTACGTTGCGCTTCAATGAGCTCGTCTATAGTGTTGTGTAGGCCTAATTGCAGCAACTTGTCCGTGCTGGTGCTGATCGGTAGTCCTATGGCTAGTTTGTATATTTTCCGAATAAGGCATTCTAGTTTGATCTTTTCCGCGACCTGCCATTTTAAGTACGGTGCTACGTACACTATTCTACTTATTACGAAGGCCTGTATTAACCTGATCGTGTTTTCCTCTTTCATCCCGCTATGTTTATTTGTTATCCTTCTGATTAGCCTCATGATTTGCGCTACAGTTCCCTCCAATCTTCTGAGGGTTTCTCCGTTGTTGCCCTTGGCTTCAATGAGGAGCCCCAATACCCTGATCCTATCGACCTTGGGTATGGGTTTCCCATCGGCCATCTTTAACTGTATCTCCTCTCTATGGGTGAGCTCTTCCCCGTAGTTGCCTGGTTTGCGACCTCTGTGAGTCGGTCTGTACAGTAACAGCTCCGATTTCTCTGCCGAGCATGTTAGCCCTGTCCCCTCTAGATATTTTTCTATTGTTTCGACCGCTGTTTGAAGCGTTTGTTCTATCTGCCCGTCACTTCCGTTTCTCACCCACAGGGTGATATCGTCTGCGTATAAGGTATGATTTAGACCCTCGATTTCTTGCAGCTTGACTGGCAGCCTGATTAGCGCCAGATTGAATAGCATCGGTGATAGGACCGAGCCCTGTGGCGTACCTGCGCTGCCTATTTCGATATCCTCCGAAACTAGGTCCACTATCGTGATCTTTTCCTTTCTACCAGTTAAAAAATTGCGTACATAATCGTACGTGCGTTTTCCCAGTCCTAGTTCGCCTACTCTATCTAGTATCATTGCATGTGTTACGTTATCGAAGGCCTTTTTTAGGTCCAACCCGAGAATTGCCTTTGTCGATCTGCCCGAATCGTCTATGATCTGATGTTTTAGTTGTAACAGAGCGTCCTGCGCTGAGAGGTTTCTCCTGAATCCTATCATCGTGGCCATGATGATAGGATGACTAGATAACAAAAACAATTCTTGCCTTCAATTGTTTAAGTATCTACACAGCTCCTAGTTCCAAATGTGTGCCAAAATATTGTTCTTTCTGCAAAATTCGAACATAGGCCAACTTTTGTTCCCCGATAATGTTACCCAACATGGGCTATCTACATACATTCACAACCGAAGAATCTGGACCTATATTTGTGTACAAATCTCGCCAATGTACCGACGTAACAGAGTTCCTCGGCTATCTCTGCCGTAAAGTTAGCATGTGGACTATGCTGAGGCTATATCCTTCGCACTAAACAAAACCGAGGACGAAATCGTTTGGGGCGTCAAGAACAGCTGCGAAGCATTTAACCTGAACAGCTTATTTATTTATTTACAACGAGAATGAGGCTTGTGGCAACGAGCTTACGGTAAATAATGGTGGGTTATGTTCAACATTTCACGTTTTTCTAACAAGGTATCACCTCTACCCGAACTTCAATTATTATCTTCGAGTTGCAATGCACAGTTCCGACAAGGGTCCACTATATTCCTGTTCAAGCTATTTCGAGTAAATGCGGCCTTTTTTTTTTTTGCGTACGTGAGCTTTAAAAATATTTTTTTCCGAGTACTACTGATACCATAAAATTTAAAGGACACCTCCCTTAGTGACTACTATGATAGCAAGTTGTGCGTAATATGCTTCCGAGTCTCACGCCAACATAAAACGACTACAGTAGGGTTCGCAAGTTAGCACGCACGAAAGCGTTCATTAATCTTTTATCCATGCACGGTAAAAGAGTGGGAACGCGTGCGCAAGCCTAGGCAGATTGCTCGTTGGCGTAGCATTATGTTCCAGCTTAGGTGTCCCGGAGGCGCCGCCAACAATGCAAAATAATGACCCGCTAGAACTATTAAGTAAAAGATATTAATACATATGTTTCAATAAATATATTCACGCCCAGGCACCAACTTATGAGCGCGCCCGTGCGAGGAGACGATTATGTAACGCCAACGAGGAAGCCTTCACCTGGCCCCGAGAATTTCTGCCTGGTGGCTACTGCATGTCGAGTGACGAGCTCATCGGCAGCCTCCAAAGGAAAGCCGCACTGAAAAGTGTCCAGTATCGTTAAAAGGTGTATATCCAGAAGGCAGAGAAAAGAAAGGTGTGTCTCACCTGCTTCTACGTAGCGCCGGTTGACGACGACTGTTTTGACTTCTACGCCGCTTTCACACGTGAGAAGAAACACGAACGAAAAGCAACTATCACTTGCCAATCGTACGCCTACACAAGTGTTGTCAATGCATACCACATCGACCCAACTGCGTCAGATTCAGGCCGTAAGGGCCATTACGACCTTCGTAAATGAAAAAAAAAAAAAGTAATATGGCGACCACACTTGCGACACCGTAACGCCCAAGCGTCCGAGTTCGAGAGTATCTTTCTCAAAAAAGTAAAAAAACAAGCATCTCTACACGTCACATCCGGTACAAACGTATTCACCTCCTTTCTCACCTCCTTTCACCTTGCGCATGCGCAGCGACCTCGGAGCACTCGGGGGCGATGTTCAGGCGTCGCATGGGGGTTCGTGGTCCGGACACCTAAGAGTTAAGAAAACTAAGAACCGTCTCTTGCAAGAGTACTATTGGCCAGGGTGTTTTCGGGACGCAGACCACTTTGTGAGGACATGTGACACCTGTCAGCGGGTGGGCAAACCAGGGGACAAATCGAGGGCGCCGTTGAAGTTAATTGGTACCTATCATTACGGAGCCTTTTAGACGGCTCGTTATTGATACAGTGGGACCTCTGCCGGTAACAGCCACGGGGTACAGACACATTTTGACTGTGATGTGCCCAGCGACAAGGTTCCCTGAAGCAGTGCCGCTTAAAGAACTCAGCTCAGTTGAGATAGCCAATGCACTACTGTCCATATTTGCGCGAGTTGGTTTTCCTTGCGGAAATCCAGTCAGATCAGGGCACAGTGTTTACTAGCGCTTTGACGACAGCCTTTCTCGAAAGGTGCGGGGTAAAGCTGTTACACAGCTCAGTGTACCACCCACAGTCGAATTCCGTTGAGAAGCTCCACTCCGTCATGAAGCGCGTGTTGAGAGCATTGTGTTTTGAACAACAAACTGACTGGGAGCTGTGTCTGCCTGGGGTGATGCTTGCATTGAGCACCGCGCCGCATGCGGCTACGGGGTTTTCGCTAGCTGAGCTAGTGTACGGTCGCTCGCTGCGGTCTCCGCTTCGCATGCTTCGAGACGGATCACTGCCCTCTCCAATGGCTGCAGACTATCTCTTCCAAAAGTGGCCGCCTCCTGCGCTGGAGCCTCGCTTTGCAACAATATTCCTTTGAGGTGCGTTACAAAAAGGGGAGTCTCAACGGTAACGCCGATGGCTTAAGTCGAGGCCCCTAACGTAGGAATCAGCCTCAAAGTTATTTGTTACTGATGTTTTTCTTCCTGAGGCAGGATTTTTAACATATTGCTTTTGTTTAGTGTTTCAAAGTCATGACGTGCTTTCTAGTACAATTTTCCAATTTGTGGACGCGTTCTGAGTGCTGCTAGACTACGGTAAGGAACTAGGCAGTAGTATAAAAGGAGAAAGAGCCTGGCAGAGCTTAGTGAGGGTTGTGTCGTGCTTGCTGACTGAGCGGTTGAGTTTTGGCGTAGTTCTAACGCTTGCTGGGCACGAGAACAAAAATGGGAACTCTCCCGAAGTCACTTTGCAGTGCCCTGTGTGAACCTGAACGTGAGAACGAGGCCTTCTCTGTGCGCTGCGCTCAAGAAACGCCGAGGGACGACGGACTTCGGTTACGAGCATCATCGAGCGACATCCCTCCGGACAGCGGATGCAGTCCCCTGACCATCGGGATCTCCTTCTCCCGGCGGGGCGGTCTGTTACGTTTCGCCTACGACGCGCGGTATAGCCGGCGCGGATGCAACGGACGCCGGGGCTTCGTTCAAAGCGGCGGACATTTTGGCCCGTTCAGCGCTGCCGCAACGCCTCCCCGCCAAGCGCGTCCAGGCATGTTTCAATGCCACGTGTCTTCGTGTGTGCGTGTGTACATGTTGGTGCCCACGCTTGTCAAAGCGCGGCAGCCGGGGAGAGGAGCTCCCCAACTGTGAAGCGAGGAGGTCTGACCGGCGCCGGCCCGGCGGATGCGTCACCTTCTAGTCTCAACGTGTCCGCGCGGCGCCGTCACGTGCGCCTCATCGCGAGCCGTTCCTTCTTGCCCTCGACTCCGAGAGTATAGACAAGAACGGCACCGAGAGCGGCGCTGCTGCGCCGGCGTTGAGAGCGCCGCATGCGAAGGAAAATTCTATTAGCGGGTGGTACCCCTCTCCCATCTCTCGTTCGCGTCGCCTTGATTGCCTCCTGCACTGCGCGTGTTTGGGCACGTTTCGCGCCGCGCGCGGTGTGTGCCTACGTGTGTACGCGTGAAGGGCGGTGTACAGTCTGTTTCACATTTAGGGGAAAACTCGGAGCGCATTGCATCGCGATGCGGCGAGCGCTTGAGTCAGCGGCGGCAGCAGCTCGCGCAGGTGCTCGAGGGGCGGGATCTTGAACGGCGTCGTCTGCTACGGCGGCGCGCGCTGGCCGCATTGTCGGTAAACGTTCTACTATCAGTTGCAGGGCGCCGATCTCATCGTTACGGCCTGAAATGAGCCGGTATTCTTTACTATGCGTTGTGCGACGCCAACTGATACGCCTCGAAGGTAAGTTCATCGCTGCAGGGCAGTCATAGACGACATACTGATTCCATACATTCTTGACGGCCCGTTTCTGGAAGGCGACTATATATTCTAACGCGATAGGTCGCCGATCCACACTGCTCGTGTGGTGCAACAACTGCTAGAAGAGCGCACAGTCACTCTCTTGGAGTGGCCGCCTCAATCCCCGGGCGCCAACATCATTTAATATGTCTGGGGCTCGTTGAAAGTATCGCTGGCGCACCATCCCAGCACCATCAGTCGCCCGAGGATAGGCTTCGATCCACCATCGTCAGCGACTGAGACGTGCTGCGAATGAACACATCCCTGATCAAGTCATTCTGCACTTCACTGCCTTCCAGGATGAGCGCTGTCATCGCTGCCGCCGGGGACATGACGAGATACTAACTGAAGTTCCGAGCGTGACGTGTCCAATTCCCCGCCGGCGGGTAGTCTGTCTGGTGTAGCGAATGATTGTCGAGAAAAATCATTTCCAGCTCATTGTCTGAACCTAAAACATTCATTTAATCCTATCCGTTTGTTTCATCGTGTTCGACTCCCATAGTTAACATTGTTGAGTGATTTGTTTTCCTTTCGAGTCAAACAAAGACTGAACACGTTGCGCGCACATCTTGGTGCGTCTTGTCGCTGCTTATTACGGTAGCACACACAGTGAAGAAATATACGTGCACTGCCCCTGACAGTAGCACGCTTCCCGACAATGCGGCCAGCGCGCGCCGCCGTAGCAGACGACGCAGATCACGACTCCGCCCCTCGAGCGTCTGCGCCTGCTCGAGCTGCTGCCACCGCACGACTCCATTGCTTGCCGCATCGCGATGCAATACGTTCCGAGTTTTCCCCTAAGTGTGAAACAGACTGTACACGCTTCTATTTGCCTTTAAGAAGATCAGTACGCTTGACGATTATTTTTATGGCTGCAATGCGGCGAAATAGCAGCGTCTGCTTAACCATGTAAGTGACGCTGAGCAGGTGATTGGAAACGACATCGTATGTACCGCCGGAAAAATCGTCAGCACATACGATGCGGCACATACATACGGCACATACGAGCTAAAATCATTTTTGCACTTTCTCACAATATGTTTGCTACAAATCCGTGTTGTCTCTGATGGCGACAACGGTCTTCCATCGACACTGTGCGGAAATAAACAAAATATATCGATTACCTAAATGATATTGCGCGACAAAAAACGACACGGACGTGAGAGACGACACACCAAGCGCATGTCGTCGACACACGAAGCGCTTGGTGTGTCGTCTCACGTCCGTGTCGTTTTTTGTCGCGCAATATCATTTAAATAATGGATTACCAAATTGCCCGGAATGCTGCTCTCAAAAATATATCGCTGCATAGCACAAGTACGACATGCGCACACAACTTTAACTAGTGCGTCCCCTACAATATGGAATGGAAGCAGCAATGTAGACAGCTTGGTCATTTTTTAACAGTGCTCACGAGACGGAAGTTGAAAGTATTAGTAATCATTCCTGCTTCAGCAATGCCGGCGCGACCAAGACGCGGGCGTGTATCGTCCAGCAACTCGATCGATCGGTGCAGTGGTGAAGCGGGAATGAACTCCGGTCATGCTCAATGCATCGTGCACATATTCAATTTCTCGGCACGCGTGAACTTCTGCCACTGCTAGCGCATTCAACAGAAGTGGTTTCCATTCTTGGGCAGCGCACACATAAACAAAACACGAGAAAGAAGACAGGACAAGCGCTCGTCGAACAACTTAAAGTTTTTATATGAATAAAAGGAATATGTACCGAGTAATTATTAAATTCATGTGGGTTACATATAAGAACCGTCATACACTCAGGAGGCGCCGTCCCAAACAAGAGACGTGTCGCGCGCAGCGCGAACTGAACGCGGGCGCGACCGCGGAAGCGGCGGCGGAAACCTACACCCGTTGGAGATGGAATCGTTCCGCCAGGGGAGAAACGAGCGCTGGCGTCTAGGATGAAACTTGGCGTGCGGTCGTCCATAAAAGCAGCAGCCCACGGACGCCGAGTGAGGCTCCGATTTCTTCCGTCGAGTAACGTGGTCTCCCGTCTCTCCACTTCTATCGACCTGACCGGCCGCTCTTTTGCGATGCTATAATAAACAAGTTGTTTTGTTAGCAATCGACTCATCCTTTGCCAGGACCTTCGGATGCTTCCAGTTGTGCCCCAGGCCGCCAGGCCAACGCTACCCTTGGGACACACTGTAGCAGTTGGTAAAGCAGCAGTTTTGGTGTAGTGTGTCCAATGTTCCACAGTAACTATGACCCACCGACTGCCTTCAGGTGTCATTGGAAGCGGGCCATGAAGGCCAAAGTCGACACATTCGAAGGGTTTGGCAGGGCACAGAAAGAGATGCAAGGCACCAGATGCGCGTAAAGGTGGTGATTTGCGACGTTGACAGTCAGAACAGCACTAACCAAACTTTCATACAATAGTCTACATTCTGCGCTAGTAGTATTCGCCATTGCTACAGCGATGGTGAATACGTTCGTATGAAGTCTGAAGTACTCCGGCTTGGCGACATTGCAGATCGTCGTGAAAGGGGGCACAGATGCGTGATCTTAAGCTGCAGGAAATGACTAGTAGATCTCTACAGCCTTCGGGAGCATAGTTGTGTTGGTAGAGCAGCTGATCACGAATCGTGAAATGAACAGCTTGGCATCTGAGGAATAGGCAACAGGGATTGTCGATGATCCAGAGAGATAGGCGAAAAGAGAAGCGATCCATGGGTCACGGCATTGTTCGGTGCAATTAAGTCGATGGATGACACCGCTGTGTGTGCAAGTGGTGCCACAGGCCGAGTCTGGAGGTAGAGGTGAATGGGACAAGGCATCCGCATCAGAGTGCTTGTGTCCGCAGCGGTAGACGACGCGAGTATTGTACTCTTGGCAAGGTCGTCAATGATGCGACGCTTTTAAAAATTAAAGGGACCCTGAAACGCTTTTGACGATTTTCTACAAACGTACTGAGTCGTTAGAGTAGGTCCTTCTGATCATTAATTGACACATCTAAGTGCTCCGCGTAAAGCGTGTAATTTATTATAAGGTTTTAAAAATGCACATCGCTGCCGATCGCAGCGCACTGCTCGGCGGAATTTTAAGCCGCCCCTATCCATATGACCGAAACACGGAGGAAGGAAACTAGGAGAGGCCCTACCCCCTCCGCGCGCTAGGAGAAAAGTGTGGCGGAAATGACGTAGTAGGTTCTCATTTTTTTGCTGCTTTTTTATTTTTTTTTGGTGTATGGCCACGCCTTTTGGGCCACAATGGCGGCGTTGTTACTGTTTTGAGCGCTCACACGTGTTGCTCTGGTAGGTTTCGGGCCGTGGCAAAGGCGCTGAGTGGGCGGGTTTGCGTTAGTCACCGTGTCTTGTTGCGCTGTGTTACTTGCACCGTGCTCTGCCAGATGTTGCGCGAGCGCGCGCGACACCACGCGCAGCGCGGCGTGGTTTCGCGAAAGATGTAAACAAGAGAGGAGGGTGGCCCAAAAGGCGGAGCATCGCCATGAGCAACGCCAAATTCCGGCTCACGGAGGAAGGAAACTAAGGAGAGGCCCTGACGTCACTCTTTGTGAAGCAAAAGTGAAGCCGGAATTTGGCGTTGCTCATGGCGCAACGAAGTGTATTCATACACAGTAGCAGCAACGAAGTGTATTCTTCTTTGCTGCTGGTGTGTATTTTTCGCAGGAGTGTAATCATCAACACGTTGTTTTTATAAATGTTTAAAATGTTTTACACTTGGTTAGAGCAATATTAGCGCTTTGTTTGGCTGGTTAAGCGCTGCGCCAACAAGTGTCTGGACCGTGCAGACCGATCAGGCCGCTCACGTACGTCTACGCTAAAGTTCCTTCATCAGCTTGAGTTTATGCCTCCAGTCATTTGCCGAAATGATCAGCTTGCCTGTGGTTACCGGAATACCGGACACGTTCGGCGCTACGACAGATTGCTCGCAACGCACGCTGCTTCGATAGCTCCGCTTGGGGTCGACGGCCAAGCGGCAAGCGGAGAGGTCTCGCGCGGGCGGGGGCGGGCTCCAAAACAACCGGAAGTGGACGATGTGACGTCGCATCGCGACGCAGAACCAGTGAAGGCGGAGGTTAGTCCCGCTCGCTCGGCGAACGAGTTGAGGAGGAAAAGCATGGCTAGGGAGGAGGGTAACTTCTAATCGCTTGTAGCTCCATTAATACGTAACGCTTCACTTAAATTGTGGGGCAAATGTCCTACTTAAGCTGTACCCTACGCGTCAACAAAATTTGTCCGAACCGTTTCAGGGGCCCTTTAAATTATGGGGTTTTAAGTGCCAAAACCACTTTCTGATTATGAGGCACGCCGTAGTGGAGGACTCCGGAAATTTCGACCACCTGGGGTTCTTTAACGTGCACTTAAATCAAAGCACACGGGTGTTTTCGCATTTCGCCCCCATCGAAATGCGGCCGCCGTGGCCGGGATTTGATCCCGCGACCTCGTGCTCAGCAGCCCAACACCATAGCCACTGAGCAACCACGGCGGGTTGACAGTGCAGAGCATACGTGGCAGACGAGAGGACGGCTCCCGAATGAAGGGGACCAAGGAAAATTGACGGGCAAATTCCTCGCGCACGAAGGCTTTGTTTTATCTGCTGAAGTACTGGAGAGCGCTCAGGAACAGCAACAAGACTCGATCAATGGGGAATCTGCATTCGACTGAAGCTGCCGAGTCAAGGTGTGTTGCTCCTTCAACTCATCGAAGCTCTGGCATAAGGTCACAACTTCAGAAACGGTGCGTGGTGTTAGATACGGGACCGTTTCCTGAGCCTACTTCGAGTTCCCCAGACCACATCAAATCGCACCACAGCTAATTAAGGAGCGCAGAAGCACGGATACCACATTCCTGAGGCACGGCACGTGCAAACAAGTTGGCAGACCCCACTTCGTGTGCAGCCGGTGGAGCTATTCACTGCTTGGCTCTTCCCGAAAGTGAAGCGAGAGCCTGGCACTGTGGCGGGTAAAGTGGGTCCCGAAGCAAGACGGCTGTAATGCGCCGTGACAACCTGGCGGCGTCGCCCCCATCCATGTATTGTGACGGCGCATTGCAAGTCAGCAAGGCAAGACCGCAGGAAGAAGAAAGCCCTCGGACAAACACACGAGCAGCGACTCTCTTCGCTGGGTGTGACTCCATCGCACGGGAGCCTACCATTGGCCGAAAATGACGACACCCAAGCGGGCTCGCCGATTGGCCGAAAATGGCGTCACCTGAGCGGGCTCTCCCACTGGCCGAACGTGACGTGTCTTCGAGACACCGAAGGGCTTAAAAGACGCAGACCGGGAGCAGCAAGAGAGCATTCCTAGGGCATTCCTAGAGCATTCCTTGATTCATCTCTTTCGAGCTTTTTGCGACGGGCCGCAGCATCCGAGTTGCTGCCGGCCTGTAATGACTCTAAGACTGTTAATTGACTCTCACTGTAAATAATTAAATAAACCTCCCAAGTTTTCTCCCGACGTCCTCCTCAACTCTTACAGTGGATTCCTAACCAGGAGCACCTGGAATGTGCCGTCATAAATGCCTTAGAGGATGTGCTGAATTATCAACTTCAGGCATGGCGGCGTTGACACATTTACAAAGGTCAACGACTTCTTCGATGCAGCTCGTGAAACTGTCTCCAGGCTGCTGTGCTTAGGTGCACCATGTGCTGTTCAGCGCGCAGTTTACAAACAGCGGGTCGACCAAACACTTCAGTGAATGACGTCTTGAAAATTGACCATGTCGGGATATATACTCATTTCGCGATTATGGAACCCGAGTTGGGCAACACCAGGAAGATGAAATAAGACGGTCCACTTTGCAGCATCATCCAACTTAATTGTTATGTGCTCTCACCCGTTCACACGAAGCAAACCAGTTCTCCGCGTTGGTGTCATCTATACCACTGAAAACCTTCAGATCACGTTGCCGAGGAACCCCAGAGCAGATGACGGACTGGGGTGAACACGCCGGCGGGTCTCTGTTGTGGGTCAAAATGGGCGGAAGCATTCGCGTGCGAAACTCCAAGGTGCATGCAACGGAACTCCAGAAATCTCATAACAGGCTTATTGGCAACGCGTGCCTTCAAGGATGCTACGAGCAGAAACGGCAAGGCAGCGTGAGGCCCCGTCTCAAAAGACACCAGCAACCATCAGTGCAAGCCGAGGATTGGTGATGCTGCTGGACGGATGCGTGTCTTCTTCACAATATATGTATCATGTAAGCATATTGAGTGTGCGCACGCAATGCTGGTTGCCGCTCGATGAGGGCCTTTAAGCCCAAAGTTCGCGGTGCTGTCCTGCTGACTTGTACACTGCTAATTATGTATTGCGCGAAGGAACGAATCAGCAGTAGCACCAGTCCATTGGAAATATTCAGCAGCCCAGCCAGGGCTTGATGCTTGCAGAAAGCGGGCCAGCTCAGCCCGACCAAGGCACCTGTGGCGAAGCTTCCGTAGAAGCCTTTCTTTCGGGCTATACCACAGAACATCGATGGCCATATGTGCAAAACATGGCGGTTCCTCGGCGGATGGATGGATGCATAGGCGCCGACTATGGGGAGTCTCCAGGGGTCACAAAGTGCGTGTACTCCTCGGCGTCACCCCACCGCCGCCAAGAGTTCCCGCCGCGGCGTGACCGGCGCGGGGAGCGCTCTCCCTAGATCCCGCCGGCACCGAGACGGGTTCCTCACGTGACAGCCGGCGCGCGGCGAGAGAGAGAGGGGAGAGAGAACGAGCGTGGAGTGATCTGCGACAAGCGGGCAGAGTTGTTGGACCGGCGAGGTAAGCGGCACGTGAATTGGACGTCAGGCAGGCGTGAGGACGGCGGCCTGAGTCCCCGTAGCCGGAGCCTCCGTAGACGCGACCCCGAGTCCGTTCCGATCTTCGGCCGCGACGTGCGGTGACGGCGGACCCAGCTCGGGCGTCCTACTCGACACTCCGCAGATAAGCCTACGCCACGTGTTCAGCAACTCGCAGAACTTTCCGCCGGACTGTATTTTTTTAATCGTGTTTAATCTTTCATTTATTTATCCATCGCGTGTTAATTCTTTTATGTTCTGTTAGTGTAGTGCTTGCCGTATTTATTGTTGCGTATATTTTGTGCTTGTGTCGCGTATTTTGTTTGTTATTTCGCGAGTGTAGGATTTCCCACGTGCTGGGCTTAGTGTCGCGCGAGTGGCGTCAGGGCGTGTGTTGTGTGACCCGCACGCCTTCCGCGAACTAGGCCCCACGGCTTGTAGTTTGTATGTCCTTTTTCCCCGTATGTCTCGCGCATGATTTTATTTTATTAAATTGAATGTGTGTGTACGACGTCGCCTCCCGTCTCATGCCTCTGGTTCATGGTCGATCAGGCGTGGACCTTATCGCCGGTCAGCAGTCGAACCCTCAATAAACGCACGCGGGGTGGGTTTGTTGTCGCCCCATCCCCTCCGGTTCGGAGAGTGCGATTACCTCACCACCAATCTTTGACACCAGGGCTCGAGCCCCATCAGTTTTCCGGTTGGGGGGCAGAGCACGTATTATGTAGCACATCTTGAGCAACAAAAAGCTTTATTGGGCATTTTTCATGTTGCTCTACAATTTTCTCATTGACACTTTTCATGTAATTATAGTATCCGAGGAGTTGACTTATTTGTATGAGGGCGAATCAAAGTATTTGCCCCTATTTTTTATTAGCCAAATTAAGGCACACACAGGTCATTACAAATGTATGTACTATTACATACATTTACCATACCATATAGTCACGTGGTGGTGACGTTGAAAAACACAGTAGCAATACCGTGAAAGACAAAACTAACTTTTATTGGGCGAACCTGTGCCCACAAGAACAGGCTACACTTATAGCACCACGATAGCGGCGAACACGGTCGGCGATCGTCGAAAATCTGATCAGCGGGTCAAGCGTGTCGGCTTTTATAGATCAGTCATCGAATGTTCCAGATTAACCGCTGGGACCCGCGTGTCTTCCACAAAGTTCTACACTATTCGCGTCGCGCATACATGCAATCAGATTACACAAGTTGCGGTGAAAGGCAGTGGACGGAACCATCGATAACATTCCAGAAACTTCTTTTACATGCAGGCGCGTCCTGCGCTGTGCGATAACATTTGTTAGGCGGCGAAACGTGGCCTCTAGATAAAGATAAGTACACGTGTCAATATACTATTCTTCCACATAGTCTCCAGACCGGTTCAGACATTTGTCCCATCGCAGTACTAAATTTGAGATGCGCCTGTGGTAGAATTCATCCGGCTGAACATGGAACCACCGTTGAACTGCTGTCTCGGCTTCATCGTTGCACGTGAATCGCTGTCCTGCCAGGAACTTCTTCAGCGGATCAAAATCGTGGAAATCACTAGGGGCGAGGTCCGGGTTGTATAGTGGGTCGCCCATAGAAAATAAATCGCACTTCGTTGCTCGTACGTCATGGACGTGTGAAGCACAGCCGCCATCTTCAACAACTGACAGCAGCGCTGTGTTGAGGGGCTACCGGCAGATAAGGTCAGGCCAGTCCAAGAAAGGTCCACCGCTAGGACTGGATATGTTGACTTCGCATTTACAGCGATAATTTGGCTAAGAGGAATATGGCAAAGACTTTCTGGTTCGCCCTCATGCATACTGCAGCCCTATTGGGCTATTGAAGGAGTGGGTGTGAAAAGCAGAGCAATGACAAACAATAAGAGCCAATAGGAACCATACAGACCAAATGAAATTACTAACTACATGTTCAATGGCTGTTAGAAATAAGTTTAAAGGAAGAGAACGAGTAGGACCAGGCAAATTTAAGAATCCCAATATTCAATTACACAGGAAAAGAAACCGTATTTTAAAGTGTTCATATAGGCAAAATAAGGCGTAATATTTAGGTGACGGTGACTTCCAGTATTAGATGGTTTAGCAGGAGTTAGGCAATTATCTGTAGAAATCGGGCAAGAGGAGTTAATAATGCAACGCAGAAACTTGATTTCATGCGTCAGTGATCTGAGAGCGGTTGTAAGCCAACCAATCGATGATTAATTAAGACTAATGTAATTAGGTGGAATGCAAGAACTAATCTGAGTATCTTCAAGTGACGGCAAACAGCATTACTTTGGTTCTGTCCAGCTACGTGACATTTGCATAATATTTAAATCTTGGTGCATGATAGTTGGGACAACCTGTATACACAGGACAAAGTTTATTATATTTTTTAAAGAGAAGGAGCTAGCCAACTAACAATTATTCCTCATGGTATGGATCGCCTATGCCTAGAGAATTAATACGTTGCTGTATGTTTACCTCACTTCAAATTGCGTTGTGTGCTTTGTTGACACCGAAAAAAACCTGCAGACCTCGATGAACCCTCCGGCAGTCTTTCACGCACATTTCACACGCCACTGATGAAGATATGTGTCTCAGTATTGCTTTGCTTTCCAGTAGGCAATGCTAAAGATCCATGAAAAAGAAAGCTCTTCTAATAATTTACCACATTTATTAGGGACAGAAACATTGCCACTTACATGCAGAGGTCACAAATATGTATACAGTAAAACCTCGTTAATTCGAACTCTGTTAATTCGAAATCCCAGATAATTCGAAGTTTTTCTGCGGTCCTGTATTTTTCAATGTAAATTTGACCGAATAATTCAAACTGGCGCCCTAGGCCAATCCAGCTAATTCGAAGTTTGGGGTGCTATGTGGCGATTCCCTATTCCCATTTCACCGCAAACCCGACGAAATGACGGCCATTCGGAGCCGTGAGGCGACGCCACATAGCAATCACGATTATTTATAGACGAAGCGCCACAGTACGCCCCACGCACCGTCTAAATGCGCGCCTGCAGAGGAGAAGATGTGCGTCACTGCAACGCAGCGGGCACACCGGTTTTTGTCATGTGCTCTCGTCCTGCACTTCGCAAGCTCCTCACAGGCAGTGGTCACAGCGTCAGCACTTGTTCCGTGCCACTGTCACTGGCTGCCGTTCGCCCATTCTCTCTCCGCACCTGCCGCGACGTGTGTGCACGCATCGCCGCTCTGCGCCGTTTCTTTGTGTGCGGTGGTTAGGGGTGTTGCAGCTAGCGTGGTCTTCTTTTTTTTTTTTTTCTGAACTGTGCAGAAGTGCCAGTAAGCGAAGATGCCAAACTATAAGTCTTTAACGCTGCAGCAGAAGTTCTGCTTGATCCAAGAAGTGGGTAAGAACACGTGTTCCAAGACAAAGTTGGCTGAAAGGCACAGAGTGCCCCTCTCGACGCTGTTCACAATATTGAAGAACAAGTCATAGGTACTGGAGGCCTACAGCAAGACATATTCTTTGAAGCAGTGGCGAGTACGGGCTCCCACGTACCAAGATGTGGAATCGGCTTTACTTTGCTGGCTGCAGAAAGCAAACGCAGCCCACCTTCCCGTCAATAGAACAATACTGTGGGAGAAGGCCAACGACTTGGCTCTGCAATTTGGGCACGAAGAGTTCAAGTGTAGCAATGGATGGTTCAGCCGTTTTAGAGAGCGCAATAATTTGACCTTTGTAGCCGTCTGTGGCGAGAGGGGCAGCGCAAACGAGAGCATCGTCGACGACTGGAAGAAACACACATTGGCTCCGTTGCTTAGCGAGTACGGTGCAGACGATGTGTACAACCTTGACGAGGCAGCCCTTTTTTGCAAGATGCTGCCAACAAAAACGTTTGCAGCAAAGGACACCGCGGTCAAGGGTTGAAAGCAGGGCAAGGAAAGAATGACCATTCTGTTTGGCGCGAACATGTGCGGTAAACACAAGCTGCCGCTACCCACAGTTGGAAATAGTGGGAAGCCTCGCTGCTTTAAAAATGCACGGCTGCCGCCAAGGGATGAGCTTATCTACCCGCACAACAAGAAAGCCTGGGTCACAGGCGCAATATTTGAAGATTACATTCGGCAGCTTGACCGCAAGTTTACGGCCACAGGCAGGAATGTACTCTTCGTTGTTGATAATTGCCCGGCGCATGGTGACATCCCGCACTTAAAAGCTATCAGGATGGTATTTCTTCCTGTCGATCTCGCAGCCAATGGACCAAGGCATCATTCACCACACGAGGAAGATTTACCACCACCACCTGCTCAAGCGCATGCTTCATTACTACGACAACGACAAGGGGTACTCCATCGACCTCCTCGGGGCCATATGTCTTATAGCGTACGCATTTAAGCAAGTGGAACCCACTTTGATCATGCGGTGTTTTGAACACACTGGCTTCTTGAAGGAAAGCACCGTCAATACCGATGCTGACTATTCATGTGCACTTGATGAAGGAGCCTAGTATTGCGACCGGATGAATGCACTCTGCGCAGAGGATAGCGAATCCGGTGCAGTCGGCTTTGCCAAGTATCTGAACTTTGAAAATGATAAACAGACATGCTACTGAGACTTGGAGAGTGAAGCTACCACTGATGCGACCATGTGCGATGACGGCGACGGCGATGACGCTAACAAGCTCTCCCGAGCACCCGCTCTTGGGGAAGTTATCGGATCACTGAATGTTATTCACAGTTTTGTTGAGTGCCACAGTGGAAATTCTCAAATGCTGCACGTAGTTGGCCAACTAGATAACATGACCTTTGGGGCCTCGAACTACAGGATGCGAGAAACCAGCATTTTTTATTACTTTAAAAAATCCAGAAATCGCCGAATAAAGGTAGCGCATTCCTGCAGTGGAATTTTTTTGCCTGGGTTGCATTTTTTGTGTTCGGTTAATTCAAAAACCCGCTTAATTCGAAGATTTTTGCAATCCCAATTACTTATAATTAACGAGGTTTTACTGTAATTCAGTCACCAGCCAAAATGAGGCCAAAGATTCGCTCGAAATCAGAATCAATAGCAGTCTTTCTCAGCAGCACTTATACTCGCACTCGCAGTAAAAAAATATATATATGCATATATGACCCGCCATCCCAGCCTGGGCCTGCGAAGCGGATGTCTAGCTAAGCTGTTAAAAACCACCACTACAACTGCTGAGGGGGGTGTGTAATGCTTTATGGCATTTGAATAATGGTAGTAATGGTAATTTTGACAACATACCACCACTGGTCGCATTGCCGTTTCTTTTTCCGTTTGCCGCTCTTCATATTCACGCTGCTCCTCTAGAGTACGAACTATGCGTTGCCCACCTAGAGCGGTGCTGCAACAATGAAATCAGTTGCTAGGCTGATTTTTTTTTGTATATGAAAGGCCAGTGACGTCAACCCCCAAGTTGTAAGCTTCCGTCGCCAGGGCAGCTTGCACAACAGTAATCTCTACCGGGAAACGTATGCGGGGAGCGCTGTGTGCTTCGCGTCGTTATCGGGAGCGCCTTATCATCAATTATGTGGTTCAGATGCTGGTTTGTGCTCATTCTTTATTGAAACAAATGCTGTTCTGTAGGTTGTATACATGATTCCAAACAAAGTATGCACTTTTCACTTTACTTTTCTGAGTCCAGGATGACATTAGAAGTTCTTCATAGACCACCTGTTTACAGTTATAAGTATTTATAGAAGCCTGTACGACAAGGAGGTAGTGCACAAATGCAAAAATCCGTCACCCTTGCAATTGGTGCCCTGTGTTTCATTGAGAACTGTAGGCAGCACAATCTTAAGAAAGATGAGACTTGTTGCTTCAATTCCACTTTCTTCATGATGATATTTGTAACTAAGACAATGACAGGGATTTGCTCATACGTGGCAAAATATATAATTAAGCCATCAAGCGCATGGTGCACATCATATCTTATGATTTAATCCGCACAGCAAATACTAAAAGGCTACAATGTTTCTCAACACCTTTATTGCCTATTCCAACTCATGCTTCCACCTGGAATTAGAGCACACAGAGCGCCTGCAGATCTATACGGTGACTTATTATTGCAGCAACACACGCAGCAGCACATGCACTGTAATAAACATGAGCTAAATAGAAACAACACGATGAGGTGGCTGCCCTTCAAAAGAATTTGCTGGAATGAGAGACACAAAAGAATGTGAGCTACAGAAAACAGGATGAAAGTGAGGTCTTAAGTGACAGTGCACAAGAAACATAAATTTGCTTTTAAAATATGCTTAACCCATTGGCTACTAAATATTACGCATGCTGCAAGCCCCTGCACACAGATTATAGTTGCGGCATATGTGTGCTACGATAGTTTCCACAAAATAATAAATACTAAAAATTTTTAAAAATCTAACCACCACTGTAATGGAAAAGTAGTGATATCTATTGACAACACCTTTAAACGAGTGTAAGCAGATATTGCTGGTTGGGTCATGTATGAAAGCTTTTTAAACCAACCATCACCGGCTTTGGCAGTATAGCCAGCTCCTTCATAGCCAATGGGTGGGTTAAGTCTCACAGCACAGACAGTTTCTCAGCTTGTATATCTCAGGGTCATGTACACCGTAATTCAACTTATTCGGAATAACCGTCTCCTGCATTATACACCACAGCTAGTATAGCTTTACTGCAGCATTCGCAGTTACAATGTGCGATATTATCCCTGTCGGTTTCTAGAAAGTATGGCTTCACTTATCTGAGCTAAGCTCACATAGCGAAGTACTAATGTCAAAAGTAATGTATGTGGATGAATAGAGCTAAATGCAACAGGGAACCTGCACCAACTCCCATCACTAAAATATGTGTCCTACCTAACATCATTCTTTTTCTAGAAAAAGGCCTATCCTACTATGCACAGAATGACTAGAAATGTGTGGGCCTCTTGTTGGCAGTCTTGCATGTGGCTCCACGTGAGCCTCATGTCATGAATGAGGCTTTAGCTCTGGGGCAAACTCCAGCAAAAATGCCTCCAACAAGTCCTGAAAAAAAAGTATGTATTCAGACTAGTAACAGTTGACAAGGCTTAAACGATATTGCGCGACACAAAAAAAAAAAAAAACGACACGGACGTGAGAGAAGACGACACACCAAGCGCTTGGTGTGTTGTCTTCTCTAACGTCCGTGTCGTTTTTTTTGTGTCGCGCAATATCATTTAGATAATGGATTACCAACTTGCCCGGAATGCTCCTGTCATTAAGTTGACAAGGGACGTTAAATGTGGTCAAATCTACGCCTAAGTTCATAGGTACACCCGGCAACAAAAGTTTACGGACCACGGGATCTCTGAAATCATTCCATTCCCGAACAGCCTGTAGCAGTAGCCAGTAAAACTGTATACGACAATGTTGTTAGCATATTCTAGTCGAGGCCCAAAATGTAAATACCAGACTGCATTGTGAGGTTGCAGAGATATTCAGCTTTTTCTCAGATCTCGTGTCCCGCAATATTTTGTCGCCTGGTGTACATAAGGAAGGCAAATTAAAGAAACACTATGTTAGCACACTAATGGCTTTATTTTGTTACTAGTATACTTCTGGGGAAACTGACGGTAGATACATGAAGGACGTACTCAAGCAACATTTTAGGGACTGCCAAATGTGAAAGTGTTGTCCAGAACTGAAGTGTCAAAAATGCATCAATACTCACATAAAAAAGCTGCTTGTTCAAACGAACATTTTGAAAGACATCGAATGCTTTGGCTGCACCCCTGCGAGCATTTTGCTGCCCAACTACATCAAGAATGTCTGCAATATAGAACAAGAATTAGTTAAACATGAAGCATATGAAATACATTCTTCATTACAATCACTATTTTAGTCAATACACAGTCAAGCTTATTGCTCATCAAACCAAAGGCAGACTCGCACATATCTTAAATACGCTACCCAAAATATTGTATTTGAAGTACTTTTGTAACTATCTTGATATTTAACGAATACTTTTGCAAAAGAGTATTTAGCACTGGAACTTAAATACCTTTTAGTGATTTAAGATACTTTTCAAGATAGTTCAATCGGAGTCAGTTGGTGTTGCAGATGCAATATTGCATTGCCTCTTTTACACCTGGCTCATGATGTGAACACAAATTTTTCAAACTGTCGTAGTGACAGTCATTGTCATGATCTAAGACTCTTGTTCCTGTCAAATGCCACACTGTCTTTCACAAAGCAAGAACACAAAAACTAGGCACGCTGCCTTTTTATTACCCCAAGTTATCACTTGAACACGCCTCATGGTTGGTATTGGGAGTCCTTCTTGTGCCACTCTGCCATGTCTGAATTCAAGAGACGCATGCTGCGATCTTGACATTGACCTTTCTCATGGCACTTGTCGCAAACAAAAGCTATCACGGAATTTCAGTTGAGCCAACTCCCGCACAGACGACATGACCAGTAAGCACGGATTCCCCACTGGAAATTATCTTGGGAGAGGCAAAGCCAAACTCAAGCATGGCACTTAGGAGGGAATGCGGGCCTAAAATTGCGATTTTTGACAGAAATACGCAATTTCTCATTTTGTTTATTTTGGATTCCCAGATGCAAACACGCTCATCACAAAGATTGGTTGCAATCTGCACCAGAAGAAAGAAACAAATATATTATCGCTGTCGAGAGTGCCCATGAATGGTGTACTCAGGATATGGCCCCAGAGCAGGCAACAAATCAAACACGGAGTGAATGCCTCCATCAGAAAGCTTGTTTTTCACGCTTTTCAATCATGAAGGAGCTTCCACTGAGAGTAATGCAGACCGCAAAGTAAAAACCAAAAAAAGAGAGAAAGGCATAATCCTGGCTGCAGCGCCACTGTCTGCAAACAGAGAAAATAGCGCTGGGCTGCTTCGAAAGCTGACAAAAAGTGAAGACAACTGGAAGCAATTGCCGCACAGCAGGCTTGAATTGAAGAGGAGGATCCAAGCTATGGAGCAGGGCACTTTAATTATTTTTCGCTTTAAAATAATATATGTTCTCAAATCTTTCAGCTCATTTTTCTCAGTTTGCACTTTTGGGCTGAACAAAACCTTCAGGAAAACTGTTTTCCAAACTGCTTCATAAACCTGCTTTCAAAGTAGTTCCTGGCCTGAAATTATGTCAGGGACAAGATGGGGTACTTTCTGTATTTCTAAATATTTATTAACACAAAAACTTATTACATATTTGATATATGACAATGAAAAAAATTGAACTTTGCCTCAAAGTGATGACATTGTTACAGAAATGTACTGAAAAACATGCGACCAGCCTTAACCTGTACTGTAACCCCCTAGAAAGTATCTAAGGAATACAATGAGTGTGTATTAATTATTTCTGAAATGATAGATTTCCCAAGGCGACATGCCTAATTGGTCCTTATGACAGCCATAACTTCTTTTTTATTTGATCTGTGTTAATGAAATTTACAATATGTACATAAAACAATATATTTTTATAAATATTCATGCAACAGTTCATAAGTTAATATTCGGCCCACATCCCCCCTTAAACAGACTGTTACACGATTTTCTGTAACCTATTACCACGGCCTTTACTAATGATCTCTAGCCAGCACAGTCTCCTGGCGATGTTCTTGCCAGCATTGAATGGGTTCAATGAATATGGCTTGTCATGAATTGGTTATTACTGTAAAAGAGAATGGTCGGACTGCTTGTTAAGTGCATTATCACTTCGGAGAAATTTTATCGCTGTCTGAGCTCATGCATCGGGGAGAACTGCACCAGACAAAGTCACACAGGACACAAATGCTTTATCATTAGAGAAGTGAATGTGACATGTAGCTATACGGTCATAGCAAATACGGACTGTTGCTTTTATAATCTATCCAGGTGAAGCGTTGCACACATCTTGCTCAAATATTAAATTTCCTTAAACCTCTCTTCCAAAACAATTTCAGTAAGGTCTTTGACACCATGCAAGGCCCATTCACATTTTGCTGATCTACAGAAAACTGTGACAAGAAAAATAAGAATGCATAAAATGTTGCACAGAAACCATCAAAGATGATTAGCAAAGAAAGCAAAGCTTAATTTACTGTTGTGAAACACACAATGCTTGTCTCTGTGTTGTTTTCTTGTCTAGCTGAACCCTTGTTGCACAGGTGTACCTCACAATGCAACACAGGCATGATAGTAACACGCACAGCTGTGCATGAACTTTTTTTTTCCTCTTTAAAGGAATACTTGCCTCAAGGCATATGGGGAACAAAATAAAATAAAGGCTTGGGTCACTTGGCTTCAGTCCAGCCTTTCTCAAGACTGACCACCTGTGTTCAGCCCCAGCCACACTGGCGAAAAAGCGATGCTGTGGCGGTGTAACCACACTGACTGGCGGTGGGCCACTGCGGCAGCCAATTTAAGAGGTATGCATGCATTATGTACGCTGCATCATCATTCTGAGGCACTTACAAGTAGTACTGGCAAAACTATTAGGGGAGTGTGGCAAATTGGTTGCTTTTGTGGAAGGCAATTGGATGCTACAGCAATGTGAACCATTTGTAGATTCTACAACAAAGGATACATGCAGCTAAAACCAAAGGCTGTACAGTTAGTTAAACCTCGACATAATGGACTTTAATGAAATTCTTGATATAATGAAATATTTAACTTTCTATAACTTATTTTCCATAGAACGCCCTATATTTAGAACCTCAATATAACAAAGTGTGTTTATGCATAAATTCAATATAAGGAAATTTCAATGCAGCTGCAATGGGATACCGAGACAATAAATGGAAACTTCTGCAGATGCAGATGGTGAAATGGCTGAATTACAAGTGGCCGCTTGCGAACACACCTCTTGAATTGCACAACACATAACCAAGATCGATTGTCAAAGTGGAGCAGCTTCATGTTCCATGTAAATCCAAGTATGATAAGATTCTATCGTGCACCGTGCCCTGTAAGTTTTGGGTCAAGTGAAAGCGTGCGAAGGTGGGCCGAGAAGGATGGTGGCTTCATGAGCACTGTCTTCTTGATACCTTCTTGATACTTCTTGACCAAATATGGTGTACCCAAGGTAGGATAGCCACACAAGGTTAACACTAGCCGTCAAGAAACAAAGAAGTAAATGGAAGAGAGAAGGTGACAGGAAAGGTCAAAAAGTGAGAGAAAGACAGATTTGAGGAGAGAGAGACAGGAAAAGGCAACTGCCAATTTCCCCCGGGTGGGTCAGTCTAAGGGTGCCGTCTACATGAAGCAGAGGCCAAAGAGTTGTGTTGCTTCCACCTTGAACCTTAGAACCTTCCACCTTGGACCTTAAAGGTCCAAACACCCGATATCGGCTCAACCGCCCGGATCACCCTTTCCTCAGACATGGCTAAGCTGTGCACGGCTAAGCTGCACACAGCTACACGCGGAAGGGTCCAACCCTTACGAGCTCGGGTACGTGGTATTGCAACACACCAAACGCCTGCTGACGCAGACGCGCCTGCGGGGCATCCAGAAGAGAGTGAGGAGCAGGCTTCTGTTGGAAAGAGAGCGTTTGAGAGAAAGGTGACTTCGGGCACCACTTGCAAGCTCCACGTGCCATGTAAAACAGAAAAAACTTGTCTGTGATGTTCACAGCAGCATATGCTTTCCACAGACTATGTTTTTTCACCAAGCCCAAGAGGTGCTTCAGGACAACTTTAAAGATAAAAAAGCACACTCGCAGGAACCTTCTAGCTGTTGCCAGTATACACCAAAGCGTATTTTTCAGCACACACTAGGAAATAAGCGCAGGCTGCAGGTAATGTTTATGTGCAATTCGTCGGTGGTCCTCAGTAACTTGTCAAAATGAGTTGAAAAACACACTCAAAGATATCTGTTCAAAATAATACTTTCGGTATTCTAACCGGCAGAGGCATATTCTAGTGCATAACACACTTGACTAAGAGCTCCACGAGGTACTATTTATGCACCGAATCGCTTTAAACATGATTGCTGCACCAGAATGTCTCCACCCATATGGACAGCCGAAATGCAACAATGTAGTAGTGCACGTAAAACTTCATGCTCTGATAGTGTGCATCAAGACGGCAAGTTGGGCCAGTTGGTTGGGATTCATATTTAAGGTTCGTTACAGCGCAACACAAGACAAGGACAAAAGAAGGTATAAAACGACAACACGGCGCTGACTCTCGACTGATATTTTATTGAAGACAAGTCTAACATATATATAGGTGCCAGTCGATAACCATGACATACACGAGACACAGAGATGCATCGAAGCAACTATGACTAACTGACGCATAATCGAAATTGAGATAGGTATTGCAGTTCGTTGTCATGAAGAGTGATAGATGGTGTGCCACTGTCTTCTCAGCAGTGCACCACGGCTGCGCATAGTGCGTTTAGCAAAGGCAGGTCAGTATTCGAGTTTTTCTGCGTGTACCCAGCAGGCAAAAGAGTGAGTGCCAAAGCACAGATGTACTTGACATGCCGACTGCACAGAGATGTGATGGTTGCGGTGCTTGCAAGACATTTTGTGCCCACTTGTGTGATGCTTATCTTGGTTGTGCTATGGTTAGCTAAGATGGTCAAAGAAAGGGTCGACTCCAATTAGATGAGGCACGTCCTACACAAGTGGCATCAAGTGAAGCAGACGATGAAGCACCTTCGCTCATGATTGCCGCACTGGTGGCCGCTTGAGGGCACGAACCATTTTCTAAAGTCATCCACTGCCTTGTCTCAGGGCCAGTTGACATTTGCACAATAGAACTATGCGTGCAATTTAGGTCTCAGGGTTTGCAAAGAAAGCTGTGATTTAAAAAAAAGAAGTGACGCAGATTGCACGCACAATGGGAATCGTCGGTAGCTGGCTACCTAGCATCGTTGGGGATTACACAAAGCGTTACTAGATGGACCAACAGGCTTATGCAAGACAGACAGCTATGCACCTGATGTGAGCACGTGTGTGATGACAGCAGCAAGATGACAGTAACAATGATCGTGTGATGCCGCCGGTGGGATTTCTAATTCGGCCGTTCAATATGAGCATATGACGAATGAGCCAAAGAATGCTCTGCCTTAAAACAAGAAATTATAGTGGTCCACATTATTTCTAGCTGATTACAGACTTTCAAAGCGTTTAGTATGCAACCAAGAATGTCTCGTCCGCTAAAGGAAGGAAATGCATTGAAATTTTTGTCTTTTAATTAGTAATTGCAACAGTAGCCAGAACAGAATAAGCGAAAAGGGAGATAAGTAAAGAGCATGAGGGTGACCTTATTGGAACATTAAGAAAGATATCTTGCCATGCTGACGTAAACAAATGTACTACTAACGTGGCAAGTTTTCAAGAAGCAGTGATTTGGCCTGCTTGCGAGCGGCAAGCTGTTCCTGCTCTGAGCGTTGTGGCCACTCGGGGGCAAGCTGACCTCCAGGCCATATTGACTCCCGCAGCATGTCCAACATGTAGACTTGCATGGGCTCCGAAAACACCCACGACACCCATTCACGCAGTTGCCTGGAAAAAAAAAGACAACAAGATACTTTGGAGTGCTTATTAAGCAAAGGGAATACAATGGTCAGACACATAGCAAGGGCTGGTTACTATCTTCGGATAGTGCAGGAGGGATGAAATACCAACGAATATACAGGACAAGTGCTACTTTCAACTGAGGTCTATTGCAAGGTGTACACAGCCTATGTAGGTGTTAGCCCCCCAGAGAGAAGGACATAGAAGTAAGACACGTAATCACCAGAGCTTATGCTTACGCATCTAAACACAAATCCTATATGTCATGTAGTTGCAGCATGCGCCGACTCTAGGAACTAAACGACGGGATGAGGAAAAACAAATAAGGGGGGAGTGTTATTTCTCCTTGTCCCATCGTTTATTGCTCCTCCAGATAAGTTAAACTATAGTTGTCCCATCATTTAGCAATCCTCCAGATAAGTTAAAGTATAGTTGGAATTCGCATTTGTGGCAATGAGCTGCCAAATTACCAATGGTAGCTTTGCGAAATTTACTACCGTGTTTCCTTGGCCAGACATTAATGCAATGCTCAGTCTGGCCTACACAGACTCAGCCAGGAGAAGATGGAATTTTGTGCAGCATGCCCTCTGAACAGTCGGCTGAACTTTGGACACTTCCTCAACTCTGTGGACTACAGGAACAGCTTTGAGTTGGCCTTCATTTGAGAATATGGGGGCTAGAAAGCGCATGTTATCGTATCTATTATCAACCTGACAGACCATGGACGAGTTATGGTACCCAAATACTGCAGATGTTAGACTCACACTCAGTAATTGTTGAGCCCACACATAAAAACTACACTCCACATTGCTTTAAGATGCGTGGTCACAACATTGTTTCAAACATGTTTTGTCTATGTTTTCTTTTTCTGCTATGTTCATTTTTACTTTCAGGTATATTTTTTATGTGAAAATATACAGTGGACTCCAGATAAACGAAAATGCTGGATAAATTAAATATGGTATCAATTTCGGTTGGCCACCCATAAGCACAATGCTACCACACTTGGGTTAAATGGAACTCAACTCTCCATGATCTCCGGTTAAACGGAACTACCGCCTACCTCATCGGCTTATGGAACAGAAAAAAATCAGACAAACATGTCAAATGGCGATGCTAAAAATAATGAATAAAATCGAATCTATTAGGCAGTTGCGGGAAAGTTAATGCAAGATAAGGATGTCAATATTGCAGATGGTGTTTCCATCACGAGAACTTCACTATGCGAGTAAAGATCCTCGAGGAGGAAGAGAGCGCTAATGCATAGTAGGCACTGCAGTCAGGCTGCCACTACACTGCTTCATCCATACAGCCCGGAATACGAGGCCCCAAATGCTGGCCCTTGTTACTTGCTCCGAGGAGACAGTTGAAAATAATACCGATAAAATTCGTAATGAAGTTTATGAAGGTTCTATTGACGATGACAGATATTACTGTTCCAGTGAACGTTACTGTCTGGGGCCAGATAGCAAGAGATGGAAGTCTGCAGCATTATTCTGAACACAAGAGCTGCGCAGAATCAATAGGAGTGTTTTTGCACATAAACACAACTTTGCGCAAGAAATTTATAATATTAGAAGCAGAATACAGTAATATTTCTTTTTTTCACCACAGTAAACACTCGGACGCTTTTTTAATAAAATGACTGCAATTTTGCGTGCTCTGCTTAAATGAAACCTTGAATAAACGTAACACATTTTTCTATACCTTCGAGTTCCATTTAAGCAGCGTCTACTGTAGTCGATTTATTTTGCTATGAGCTGGTTTTGTATGCGCATTGTAACCGGTTGTAATTTTAAAATTGCAGCAGGTGTTATTGCTGTAAAATGCCCATTCACCATTTTTTTTTTAAATTTCTTTAGTGTTTTCTTATGGAAAGGACAGGCGTTAGTCAGGTGGTGTATGATCTACTGCCCGAGCCCTTTGTCGGTTTGCACCCAATGAACCAAAATAAACATTATTATTATTATATTATGTATACAAATAACATGTCAAAAGCTGAACATGCAGGAGTTGAAAAATGTTGTGGTTTGGTTCCTTTTTATCTGGTTTCGGTGCAGTGTTCCTGAAACGTTCATTTATTTTCCTATAAACATTCTGTTGTATTTATTTTTGTTTTGCTTGTCACGTGCTTATGCATTTCTTTTTTCTGTACTTCTGCACCTCCCGCAAGGTTTTGATAAGTCAGTTGTAGCAGATAGCGCAAATCAATGTCTGTAGCTGGATGGTATTGTTACAGTGCATTTGGACAGGACTGTGCATGCAAGAGGAAGACAAAGAGGAAGTGGTAGACTGGCTCCTGGAGCTGTGACCTTTGTACCAGCCTGCCTGAATACCACCAACTTTTCCCCATGTAAATAGTTGTAAATACATTTGTGCATCGGGCTTCCTCTTCGTAACAATATGAAGAGGCAGACACAACTTGCAAAGCAAGTCATGGTGCTCAATTAGCTAAGTAACAATAAACCACTAATTAAAATCTGAATTTCCAGATATACAAAATATGCTTACACTGCAGGGATGAAGGTTATCTTTTATGACATCATTCTATCGTAATTAATTTCTTTAACACAATTTTGTGTTGAAATATTTTTAATCCAAATTGTAAACGAATTTCGAAAGAGTGAACATGCCCCAATGTCTCTCGAGTTGATTGATCCTTGAAAATAACAGAATTAAGAATTTTTTTCTCTAGCTGCTGATAAGGTGTTAGTGTCCTTTCGTAGAGGAAAATCCTTACTTAGCTCATGATTCACATGAGAGAAGGCAACAGGACAGAGCACTAAATTGTTTAAATTATTTAGAGGAAAGATAAATATTTTTTGCTTAAAAAGGAACAGCAGTTTCACAACGAAGCATTTAAGGGGACTTGCACAACAGCCTTTGTGTGGTGTGCAATGGCGTGGTCAATATCAAATGTAAATCCAAAACAACTTGTGTCGAAGCTCCGATTAGGTTGTGTAACGACTAATTATTATAAAATTAAAGTTAACTAGCATTATCTGAGCAGACAACTTATGTGCACATTTCTTATAACCAGTAACTTGTATTTCTTTCCGTGTCGCGTTACACTGGCTCCACGTTGGAGGTGAGCCAGATGCTTGTGTGGCTGCGGCAGTGAAAGCAGATGCTGTGGTACTGCAATGCAGTCTGTGCAGGAGCCACCACTAAGATTTAATGCAGCAACTGTTGCTGCATTCAAGCGAGTCTGTGGGCCAACAAATAGGTCCCCCCTAGTTAGTACTACCGAACTCACTCATACACTTGTACTCGTGTATACGTGTAAAAGTGTATGCACTTATACACTAGAAATCACTCGTACAGCTCCACTGTCCTTGATGTATCACTTGTCAGCGTGACATATAAATATGTGAAGGATTTATTTTTCTCCTATTATTTTCGCAGGAGCTTCGCTGGGATAGCCACCTAAGCACAATATTTATTTCCAAGTTCTAGGCCGATTGCTAGCGCCATTTTTTAACTCTAAAGAGGTAGAAAATTGTAAAAAGTATTCAGAGCTTGTTTCTTGAAGCATGGCTGAGAACATCTAACCAAAATTACTCTTTAAATGCACCTTGTTTGGAGAACTGAGCATGTGGTAACCTTTTGCCACAGTGTTACCGTTACCATGAAAAAAGAATTATTTTTCAGTTGTTTCTGCAGTATGCTGAAATACCTAATTATTTGAAGCACAATTGGGCGGTCAGGTTGACTCCTTGAAGCTAAACAGTTGTGCAATGTTTTACACTGCCATAAATATGCAAGAATTAGGAGCAGTAGAAAGGAATTCTTTAATATTCTTGTAACGGGAAAAGGCAGCTAGAAAAATGTTTCAAATTCGCCAATGTGAGTGGTTATGCAATGCACAAGTGGACAAGCAGGAAGCAAGCTGCGTCGGTCAGCACTTTGGGCCTTGATCATGTCTTGGCAGTACCACTTTTATTCATGCTCATCGCAAGTACGCTATAAAACAATTTCGCAATCACCTGATTTTTCTAAGCACTAATGAACTGTTTTACCCGGAGGTGATTTGAGAAAGAGCTGCCTCATCTCAAGAAGCATTGCACATTGGTGTGCAATGTACTCCTTTGCCAAATTACTTGAACCATCCTTGCCTGTTTATGGGTTTGCCATAATAGCTTTGCACAAACGAGATCAGAGCACGGCGAAGCAGGTTGAAGACCCCCTGAAGTTCAAAGAGTTCATCGGCCAGTGCGTACAGTGGCACGGCTATGTCGTCTTTCTTGTCTTCTCGCCTGGAAAGAAAACAATGCAAGCCATTTAAAACAAGCAAAAACTTCAACCAGCTTACATTCATATTGGCTGTGTAAACTCGAGAGAATGGAGGAACAAAGAAAAGGATAAAATAGATGGGACAAGCACTGGCCTGCCTTTCAGCCTTAAGTTCTTCGATTAGATCATTATAAAATAAAATAGAGAGAGCTTCAAACAACAAAAAACCAGTCTACAAAGCAACATTCTTTCCTTCAGTTCCTACAAAACTTAAATGTTTAGATGACCAAAAATTTGTGGAAGTAGTAGATCTTTTTGTGAATTCATGAGTATAATTTACAATTCTTTTCTTTTGCTTATGCATCCTAAATTTATTTTGCTCAATTATGGTTACAATATTATTTGCCAATTTATTCATTCTTTATTTTTATTTATTTATTTAGTCATACTGTTAACCCTCACTTGAGGGTCATTACAGGGAGAGTCAGTAATTGAATTGAACATAGAACAAACATTGAAGATCATTTGTAGGAGAACATTTGTAACATAGAAAATTTGTAGAAAAACATTACACGCAAGTAATAAATAATAAGCTATACAGTTTGAGCGAAATACTTATAAAGACCAACCTAAAAATCACTCACAGTATTTTGCATTGCATCATTCGGTAATTCATTCCACAGATTAATAGCGTCAGGAATAAGATTGATTCTTATAATCATGATATCAACCTCCAGGCTTTCACTTTCAAGTAACTTTGAATATCGCAGCAATACTTTCCCATTGATTCTTGCAGTCAAAATACAGTGCAGTACCCTGCTGTAGTGTGCAGTTGCCAATGTCAGAATTCCTGTTGGTGCGCTTCACTGAATGTGAAATTGATGGCAGCTTTAAGGAAGTTTGCTGCATCCCAACTTTTAATTTACCATAGGCATTAGTTGCATGCTATTGGAGCAATTAGTATGCTCAATTCTCTTTTCCAGCCTTAAAGAGGTCTTGAACCAGCCTTCGAGCTTGGTGAAAAAACACATTCCATCGATGGAACATGCTACTGTGAACATCTCAGCCAAGTTTTGCACTTGTGCGCGGTGCATGGGGCTCACAGCCGAAGTGCAAAGTTGCCTTTCTCTCAAACATTCTCTTTTCAACACAAGCCTTTTCCTCACCCATTTCAAGGCTGCCAGTGGCAGCTATATTTTGTCATACAGCAGATTCCCAAACACAGCTGCTATTGGCCAATAGCCGACATCAATGGTGAAGCATGAACAGAAGCGTGAGCAGTGCGAGCCTGGCAGCTCTGAGCACACATTCGCCTATTCTGTCATCCCTACGCCTCTCCCTTTCCATTTGTAACAGTTGTCAAAAGTGGCTTTTTGTACAGATCAGCTTGCAGCAATAGCGCTCGCGCTGCCAGCTGTGGTGGTATGAGCACGATCAGCAAAGCGAGAGCAAGGAAGACCTCTCCAGAACAGCACAGGGTATGTACATGTTTTTCTTCTCGTCCACCAGCCCCTATGTTTGGGAATTGCTCGGACTTGAGCTTGTCTGTGGTGCCTTGAACATACGGTGAGAGTGTACCTTTTCTTGCTCCCTTTCCAACCACTAAGCCGAAGAGCGATGCGTAGTGCTTGCATGTGGTCATACTATACTGAGCTGCACTCATGGCAGGCCCTAGCTTTTGCGAGTGGGCCGTCACGAGAGTATGCAGCATAGCAGCAAAGGCACCTCTCCCTAACGGTGCATTGTGGGGAGCCATCCTCCCGCAGCAATGTGCTAGTAGTGTCCTTGCTGCATTTTCGCCCTAGGCGAAGGAGCCTCCATGCTTCCCATGCCACCCAGGGACTGAGTGCTGTGTTGTATTGGGTGCTGTTGGAGACATAAACCAGTTTCTGTGAACTTAGGCCAATAATATGTTTCTTGTTGTGCAGCATTCGGCACCCCTTGCAGGCTGAGCATGTGTGCTAGATTACGCGAGGCAAAGGCTGACACGGCCCTGAGGCTCACTAAGCTTACTATCTGGCGAATGACAAGAGTGTGGATGTGCATAGCAGGCACGTACCCACAATATTTTCAGGGGGGGGGTACCTTTACTAGTACAAATGTGAATAACGCCCACCATTCGCCATAAAAACACATAAACCCACAAAAAAGAAATGAAATAAGGTGTATTTTACAGGTACGCCTGTGCGATACGCCTCTCCTTTACTTGGCAAACAAAGAACCACGCCAAATGCTCTTGCGCAGGAAAGAAGCGCAGGAACAACACTGCCAAGAACAAGTAAAGAAGAGAAACTGTAAAATAAAGATTACTTTAGTAGAATAGAACTTTAAAAACAGTAGTTGAAAACAAAGGCACACGGACCACGCGGAGTTGTGTTACTCCACCAGCCAATGACAGAAGCAAAAGAAAATCGTCGTCATGCGGCCTTTTCAACATGACGTCGTACTTTATACCGTCGTACTTGATACACGTACTTGAGAAAGGTATAAAATTACGCGCTAATAATTTTATTTTTGTAGTTACCGCCTTATTTGGGTAACAGAAGAGGTTTGAAGTACGAATTATTTGCAGCCTCGCGGAGGAACAGTGGCTGGCGGTTATGAGGGCGCGGGCAGGGCTTCATTGCAGACTTAAGAGGAAGCTTTAGCTCGGGTGCTGCTATCTAAATACATGTAAAAGGAGAATTCGTTTTTCTCAGCAACCGCTGCACCAAATGTGACAACGTTTATTGCATTTAAAAGATAAACTTAAACTCTAGTGACTGTTGGTTTCGAATTTTTGCTTTATATTGTCAACTTTTATTAAAAAATTATCAAAATCGAAAATGTTTAGAAAACGTGACTATCAAGTTTCCAACTCTGTCTTTCGGCAACGAAAAATGATATCACAATTCTGTGAATTGCATCTAGTAGTACATTTAAAGCGGACAAAAGTGATATGTTACATATGAATCTAAAAAGATTTAGCAATATGGAAATACACCTTTTGCAAAACCCTTGTAAACAACGTAACTAATTCACATAATATGTAAAACGATTTATCGAATTTGTCCGCTTTGAATGGTCTAATCTATGCCGTTTATGGGACCGCGACATCTGTTCGTGATGCAGAGCTATGGATTTGTAAACTTCGTGCTTCTATTTTATTTTTCAAACTGTCGAATATATGAAAATATTTTTTACAAAATTCAGGCACTAATTCGAAATTCCGCTTCAAGCAGTCACTAGAATTTAACTGTCTCTCTCAAATGCAACAAATTTCATTAAAATCGGTCCAGGGGTTATCTTAGAAAAACGTTTTTGTGTTTTACATGTATTTGAGTAGGCCGCCTCAGAGTTGGGCCTGAGCTAAAGCTTCCTCTTAAATTGTATCCCACCATAGTAGCGTTTTTTGAATTATCTCTGGAAGAAATATACAGAAATATATATATTTGCAGAACAATCACAGTTCTTTTGGATCCCTCGTTTACTGCTCTGATAAGTTAAGAGCCACAACCGACTCTTATTGTTATTTGGGAAGTTACGTAACGATGCGTGGCCGCCAGTCGCGTACAACCGCGTATGGCACAGGAAGCTGCGACTCGGCACATATTGCGCCCACCACGGAAGGTTAGAAAAACGCCTACATAAGCACAGCAGAAAAGTGGCAATGTTAAGCGGCTCGAATGATAACTGTAGAAGCGTCATTCGGAACACACGGAATTGTCCTCCACTTCCGGCGGCATTTTCTCTACTTCCTTTTTAAATGAATATCCATGAATATTTTCATAAACAACGGTTACATTTGTTAATTTTCGCTTTTCCTTCCTGTTTGGCTGTTGCCTTGGCTCTCTCCCTTAGTACATCACTTAATTTTTCAAGTCCTTGCGACTCTTGTTTCCAGTTGGCAATCTTGCACGACAAGAGCTGTACAATTGGGGAAAAACCAGACGAGTTAACAGGTGACAGTCATATTAATTTGCCTATAAGTTTCAAGATTATTACAGGGATTGATGATGCATGCTATCTCGCATTATTTTATTTTCCACCTTATCTAACCCATATCACGGGTATATGGTTCCGAGAATCTGTCAGCGTCGCGGCGAGCCGTCACTCGAGGAAATATTGAAACAAAAAGAAAAGTTAAACGCAACTGGCATTTTCTCTGGCCGCAACTCGTTCCACGCACATACAGACCAGCTGACCACGAACTGAATCCCTTTCCTGGTCCCTGGATCAGTCTACACGAAGAAGGTTGAACTTACGAAGCAACAACGATGGGCGTGACCACTGAATAGACGGTAACAACTGAATGCATCTCGAGTTAATCGCGCAGGCACCGAATTGATGAGAAAACTGGCCATCACATCCCAGGAGACGCCCATAACTACCGCCATCCAAACGGAGTGAAAAAGGCAGCAAAATGTTGGCCACCGAATAACTGTCAAGTCTCAACATTGATTTGGCGGTGCCTTAGGAATGTGTGTGAGAAATGGTGGCGTGGGTGGGGAGTGGGGGGGGGGGGGGGCGGGGGTTATGCGTCTGAATTTCGGGGGGGGGGGGGGGGCCTCCCGGGCCCCCCTTGGGTGCCTGGTGCATAGCCTGAAGAGCAATTATGAGCAGCTCCTATAAAGCCATGCATATCACCCGCTCCATGAACTGTCTCTTCGAATCCAAAGCGCAAAATATATTTCGCGGTACGGTTCACAAAGAAAAACTACTTGCAGGCAGTTTGGCATTCCTTGGATGTGCATTTAAGTAACATATTTAAAATGTGCTTACAACAAAAGACAAAGGGCCATTGTTGAACAGTCATTGCACATATTACTGCCTAATTAATACATACAGGTGGATACAGGAGATAGCTTGCACCAATCATTACTTACAGGTCCTTATCATAAAGATAAAGGTCATCATCTTCTTCATTGCTGTCCTGGAGGATAGGGCCAGACAAGCTGTGAAATGGTAGAAGACTTTTTTAGATAAATGGCAGAACAAGTGTCTCATACTCATATATGTATGTGTGTGTGTGTTTCTGTGTGTGTGCGTGCATGCGAGCATGTGTGTGTGTAAAAATGCCATCGTTACACTCAGTGACAGTTAAAGGAATCCGTACTATGAGCTCAGCCTCCGAAACCACAAAGCACCTACCCTCTGTGGTGCCAAAAGTGTAGTGACAAAACGATGGCGATATTTAAACAAGTTGAAAGAAGTTCCTGCTGTCACAACAGGTTCAAAGTGCCTGGTGTTGCCCAGTTTCTGCCTTTAAATGTCTACCTTGTATTCTAGACAATAGACATTTATTATGAAAAATTTTATGAAATCAAGTGATGAGTGAACTCAAAGGAGACATACAGTGGCAATGCAAAAGGAGGAATGTCACATTACAATCTGTTTCATACAAACAACACTGAAGAAGCCATGGAAATAATGCAGTCTACAAGTCTATTACTCTGCAAATATTGTTGTAAATTGGTTTGGATAAGTGATACCTCCTAGGAAACAATTTCTTCAAGTATTATAACTGCAGTGCGTGTACCTATAGTATAACCTTTTGCTTCCAACAGGTGTGATGTGACATCCAGGTGGCACTGAAAACGCTGATCTACAGCACCCTCCATGCCGCACTTACCTAGTAGGGCTATGCAAAGCCTTCCTGGTAAATGCAAGGCACCGCGGTATATCTGCTTGTCTGAACTGCGCTGCAGTGGCAATTTTGGAGAATTTTGTGCATGGGAGACTTTGTAGCATGCCTTCCATTGTGAAGGAAGCAAAGTGCCATGCCAAATGCGTACATTGTGTACAAGAAGTCGCAGATGTAGTTTTGCTGTGCTGCCGCTTTTGAGTATGTATCGCTCAAGTCACACAATGTCACACTACAATGGCAGACTGTTGCAGGGTGTGTGTTCGCTTAACATGCATGAACTCAAAACCGTGGGCCCTGAACAATGATCAAACTAATAAAAGAACAATTAAGCTGCAACTGTAAGCACTGTGATAGAGTCTGACTGGTTCTGGTATGTGGTGAAGCTGGCTGCCGTTGGATTGCCGGCCACAAACACATAATAATAATAATAATAATAATAGTAATAATAATCTGCCTATTTTATGTCCACTGCCAGGACAAAGGCCTCTCTCTGTGATCTCCAATTACCCTTGTCCTGCGCATTTGCCACAAACACAGTTATGTGGCAAGCACACATTTCCTGGTAGTCACCATCAGTAAATAGCCCGTTTTAGTTTCTGTAGGCTTTGCGTTAATACGCAGGAATTTTGCTTATAAAGAGAGAATGATGTCGCCGCAGTTGTTTTGGTTGTCAGTCATTTGTTTACGGCAACGTATAATGTGACAACGGATGTCTAAACACTTTTTACCTACATTTTCCTAACTTCATGCATGTAACTAGCTGTCTGTACCAGGTCAGCCAATTTCATTTCAAGTGACCTCTCAGCAATTCGTCCTGCAGCACTTTCTACTGCTCTATGAACTTTCATTTAATTACCTGTGCTGCTTCACCATTTGAAGTTTCCTTGAGTCCTGTAAATTGCAGTGCATGGCAAATTTTTTCAATAAAAAAATAAACGGCTGCAGTTTTAGAGGCTTGACTGCATTTTTTCTACAGCTTTTTCGATGGTAAAGTGAAGAACAGGGCAAAATCTTCATGAGATGTGACCCAGGCTACTCCCAGAAAATGTAGTTGCTTTTTCTGGTGGCTGAACAACCCGCTGCAGTTGCTTAGTGGCTATGGTATTGGGCTGCTAAGCACGAGGTTGCAGGATCAAATTACAGCCACGGTGGCCGCATTTCGATGGAGGCGAAATGCGAAAACACTTGTGTACTTAGATTTAGGTGCCCATTAAAGAACCCCAGGTGGTCCAAATTTCCAGAGTTCCCAACTACGGTGTGCCTCATAATCAAATTGTGGTTTTGGCACGTAAAACTCCATAATTTAATATGACTGCTGAACACCCAAACAGAGTAGGAAATGAAGCCTAAACACACAAACAAAGCAAAAGACTGACTAAACACCCAAATATAACAAGATGTTAAGCCTAAACACAAACAAAGCAAGAAAGTGACAGCCTAACTCAATGCAGAGGGCTGTGCCACCCAGCCAATGCCGTCAGTTGCCACCAGATCGCAACATGGTGTGTTCAAAACACCAGCGCATCAGGCCTATATGTGGCACACTATGCGTTGGTCACAAAGAGTAGTGGAAGCAGTGTGGTCACATGATTGCCTCACTAGGCATGTTGAATGGGCTAAGATCTGCAGTCTTTTACCTAATACTACACTCATATATTTAGACTGCACATATCGAGGTAATGTGAAGTCGAGTCGCCAGTCATTCTCACATGTTCTGCATACCAACTGTGATGCATTGTGTTCTTGTTGCAAGTGCAGGCGATGAAAAATGTTGCTCAAGTTTCTGCAGCATTGTCTGCTATGGATATATTGAAGTCAGTGCTTTTCTGTGGTGGGTGCCCCTTGAATGTAGATTCCAATATTGTTGGACTAGCATGAACATGCACTAACTCAAAGCTACAGAAAGTGTGTCACTCACTTGCGAAAGAATTGCAGCAGAGGAAACGAAAGGTTCTTTTTGGCTATGGGCAGCTCCTCCTTCAGGGGATCCGGGCTCTGGCTGAGAAAGCCGTACAGTGCCTCACTTCGGCTAAGGCGTTCCTCTTTCATCACGTACTGAAAAGTATCAGCCTTGCCAGATCACACATTGCGCAACATCCAAACCATATTAGAAATGTGAACGTGCCTGTGCAAAGACTTCACTGGGGGCCTTTCATGTTACAGAATCTTTGATTTGGCAACATGCACAGCCAGCCGCAAAAGTTCTTGGAGCATGAACTTTGACCTAAAGATAAATTTTCTTGTACCTTGGTCACTGAGCCCAGAATTGCGGGGTACAGTGCGATGGCCCGCACAAAGAGGAACACCACATACTAGCACTTTGAGGAAAGACACTTTAGCAATGATAAAAAAGAAATTACAGTCCACTTGTCCAGCCACGCAGAATCACGACTAATGTCTAGTGAAGCTGTTTATTTCGAGCAGTTGGTTTAATTAAACCAGACAAGGCCCCATTGGAAATTTTGGTTATACGCGGTAAGTTGTGAAGTGCTGTGTATGGAGCGTTTCACCAGAATTTTTCGAGTTGAACCATTATTAGCGAGGATAGAAGAAACTGAAATGGGAGTCGCCATGCTGCCAGGAGGTAAGCTTCACTGCCAACGTAGACACTCTGCTTTGACCCTCAACACTACTTGCAGTCTCTCGAAATATATATGCGGTGGCCCATTTAGTTCACAAAGAAACATAGCCTACGGCAGCTGCATAATGTTTTTAAATTTAAACACTTTGATAAATAATTTTCTGCACAGGCAACAATTAACCAACATGCTTTCATCCTTTGCGCTCGTGTTGGGCCCCATCCAACACATGAAGACAGCTGTTCCAATCAGATGTTGGAGAGCGCCCGACACGCATGCATGCTTGTGTTCGGCAGTTATTTGCATTGGAAGCACCTGTTTTCGAGTATGTTTCCAGGTATTAAGTCCACTTAGCAATGTTCCAGATGAGGGCAGCACTTATTTTTCCTTCCTTCACGCTTGAAGGAATTTTCACTCCATTTGTGGAATGAACCGCCGACAAGACGGTGGCATATACTGCACATGCATTTTATGGACGGCATTCACATGAAGTTCAGTGAATCACAGGGTGATTTTAGGGCGCTGGATGAATATATTGTCACAGTCTGTAATGTTGGAAGAAGAGGACATGGATGGTATCCTTGAAGACGACTAAGAGGTTTTGGCTATCGCTTCTCTACGCATGTTGGCTCAGCCCTTTCACGGTCAATGACGTAAATATGCGGCGGTGCAAACAAGTCCAAAATGGTCGATGCCGGATATTTACGGCGGCGTCTGTACGTTTAAAGAGTGCCTTAATTTCCTAACTTTTTCTTTCCTGGCATGTGCTGCCACTATGCAGGAATACAGGGAATCTTTTTCTTGTGCCTCCCTCTCTCGGTTTTCATTGCAGGGTGTGTTTGCTCCGGCGCGACTATATACTACCGCTCGCGCACTGGTGTGCACGCCGGTGGGTGGCAGTTAGTTTGGGTTTTGTTCTACGGGCAATTTCAGCTTCTTGTGCTCACAAAACTGATGGCTATATCTCGTTACTAATCGCTCAAAGGGTGATTGCCTGTTACTCGCTCATTTAATGCTCACCGGGATGCGCATATGCGAAGGATGCCGCTGTCCTTCTTTTTTTCTTTTTGGAGACTCGCAAAAACCAATTCTCTCTGGTTGGCAATAGGATGAAGGATTAGTAGAAGTTTGTCACGTGTTTTGCTTTTCTGACGGGCACACAACCATACAGTTTTCTTGAGTGCGCTCACCTATGCAGTTCGATTATGCTATGGACGTAAATATTAGTCTAAGAGCAGGAAGATTTGAGACTTGTGAAATATTCTCGTGTGCGCATTTTCTAAGCCTTGAACTATTTGTATAACAATGCATCAAATCTTTAATTCTTACAAGTTTGTTTTCCTTTTATTGTTGTTGCTCATGAATAAACAGTACGTATATATAAACGCAAAATATTTCTTTCTCAATTTATGGTCCCCCGAGAAAAAATTGCGGTGATGTTTTTTTTTTTTTTTTTTTAAATAGGTCCCTCTGAAGAATTTAAATCTGCAATAAAAAGAGATCGACCTTGGGCAGTCACATATGGCGAAAAAAATTGACCCTGAAAGGGTTAAAAGCTATATGTAAATACAGTCGAACCCACTTATAACAATATTCAAGTGCCATGAAAATTTCATCGTTATAACCAATAATTGTTATAACCGGGTTGCATGAAAAAATCAACATAGAGGGATGGTAGAGCTGATGAGAGAGAACTATAATAGCAGGGAGGTCAGTGCCCCTCCCCAGCACCTTCCTCCATCCAGCTGCTGATTGTGTTCACTCATTTAACTGCTTCCTGGGAGCTCCGATCGCGTGTAACATGCCGTGGCTGTCGGCATTAAAGAATGGCACTGCTATAACAACTGCAAAAGGGTGTCACGGGTGGCAAGCGATATGCGAGCACCGCCAAGGCATTGCTTTGGTGGCCTCAAAAGGGGCGTTTTAAACATTGCGAGAAGGCTGCCGCGGCAGCCTGTGAGCTTCAAAAATCTAGAAGAAACGCCGAGGAGAGATCGCTACAAGCATCTCGCCGCGCACTTCTCACTGGCTTGCACGAGAAAACCTTATGTCCGTCAGCCTTGCATGCTTTACGCGAAGCTTGCCTACATCCTCCAAGGCATCCAGGTGCTCCATGTAGTGCAGCGGAAGGTTCCTCGCAAAAAGGAAGTGCCGGAGGGACTGAATCATCTGCCGGACCCCTTGTGAGGACAACGTTGAGGCAGCCTGCCCTACCGCATCATCGCTGCCGTCGTCGGCCATCTTCCGTTTTGCGGTGAGTCAAACCAACTGTTGCTCAAACGAGGCTGAGAAACCGTGTGGCCAGGAACAATTTCGACGGAACCAACAAAGACAAACGCGAGTGATTAGGTTGTTTGCAAAACTGTGCTGAATGAGGAGCCAGCGAGCAACATGCGAGCAACCTGCGAGCAGCGCAGTTGACGCGGTCCATTCGTGTTTCGGAGGGTGGGGCGGCTTAGAGCTATGGGCGCAGCCCATTCGTATTTGGAGGGGTGGAAGGGCAAGGGGAGGGAGGCGCATGGAGATGGCTGGAAAACTAGTGCGCGGTGGCTGTTGGAGCAGCGGCCCATCTTGCAGCGGCTCAAATTTTTCATTTTCATTTTTTTTCTTTTGAAGGATTTCGCATTTCACTACCTTTCGGCTCGGATACCCAGCAGCCAGATTTTGTCGTTATAACTGATAATGCGAAATCGGGGCATTGTAGTAAGCAGGTTATTTCACCATGGAACACATACAAAAGTTGACAGTGCAGCAGCTTCTCATTGTTATAACCAATGTATTGTTAAAACCGGTATCGTTATAAGTGGGTTCGACTGTAAACGTACACTTCTTCCTTCCTGTAACATACTGATGGACGTGCAGGGTAGTCACTTGCACAAGATGGAGTGCCGCAGCGGATGTAACCTGGCTGCCATACCATCCGAAGGATAGTCTTCAACTGTGGCCCCGTCGACGCCACCGACAGTCATCCTGTCCCAGACCCGTGACCGTAGAATGTTTTCTGGGATTGGCAACGTTGTCGTCGATGACTGGTTGCAGAATTACGAACAGGTCAGCGCACACAACAGGTGGGATAACACGCTTATGCTGGCTAACATTATATTCTACCTAAAGAAAACTGCATGGGTCTTGTTTGAGACATGCGAAGAAGAGATTACAAGTTGGGACCAGTGCAAACACAAGCTTGGAAATTTGTTTGGACAGCCCGTTGGTCGCCAATGTGCTGCTAAAAAGGACCTTGGGACCCGTGCACTGACGTCCACTGAATCTTACATGGCATACATCCAGGACGTCCTAGCTCAATGCTGCAAGGTGGATAATAATACGGCAGAGGCAGACAAAGTCAGCCACGTTTTAAAAGGCATCTTCAACAACGCGTTTAACCTTCTTGTTTACAAGAGCATAACAACAGTCTATGACATCATTAACGAATATTGCTGCTTTGAAGACCCAAAGAGCCGCTGCATAGTTCAGCAGTTCACACGTCGACCTAACACCGCTGCTTCATCGACGTGCGAAGATTTTTGTCTTCGTGTGAGCCCACCTCCTCCAATAACGTGGCACATATCGTCCATCGAGAAATTGAAGCAGCGTCTCCTGCCAAATCATGGACGCAGGGTTGTGAAGATTCCCGGCCACTCGTGTCCCTCACCGAATAAGTTTTTCGCCAAGAACATGCCAGTGTGGGTCTGCCGTCCATCTGCTCCACTAACCGTCCTGACTTTGTTTCGTCTGCTGCCTCTGTCCCTGCTTACCAGAGCCAGTATGATCCCTATCCGAGCTATAGCAGCCCGGCCAATAGCACACCCATGATGATAGACCCATCTGCTCCAATTGTGGATGTGTGGGCCACATCTCTCGCCACTGCCTAAGTTCCTGGCCAGTCCACTCTTGACCAAGCTTTCCCGCCTACCGCCGCTCCCCACTGAATCCTCGCCTGCCTGCACCCTCCACCGAGTTCACCTCACAACACTCGAGCCACTGTGACTAGCTGCTCACCATAACCACACAGTCGCCGCTCCTGTTCACCCCAGCTGTGTCTCTCCCCATCCCCAACTTACTGTCGGGGCTGGGGACAGCTAACTGGGGCAGCTCCTGGAGGCCATGCTGCTCTAGCACCTCAGACTGAAATTCGTCTGCTGACCTTGCCTACTGATGGGAACGTTCTGGATGTGGATGGTTTGCTGGTTACGGCACTGGTGCGCAAATTTCCATCACGAGTGTAGAGCTTAGGATGCGTTTGAAGTACTTCCTGCTCTGATTCGACTGCCCGAGATCGCCGACCATGGAACTCCGGCTGTGCTTGGTATGTGTACTGCATGTGTCAGTGTCGCCGGCTACCACACGTCCATATTGTTTGGTGTGCTCGGACAGTGCCTTCACAATGTGATCCTCAGACTCGACTTTTCGACCACCCATTCTGCTCTGATTGACTGTTCAGCCAGTGTTGTATAACTTAACCTGCCTATTCCCATTGACCTTCCTGCTCAAGCCCCAACTCAAGATTTGTTCTGCGGATTTTATTCATCACCCACCTCTAGCAGCAACCTGCATCATTGTCTTCGCCTGCCTACCTGTACCTGATGAAGACTTTACTCCCGCGACTTTAATCCTGCTTTCCCACCATGTCTCCTTCCCACACACCATCGTTTCTGTAGCAGGGAATCATAGATGTCTACCCATCCTAAATTTCAGACAGTGCCCCCAAGTACTTCCTTGAGGCATGTCTTTTGCCATGTTGTCACCCTCCCGCAAGTGCCATATTTCTGCTCTATCCATTGCGGCGTTTTCGACCAGTATTCGTTCCGCGTCTTCTGCATCTACCCTGCCCAACAACTTTGCAAAGATGATTGTGCTGGACCTCGCAATCCAACAAGCCGCAGAGCTCCGTGACCTCGAGTCCTACTCCGACATTTTCGACCTGAACGATTGCTCTTTGGGTCAAACTACGGGCGTGAAGCATCGCATAAAAACCGGCGATGCAGCACCTGTTCACCAACACCCATGCCGGGTGTCGTCCTCTGAGTGACAAGTTATCCAGAGCAAAGTTGACAAAGTGCTTGCCAAAGGGATTATTGAACACTCTTCCAGCCCATGGCCTTCTCCTGATGTCCTCGTCAAGAAGAAGGATAACGGCTGACAATTCTGCGTAGACTATCGTTACTTAAACATGATCCCAAAAAAAGATGTCTGCCCCCTTCCATGCATTGATGATGCTCTGGATTGTCTCCACACAGTTCCACTTATTTTTCATTGACAGACCTTCGCTCTGAATATTGGCAAATTTCCATGGCTGAAATGGATCGTGAGAAGACCGCATTCGTCGCACCTGACAGCCTATATTAGCTCAGCCTTTTGGCTTGTGCAATGCCCATCGACCTTTGAGCGGATGATGGACATGCTCTTGCGTGGCTTGCAATGGTCCATCTGTTCATGCTACTTGGATGACATTGTATTCTCTCCAACTTTTGCAACCCATCATGAATTCCTTTTATCTTTTTATTCTGTTTTTCGCACCGCTGGTCTGCAGCTCAACTCATCCAAGTGACACTTCGGTCACTGCCAAACAACCACACTCGGACATCTCGTCAATTCGCCAGGCACTAAGCCCCACCCCATCCCCTGTCAGCTGCCTGTCCCCTGAGTGACCTCCTCAAGAAAGACATCCCTTTCTGTTGAGGCTCTGGACCAGTGACTTCTTTCTTGCACCTAATCATGCAACTCACCACGCCTCCTGCTCTTGCCCAGTTTGACGCCTCTGCTCCGACAGAAATTTGCACTAATGCCAGTGGCTACGCCATCGGAGTAATTTTAGCCCAATGCCAACATGGGCACAATCATGTTATCACCTATGCTAGCCACCTCCTCTCTCCATCCAAGTGCAATTCCTCTATTACTGAGCACGAGTGTCTCGCCCTCATTTGGGCAGTGGGCAAGTTCCAATCCTACAAATATGGTCGACCACTTCGAGCAGCAACCGATCACCAAGCCCTTTGTTGACTTTCTTCTCGCAAGGATCCCATCGTATGCCTCGGTTGCTGGGCCCTATGCCTTCAGGAATACACATACACTGTGGTCTAAAAGTCTGGTCGTTTACATCAGCATGCCGACTGCCTGTCTCATCATCTTGTCGACGCACTGGACGTTTTAGTGGATGCTGCACCGACCTGCATTCTCTCGCTTTCTGCCTTGAAAGACACTGGCACAGAACAATGATGTGATGAATTGTTATGGCAGCTTATCGAACACCTGCTCTCTGACCTGTCTGACCCATCTCTTCACATGTTGACACCCTTCACATGACACCTTGTATTGCTGCAGCATGCACCCCGACGGGCCCGAGCTCCTAACCATCATTCCATTGACAGACTGTACTCCAGCAACTGCACAACGTTCCCACCGCGGGACACCTTGGCATCTCTAGGACCTATGACTGAATTCAGCGACGTTTTTTCTGACTCTGTCTAAACCGCTCCATCCATCACTATGTCACCACATGTGAGCTGTGTCAACACTGGAAAAGACCAGCTGTGCATCCTGCTTGTCTGCTGCAGCCTCTGGATATACCGACTGACCCTTTTTTCCGCATTGGCATTAATCTTCTCGGACCATTCCATACATTGTGGGGATGCACGACTCTCACGCATCCCCTGATATGTTGTTTTCTCGCATAGTTCCCATCTCCTGTAATCCGGCTTCGCCATGTAGTTTTACTGCGGCGGTAGGTACGCTTGCAGGGTAGTAGGAGAGATGGCGCGAGTGTTGCTCCGCTAACGCCACCTAACAGCGGGGTTACTTGGGCGTGAAAAGGAGAAGGCTCTTCCTCGTTGGCTTGGGATCGGCAAGCGGCATGGACGTTCCACGCGTGCGCTGATCAATGCTTCTGCGAGACCGTCTCGCGAGGCCTCGTTTGAACACGCCACCGTTCGCGTGACCGTACGCGCAAATGACCAAGCGTTGGTGTCTAGCATGGGGCGAACATATTCGCTCGCAATCCGGTCGTGCTGAGTCGGACTTACGCAATTTGTCGCACGCCCATCGGCATGTTTTGGGGATAGCAACTCGGCTAGCAGGCATTGATCAATGAAAGGTGCAATAAATGCCCTTGTGATTGTTTGCACTACTGTGTTGTCATTCCTTTGTCCCAAGAGCACGGGTGAGAACCCCGCAATATCAAATGATGGAAATAAGTGGATTTCCGTCGCTATGGACTACACAACCTGCTATGCCATTACAAGAGCCCTACTGACTAGTTGTGCTATAGAAATCACTGACTTCTCATTCACAATGTTATCTCACACCACAACGCACCTTGTCAACTTCTCGCCGATCACGGAAGACACTTTCTTACCAAAGTCATCGACAACTTACTTTGATCAAGTGCTACTAAACACAAGCTTACTACAACATACTATCCTCAAACTAACAGTCTTACCGAACATCTGAACCACACAATAACCGACATGCTTGCAATATATGTTTCCTCCGATCATCGCGACTGGGACACTGCTCTACCACTTGTCACGTTTGCTTACAATTCCTTGTGCCATGACACAACTGGCTACTCACACTTCTACCTTCTATTCGGCCATGAGCTGACCTAGCCTTTCAAGACTCTGTTTTCGACTACACTCGACTCGCCGACAAAGTACACTCGTGATGTCATAGCCACAGCAACCCAAGCACGCCAGATCGCCTGCCTGTCTGTCTGCCTCACAGACATGCCAGAAGTGGTGTTGCAATCAGCGCCATCACGACATGGTATAGAAAACAGGTGCTCATGTGCTGGTTTGGTCTCCATCTCGGCGTGTTAATCTTTCAGAGAAACTCCTCCCGCTATACTATGGCCCTTACTATGGCTCAGCCATTAAAAGCCATCTGTATATAGACGTACGCTTCTTCTTTCCCGTAACAATAATTCACCTTCAAATGGTGAGCAAATGTCCTCGAATGAGAGCACTTCAGAAGACAGTGACTATGAGGGCCCTACAGGTCTACTGTGAAAATATTGGCTTCCACCTGGGAGAGTGCTTCAAATGCTACCGCACAGTGCTCAAGTACTGCTGAGAGCCTCTAAAATAAGAAAGTTTTCTGAAATGAATCACTTAACATGCGTTCAATTACCTGAGCGCTCTTTCTGCTTGGCATCTAAATGCGCGAAACAGTTCTTGACAGGAATGACCGCAAATTCGGTAATTGCACATGACCGCAAAGAGTTGTGGGAAATGGCACAAATCCATTGCTTCTCTCGCCGCAAGTTGCGCCAACATACCCTCACCCGACTACCTCTCTACCCTCGTTCTTGGAGTTCTCGTAGAGAAGACTGCCACCTGAAAAAAATTTGACTTGCCATCCCGGCCCTGCGAAAGCAGATGTGCAGTGAAGCTGTTGAAAACAACACTACAACTGCTGAGGGGGGTTGTAATGCTTTACTGCTTTAGAGTGATGGTAGTAATGGTAATTTAGAGTAATGGGTGTGATGATAATTTTGACAGCATGCCGCCGCCAATAGTGGCACTGAAACAAGGTTGAAATCAGTTGCTAGGCTGGTTCTTTTATATACAAAATGCTAGGGACATCCCTCCCAACATTGTGCAAGCTGCCATCAGCAAGGAAGCTTGCGCAGCAGTAATCTTTACTGGGAAACGTATGTGGGGAGGACTACTTGCTTTGCATTGTTATTAGGAGCACCTGATCAATTATGTGGTTCTGATTATTGTTTTATGCTTGTACTTTATTGAAACGTATGACCTTCTGTAGGTTGTATGTGTGATTCCAAAGAATGTATGCATTGTTCGCTCCACTTTCCGACTGCTTGAAGCCTCTGCTTTACGGGGGTACAAGTCACTGCCTCCTGGCCCTGCATTGCTACCAGGATCAGCCTACATTTTTGCTGAGGAATGTGGATACAAAAAATGCCAACCAACTAGAGGCTAACAGCTTCGCTGTAAAAGTTGGGCTCCAATCCCCGCTGTGAAGGTGGTTGGTCAGCGAAGCTGTGGTATCACTTGATCCAATAGACCAATGTGACGTAGCCTTAAATTATTAAGCAATGCACTGCATGAAATGCTTGACAGCAAGACAATTAAATGAACACGACACCGTTGTGCATACTGACGTTCCTGTTCCCTTCATCACTCATCGTATTCACACTGCTCTTCGGGAGTCCTAACTACGCATGGCCTTCGTATAGCGCTATCACAACACAAATGAAATTAGTTGCTAGACGGGTTCTTCTTTTATATATAAAAGCGCAGTGATGTCACTCCCTGCTTCGTATGCTACAGTTGCCACTTCATTCGAACGTGCCTTATCTATTATGTGGTTTTGATGCTTGTCTGGTGCTTTTCTTTATTGAAACGAATACTGGAGTGGGTCTTACATGTGCAATTCCAGTGAACATAGACACTTTGTGCTTCAATTGATGGAATGGTTTTCTGTCACTGTGGTGACTATTCTGTTGACAGAGACGAAGCAACCATGGGATATGAGTCATACAGCTTCACTCTAAAGGGTGCCGGAGGAAACGACTGCAAGAGATCGACTTGAGTGGAAGGAGCTGGAATTGCCGTCTTCCAAGAACCACAACCGAGAACACCAAGCGACAATGAAAACCGGGGGCTGCAGCATCAAGTGAATATTCCCACTTCTAGCTAGCCTGCTTCCTGCCCGTTTATCAAACATGCCAGAAGCTAGCGCATCTTGTTATGCATACCCAATAAAGCATTTGGCTTGTTATAACTGCGTGTGGTCGTGTTTACACCCAGGCACCAGTGTGCATCTGACATCGGTAGCACCAAGATGTGTGTGTGTTGTAGGAAGCTAGACATTGCCTGCAGCACCTAAGTAGGAGCTAGGCCAGGTGCAACCCGCTTACAGGGTTAAGCTTTGTTCCCACATCACCCGCAACATAGCCCCTTTTTTCCAACCATGAACTCTATTCCAACTGCAGGCCTCCCAGGACAATGGAAAAACTTACTAGATTGCTTGTAAGGTGCTGTTAAAAAGCCTAGGATCACCTGTATAATTGATTTACTGAAGACCCCATAATTAATCCATGAATTTTATACTGTGGCAACACACTGCCGCAACATTCCGCCAATTTTCCACAAGTGTGAACTCGATGCCACATTCTGTTCTCGCAGGACACTGGAACATACAGCGCATAACAGCTGTATAATGCTTTTGAGCACTGGTATAAGTAATATTTTTTGCAAAGACTGCGATTCGTTGACACTCTTTAAACTTTTGTTGCACATCAATGGTTAGATGCCACCTATACCTTCCAAATATAAACTAAAAACTATGTGCTATGTTCAGTTCTTCCAGGACACTGGGAAAATATTACACAGTTCATAAAAAATGCATGCAATGCTCCTAAATGCTTGCATCTTCCTTAACGGCTTACCCAGAATAACCTACACAGTATAAATTTTCATTATACATCACCCCCAACATTTCTTCCCATGCAAATTGAATATTGGTGGCGTGTATAGTTCTCCCAGAATACTGGGCAAACAAAGTATGCGCTTCATATAAAAACAAACATTTAGTTTTAGTAATTATCTCCAAAGCACCACAAACTTTAAACTTTTGCTGTACATTACATCACCTATAACATGCCTTCCACCTTTTCTAAATATAATGTTGCTGTCATATTTGGTTCTCCCAGGACATCAGGTGAACTTATGAAGTATTTCATGTAACACTTCTTATGAGGCAGAAAACGAGTATCCAATAATTTTCACTTAGCCCCTACTTAGCGCATACGCTTGAACCTTTTACCACACATCACCAGTAATGTGGACGCCATCCCTTCCAGCTGCATCAAACTGTGTGCATCACTTAGTTCTCTCAGGACGCCAGAAAAACATACACTAAACATTTTCAAGTGCTTCTACCTGCACTAAGAGCGTCACTGCAAAATTGCAGAACTCTTACATCAAGGAACCGCTGCAAGGTTGGCTGCGTCTTGTCCAAAAAGGCTTGGTCATAGCTGCGGAAGCGAGGTTTGCTAGCAGATGGCAAGCTTACTTGCTTGAGGTCAGGGCACATCTGTGGTGATAAATTTTTTATTACAACACAATCTAACTGAGGCTATTTCCTTTGGTGAGACAAGAAAAAGCAAGTGCCTGTACTTGCCAGCAGGAGCCTTTGGCGGAGGCAGTGGAAGTCTCGAATTGTCTTGGTAACTACCCAGCCAGACTGATTATTATCCGGTGTGCTCACCAATATGTTAAAATATGGCACTGGTTTAGGAGAACAGTCCTTGACAATCTAAAAGAAAGAAACAAAAAGTCAGTTTCGCCCGGAAGGTGAAGTATCGATTGCGATGGCAAATTATTTGACACCTAAACAAAGTAAGTAAAGTAGTTTTATTGTCCGTTTAAACTTGTAAACATTCGCTTATTAACTAAATTAACAAGCATGGTGTCAGCATGCACAGGCAAACATGAACACATCACACTCTATGACTGTGGACATTCGCTGTCAAAACACTGGTGTGAGCAAATGCGGCAGCAGCAGTGAGCGAAGTGACCTTCATGTTGTCTATCACTTCAACGCAAACTGGGTGGCGAGAACAAAGCATGCGCGAAGGTATGAACCATCGGCGCACCTAGACTCTGCCCCTAATGCTGATCGCTTTCACAATACAGTCCGCCGCTACCACGCACACACAGTTGCTGCCAGAGTACAACCCCCCCCAGTGCCTCACGCGCTACGGAAGACTGCTCGCTTCCTCCAAACTTACCTCCGTTACGCACGCAAGATTGAGCCACGATCGGAGTCTCCATTTGGCAAGCTTTCACTCGCACATGCAGCATATGGCACACAGCGATGGTGTTATCGCCCTTGGACTTTATATGCAACGTCACAGCAACACCAATGGCAAAAATGTGTCTGGACTGTCCACATAGTTGCTATCGCAATAAAAAAATGCATTTGTATTCTAACCTACTGCAAGTGCCAGTTACAAAAACTTGCATTCAGTTCAGCATGTGCCACAATTGCGTGAACAAAGGCAAGCCACACAAATCTGCACCCGCTTTGAGCTTTCCATTCACTTCTTGCCACTCCCAGTGTTATTACTCTTGTTCAGCTTGAATTTGATGCGCCACAAGTGTAGTAGTTGTCAAAACAAAAAGTCCCTACAGGGATGGAAGCAACTAAGAGTTCTGAAGCAGCTCTGAGAGCAGCAAATTTGGCACTTTGGAGCAGGTTTGGATCATTAATTGTTTGTTTTGGAGCAATTTGGTAGAGCTCAACATGAGTGAAATACAGGCAGATGAAGAATAGGGGTTATTTGTTTGACTTCGCAGAATACTGTTAAATTATGGCAAATAAGTGCTGGAGATGCCTGCAAGATGGAGGAAAGCTTGCGAAAGGGGAAAATTGTCAAGTACCTGACTGTAAGATAAAGCTACAAAGGAGACCCATAAGGGCTTCCAGGGTGCCCACCAAGTTGACATTTTCAAGTTCCCCAAGTTTCCCAAGTTTTCCCTGAGTGCCTTTGCAAAATTCCCTTTGTCACACAGAACTTTATGTCAAGATGGGCTGACACCAAGACGCCCTATGCTGTCACTCTCTAGTAAGCATGTTAAAAAATAAAAAAACAACTTAATCCAGTTTTAATAGCAAGGAGTAATGTTTATTTTATTCAAAATAGAAAACTGAAGAGAGGGGTACTAAAATGCACAGTGAATAAAACATATTTGAAAAAAATTGGTAAAGCCCACTGCAAATCGAGTCGAACATATTAAAATACAAATAAAAACAGATACTACAGACGCAAATATTTTCGAAAATGAGCTATTTCTATCAACTGCTAGCAAGTTCGTTGGTATTAGGCCCGAACTGCGTCACAAGTGAGATTCTCCGAGCAGCTGGAAAGTCAACCTCAACTGTCCCGACATACTCTCAGTGCATGCACAATGCCTCAGTGTTGCATTTCACTGCTTTAAAGAGCTTATCTTGGTTTGGATCGGGTAAGCTGCACCTCGGCGTCAGCCAACGCTTTCCTTTTTGAGCTCAGGCACCTTCGAAGAAGAGGCGGCACAGTTCAATTCCCAATCATTCCTTAGTGCAACGGTCCTTTATATTCTCGTCCTCGGTCTACCCTGCGCCCGCACCACGGGCCCTTTGAAGCATCTTCTTGATCAGTTGTACAGTGAATGTCCAATTTTTCGGCCTCTCTAGGGGCCGCTAAAACTTCCGAAAAATCCGGCAGTCCGAAAAAATGAATGCATGTCTTTTACTGCCCCTAAGGACTCAAATCGCCACACGAACGTTCGAAAAATCTCTGAAGGCCTACCAGTACACTTAGTTGGCATATCGGTGCTCGTACTGTGACAGGAGACGGCAGGTGCGCGCGTGTATAATTGGAGAATATGTACAGTGTCCCGTGACAATTGCCCCTTCCCACGCTTGCTAAGCTTCACTGCAATACTTCACGCATGCTTCGCCGTTATGCTAAGGCGAAGCTGCCTTTCGGGAACCAGCATTATGCAACGCGCCGTGCTTTCCAAGCTTCGAAGGCAATCGCGATAATTAGAGGCGGAGTCGGTGCCATTGCTGCAACGGCCAATTCTTTCAATGAAAAACACGGCACTTAATGGCAAGAACCTTAATAGCGAACGTCGAAGCATCTAAGCGTCGCGTTTCCGAGGTGATGGCTACGGCTGCCAGCGGATCTGCATGCGAGAGCGCCGGTTCGAGGCGAGATAATCAAAACGGCGGTGTTGGCTTTGATTAATGCAGTTTCGGACCTGCGGTCATGGCAAAAAAAATGGCTGTGGCTTAGCTAAGGTTAAGCCCAGGATGCGAAGCATACTAGCCTTTATTTTAGTTGTTGAACCACTGTTTAGCCTGGTGAACTGCTGTTGCTTGGCTATATTTGGTTCGGCTAGTAGAAGAAACAACTCATGCGTTACTCTGCTTCGCCTTCAAGAGTGGAACGCGACAGCGTTCCCGTCGACCCGCCAAGGGGTGCAAGACAATGGGCTACGGCGCAGCGACTACGCGCCCCGCATTGGACGCGGTGAGCGTCGAGCAACGCAGCGTTCGGCGCGGCAACGAAATGTGCGCCTGAGCAAGCGACGCACGCCTGAGCCTTAGAAACAGCTCGTTTCTAAGGCAACACCGCATTCACTAGAGGCGCTTTTGTACCGCTTCGAAGCATCGTACTCGTGGCTCAGTGGTAGCGTCTCCGTCTCACACTCCGGAGACCCTGGTTCGATTCCCACCCAGCCCATCTTGCAAGAGTTGAGCCAAAGCCACCTAGAAAAAGCGCAGTTGGAGCCCCGTTTCTCCTCTGTCGTGACGTCACGGTGTCACGTGGCATTGAAGGCGACACCGCCGCGCCTGAGGAGCTGGGTTGAGCTCTAGTAATATGCTTCGCATAAAAGAAACAGCAGTTTCACAATGAAGCCTTTAAGGGGAGTTCTGTAACAGCTTTTGTGCGGTGTGCAACGGTGCGGTCAATATCAAATGTAAATCCAAAACAACTTGTGTCGAAGCCCCGACGAAACGGCGTCAAAGACAACTCATTATGATTCCTCTCTTTCACTCGAGCCAGGATTCATCTGCTTTCAATAAAATGACAGCTAATTTTCTCTGATAGAAGTACAAATTCCCAGAGTTTCCCCTGAGTATTTTCAGACTACACAGAATCCCTGAGAATTCCCGGTTTTCCCAGCTGGTAGACACCCTGGTTTCACAGAAACCAAATGTGGCCACAAATAAATAAATAACCGTTGGCTTTATGTGAACGGTGCCCACTGTACTTTGATAGGCTTTTAATGGTAGTCAAAACTTTTCTAACATAGGTTCAGACGACGCGGAACACAATGCAGAGAACACCCCCTCAGCACGAGCACAGTCAATAACAGCATGATGGCGAGAGAGAAAATCCCAACTGAGAATGACATCATGTGAACAGGCCAGTAGCGCAAGAAACTCAGTGGGATACACATCTTGAGCGACACAGGCTGTGCAGGAGGCTGACGGCTCAATATGGTGCGTGCTGGAGGTACAGAGAGACAATCCCTTCAATGTTGTGGTAACCTTCCTAAGCAAGCGGCATCTATCACTGATATGGCAGCACCAGTGTCCACAAGCGCAAGGGTACGAAAGCCATCCACAAAAACTGCGATGAGATTTGCTGATGAAATTCGAGGACCTGAATTTTTCGACGACAACGCAGTTTGTACCCCGGGAACGGCGGCATCTAGTTTTCCACGTCAGAAGGGCAGGGTTGACGGCACACTAAAGTTTTCCTTCTATAGCCAACATATGTTTTCTTGTAGGAACTCTTCAGTGTGTTCAAATTAAATTAAAAGTCAAATGTAGATGAAACCAGCATAAAGAAAGGAGAATTGACTTTTGGGCTAGTTGGGGTGATCTGTTTTGATCTAAATAAGACAAACGAGCCATGGAAGCAAGACAAGCCAAAACAATTGCACGTGCAGTCCTGTCGATACAGCACTGACACAGTCAGTGCCAGCTTTTACAATCAAACTAACTTCCATGATCTCCCATGTGTCTTTATCTCCAGTCTTGTAGAACACGCAGTTCGCAACCATAGTCATGACAGTGCACCAACAAATACCCATCCCACTATCAGTAAATTTTTTTAATGTTCCCTTAGCTTAGCCTATGTGGGAGCACAAAGATCGAAGCTTTAGTATTAAAGGCATCCACAGGAATAATTTGAACTCCCAGTTAATTCAAAACTGGCGCTGTGGTTTCGTCATAATCATGTGCATTTTCAATGTAGGGTAACTCGGAACTCTTGAATGTTAGTGCCAATTATTGATTTGAACAGACTCACTCCGACCCATCCTTCCGCCAGCAATTTCTTGGATTACATGAGCTATCATGCATATAAAGATGCATTTATCAGTCTCCTTAAACAACGTATAACCAGGAAATTCCTTCATCAAGGGGGAAGTTATGTTGTACAGTGGCCTCTAGCAGCACCTCCTCAAATTAGTATTATCTCTGTTGAATAGGTATTTGCCAACTTTAGTAGATTGCAAAGCGGTTGTGTACCTTGTGGATGAAACCATCATGGTGTTGTCACCTGATTGGTGCTGAAGAGAATAAATTAAGAAGTCGAATAAAGGCTGTGGTTCTTCCCTGCATATTGTCGCGGTACAACGCGAACAGAACACAGGGAGACGTTCTTCACGAACAACAGGACAATCTGTTCAAAAACAAACAGAGCAGAGACACGTCTTCTTCGTCATCAACCAATCTCACTCTGACCCACTATAGGCGGAGTCCACTAGTGCTCCCATCGTCGTCGTCGTCTGCATAGAATACACGCGTCATTTGTCCCTCTCTACGAGAGCATCGTCCCGATGCTAAACAAGAAATGTCACTTGCGGAAAGTAAAGGCCGCTAGCATAGTCATTCGCTCACATACGGCTTCATGCGCACAACATGCACGAGTTCAGGACGGTTTGTGCGGCGCCGCGTACAGTTGGGATTATCGGGAACGACCTCGTAGGTGACATCACTGAGGCGCTGCAATACCCGATATGGTCCAAAGTATCACCTTAACAGTTTCTCGGAGAGGCCTCGTTTCCGTATGGGTGTCCAAACCCACACTCTGTCGCCGACTTCATAGGTAACTATTCTACGGTGAAGATCGTAGCGGCCTGCGTCGTAGCCTTGCTGCTGGCAGATCCACAAGCTCGCGAGCTGCCGAGCTTCTTCTGCGCGTTGCGTAAATACATCGGCTTCCGTATCAGTGTCGTCAAAGTCGTGTGGAAGCATCGCATCCAGCATCGTTCGTACATCCCGTCCGTGAACAAGTGAGAACGGAGTCACGCGCGTCGTCTCTTGTTTCGCCGTGTTATATGCAAAGGTGATGTAAGGTAGGATGTCGTCCCAATTTTTATGATCAACATCCACGTACACGGAGAGCATGTCTTCAATTGTTTTGTCTAAGTGCTCTGTTAACCTATTGGTTTGTGGATGGTAGGCGGTGGACTTTCGATGGGCCGTTCCACTTAGCAGCAAGACGTGATCTAAAAGTGCAGCCGTAAATGCGGTTCCTCGGTCGGTTATTACGACGGTTGGCGCACCGTGTCGCAACACCACATGCTCAATGAAAAAGTGCGCTACCTCAGCTGCTGTGCTGTTCTGGATTGCCTTTGTTTCAGCGTAACGTGTGAGATAGTCGATTGCGACGATAACAAAGCGATTGCCTGCAGTAGAAGTAGGGAGTGGGCCCAAAATATCCATTCCGATTTGATCAAATGGTCTTCGAGGGACCTGGACGGGTTGTAGGAGGCCGGCTGGTTTCGTCGGAGGCGACTTGCACCTCTGGCAGTCGAGACAAGTGCGAACGTGATGTTTCACGGCAGTGGTAAGTCTCGGCCAGTAGTACCTTTGCTGCACTCTGGCCAATGTTCGCGTGTAGCCTAAGTGACCAGAAGTCACCTCGTTGTGGCAAGCTTGAAGTACTTCCGTACGAAGAGCTGCAGGAATGACAAGCAGATAGGGGGACCCGGTCAAAGAAAAGTTTTTTTTGTAAAGGACCTTGGCCCGTAAACAAAACGACAACAGTCCTCTTGTGAAAACTCTAGGTGGTTTCGCAGATCTTCCCTCCAAGTAATTGATTAGTTCAAGCAACTTAGGGTCGTCCCGTTGTTGTTGCGCGATGGCGGATGTATCCATAACACAAAGAAAAGCTGAGTCTTCTTCTTCGGGCGGAGCAGGTGACGCTATCGGCGATCGAGACAAGCAGTCAGCATCCGTATGTCGTTTCCCCGACTTGTACGTGACAGTCATGTCAAACTCTTGCAGCCTTAGGCTCCAACGCGCCAGTCGTCCAGAAGGATCTTTAAGGTTTGTCAACCAACATAGTGAATGGTGGTCACTGATAACGGCGAAGTGGCGGCCATACAAATATGGGCGAAATTTCATAACCGCCCATACCACGGCGAGGCATTCTTTCTCAGTTGTGGAGTAATTAGCCTCCGTACGTGAGAGTGTTCTACTTGCATAGGCAAGCACTCTTTCTGTGTCCTCTTGCCACTGCACAAGAACAGCTCCCAAGCCAACATTGCTGGCATCAGTGTGGAGCAATGTAGGAGCGGTCTCATCAAAGTGAGCAAGCACTGGAGGTGTCTGGAGACGTTGCCGCAAGTCGTTGAATGCACCTTGCTCTTCGTCGCCCCATACAAAAGCAACGTCGTCTCTCGTCAGGTGAGTTAACGGCGACGCAATGCGCGCAAGGTCTGCAATAAACCGCCGGTAATAGGAACAGAGGCCGAGGAAGCGCCTGACAGCCTTTTTGTCGGATGGTACGGGAAACTGTGCGACGGCTGCAATTTTTTCAGGATCCGGCCGGACACCTGTGTGGCTGACGACGTGACCGAGAAACTGCAGTTCCTCGAAGCCAAAGTGGCACTTCTGCGGCTTCAGGGTGAGGCCGGCGGACCGTATGGACTGCAGAACCGCTTCAAGCCGTTCGAGGCGTTCTCCAAACGTTGCGGAGAACACTATGACGTCGTCGAGATATACTAAGCAGGTTTTCCACTTCAGACTCGAAATTACAGTATTCATGAGGCGTTGGAACGTAGCAGGGGCAGAACACAAACCGAAAGGCAAGACTTTAAATTCGTATAGGCCATCTGGCGTCACGAAAGCAGTTTTTTCACGGTCTCTCGAGTCTACTTCGATTTGCCAATATCCGCTTTTTAAGTCCATTGAAGAGAAGTAACGTGCCTGTCAAAGCCTGTCGAGTGAATCATCTATACGGGGAAGCGGGTATACGTCTTTCTTTGTCACCTTATTTAGCTTTCGGTAGTCCACACAGAAACGCAAGCTGCCGTCTTTTTTCTTGACTAGAACTACAGGAGATGCCCAGGGACTTGTTGATGGTTGGATCACGTCATCTTCAAGCATTTGTGTCACTTGTTGTATGGCTTCACGTTCTCTAGGTGCCACACAATATGGATTTTGGTGAATTGGTGTTACCGTATCCTCTGTAATTACTCGGTGCTTTGTCAGAGGCGTCCGACCGACGCTGGACGTCGACGCAAAACAGTCGTTGAACTTGGCCAATAGCGTAAGAAGCCGCTCGCGTTCGTGCTCCGACAAAGCAGTGCTAACGTCAAGTGCAGGAGCTGGGTCTCGCGTAGGCGCTTCTTCGAGTAGTGAACAGCAGCTACGAACATCCGCAACGTCGTCAAAATAAGCCACAGCTGTGCCCTTGAGAAGGTGCCATCGCTCTGTGCTAAAATTTGTTTGCAACAGGTTTGTGCGCCCGTCGGTGACATTCACGATTCCTTGCGCGACCGAGATACCGTGAGTAAACAACAACGAAGTTATTTGGTCGGCAACTCCTTCGCAACGAAACGGTATGTCGCATGCTACTGAAACAAGGGCACACAATCGAGGGGGGATGACGACGTCGTCTTCTGTTAGACGAAAGCAGCTGTGCTGCGGCGATAAACAATGGACTAAACCGGAGCTCTTATAAAACGTCACCATGCGGTCCGGGATGTTAATTACGGCGCCATATTCTTTTAGGAAGTCCATTCCAATAATCAAATCTTTGCAGCATACAGGAAGGACGATGAAAGCGGCCACAAAAGAAGAATCCCCGATGTTAACTCTAGCAGTACATCTTCCAGTAGGCATCAGTAATTGGCCGCCTGCCGTCCTTATGTGAGGTCCCGTCCATGGCGTCTTCACTTTCTTCAGGCGGAGGACGAGTTCCTGACTCATTATAGAGAAGTCGGCACCAGTGTCGACTAACGCTGTCACTGGTTGCCCGTCCACGAAAACATCAATGTCGGCGCTCACAATTTCTTCAGTGTTTATTGCCTTCATGTCGTTCTGCAGCGAGAATGTTGGGGGCTCTTTAGTGTCTTGCGGCGGGCCTGCAACCTTGCCCCCAGAGGTCGCCACCTTCAGTTTCCCCGAAGGGGGCTGCGCGACCTTCGTCCTCGGAGCTCCGCAAAAGTACGTCCAGTAGATGAAGCCATTTGACGTGGAGGAGTTGGAGAGCGCGATCGACGGCCGAAATCGGACCGATCATTGGGCATGGGTTCGTCACTTGGGTGCGCTATTGAGTGTCCCTGAAAAGCAGCGTCGTCGCGGCGTAGCATGGCATCGTCATTTGCCCGTCAACCATAGTACGACGAACGAAGAGGTCGAAATGATGTGTCACGATGCCAGCAATGACGCGAAATATGGCCGGCGCCTCCGCAGTGAAAACAGAGTGGGCGCCTATCGACAGTGCGCCATACGTCGGTTCTCCGAAGTTGCGGCCGTCCCGTAGCGTCGTTTTGCGGCGGTGACCAAGACGCGGCGAACGACGGCTGGCGGTATGACTGAAGCGGCATAACGGCTGCGCGTCTCGAAGCCTCCTCTAGCGGTGACGACTAAGGAGCGGCTGTTGGAGGCTGTTGGTACGGTGATGTGGTTGCAACCGGTGGTGGACATCGGACAGCAGCGGCGTAACTCAGGGGTCGCTGGTGGTCTTGAAGATCGGTTACCGGGAACGCCTGCCGGATTTCATCACGCACCACTTCGGCGATTGACGCGACGGGTCTATCTAGTGTCGGTGTCAGGATCTTTTGAATTTCCTCTCTGATGAGCTCTCGGACCAACTCACGCAAGGAGTTCTGATACTCGGTAGTCACTGCGGCGGCATTGATTGTAGTGCTGGTGGACAGTCGATCATATTGCCTGCATCTTTGATGAAGGCACCGCTCAATAGCCGTAGCCTCTTTGATAAACTCAGTAACAGTGACTGGCGGATTGCGCACAAGCCCCGCGAACAATTGCTCTTTTACACCTCGCATGAGGTAGCGCAACTTCCTATCTTCGGTCATGTTCGGGTCGGCTCTACGAAAGAGGCGGGCCATGTCTTCAGCGAACATTGTGACCGACTCATTAGGTTGTTGCACGCGAAGCTCCATCATTTGCTGGGCGCGGTCGCGTCGGTCGGCACTCGCAAAGGTATCGGTGATCTTCTGCCGAAAGTCATGCCAGCTCATGAGGCTGCCTTCGCGGTCCTCGAACCAAGTACGGCCAGTGTCGTCAAGGGCGAAATAGACGTGGGAGAGCTTTTACTGCTCGGTCCACTGATTAATCTGTGCGACGCGTTCATACTTGTCCAGCCAGTCTTCAATGTCTTCGAAGACTGCTCCGCGATAGCGATCGGGAACCAGCGGATGCAGAACGTTTACCTGTTGTGGACTGGGAAACCGACTGCTTTGGGGTGCTTGTGTTGGACTGGTTTCGGTCATTGCGGAATGTGTGCAGCTCCTGGAGAGAGGTGGTTGAAGAGCGGAGAACTCCGGGGCAAGGCCTAGCAGTCGATGACTAAAGCGATGCACCGGTGTCGTAACTGGCGATAGTGCGTCCGGGCTAGATGACCGACTCCCAGAAGGACTCCGACGCATCAGACACGGTCAGTACCCAGCACCTCCACCAGTGTCGAGGTACAACGCGGACAGAACACAGGGAGACTTTCTTCACGAACAACAGGACAATCTGTTCAAAAACAAACAGAGCAGAAACACGTCTTCTTCGTCATCGACCAATCTCACTCTGACCCACTATAGGCGGAGTCCGCTAGTGCTCCCATCGTCGTCATCGTCTGCATAGAATACACGCGTCAATATCGTTCATGTTTCTACCCGAGTCTGTGCTGGCGTCTGGCTGCTTATGCCTACCTCCCAACTGGCGCAAGGCGGATCTATGTTGGTTGCAAAAGTTCTTGCAAGCCTCTTGTCGCGGCTCAGGGTAGCATTTAGGCCAGGAATCCTCCAGGCACATCGATGAGTACGTCTGGCAGTGGGAATGAAGGAAAAAGGGTTTATTTTACATTATTTACACTAGCTCCAGATATGGAAGCCCACACAATGTAGGAGCCTGTTAAATGTCCAAGTTCACATCAGGACACGTCAGCAGCCCCCACTGGACCAAAGGTCTCCGCTTTTATAACCGTCGTCTTCCCTAGGAGACTAGACTAGGGAATCTGATCGACTATATCTCGGCCATTCACAATTGCCCAATCGGCCGCAAAATCCCTCCCATGACGTCGCATCATTTGCCAGCTCTGCCTCCTATGTTGCACCCTCGCCCCCGCCTACGTCGCAACCGCGTGCTATCTGGAAAACCGAGGTTTACGCAGTTCTCACAGTAGCCTTCAAGGTTGGCCCCTTTCATCAATTAGTTCAGCTTGTCAGGGTTAGGTTCAGCTAGAGGAGTCTTCGCGGTAATTACCACCTCCATGGAGGGCGGCAGTTCGCACCTCAAACTACTTCAAAGTGAGCTCCTTTGTTTGTGTGTTAGTCTTATGTTGGGCCTTATCACTGTCTGGGCGCGCGCTGATGAAAGGACGGCCTCGTGGGAAATGTCTAAGGAATGCTCATCGTCATATTGAGGGGTAACACTCTGTACAGCATTTACATTGTGCAGAATAGTGTTTCTCACTTGAATGTGCTGGTTTGTTCCTAGTTCTTGCATTTCTTCACATGTTTGTACAAGGCTTGAGCTAGCGTACGGCATTTCTTGGCAAAAGATGAGTGCATACTGTTCATTATCAAGCATCTTCGTGCTAGTGCGTCCGGTGTGCTGTGGCGACATGCTGACGAATTCGGAGAGCACTACATGAAGAAACGTTGCATTGTTTGTTCCCTCTCCAGAACACAAGCTCAGAGCATACCACAGGCAGCAAGATGGGTAGGTTGAAATGCTTTTTAAATGATAACATGATGCAATGCTGTCTTGTCTGATAACTGTTGGAAATGAATACATCGTGCTGCAGAGAACTGTGAGTACTTTTCGGATTCTGTAAGTAGGTTTTGCATGTGTTGCTATACTGTGACTTTGTGTTGGCCATACTACTTTTTATTTATTGAAACATAATTTCTTGATTCTATCATGTATATTGGGTGTGGCAAATAAAAGTGAAGTGGCTTTTGAAACATCTCTGGCACTGTAATTCATTTATACCGTATTTCCTCACATTCTTGAGAAACGTACATAAGCGATTGCCGTCACTAACACCCTACTTATGTTCACCTTAAAGGGACACCAAAGGCAAATACTAGGTTGACGTAGACTGTTTAAATACCATCCTAGAAACCTCATAACGCTTGTTTTGTGCCAAGAAAAGACTTAGTTTACGAGAAAATTGGATCTGAAGGGTCCGAATGCCTTTCTTGAAATTGAAATCTCCCGCCAACCGAGGGAGTGGTGACATTGCATATAACATCACCACCCCTTGCTGCCTGCCATCGGCGAGTAAGACGGCGCCCAACAGACGGCGGTACCGAGTCAAGACAGAGCGGTGGACTCGCCGCTGCAGCTGCTTTTTGGTCAAGGGGCGTGGACCATTCGGGCATTCTGCGACATCACATGGAAGTTGAATTCTCTGCTACTTGCAGTTTGTGTGAGTTTCGCAACCCAGCAAAACCAGCGCAGCACTACGCAATCAGGAAAGCCCTGAAACACGAAAGCGTGAGCGGCACAGAGTCGAGCACAAACAAAACATTTCAACTGCCCACATTATTGTCAACGGCACTTTCATTGGGTTCTTTTTTTCTAAAAATGAAATAGAAGTGGACAAGTAGCACTTTATTTCATGTTATAATACAACACAAGGATTTCTTTTGCAAGAAGTAGTTGAGCACTAGTGACAGAATTTAACTTAGGAGTGCTTTTGTCACCGGGCAAGTGCTTGAATGTCCCGGAGGAGTCTCTAATACCCTGCATTTACCTGAATTTCTCGATTATTAAGGCTCTGTTCACAATAATATTGATGCCTTAGAGTTTCTCGAGCACTAATCTATAACTTTAGCTTGACTTAGCATTTGCCTTTAATGTCCCTTTAAGACACAGGCCACTATAATTTAAAGACACGCTGGCAAGTAAGCTTATGTGAGTTGCAAGCTCAGAGGAGACAAATAACTGTTCAAATAGAGGTCAAAATGCCAAAACTAAAAGGAATTTCAACATATGCCCCAAGCAATGTAAGACATCACTTCCACTTCCGAGTTTGACGCCATACTTTTCCCTAAATTTCTTTCTAGGCAGAAGTTGCCCCCCCCCCCCCCCCCCGACACACAGATGGTAGTATTTGAGACATGTCGCTATTTCTATTTCGCTTCTATAAAAGCTTCGCTACTAGTTCACATATACATATCTTGTCCTGACACCACAGTGTGCAAGCTTCTAGCGATTTTTTTAGCCACGGAAGAAGAAACACGGATAACCAGCATCCCCGCTTATTTTCAACTACCACAATGTGCTCTGTGAAGCTAAGTCATCGACAGATTTTTCGTGCCTGCACAATTATTCGTCCATCCACGTGGCACTACCACCTACTCGATAGAAGCAACAACTGAAATTTCGGATGCTGTAAGGTGCCTCGCTCAATTTTATTAGGCTCATCCTTGTGCACAATGTTAAAAACATGCATGGTAGCTGCAAACAAAGCTTACGACATTCATGCCGTCGCCTGTGACTTTACTTTCATTGTTGGGGTGGTTTTGCCACTTTCCAAGTGCCATATGGCCCCTGTGAAGAGTTTCGTTAACTAGGCACCAAACTCCAACTTTAGTCTCCAACTGGTGACGCGACAACGGCGGGTTAGGCCTAGCCTGTGGAGGTGGTACGTAGCTAGCAGGAAGCTCGCTCTTTATTTGTTCCTAACTGCAATACACAACTGCACCAGAGATTGAGCGGATGCGATGCAAGATCAGACGAGTCAGCTGGTCTAACAAGTGAACGCTTGAAGCGGAGTTGGAGTTTGTGGCGATCTGCTGGCATCTAACCAAAACATTTGCCAAGTTTGTAGGTACACTGGATGGATCGGCACAAACTCACAAGCGGGCATAAAGCTACGAATGGTATCTGCACAACACAGCCTAGACTGACATTGTTGCGGACTCAAGGTCGTATGCAATTTGAACTTTGTGACAACTGCACAACAGGTGAACGCAAAAATGCACCCACAAACTTGACCAACTTGCCTACAGCTTGCAGGCAATGACGATGAGTGCACTACTTGTAGCACAAGCAGGAAATATGTACCCTATATAGAGAATGAATGATTGTTTCTTGGATGTCAGCACATGCAACTTGACCTATAGAAAGACTCAATAGGCCACATATCTCCAGGAGTGGCATTCTCGCTCTTCTGCATATATTACTTTCAGTTACTGTTAACCCAACAGATGGAATGCTCCAGATGCCACTTGAAAGTAGCACAGAAAGTGAGTGATGCCTTTATGTGTTAGGTTCATTTAGGCTTATCAGTAAAACCACGTTTTGCAAAATGTGCTAAGAAATGTATATTAATCTTTTGAAGGTCAATGGGGTAAATATACTGCACCGAAAAGAAGTCCCAAATGGTCTCTATGTTTGAAAAACATGCCAATTTTTCAACCTTTCGCGGCCCAGCAAATGCTGCCACACTGTGTCGATACAAGGAATTTCTTTTTTTTTCCGCTCCATAGTCTTTTGCTTTTCAATCCATGGCTTCTTCCTGCTGGTGTTTCAGTGAGCATATGCGCATGTGCCGGCACGTGGTGGCTAGTTTTGGTTTCGTCTTGCCAGCTGTTTCCATTCGTTACACTCCTTAAAGCCTATGTCCATTTGGCTTTTAATCTCGCAAAGGGTCACCGCTAGATGTATGCTCGTTTATTGCTCACAGGGGTGCAATTACATCTGTTCATTGGTGGGCGCTGGTATATACAATGCCATGCCTATGTTTTTTTTCTTGAGACTCGTGAAAACTGATTGCCCCTCGTTGGTGAAGGCATGAAAGATTAATGTAAGCTTCCAACTTGTTTGGTTTTTCAGACCGGCCCCAACCATAGAGCGTTCTTGCGCCTGTATCAATAAATAGCCCACCTGTATTAATAAATAAACAATGCATGTTTACCTACCGAAAATATTTTTTGTCGCTTTATGGTCACTAAAAACATTCCAGTAAATTTTTTTCGAGCTTGGTTAATCTGAAGATTTTAAATGTGCAACAAAAAAGTCGACCCTGGGGATCACATTCGGCGAAAAAATGTGAGTCTCATAGGGTTACATTTGTGGTTACATTTGCAAGTGAACTTTTACCATTTAAACAGATATAGGAGTTAAGCATCAACCTGAGAGCTGTGTATGGTGACAATCCACTTTCCCAAGCTCTGTATCCAGTCATACGCTCGTTGCAGCTGGTCAATAAGCAGGTCGCACTTGGCACGCATCTCTTGCATCTCTTTCTCCAGGACTCGCACCATCTGCAAAAGCATGCATACAGCGTCCACACAAAGCCCTGACACAGTGACTGCATCCGCTGACTCACGAGTCATTAGTCGCTGTAGATGCCTCACTTACTGTCGCCACACAGGTACCGTGATGATAACCTCTGAACATAATACTGTACATACACTGAAAATTCCATCAGTGTAGGCCTACCACAGTGGTGGGCCAGTGGCAGAGCATCCACCTTGCACGCAGGAGGTTCGAATTCCAGTACCACAACAAACCCACTGGTTTTTCTAATGGGTAAGGATGCCACCTGGCTTGGCGCTTGGCTACTTGTGGGGTTTCTCGTCTTGACAGGGAGTCCTACAGAGATGATTTCAAGGCCTCTGGGACCACTTGTCTAACCAAACGACAGTGGAAAAGGATCCGCCACCGTGGCCATGAGAGGGAGATCAAGGCTGCTGCCAAGCACCTATTGAGGTAGAAGCATGCTTTCAGTCAAAAGACCAGTCAGGGTGGGACTGCACCTAAATAAAGCAGAACCTCGTTCATACATTTTCGGAAAAAAGCGAGAAAAAGCCTATTAACCAGGAAAATGTATGTGAAGTCACTGATAAATTTCAGACTCAACTGTAGTTGACATCTACGTAATGTGAAATGTTGCACAAATCTGAAGCCTGAGATGGGCTTTGTCATTTTTGCAGCTTCCGCTAGCCTACATCCTCGGTCGGCAGATTTTTTGGGCAGGGAATTCCAGCAGGAAGTTTTGATGTGCCGCCTCTAGCCACGTCAAGCTGGTAGGGCCCAGGCGGCCTGAGACACACTTTGTTGTTTTCCAGTGCGTAGATGACGACTGGAAACCGATATTAAATCGAGCTGGTAGGCAACATCGGAATAAGATGCCACCAGAGTGTAGCATGACACTCCTTTTGCGCCGCCTGCAGCAGAGAATGACGGTGCATTTGGGTTATCACCTGTTTAAAGCATGCAGTACACTTTCAAGAGAACTACGCCAGACTCCCTGTGAAACAGATAGGCGATTGTTGCATTAGGGTTGGCAGAAATATACATGAATGCGACAACCTGTGAGGAGACTTGCTGGTACCAGAAGAGAAAATCGAGTGTGTGCCAGCATTTTCCCGTGGCACAAGCGGGTGAGTACTGCAGAAAAGCTGCTGCAGTGGCCACTTACTGCTCTTAAGCACGCGTTCCTCATGTGTTTTCGTGTTCACATGTGATCTAGCAGTGGGAAAACATATCATACAATTGCAGTTTGACAAGGTACTGAACGTTGGCGCCGAAAGATCACACTTTCCGAGAACGTAGTGACTGGTAAAAAAAAAGCGTAACTGTATTGGGTCATTTTTTGTGTTCTCGATCGTGAACGCCGCACCGATAAATAGCACGAAATGGGATCTTATCAGCGAGGTTCCGCTGCAGTAGGTGGTTCCCCACATGAGAAAATTGTTACCACAAATGTTTTTCTTTAGTTCTTCTTGGAAGGCAACTCCTGAAAAACTGGATACATGGACATGGAGCTACCTGTATTACCTATCTTATATAAACCAGTGGGCATGGAACCATGCACCTCCCACAGCCAAGCTGAGTGCGCTAAAACATGCTGAGAAGCAAACATTTTTACAATGAAAACTTGTGCAGCTGGTTCCATGTCCATGGTTCATCATGAATTCCAAAACAGAGGGTTTCTATTAACCACCATTAGTCCAACAGATCAGTGAACTTGACAGAGCCAACAGAAGTGAGCATAAAGCAACTTGTTTTCAAATGGCAAAGATTCTGCACAGAGCCTGAAAGGCCAACATTATACTTTATTTTTATGTGCAAATAACGAGATAAGTTAGACAAACATTGATTGATGCTGCAATGGAACAATAAACAAAATGGCAAAGTGAACATGTAGTGCTACATAATAATGCTTACTTGAAGCTGTCGCTACGACTCATACTGGGTTCCAAGTCACAGGCACCTTCTGACCATAATGAACTCACTGTCAACAAGCAGAAATTAAATTTTGTTTTTTGAATGGTGCCTTCATTTTAGAGCAATTGCAACTGTCACAGATCAGCAGGTGGACTTGCATTAGTGTTGAATATAATGTTTGTATAGCTGAAGCTTATGTCATGCTAAAAATTCATTCAACTGAGATACATTAAATTATTACTCAGCTTTTCCCAGCCAAACATTCTAAAGTTGGTGTAACTGAAGTTTCATTTGAGTGACATCCCAGTCTGTGCAGAACCATGGCTGAATGAACTCAAAAGCAAGGCACCTTGGGGTCTGAATTTGGTGTGGCCTGCAGTGCCTGCAGAGCCCTCCGCTTGTCATCTAGGCGAGACTCAAGGCGTGTCAGCTGGCTCTTCCTCTGTGCCCAGCATTCCTCCACCGAGGGTTCGGGCAATTCCCTCACCACCAATGGCAGCGGACACTCGTCTTGCTGGCTGCCACTCGAAGAGCCCTTCTCGTCTGCAAGCAACAAAAGCACTAGCTATGTGAGTTGCTTTTTCCAATCACTGTCCTTCAAAGCTGTCAACAAAGAATGCTGTAATGAGAGGTCACGTGTGCACACTATATTTTGCAGCTCTTAAAGGGCCCCCCACCAGGTCTGGCCATGTTGAGCTGACAAGCACGGAGCACACAATGTGCGCTAACGATCATGTGTGCAAAGCATTACATCAATACGTGCCGCGAAAAGGTCTGAAATTTCAATCCAAACACCAGTTTGCCTTTCCTTCACAGCGACCACGCTCCAAGCTGGATTGTGACGTATACATGTCCCTGCGCCTACATACCCGTGTTCGCAGTGTGACATCAATCATCGAGACATGAGACTTCGAGAATTATTCAAAGCAACATCGGGTATTTGTGTGATCTGTTGCTCGAATTCATGAATTGAAGTTTAGAGAAATAATAATACACACAAATGGAATGTCTGGTGCTTTTTTGTTTTACTTCGCACCGAAGCAAGAGAGATGTACTTCCGCTTCATCTGCTTGTTCCCACGGTCGTGCAGTCACGTGTGCAGGTGCCATTTTCTACCATGTTCCAGCACATGATCATGCTCTGCAATCCACTTTTGTCTGCCTTAGTGTTCGTGTAGCACTGTATTGCACCGCTAGTCATGTGTCCTTGTGCACTGCACGAAATGAGACAATCACAACAGGTTGCGCTGGACGCCGTCAGCGAAGTGGACAGCGCAGCAAGAAAAAAGTGAGGAGAAAAACAGTGAAGGCGGGGCCCGTGACGTATGCGTCACATGATCCTCGAGGTACGGTATGGGAGAATGCAGGGAAGGAATTTCGCTTACGTAAGCTAGATGGGGAGAGTGGAGAGAGTGTTTCGCTTGGCAGTGGAGCTCGCCTGGTGAAATCATGGGTTCGTGGCACTGAAATATTTCTATCTAGGCTATTAATGAGACTATATGAAAAAATTTTGAAAAGATGTTTACATTTTTGGTTTACAAAAATGTTTACGATTGAAAAATGTTTGCAACGGGACAGCACAGTAAAATAAGTTAGTGGCAATAGATTTTCATCTAAAAAAACTATTCTGCACCAAAGAACAATGCCGGATGAAGGGAGATATGGTGTTGGTAGGCCAGGGGAGAGTGCTCCAGTCAGATTCTACCTCCCAGCACTCCACAAGGACGTGAAGGACGATCAGCCTTTCATCATCTATATTACAAACTGGAGCTTGGCCACCAGTAAGCAAGTAATTGCGTGGGCCATATATGTGCCCTACACGAAGTCTGCGAAATAGGACACCGATTTGTTGTGATTTTAATGTGGGTTATAATGAGCTTAACTGTGGCTTAATTAGATGGAGTTTATTAGAGGTTTTCCAATAGCCTCAGTTTTTTTATGACTGAATAAGTGTAAGTTTATAGCAGGTAAATTTAGAATGGAACAATTTGGAGCTCTTGTTGTGGCGGGTGTGACAGTTTCGTCTGCTAGCACATTGCCCTGAACGCATCTGTGTTCTGCGCCATCATATTTTTTAAAAAACACATTTATTTGAAATCATATTGGTTAAACATCGCAAACCTTCTGTGACATTTTCCACTTTTCAGTGCTGCGATTATAGTGTAATCAAGATTAATGACTTTTCGCATCATCAGAAGCTGTGACAATGACAGTTCCTTAATTTATAAACAGAAATGTACACAAGGCAGCGCCTTGAAGTTTCTTCACGCGGTGCAAGCAAGCTGCGAAGTGAACAAGAGATGGCAGCACCTGCGCTTGCATCGCGCAGGCGGATACTTCTGGCATGTGCAACGCTATCGGTGATATTTGGCCATTTCTCAGCCTGCCAAGTCGAGCTGAATCACTTGCGTTTCAGGTGACAGCAATAACACGGCCTAGAATGTGCGCTCATCACCACTGGTAGGTTGTGTATGTTGTCTCAAGGTAGAAAACAAGTGCATTGGTACCAATATACGATGACTCATTCGATTTCCCAGAGACATGCATTCTAGCTAATGAAGCAGACGATGGCTTGTACGCAGCAGGGGTGCGATCGGAGATCGTTGTTCGGCGCATTCGTTCGGTTACTGGTGTGCACGATTGGCCTACTCCGCACTGACGTCACTAGCCGCGAGGTGCAGCCACGTTTTTGGCGACAACAAAATGATGACACACTCCTGTCAATCATCTTGCAACTGAGCACATCGTCTGCTAGGCGCCGAACGCGACGGGAGTTGGGAAGTTTGGAGCGATCATACACTCGATACGAGACCGGCTTTGCATGGCACTTCTAGTGGATTGGATTGGATCCGAACAGCGGCTCTGGCTGCGGAATGGCACGTTTGGATCCAATCCATAGTTTAATTCGAGAAAATAGCGCTTGCGATAGGAACTTCAGTTGTTGCATTGGCGTTGCTTGAGGAGGAACGAGAGCAGTGAACGTGCGAAATGCGTTTGAAAAAATGGCAGAAAGCAAATTCCAGCGTCGCTTTTGTTTATTGAAATAAATAGTTCACTGGTTGTGTGGCAAACTCGACCCCATCATCGGGTGCCTGCAAGCCACTGGAATGTTCTTGTTGCCACTTGAAAAGTGTGCCACTGTTCCCGTCGTTTCTTTTTTCTATTTTTTTCCTCTCTGTGCGCGACACCACCTAGGGACGATGCAGAGAAACTAATAGTTATAAATTGTAGTAGTCACTATTTGAAAACGTGTTTAAGCTTGAGCAGAAAAAAAAAATACATTTTTCAGATAAAGATTTCGTTCATTGGAAAACGAGAAACATTTCGTTTTGTAGTATCCTGCCTGCAAGCAGACGACAAATGAGGGAAGTAAACTTCCGGGGAGTTCACCGCTTGCCGATTGGCTGCTCTCTGCGCCCCGTTCTTACAAATTTTGCATACTGTCACTTTGTGACGTTTCAGCAGCGAAACAGAATGCGTATCGAACAAAAGATCTCCGATCGCTCCTCAGATGACTGAAGTGACAAGCATTTTCGACGGAGTAATTGCACGCTTTGAGCTAGCTGCTTTATTTTTACTGTGGAGAAAAACTGCTTTGCTTTACCAATAACATTAGTTCAGTGCCTTCATTTCCATTTCTTAGGCAAAACGTCAAGTTTGCGTCACGTTACAAAAGCAAAACGGGGCCATCAGCGCCCTTTTGTACACGTTGCGCCTACATCAAGCATAGAAGAAAATGGCAGAATGTCCAGAATATAGCCCCTAAAGCCCCAAAACAAGTTTTGATTTCAATCAACTTGTCTGCAGATTGGATGAAGACAAAGGTGCAGGTTGCCAACGCAATGCTAAAAACCATTAAATTTAGGATACTTTCGAAGGGTACTGGTTTGCGCTAGTTGGTTACAATTCATGATCTATGTTATTTGTGCACCACTTGGAATGAGGACTGGGGGACGACAGACACAAGCATAAACATTCAACTGGTTTTAATGGTAAGAAGTCAAGTGGTTTATCTACATACACAAATGTGACATAACATGAAAGACATCATAAAATATGCATGTGCAATCAACAGGACAGACTTGCACACATGCATTCACAAGGACTCGAAGGACGGCTGTAATACTGTACTTTCATAAGTCTCCCACCGTCTAAAGAAGATTGGAGGCCATGTCGGGGTAAAAATGGTTTTTATGGCACCCCACAAGTTAGTGGCACTATGTAAATGGGGGAAAGCGGTACAAGCAAGATGACACATTCAAAGAACCACAGGAACCAGTATATGTAGATAGTGCAGAAAAAGTGATACAGTGAAACCTCATTACTATGAACACCACATTAACAACTTTTCAGATTAATGAACTTTTAAGAAATCCCCTGCTGACTTCTTATAGATTCAATGTAGAAATATTTCAGTACTAAAAACTTCAGAATACCGAACTTTTTGGAATCCTGATCATTATTCGATTTTCCTGTGATGTTAACAATGCCTCAGTAGTACGAACTAATATTCCTAAATCTGTGGATTCTTAGATTTCCGTGTATCCTTCACAGCAGCCAAGACAGTAGGCTAGCAGACGACAAGGTGCAAAGAGCGGACGTCACGGCGCATAGGTTGGGAACACCTGAGACCATGTCTGACAAAAAAAGGAATGCGGAAAAAAAGGAGCGCATGTTCCACCCAGAAAAGTGCCACCTAGCAACAGAGGCACGTCTTCCTTTTTTCTGCACAGGGCTCTTTCTTTCACACTTCTTTCTACGGCCATACTAGCTACATATGCAGTGAAATGTAACCTCCATACTTGCAGAGATGCCACACTGTCGCACTTTGCACTTTCCAGATGGCATCGTTTACGCACGCCAAAAAGTCAGAAACATTGCGCATTGGAGGCGACATGGAGCTACCTTTTTGTCAGCAGTTTCCTCGGCATCGGCGTCTGTTTCGCACAGGTCACTCTTATTATACAGTACATCAGTAGTGTGTAGTGGTGGAATCTATGGAAAATAGCAACAGCACGTGCCGTGAGCCAACAGCGACGTTTTCGTCGATAGCTCATATGGCGACAACTTATGAACTGATGGGTTGATGGGCGGAATGGGTCGTTGCTGATATCCTTCTCCAAGGTATCCAGGTGCTCCACGTAGTGCAGCGGAAGGTTCCTCGCAAAAACGAAGCCTCAGAGGGACTGAATCCTCTACAGGATCAACCGCGGGGACAATGTTGACGCAGCCTGCTCTACCGTATCAGCACTGCCGTCGTGGCCGTCACTGTTGCTGTCCAATGCAAGCATGTTCACGACGATCGCCTCATCGGTTAGAAGCACTTAGTTTCCAAATCTATAGCCGTGTGCTTTCTTTTCACCGGCAACATCGTGCATTGCCGATTATCAGCGGGCGGGTCAGCCATCTTCCGTTTCGGCAGCAAGTCAAAAGAGGCTGGGAAGCCACGTGGCCAGGAACAATTTTGATGCAACCAATAAAGATGAACACGGGCGATTACACTGTTTGCAGAACTGCACTGGATGAGGAGCCAGCGAGCAAGATGCGAGCAGCACAGTTGTCCCGGTTCATTCATGTTTTGGAGGGTGGCGTGGCGTAGAGATATGGCCGCAGCCCATTCGTGTTCGGAGGGGTGGAAGGGCGACGGGAGAGAGCTGCGCAGAGAAGGCTGGAAAATGAGTGCGCAGCGGCCGTTTGAGCAGCAGGCCATTGTTCAGCGGCTCGAATTTCTCTTTTTCTTTTTTTCTTTTCCAGGATTTCGCATTTCACTAACCTTTTGGCTCGAACAACGAGCAGCCAGACTTCATCGTTATAACCGATAATGCGACATCAGGGCATTGTAATAAGCGTGTTATTTCAGCATGTAAAACATACAAAAGTTGACGGTGCAGCAGCTTCTCATTGTTATAACCAATATATTGTTAAAACCGGTATCGTTATAAGTGGGTTCGACTGTAATAGACGATTGCCATTAAGCATAAAATGACGCAATATTAAACTGAAGACCCCATAGGTATTTAGGGCAACTTCGCTATTTCTTCAGCTTCAGAAGGAAAAAAGCACTTTTAATTCTATTTGACGGTAGTAGCAGCGGTAAACTTTATTTAGTAAAACAAGAGAAATTGTGCAACAGACATTCTGTCGATATATTTTCCAGCCTTCACATACAAACCGAGTTATCAATGCTGGCATACTAATATGGTGTTCCCTTTAATGAGATAGAGCATGCTATATATCTCGATTCATAGGCACCAAAGTTACTGAAAGCTAGCAAGATTCTTATAATCTGATTACCTCCTGAGCATGTACAGCACTGTTTCTTGCCCGAAATTCGGAAGCATAAAGGTCTGTGTTTAATTTTATGATATCCCATATTTGATTTGAAATCTACTATTTGGTATTCACACATCCCTAGCGATTATGGCAGCCTCTGTGCTTTATGAACTTGGACATTCACGTTGTATAATATGCCCACCTGCTATGGTCTCTATGAAGAAAATAGCAGTATTGAAAATAAATCTGTCACCAAGGGACCAACACAGCAGACCATACCTTCTCTGTAGGTACCAAGGTGAAGGTGAAGATCCTGCGTCTCTATCACCATGCTATGGTAAGCGTCGCTCACGAGGAAAGAGTGGTAATACCGCTCTTCCAGTGCCTGGTACACTTCCTTTTGAGCTTGCAGGAATGCTTCAGGACCCTGTAAGCCAAATAGACAGAAACAGCTAAAGAGAACAGGCTTGGTTGAGCCGCACATCACAACAAAATTTTCTTTCCCTGATAAAACTTCAGGTAAAGGCCCTGGCTAAAGCTTTTGCTTTGCTATAAAGTAAAAAGCCAAAACACCTCTATAACATCACTGATGAAAATGTTAACGTGTAATTAGCACATATTGGCATATAAACCTGTTGGGACATACTTTTTGCACAGCTACAAAAGAGTGACGTGGAATTTCTGTGCAGCCGGCTTAGTCCTGTAGCTGTGCATGAAATCTGAACTGCCAGGAACGGCGGGTGAATGCGGACTTGCGAGACTGCATAGTCGCAGCCCGATTCCAGCACTGAATTACGGTTGCACCCACTTATAACAATATTAAATTAAATTAAATTAAATTATGGAGTTTTACGTGCCAAAACCACTTTCTGATTATGAGGCACGCCGTAGTGGAGGACTCCGAAAATTTCGACCACCTGGGGATCTTTAACGTGCACCTAAATCAAAGTACACGGGTGTATTCGCATTTTGCCCCCATCGAAATGCGGCCATCATGGCCGGGATTCGATCCCGCGACCTCGTGCTCAGCAGCCCAACACCATAGCCACTGAGCAACCACGGCGGGTATAACAATACTCAAGTGCCATGAAAATTCCATTGTTATAGCCAATAATTGTTATAAACGGGTTGCATGAAAAAAAAAAATCAAAATGGGGAATGGCATAGCTGTTCCGAGAAAACTATAACAGTGGGGAGGTCAGTTCTCCTCCCCACCACCTTCCTCCATCTGGCCTCTGATTGTGTTGACTCGTTTAACTGTTTAACTCTGCTTCCTGTGCGCTCCAATTGCATGTTATTAACAAGCCGCAGCTGCTGGCGTTCAAGAATGGCACTGCTATAACAACTGCAAGGAGGGGTCACAAGTGGCAAGTGACATACGAGCTCCGCCTAGGCATCGCTTTGATGGCCCCAAAAGACGTCTTTTAAAAAATGAGGGAAGGTTGCCGCAACAGCATCTCAGCTTGAGAAATCCAGAAGAAATGCTAGAGTGAGATCGCCACAAGCATCTCGCCACATACTTCCCAGTGGCTTGCATGAGAAAACCGCATGTCCATCAGCTTTGCTTTCAGACATCCTTCTCCATGGCATCCAGGTGCTCCACGTAGTGAAGCGTAAGGTCCTTCATGAAAACAAGCCCATAAGGGACTACAGGATCAACCGCGGGGACAATGTTGAGGCAGCCTGTTGAGGCAACCGCATCAGCACTGCCGTCGTGGCCGTCACTTTCACTATCCGATGCAAGCATGTTCGTGACGATCGCCTCATCGGCTAGAAGCACTTCATCTCTAGCAGTGTAGCATCTCTAGCATCTGTAGCAGTGCGCTTTCTTTGCACCGACAACATCATGCATTGCCGATGATCAGCGGACAGATCAGCCATCTTCCATTTCGGCGGCAAGTAAAACGAGATCGAGAAACAACGTGGCGAGGAACGACTTCGATGCACCGAACAAAGACAAGCACAAATGACTTAATCCATTAGCAGAATTGTGCAGAATGAGGGCTAGGGAATAAATAACCAACTGTGAGGGCCGAGCGAGCAATCTAGGAGCAGCGCCAGCAGCGTTGCCAACGCAGTTGGCGCCGTCCATTCGTGTTTTGGAGGATGGCACGGCGCACAGCTATGGGCGCAGCCCATTCGTGCTCAGAGGGGTGGAAGGGCGACAAGAGAGATGCGCGCGAGGCTGGCACGCATCTCTCATGGAGAGAAGTGCACGGCGGCAGTTGGGATGGCAGGCGACTGTGCAGCAGCTCACATTTCACTTTTTCTTTTTTCTTTTCAACGATTTTGCATTTTACTACCTTTTGGGATGGATGCCCAGCAGCCAGACTTCATCGTTATAACCGATAATGTGGCATGGGGACTTTGTAGTAAGCGGGTTATTTCCCCATAGAAAACATACAAAAGTTGACAGTGCAGCAGCTTTTCATTTCTGTAGCCGACATATCGTTAAAACCAGTATTGTTATAAGTGGGTTTGACTGTAGTAATTTTTCCAGAGCCTGTAGTTATTCTAGGTACATTAAGCTTTGCTCACACATGACTTGTAACATGGCCCCCATTCCTTCTAAATGCATCTTTTATTTGCTTGCTGCTGCTGATTTCAGCTGTGATATGCACTTTGAACATAGCTTTGAGCAGTGCAAGCAAAGCTGGATGAGGAATTTCGCTATTTTCAGAAAACATGAAATGCTGAAATTATTTTTTTAGCTTACATGGAAGAACCTGGCACTGCACTTTTTGCCCTTTTCAATGAGTGCAGAATTAATCTAGACTTTTGGGCTGCGAACTACATCTACGCAGCTTCTTGGATTAGGTACAGCCAAGTATCCCGTCCGTCCGTGTGTGTCTGTCTGTCTGTGTCTGTTGCACCTTCAGGGCATACAATAAGTTAGAAAAGGGATGGACTACATTAGTATACGCAAACAAATAAGAACCCGCTGCAGTTGCTCAGTGGCTATGGTGTCGGGCTGCTGAGCACGAGGTCGCGGGATTGAATCCCGGCCACGGTAGCCGCATTTCGATGGGGGCGAAATGCGAAAACACCCATGTACTTAGATTTAGGTGCACGTTACAGAACCCCAGGTGGTCGAAATTTCCGGAGTCCTCCACTACGGCGTGCTTCATAATCAGAAAGTGGTTTTGGCACGTAAAACCCCATAATTTAATTTAATTTAAACAAATAAAAAATAGAAAATAACACAACATTTTGTAACATTTTGCTTTGGAATTGGTCCACGAACACCATTGGCTGGCGCTTGGCTGTCATCATCCCTGGCAGGCGTGACTAGGAATTTTCTTGTTGTCACACAGGTTGTCAAGCAAAACAAACCCGTCGTCTGCTAAGAGTGGAACTGCAGAAAGGTGTTTCCCTCGACGTCTTGCGCGATCACGAGCACAATCTCGTGGGTTGCTAAGTCAACCGTGGCCACCAGGTAGTCTCATGCTGGCCGACGTGGTGAGACAGACACCAATGACGGCTCCATTGGTTGTGTTGCTAGCAAGTGTTGGCGAAAGATGACGCAATGACAGGCAATGGCACGACTCATTCGATACGAGCAAGGGAGAGTTCTGAAGGCATTTTAGACTCTCCAAAGACAGCACGATAGCTTTGCAACGAGCTAGAAGATTCTCTCAGAACATAAAGATTTAGTGGCGTTGACACTGTGACGAGAGTGCCATGCACACTGTGTTTGCACCGCACCCCCCACACAGAATTTTACAACAACCAAAGGGGCCTGATGAAGAGCTCTTTAAGTTTCCCTTGGCTAATGGGCTTCGACAGTTTTTCATAAATCTTTTCATTCTTTTTTTTTAATCCCCTCAGACTATAAAATATGAGCTTGAAGGCTGCCCCATACCAGTGTTATCTAAATTGAAATTGACCAATCCTTTCAATATCGAGTTTAGGTTGCTATGTACAAGGTTTTACGGGGTTATCATTACACTCACAAAAACCTAAAACAAGATACCCTGGCTATGCGAGATGCTTAGATTAATAAGCACCAAGACAGTTGCAAGAGCACGGAAGGGCAGCTGTCACGGTGGCATCACCCCATGTGCTACAGAAAGGCAACAACCACCTACACCTGCTTTCACACCCAAGAACAGAGGTAGACTCTTAGCTGCTAAATAATCACGCAAGAGTAACACAGTGACCATTAATATATCACCACGCATGACACTTTTGTGCACTGAACACATCACCATTACTTTTGGCCAAGGGGCCCAAGCTTCCACATACTTGATTTTCATGATTTTTACATGCATATCTCAGCACACCAAACCATATATCAAATGCAATCAGTCATAGAAAAAATATTGAAAAATTTCTTGCCTTATTGGCCATAATGAAAGCCTCTATGCCCTTGAGGACACCTTTTGAGAGCCGTATCCCCGGACGTGGACGCTTGATGTATGTCTGGTAAATCTCATTGCCTAGCTGATGCCATTCATCCTTTAAAGCATTGTAAAATGATGCCAATCAATGACAGGAGGTGGAAAGCTGCAAACAAAACTCACTTTGCTGGAGAGTTTCATGTTCTCAATGTCTTGCCAGAATCTAGCATAATGAGGAGTAACAGAAAAGATGCAGCAGTTAAAAGCGTATGCGAAAGGTTCTTTGCTGCTGCACGTTGCGAAAATCATCACTGCCAAAAAAATTTACACTTACGAGAGCAACGACTTTCCCACCTCTTCGCCTTGCAAGAATCTGGCCAGGTACTCTCGACATACAGGAGACTCCATAAGAACTGAAAATGCAAATACCTGGAGCAAAATCAAAGTAATGAAACTGCAAAATAGACAGCCATACAAAAAACAAGACAGAGAAGTGGCACAAGCTGACCTTGCACCCTGGAAGGCTTTCTTGTTCTTCGGAAGGTGAATAACAGTCTAATCCTCCAACTAACTTGAGCTGTTTCTCACATCGTGCCTTTGCATATGTCAGCTGAAAAAGAAAGGTAAAAGAAAATACCACCAATGATGAAAAACCAGTCTCAATAATTTCCAGTCCTAATGCTGCTGGCATACAATAATAGCCTGCAAGGAAAGGAAATCGTACAATTAAAAGATCAAACAGGATATTATTTGCAACATGCTTTACAGTCGAACCCGTTTACATCAAATTATTCTATATATTGAACAATTTCTGGACACGGTATAGTTACAATGAGTATATATAGCAAAAATTACACTTACATTGAACAAAAATAACAGCGACTTCCAATATATCGAACGTCAAGCGGAGGAAAAGTGCCCCCAGAAGTCGACATTTCCTTGCGGTGGCGGGGAAACCCGGCGGCACGGCTCCATCCAACCACTCTCCCTACCATGACCGTGCTGCCTCAAGCGAGCCAGCAACACCCCCTGCCAAAAATTATTCTGGCCCGACCGCAGCGCTTGCTCAGACAGCCAATCTGAGGCTCTTGTGCCCTTGTCGTGCAAGATGGCAAAAGTGCGAGTTGTCTCGCTGCTTTTCTAGTTCACTGTGTTTGCGCTTTGTAGGCCTTCTCCCACAGTGTTGCCGTGATGAAGCGGCAGAATTCGCCTTTCGTCGTGAAGATCGAAATCATAAATCGGGTCGAACGTGGTGGGAAGTTGGATGTCCCCGCAGCGTGCAAGATTCTGAGGAGCACTCTAAGCACGATCTTGAAGAATAAGAGGGAGATTAGGGCTAAAGCGGCCAAACTCGCGATCCGGTGCCCGTGGTGCCCGACACCTACGCACGGCCGTGTACAAGTGGTTCATCCGAAATTGCTTCAGACGTGCCGGCTTTCACATGCTTGGTGATGACTAAATTCTGATGAATGCAACGAAGCCATTGCCGGTGTTGCCGAAGTTTGGAGCAAGCTGTCAGAATTTCCAGAAGCTGTTGACAAATCAACGGCGGACGAGTTTGTGAGTGCAGATGATGGTGTCACAACCACGGGAGAGCCCCAGAACGAAGACTACATTGCCGACATCGTACCGAGCACAAGTGAAAATGGGCACAATGAAGAAAGCAAAGACAATCCTTTGCCCACATCCTCCGAAGTGATTGGTGCACTCGCACTAGTCTGGTGCTTCAGCGTGAATGCAGAAGGTTGCGGCCTCAGCTACTCCGACTCCTTAGACAATGTGGAAAAGTGTGTGCGTCGCAGGAAGCGAAATTGCCTAAGCAGAAGCAAATGCAGGACTATTTCATGTGGAACTAAGCTAGTTTTATCAATTAAGTGAGCTTATAAATGGTATGTGCTTTTATGACATCCAATGATTTAGCAGGCTTATATCAAATTATGCTCTATATCAAACTGATAGGCGTGTTTTCGTGAGTTCGATATAGCCAGGTTCGACTGTAGTGCCGGAAAAATATGCCAAAAGAAAGCCCTAAGGGGCACAATATTTAGTACATGATAGAACATGTAAGCATGACTGAACAAGGATGTAGAAAGAAACAGACACACGGAGAGAGTGCTGTCTCCGTGTATCTGTTTCTTTCTACGACCTCGTTCAGTCGCGCTTAGATATTCTATCATGGATTCAAACCAACCAGCCTGCCAACGCGTTTTAACCAAATTCATTAGAGAGCATGTCATTATCCAAAGCATATTGTTACGGTGAAGGGAAAGAAGAAGGTGACATGGACTAGAGGAAGATGAAGTCTGGCACTTACCTGAACGCCTTAAATACCAGTTGTAAATATACCTTATTTTACATTCGTGGGCTTGATTTCTTCCTGCAACATTTTGGTGGAAGGTGCTGGGTACAATCACGGAACTTCGCAGCGGACGTCATCTACCTGTTGCCACAATGGCAAATCAACAGACACAAGCAACAACGCCTCAGCAGCCCGTGCCAATGGTCATCCTCACTCATCTGCGGGACCCGGGGACATTTTGTGGCACGGACAACGCCGACGTCGAGGACTGGCTTACGATGCACGAGCAAGTGTGCAACAGCAACAGGTGGTATCCAACAATGATGCTAGTAAACCTGATATTTTATACGAGAGAAACTGCGAAGCAATGGTACGATACACATGAAGCTGACCTAACGAGCTGGTATGTCTGCAAAGACAAAATGCGAGAACTGTTTGGCAGACCTGTCAGTCATCAGCTGGCAGCGAAAAAAGAACTTGTGTGCCGCACTCAGACATCCACAGAATACTATGTCGTGTACATACAGGATGTGCTGGCCCTCTGTCGCAAGGCTAATAACAACATGACCGAGGCAGACAAGATTGGTCACATACTAAAAGGTACTGAAGACGATGCCTTCAATCTCCTGATGTGCAAGGATTGTGCCACTGTGGATGCAATTATAAAGTAGTGCCGGCGCTTCGAACAAGCGAAGGGCCGCCGCGGTTCGTTCAGCCGACAGGACCGGAAGATATAACGCACTTCGTTCGCTGTGAGCTTGAGGCCATGGCTCCGGCTCCAGTTCGTTCCGACTGTCGGGAAAGCGTGCCTGCTATCTCCCTTATACAAGCGGTCGTTCGGGAGGAAATAGCAAGTTTGGGCATTCCATCTCTCTGCTCGGTCTGCCATACAAACACCTACCAGATTTCTCCTGCTGCTCGCTCCCAGACGCAAAGCTTTCCGCCCCGTCGTCGCAACCCAGCTGACTGGCGCACAGCCGATGATAAACCTATCTGTTTTAATTGTTCCAGTATTGGACACATCGCCCGTCATTGCCATAACCACTGGTCGTCGCCTCCTCGGTGGTCGTCTCCGAGTCACTACCACCAAGTGCCAGACAATTGTACTTTCTCGCCCTATACTCCGGCTGTGCTCCACCAAGATCCAGCCGCTCCCTGTCTCTGCAAGGTCGTAGGTCCCGTTCGCCTCTTGTTCACTGCTCTTCGTCCCCTTCTGCAACCGGTCGCTTCACTTCGGGAAACTAGGCGGTGCAGCTCCCTGAGGTGAAGCTGCAACTCCGACCTAGCCCACAAATCCTCTGTTGACCCTGCCTACAGGTGGAAACCTACAGGACATTGAAGTTGATGGCGTTCCTGTTACATCTCTCGTTGACACAGGAGCGCAGCTTTCAGTTATGAGAGCTGCTCTCCACCAAAGGCTCAAAAAAGTTCTGACGCCCGCCGTACCGTGCACTGTGCGAGTTGCCGATGGGAGCACTTGTTCTTCGAATGTGCACAGCATGTGTGACCATTGGGGGCCGTTATACTGTTGTTTTATTTATCGTCCTTGAGGACTGTCCACACGACCCAATTCTCGGCCTCGACTTCCTTTCGAAACACTCTGCCCAAATGGACTGCTCTGCAGGTGTTGTACAGTTGGATCTGCCGCTTCCTCCCGACGCAACAACTTGTGCTTCAAACCACTTACGTCCTCCTGACGCCCTGTCCTCTCATACCTGATGTCAAGTACGTCGTGTTGCCGCTTACTAACGTGGTTTTGTCACGCAATATTGCCCTACCGAGCACCTTAATCCGGATCCACGAAAACTGTGCTCGCGTGCCCATCCTCAATTTTGGATTTTTGTCGCATGTGCTGCCACACGGTACATATAGCCATAGTGCATATCACTCCTTTGGAAGAATTTGAGATTTCTCCTTTGACCTCTGAATCCTTCCTCAGTACCAACGGACCTTTGTCACCAACTCCTTCGTACTCGACACCTGGAGACGATGTTTCTAAGATGATTACCCCTGACCTTCCTTCCAAGCAAACAACAGCTCTTCGTCCCCTCCTGTCACCTTATCGGGATATCTTTGATTTGGACACGACTGTCCGCTGGGCCAGACATCTGTTGTCACGCATTGCATCAACACTGGTGACGCTAGCCCCATTCATAGGCGTCCATATCATGTCTCAGCAACAGAAAGGGCCATCATACAGAAAGAGGTAGACAGGATGATGAACAAGGACATCATTGAACCTTCCAGTAGCCCATGGGCATCATCAGTTGTCTTAGTAAAGAAAAAAGACAACTCGTGGCGCTTCTGCCTTGACTACCGTCACCTCAACAGGATAACAAAGAAGGATGTTTATCCCCTACCTCACATTGATGACGGTTTTGACTGTCTTCACGGATCCCAATACTTTTCATCAACTGACCTCCGCTCCAGCTATTGGCAGATTAGCGTCGATGAGATGGACCGTGAGAAAACCGCCTTCGTCACACCGGACGGTCTCTACCAATTGAAAGTCATGCCCTTTGGTGTATGCAATGCGCCAGCTACATTTGAGTGCATGATGGACTCTCTCTTGCGCAGCTTGAAGTGGTCTACATGCCTCTGTTACCTTGACAATGTGATTATGTTTTCGCCCAACTCCGAGAGCCACCTGCGGCACCTCACAACCATACTCTCCGTGTTTCGCAGAGCTGGCCTTCAGCTAAACTCCTCCAAGGGTCATTTCGGTCACCGTGAAATTAACATGCTCGGCCATTTCGTAAATGCCGCCGGAATCCAACCTGACCTCACGTCGTGCGAAATTTTCCTGTACCTTGTTCAACAAACGATGTCCGTAGTTTTTCTGGGCTTATACTCTTATTTCCGGCGATTTGTGAAAAATTTTGCCGACATCGCTTACCCTCTCACTGACCTTCTTAAGAAAGATGTCTCTTTCTCTTGGGGACCACTGCCAGAGAAAGCCTTCTGTACCCTGATTGAGCGGCTTACAACTCCCCCGATTCTGTCACACTTTGACCCTTCTGCGCCCACTGAAGTACGAACTGATGCGAGTGGTCATGGAATCGGCGCTGTCCTTGCTCAGCGTCAACAGGGCCAAGACCGTGTCATCGCTTACGCCAGTCGCCTTCTTTCCACGCCCGAGCAAAATTACTCCATTACTGAGAGAGAATGTCTCGCGCTCGTATGGGCGGTCACAAAATTTCGACCGTACCTTTTCAGTCGGAGTTTCTGCATCGTAACCGATCATCACGCCCTCTGCTGGCTCTTCTCTTTGAAGGACCTAACTGGACAACTTGCACGTAGGGCATTGCGTCTACAAGAATATACATCTTCTATTATGTATAAGTCAGCGAACCTGCATAAAGACGATGACTGCCTGTCCCGCAATCCCGTGGATCAACGGACGATACCGATGCAGACTTGGACATCAGTGTTCTATCTCTCTACGGCTTCCTTCACATTGGCGACGAGCAACGCCAAGATGCTGTTCTTCGAACACTTATGGAACGCCTAAGCTCCTTGCCCAATGACCCGTCCCTCCGGATGTTCACCTTGCACGATGGAACTTAATACCATCGTAGCATTCGTCCTGATGGCCCAGAGCTCCTCCTAGTCGTTCCTAAACACCTTTGACTGGCCATACTCCAGCAACTTCACGACACTCCTAAAGCTGGACATCTGGGTATCACTCGTACTTACGACCGCCTGCGGCACCGCTTCTTCTGGCCAGGCATTTATCACTCTGTGCGCCGTTACGTCACTTCTTGCAACCTGTGTCAGCGCCGGAAGACGCATGCTATGTCTGCTGCTGGTTTGCTTCAACCAATTGATATCCCTACAGAGCCATTCTTCCATGTGGGCCTTGACCTCCTTGGCCCCTATCCAATTACCAATAAAGGAAACAAATGGATTGCTGTAGCAACAGATTATGCCACGAGATATGCCATTGCATGAGTACTACCAACCAGCTACGCTACAGATGTTGCCGACTTCCTACTATACGACATCATCCTGAACAACGGCACCCCTCGCCAGTTATTCACGGATCGCAGCCGCTACTTTCTATCGTAGGTTGTCGATGATCTGCTGCGATCCTGTTCTATAGAACACCAGCTTGCTACCGCGTACCACCCTCAAACGAACAGGCTTACCGAGCGACTCAACTGCACACTAACTGAAATGCTGGCCATGTACGTTTCCAACGATCACGGCAACTGGGACATCGCTTTACCATACATCAGTTTCGCATACAACTCGTCCCGTCATGACACTGCCGGATTTTCACCATTTTACCTTTTGTATGGTCGCTACCACACCTTGCCCTTCGACACGTTGCCACCTTCCGCAGTACAATCACCCTGCACTGGTTACGCTCGCGATGCTATTGCCTTAGCCGCCCAGGCCCGAGATGTGACCCGTCATCACCTCACAGTCTCGCGACACTACGACCTTCTCAAAAGCGACACTACGACCTTCGGCACCAAAACAACCATTTTTCACCTGGTTCCATTGTCCTTCTCTAGACGCCTTCACGTCGCATCGGCTTGTCAGAAAGACTACTTTCCCGTTATTCTGGTCCATACCAGATATTGACACGTGTACTTATCTTTATCGGGAGACCACGTTTCGCCGCCTAACAAAGGTAATCGCACAGCGCGGGATGCGCCTGCATGTATCCGAGGTTTCTGGAAAGTTATCGATGCTTCTACCCGGCTGTCTGTTGTCGCCGAACCTTGTTTTGTCTGATTTCATCGTGTGACGCGAATGGTGTAGAACTTTGTGGAAGGCACGCGGGTCCGGACGATTAGCCTGGAACATTCGACGACTGCTCTATAAAAGCCGACGCGCTTGACCCGCTGATCAGATTTTCGACGATCGCCGAGCGTGTTCGCCGCTATCGTTGTGCTATAAGTGTAGCCTGTTTTGTGGGCACAGGTTCGCCCAATAAAAGTTAGTTTTGTCGTTCACAGTATTGCTGCTGTGTTATTCAACGTCACCACCACGTGACATCTGGTGGAGATGCTTGTGCGTTCATGTACCGAACGCCCCCGCAACGCCGCGATCCAAGCCCGAAGCCCGAGGACAGAACCAACATCGCCCAAGACCAGCGTGCTAGCCGCAGACTGCAAGGACTGCCCCCAGAGCACGGACTTCTACCTGAGACGACAAAGAAGATCGTGGTCAAGACAACCCCAATGGCTGCCCCAGCATCCCCCGTTATTTTACAACAACCTCGGGACCCACCAACCTTCCATGGAGCAGCGACTGAAGACCCGGAATCATGGCTGGAGACCTACGACCGCATCGCGTCGTTCAACAACTGGGACTCCGACGACAAGCTGCGGCATGTCTACTTCGCCTTAGAAGACGCCGCCAGAACTTGGTTTGAGAACAGGGAATCGACCTTGACAACGTGGGACCTGTTCCGTAGCGGCTTCCTGCGTACCTTTACAAGCGTCGTGCGCAAGGAAAGGGCTGAAGCTATGCTGGACGCCCGAGTGCAGCTACCAAACGAGAACGTTGCCATCTTTACGGAAGAAATGAGCCGCCAATTCCGCCACGCCGACCCGGAAATGTCCGAGGAAAAGAAAGTCCGGCTGCTGATGCGTGGTGTAAAGGAGGAACTTTTCGCCGGTATGGTACGAAGCCCACCGAAGACCGTCGACGAGTTTCTTCGCGAGGCCACTAGCATCGAGAAGACACTCGAGATGCGAAACCGGCAATTCGACCGCCGCACCAACTCTACAAACTATGCCGGCGTTCAATCGCTGGCCTCCGACGACCTGCGCGAGGCTATCAGGGCAGTCGTACGAGAGGAGCTTCAGAAGATCTTCCCGTCGTCGCAGCCTCAAGTGGCCTCGATCGCTGACATCGTCAAAAATGAGGTTCAGCGGTCGCTTGGAGTTCCGGAGGTGCAACCTCAATTACCGCAACCCCAGCCAGAGGCGATGACCTACGCCGCCGTCGCACGCCGTCAAGGTCCCCCTCCACGACCGCGTCAGGGCCCTGTGACGCCGCAATTCCGTCGACCACTGCCGCCGCCACCAGCACACCCACCCTTCGCCCAGCGCAGCTACCCGAGGAAGACAGACGTTTGGCGCGCTCCCGACCACCGCCCGCTCTGCTACCACTGCGGAGAAGCGGGTCACGTCTACCGACGATGTCCATACCGGGAGATGGGACTGTGAGGTTTCGCCGTCAACGCTCCGCGCCCGCAGCAAGGTGAACGCCCTCGCGATATCGCTGACTACCTCGCGGCTACTCAGTGGAGCTCTCGACGACCGTCGCGTTCGCCATCACCAGGGTGCTACCTGTCGCCGCAGCGCCGACCATTCACTGGCCCAGCCTGGGGCCGGTCAGCGAGCCCATATCCGGAAAACTAAAAGCAGCAACCGATGGAGGTGCGGTTGCTGTTCGTCGAACTGACGAAGATCCTCCGCCGCCGACGAAGACGCCGAAGAAACTAACTCAACGACATAACGACACGCCGCCGTCCCGACGAAGTCTGGAAGCAAAGAATACGACGACGAAAGACGCCCTGACGACGCGACGTTCCAGCTTCAGTTCAACACGACGCAGCCGTGATCCGACGCCGAGACCTAACTGCAACGCGAGACAAAGAACCGCCGACCTCGACGTGCTTCTCGACGGCCACGCAGTTACCGCCTTAGTGGACACAGGGGCCGATTACTCCGTAATGAGTGGACACATCGCCGCCCAGTTGAAGAAAGTTAAAACTGCATGGGAAGGCCCTCAAATTCAAACCGCTGGAGGACACCTCATCCCGCCGACTGGAATCTGCACGGCAAGAATAACCATTCATGACAGGACTTACCCTGTCACCTTCGTTATCCTCCAACAGTGTTCACGAGACGTCATTCTCGGCATGGACTTCCTGAATCAACATGGCGCAGTCATCGACCTGAAGTCGAAATCGCTAACGCTTTCGCAAGATCAAGCGATACCACCGGAGAGCTGTCGTAGTCACCACGCCTTGAGTGTGCTCGAAGATCAAGTGAGCATCCCGCCGCGTTCCAGCATTATTATTTCCGTCAGCAACGAAACACCCGCTGACGTAGAAGGCGTCATCGAGGGCGACCAACATCTACTGCTCGACCGTCAAATTTGCGTCGCAAGAGGGATCGCTCGACTCCACGGAGGGCAAATGGAAGTTATGCTAACCAACTTCAGCCAAGAGTTCAAGCACATCAGCAAGGGCACGACAATCGCATACATCGAGGAAATTGTGGAAACCAGCAATGCCTTTGTCCTCTCGGGTTCAGCCGTATCTACCCCGATGAGCATAGTCCCCGAACCAGACTTCGACGTGAATCCAAGTCTTCCTATGAGTAAGCAACAACAGATCAGAAGTCTTCTCCGACAATACAAAGACTGCTTTTCGACGTCATCGAGGATTCGACAAACACCAGTTGCAAAGCATCGCATATAACCGAAGAGTGCGCTCGACCACTCCGCCAGAGCTCTTACCAAGTTTCGACGCGAGAACGTGAAGCTATTAGGCAACAAGTCGACGAAATGCTGCGTGACGACATCATCCAGCCGTCGAAAAGCCCGTGGGCCTCTCCTGTAGTCCTGGTGAAGAAAAAGGACGGAACCCTACGCTTCTGCGTCGATTATCGTCGACTGAACAAGATCACGAAGAAGGACGTATACCCCCTTCCATGGATAGACGACGCATTCGATCGGCTCTGCAACGCTAAATACTTGCATTGCGCCGACATGCTAGCAATGTACGTCGACGTCGAACACAAGACGTGGGACGCGGTCCTGCCGTATGTAACCTTCGCTTACAACACGGCGGTGCAAGAAACAACACAGATCACGCCGTTTAAGCTGGTTTACGGCAGGAACCCGACGACGACGCTCGACGCCATGCTGCCCCACGTCACTGACGAAGAGAATGTTGACGTCGCTAGCTATCTCCAGCGCGCCGAAGAAGCCCGACAGCTCGCCCGCCTACGGATCAAGAACCAACAGAGGACCGACAGCCAACACTACAACCTCCGATGACGCTTCGTCGAGTACCAGCCCGGCGACCGTGTTTGGGTTTGGACACCGATACGACGACGGGGACTGAGTGAGAAACTATTGCGCCGTTATTTCGGACCCTACAAGGTCATTCGACGTATTGGCGCACTGGACTATGAGGTCGTGCCAGACGGAATTTCGCATTCACAGCGGCGCCGCGCACGATCTGAAGTGGTCCACGTGGTGCGTCTGAAACCCTTTTACGGACGCTGACGAACTTCCTTATTTTGTTGTTTTCTTTGCTACGGGTGTTTTTTATTACTTTCGTTTGTGTGCAGCATCGGGTCGACGCTCTTTAAGAGGGGGGTATTGACACGTGTACTTATCTTTATCGGGAGACCCCGTTTCGCCGCCTAACAAAGGTAATCACACAGCGCGGGATGCGCCTGCATGTATCCGAGGTTTCTGGAAAGTTATCGATGCTTCTACCCGGCTGTCTGTTGTCGCCGAACCTTGTTTTGTCTGATTTCATCGTGTGACGCGAATGGTGTAGAACTTTGTGGAAGGCACGCGGGTCCGAACGATTAGCCTGGAACATTCGACGACTGCTGTATAAAAGCCGACGCGCTTGACCCGCTGATCAGATTTTTGACGATCGCCGAGCGTGTTCGCCGCTATCGTTGTGCTATAAGTGTAGCCTGTTTTGTGGGCACAGGTTCGCCCAATAATAGTTTTGTCGTTCACAGTATTGCTGCTGTGTTATTCAACGTCACCACCACGTGACAATATTATGTCAACTGCCCAACGTGACATACGAGATCGCCCCAGTCGGTCAGCCTTCAGTGCCTCCCAATGTCACCAGCGATGTTGTTCACATCGCCAGGCTCAAGCCCTATGTACCCCCATTAAGTGAGTCTATAACTTTCACCGGGACGGAGCTAACCCCGTCGGGAGGGTGATGTTACAGTGAAGGGAAAGAAGAAGGTGGCATGGACTAGAGGAAGACGAAGTCTGGCAGTTGCCTGAACGCCTTAAATACCAGTTGTAAATATACCTTATTTTACACTCGTAGGCTTGCTTTCTTCCTGCAACAATATTGTTCAAAAAGCAGTTAGTCCTACCTGTTTGATGTATTTGGATAAATTCCTTGATTGCAACAGGTCTCCTTTAGCTGTACTTGGTGCTTCATACTGTTTATCTGAACAAATAAATTCCAATTTAGTATATCAAGTAGACATACAAAAGCCACTACGAGGGAAAGAAAACAGCTAACCTTCACTTATTCCACGTGCTTTCTTCAGGTTGTTGGCAGTGGTAGCTTGCATAATTTCTGACACAATGTTGAACCTGTATGAGGGAAACACCAGATTGTTGCAGTCACACATTCTCTTTCCTCGCATGCACAGACAGAGCTACCCCACACACTGCCACAGAGCCCCTTTTCAAAACGTGTGACAGCAGAGCGCATCACTAGAACAATGCCAAGCATTTCTCCCACACAAAGTGCTCACAGTAGATTGCACCCCCCCCCCCCCCCCCAAGCAACAGACATTCATATCCCAGTTACCACCACGTCTTGAGCATGAAACACTCCAGAGAAGCTACCTTGCTGTTTAAGGGTCTACATGAGCTGTTGCAGAGACCACACGTTTTGAGGCAGCCTCAGTGTGCCATGAGCACAGGTTGCTGCTTCTGGCAGTGTGATGAAAAAGGCTGTGGGTCACGGGAGCCTTTGTTAAGCCTCGTGCAGGAAATTCACACCAAAAATGCATGCTGTGCAAAGACCTTCAAGTTAAAGCAGCATGCTCCCAAATGTGCAATCCCAGTTCACCTCCAGCCCCTCACTAGTGCACCGCCACTCGGCAGTGTGTGCGACTTGACTGTAGAAACAAACACTGTGGTGCACCTTGTAATCTACTCTCTCACTGCCTCATTGCACGTAACGGTTAGAATGAAAGTAAGCTCACCGCATACGTTTCAAGTCTTGGATGTCAGTGCAGGTATCTATAACAAAAATAAAGTCTTCCCATGTCTCAGCATAAGCATATGTTCGACTGTGCTTCTCATTTTCTGCTTGAAGGTACTGCAGGTAAGCAATCAGCTTCTGGTTGATGTAATCGGGATCAGTTATCAGGTCAACTGTAGGCTGAAAAACTGAAAACATAAGTGGAACATATTCACTGTGTTTTAAAAGCACATCTCTGCAATAAAAGTACAAGTATACTGAATGATGAAGTAGAACTTCTAACACTATTTTATACTGTTTATGGGAAAGATCTATGTATGATGACCACCAGTATGCAAAAATGCCAGCAGGAAAAGTTGTGATTGAGAGTGCCATATAAGATGGAGAAGAAATAAGATGCTGATCAGAATGCAAGAGAAAATCATGCCACCCTCTCAGTTGTGATCTGGAGGGAGGGGCAAAAGTTTTCTCTGGAAATTACTAGAGGGGCTTAGTGTAGCTGCAAGTATGGTGGGGTTCAGCCAGCATGGAATTAATTATCGGCAGTACATACTACATGAATTTGCCTAAGCTTTAACATTTTGGCTTCAAATGGCTATATGAATTTTAAAATTTATCTTCTTCAACAAAACAATCCATTACAAGTGCAACAATTTGCAGTGACTATGCATGTGCACAGAGACTAATTGCTTGCTGTGTTTAGAAACCTATGAGTGCTTCGAAGTAGAAAAATAAAGCATGATAAAGAATGCCACAAGCATGAAGATTAAGCAATTACAGTAAACCCTCGTTAACTTGAAACATGGCATCTCGAGATATCGGTTAAGTCAAAATTTTTATCCAGCTGTGGTTTCAACCCGTGCGTCTTTCATAAATTATCTCAAAAGGTTTTTTCAATGGGCCCCAGGTATCTCTAAATCTCTACTGGGAAAACAGCAGGAAAAAGGCAATGAGGCAGCATTAGCAGCATTGCCTGCACTTGCTTTTTACCCAGCGGCAGCTCACTGGCCAAGCTAGATGCCACACCTACCACCTTTCCCCCTTCTCGACTGCCACTTTATTGTGGCCTCATGTGGCCAGCAGGGATATGGTATCTTTCTTTTTTCCTCTCATTTAGGACGCTGTCAGTGATGCATCAATGTGTTCACAATCTATTAATAGTGACCTTGGGCAAGATGATCTGCACTTTTGGGCAGGCGCGATTAGCCCACACACTGAGCCCAAAAGAGTGCACACAGCATGGGAGCCCGCAGCAGTTTAGCAAGATCACAGCTTGATAAGGACCCTCACTTCATGCTCCAGTGAAGTGAAGCATGAGCGCCGAGTCACCCGTGGGCGTCCACTAAAGGTGCGACAATTGCACTCTTTCATAGTTTCGGTTTCCAAAGTTCGGTTTCCGAAGTTAAATTGGCTCGAATTCATTACTCAATTCAGCTTTTTGGGTGTCTGAAAACTTATGCCCGGTTGATTGGGTTCAAGTATATCGTTAGGATTAGTTGTCTTGACTCTGTGCCAAGCATGCAGTCTTGACACAATGCCAATAACACCATAGTTCATAGACGCCAATGATGACGACACACGTGAAAGCGACCAAAAATGCCACTAACGGTATTTTGGAAAGGTTCCATGAAGTTTATGTAAGGCCAGAGGGCTCGAAACTCTACTTGTCTTGAAATCTTTTCCCAGTTTTCAAAGCTTTGAGTAAACAGGGGTTTACAAGTACATGCATCATTCCCATATTGTACTAGATGAATGCATTTGAGTTCCCTCTCACTATGTGGCAGCTTATAACTGCCTCGACCAGACCCTGCCCATGCTACAGTGGCTGGCAAAATGTCAGCACATGTCAGTGAGGTTTCGACACCTCGCTGTCATCTTAGGCTCAGAACACCTTATTTATGTCTCTGTTTGGAGTGCAAGTTCGCTGTACTTAAAGGGACACTAAAGCGAAACAATAAATCAGTTTAGACTAATGAAGCATTGTTTGAGAACCCTGCAGGAAGTCATTTCAAAAAAATAGTTTGATTATTAGATGAGAAAATGAAGGTCCAAGTATCAGTATTTGAATTTCACGCCGAAACCCAAGCGCCGGTACATCAGCGTGACGTCAGGGATTCCAAAGTATGTTTTCGCATTTGGGCTGCGTTGGCTGAATGAAGGTTCCCGAAACTTGCCATGTTTAATATTTGGTTCCTTTAGAACACAATGCAGTCAATCTGTACCGCTATATATAATTAGTAGGCCTTAGAAGATGCCATCAAAATCGAAGATGTCACAGCCCCCAGGTGCGGGAACCTAAGTAGGCGTCGCCACCTGTATTTCGTTCTTGCGCTTTTTCTGGCTTACCAGACGTCTTATCATTGTAAGAGTGGTGTTTTTGGTGTTGAGGAAAGATAATTTACTGATGCAGAAGAAATAATTTTTCACTTTAGTGTCCCTTTAACACGTAATTTATGTGTGTCACTTTAACTGCTTGGCATGTTTTGTGTGTAACTAAGGTTCCTGCATTTTGTAAATGTGTGTCCTCTTCTCAATTTTTCAAATGTCTGCTTATTCCTGTTGTCTTGCTTCCTCTCGTGTACCAATCTTACCACAACAACTGTTACAGGGACTTTTTTGTAGCTGCACCACATATTGTCTTGTAATCCATTGTCATAACAACTGCGCAATAAGCAACCTCATTATGTCGGCAGTAAAAGATGACAAAAACCATCAACCTCATTCAGCTGGACTGCTAAGAACAACGGCCCCATGAGAAACGTTCAAAGGTCCATTCACTAATTAAGTGAGTGGCTGCCCTCGCTTCGCAGCAGTGCCCACTCTGGGTACACTAAAGATGGCAGTATGTGTGGCATGAAGGTGCGACCCAGGCATGGCTGGCAGGGAGGGCGGCTCCTCTAAGAACAAGGGCTTTTTCAATTTTCAGACATTTGTCATGGTGTACATTTGAGTAATAGTTTGCACAACTCGACCACTGCGCCTGATAAACATACTGAGCTTGTTTGTTTGGAAAACCCAAACCTGACATAACAAACCTGCAATCTGCTGAAATAAATGCTGTGAGAAGGTACTGCGGCTACTGAGAAATGGTGCTGCAACCTTAAATTAAGTGTGTAATTACATTGCCCCAGAATCACAATTGCACTTATAATTTACCACTGATATTATGCTCAATGTCTTTTGCGTGCACGCAGTTAGACCATGTACTATAATTAAAGAGTGTCTAGTGAAAAGTCTTCTTCTGATACAGCGATATATACTACTCACTAATGCCATGGGTGTTGGAGCCTCTGCTCTTTCCATGCTGCCTGTGACCAGGCACAGTGACATTGGCTGCCAGAGTGCAATAAACCTTTCCTTCATTTACTGAGGGCATAGTTTCTGACCAATTTTTGCTTCCCTTCACAGGTTAAGCATGCACTTGCAAGGTGAAGCAGTTTACTTGCCCCTCCTCCGCTGTGAAAGCCCGCTTCCATTGGTGGAGCTGAGCAACAGCACCTCCCCCAACCCCCACCCCCCCTAGTAAAGAGCAGCTGAAGAATGTACGTGAACTGCTTTACTTTACTGCTGCACAGTCTGCACTAGGTATTGCAAAGGATTCAATTACCTAGGCAAGCCAGGATTTCACGCAGCAGATGACGAACAGAAATGCAGAGGGCATACTCAGATGGCAGCAGCAAAGCTAGTAGGAAGTCAGCCACCTGCCGAAGATGGTCCAGCTCCAGCTGTGAAGTTTCTAAGAAAGGGCTCAGTGGAAATGGCCGCTTTTCACCATTCCTGCAGATAATAATTCACGGCAATGCAATCCTTAAATACTTCAACTAGGACATTACCTTAACTCGTCCCTGAAATGGTTTGGACAAATTTTGTAGTCACATGGGGTGCAGTTACAGTAATACATTTGCACCACAATTCAAGTGAAGTGTTTCCTATTAAGAGAGCTACGGATGACAATAAGCTACCCTCCTACCTAACCATGCTTTTCCTCAATTCGTTCGCCAAGCAACTGGGGCTAAGCTCCGCCTTCACTGGCTCTGCCTCATGATGTGACGTTGTGACATCTACTTTTGGAGTTTTAGAGCCAGTGTGCGAAGCCTCTCCAACCTCTTCACTAGCCACCTGGTCATCGATTCTAAGCAAGAGCTATCCAAGCAGCATACATTGCGTGTATTCTATCGGAGTGCTGCACATGTCCGGTATTCTGGTAAATGCAGGTGAGCTGGGCATTTTGACACATGAGCGGAGGCGTAAATTTGTGACCTGCATGGTGCAGTCCCCTGATGGCGCAGAGCTCAACCAGCCAAACACAGAGCTTATATTGCTATAACCAAGAGTAAAAAAATTTATGCATTTATAAAGACAATACGTTCCCGACAGTGGCGTACCAACTATTTCTCCAGTGTGTGTGTGTGTGGGTGGGGAGAGGGGGCAAACCACAAATCATTTGACCACCTCTGTCTCTCTCTCTTACTATATATGTATATATACTGTAAAGAAATTTATTGGTCACCGGCATTTGGGACCAACCATTAAAGCAGGGCACAGACTCCCAGCATGAGTGGCGTTCCCCGAGCAAAAGCACTGGAGAGGATGGCCCACTATAGCATCCCTCTTCTTCACTACAATTACCCCTGGGAAAGAAAAGGGAGCCATCCGGCGACCTAACGGCTCCTGACTATGAGTGGATCATAATACAGCTTGAGGCGCTCGATGCTGACAATGTCTCATCCCCGACGGCACATTTCCGAAGACGGTTCAACAGGTTCGATCACGTAGTTGACGGGAGATACGCATTCGACAACACGGTATGGCCCTTCATACTTGGGTAGTAGTTTTAGTGAGACTAGGTGCAGCGGAAGGAACCGAGAGCCACACAAGTGCTCCAGGAAGGAAGGTGGGCACAGAAGTGGTGTCACCGCGACAGCTCTTCTGGCGCTCTTGGTCACTGCAGGTAAAAGCATGAGCGAGACTGTGGCACTCTTCAGCATGTGTTGCCGTGGCAGAAATGGGCACACATTCAGATGTATCCAGCCGGTATGGTAGAAATGTGTCGATGGTGTGCGACGGGTGCCAATCGTACAGTAAGAAAAAGGGTGAAAAGCCGGTGGTGCTCTGAGCAGCGGTGTTGTATGCGTAGGTCACAAAGGGCAGAATGACGCCCCAATTTGTGTGGTTGGAGGCGACATACATGGCAAGCATGTTGCCGAGCATACGGTTGAAGCATTCCGTAAGGCCATTGGTTTGAGGATGGTGTGACTTAGTTGTACAATGAACAATGTGGCACAATTTAAGAATGGCTTCAACTACTTTAGACAGGAAGACATGCCCGCGGTCAATAAGCAGTTCCTGAGGTGGCCCATGATGCAGGATGACGCAATGTAGCAGGAAGGAGACAACATCGCAAGCTGTAGCAGCCGGGAGGGTGGCAGTTTCGGTGTATAACATGAGGTGGTCGACTGCCACAATGGCCCAGTGTTTCCCAGCCGATGTCAGGGGAAGGGGCCCATACAAATTGATGCCGTGCGCTTAAACGGCTGGGTAAGGCAAGGTAAAGGTCGCAAGATGGCTGGTGAGAGGCAGGGTGAAAATTTCCAGCGCTGACAATTGGGGCAATAGCGAACTAACTTCTGAACGTAGCTGTACATCCCTCGCCAGTAGCACTGCTACTGAAGGCACTGGTACATTCTGAAAACTCCAGAGTGTGTACACTGTGAATTGGCGTGGAAAGCTGCGCATATTTCGGAACGCAGACTGCAAAGTACTACTAACAACCACTGGCACTCACTGGGGTTATAATTGTGTCGATGGAGCAGGATGGCGAAATGGTGAGCTTGACAATGCTGCAACATGCGAGTGGTTGGTTGTGCCGATTAACCAGAAAGCAAGTCTATGAGGGAGGCAATCTATTGGCCCTTGCGCTGCTCAGAAGCAATGGTGGTAAGGTCAAACGAAGAAATGGTAAACTGGGATAGTGAGCAGCAGGCATTGTCATCTGGTAAGGGAGAGCGCGAGAGGGCGTCGGCGACTAATGCAGTACAGCATGCGGATATTGAAGTCCGGCAGGGTGAAGTGCCTGATGATGGCCTGAGGGGTCCTTCAAGGACGACAGCCAACATAGTGCATGGTGGTTCATGACTACATCAAATGGATGGCCATACAAATAAGGACGGAACTTAGAGCCCAGATGATGGCCAGGCATTCTTTTTCTGTCCAAGTGTAATTGGTCTCAGCTTTCGTAAGTGTACGACTTGCATAAGGCATGACATACTCAGGAAACCCTTGTTTGCGCTGGGCAGGCACAGCACTGAGGCCAACACCACTGGAATCTGTGTGCACCTCGGTAGGGGCTGTCTGGTCGTAATGGCGCAAAATTGGCAGAGACATTAGCAAACAATAAAGCTTTGTGAAGGCCTTGTCGCACTCGGACGACCATGAAGTGAAGGGCCCGTTGCTTCTAAGTAGCTTCAGCACGGGCAATATGCTGGCGGTGAAATTGCGACTGAAGCATCTGAAGTAAGAGCAGAGACTTATGAAAGTGTGCAATTCTTTGACCGACGTTGGCTTAGGGAATTCAACGGCGGCCTGAAGTTTGGCTGGCCTGGGGAGTATTCCATCCTTGGATACGACATAACCTAGAATTGTCAGCTGCCGAGCTGCGAATCAGCACTTATATAGGTTTAGTTGCAAGCCAGCGTTTGTTAAACACGTCAAAACACACTGGAGCCATTGAAGGCGTGTTGTGAAGTCAGGAGCAAAAACTACAATGTCGTCTAGATAGCACAAGTATGTGTGCCACTTCAAGCCACGTAGAAGTGTGTCCATCATGTGCTCAAAAGCTGCTGGCGCATTACAAAGTCCAAAAGGCATTACATCAAATTTGTATAAGCTGTCAGGTATGACAAAAGCTGTCTTCGGCTATCGACGTCTTCCATGGGTACATGCTAATACCCTGAGCACAAATCTAGAAATGAAAAGAATCCTGCGCCTTATAGACTGTCAATCTTGTCATCTATGCGCGGGAGAGGGTAAATGTCCTTGCAAGTGATCTTGTTAAGGTGCTGGTACTCCACGAAGAACCGCACAGAACCATCTTCGTAACGAGGACAGGGGATGCCCATGGACTGCGACGATTAGTTTTTCCCGTCCCGAGTGACAGTTCAAGGTCACATTGGCAACAGAGAGCGACAGTGAGGAGACGGTGAGGAGATGGCGAATGGCAAGTAGTTGGTGTCGGGAGCAAAGTCGGCGACATAGCCGACGAGTGGTTGTTATATGGACAGTTGGGCTGGCTGGTCACGGGTGGTGCGGCACTAGGCAGCTGCACAAGATTACAATAATGTGTGACGTGACTGGCGTATCCGCATGCAAAGCATATAATAGTTCTGTGGAAACCCGCAGGATGGAGAGAAGTAATTAAGGGAAAATGAGACATCCACCCAATCATAGCAATCACTACAAAAGAAGCCCATGCGGGTTCCTCGAAAAGAAAGCCTCGCAGCTGAAGAAAAATTTGTTCTGGTCCGTAAATATGGGCTGGTTGTCAGGAGCACGCCACTTGGGGCAACACGTCTCTGGGGCAACATGGCCACAGGCTGTGCAGTATGGGGTGGCTGCTGGTATGACTGCATGGCGCACTGCATTTGGGGCCTAGCCATGATGTCGGCATAATGGAGAGGTATACTTGAAGAGAGTAGCTGGCTGGTGCAGCTACCGGGCCCTGTTGGGGTGGCACGACTTCAGCGTAGCTTAGTGGAACAGCCGCAGAAAAATGATTGCGCCGGTCTGGTAAGACCTCGGCGATTTCCTGCACGATCGCGTGATGGAGCGAAGCCATAAAATTTGAGCCAGGCTGTTGTATACATGGCGGCTGAGCGAAGGTAATCAAAGAGAGCTGGCATGCAACTTCCTCCCGGACAAACGCTTTCATTTCTTCAAGCAGCGCTGATTGGTCGGAGATGGTAGCCAAACAAGCAATGTGTTCGTCTCGCGATGAAGGGCAACGTGTCAACAAGTGCTGCCTGTGTAGCTCCTCATAGCTCCCCTTTTAAAGGCATTTATTAGCCACCAGCGTTTGGGACCAACCGTTAGAGCCGGGCGCGGACTCCAAGCATGAACGGCGTTCCCCAAGCAAAAGAGCTAAAGAGGGTGGCCCACTATAGCATCCCTCTTCATCGCTACTATATATATATATATATATATATATATATATATATATATATATATATATATATATAGCAATTTACTATTATGTTATATGACAGAGCCTGGAAGTGCATCTGTCAGTTATTTTCATATCTAACAAACAGACCTATTTATCAATCACACATGGTGAACCATGGTGAAAATTTGAATTTGCATTTATTTCTTGCAACTACCGCATAAGATTTCAAGATGATACAGGGACAAAGGCAATGAATGCCTGACAGAGGCCCCTGATCCCACCCAGTAGCAGCAGTATAGCACACATAAAAAGGACATTTGCCACAAACAATTTTAATAATTAAACAAAGAAATGTACTTGGTGTTTAAGTCTACAGCATGAAAGTATCACTAGTTAACGTAATAGTATTGTTGAGGTCATGCACAAAAAGTATAATACAGATAAATGACTTGCAATATTCACAAGAAACAAGGATAGCAGATGTGTGCGACAATGGAGAATTATGACCCAATTTCCAGCAAGACTGTTGCTTTCAAGCAGTTGCAATAAAAGTTTCAGTTCCTTGTAATTATATTGCATACTCTAAAGCTTGCCCATATATGCCTCTTCCGTTTCAAATCATGCAGACATGTAACGTTTTGGAGCTCCTGTTGGGAATTTTAAGAAGCCAGTAATTCATCAGCACACGTTACTTCGCCAGAACATTTACCATGGTGTGCTGTCTAGCGCACCCAATTATCACTAGGTTTGATATTAGCTGGGTTCACAGTTCTCCCAGGGCAGCGGATGAATTCTTTGTTCATAAAACACATTCATAAAGCTCCGGAGAGCTTGCATGCGTAGTTCATTGCAAGTGTCATAACTAGTCCCGACTTTTAAGTTTGCCTACATATTGCCCATAACGCACCCTTTTTCTTTCGGCCAAATATAAGTAAAGTGCCTTGTTTAGTTCCCGAATGACACCATTGAAACCAACTAGGAACAGCTTATGATGCATGAGTATAGGAGGAAAATAAAGACGGCTCAGTAATTATTTGCAACGCTTCTAACTGGACCGGGAATGCAAAAATTTTGGCACACATTGCATTAAAACGACCTCCCTCCTCTTTCCACAAAATATAAACCTGTTGTAAAATACAGATATGGTAGGACATTGGGAAGCATAGCTGATAGCGGCCATAATACACCCTCTAACATTTGAGTAAGAAATGTTTTACAAAAGCTGTATTTGATCCAACCGCATTTAACTTTAGCTAAATTTGGTCTTGCCAGCGTTTACAGTACTGCTACGGCGGTGGGCTCAATTCTACCCCGCTCGTTAGACAGGCTCATAACACTCTAGTTTGCTTGCATATGTAATTTATTGTGAAAGCCCGAATTACCCTTGTATTTTAAACTTTACCTAGTCCTTAGAGTCACCAAGTGTAAAGAAGCTGCCTCGTTTAGTTCAATGGGGACACCAGGCGAACTTAATATTAATGCATGAAGTAAAAATAAAAAAAGAGAGGGTTCAATAATTATTTGTAACCCCTCCAAGTAAGCCAGAAACGTTAGAACTTCACGACACATTGCATTTAAAATGCTGCTTATTCCTTCAAAGTATAAAATTGCTGAAACAGAGTTCTTTTGGGACATCGGGACACCTAGCTAAGAACAGCAGCGAGATAGTTTCGAATGCTTTCTTATGATTTTTTAAAGCTGTATTTGATCAACACACATTTAACAATGCATGTAAACTTGACGTGTTGTTGCTCTTATGTTTCCAAAACTCGACCTCAATTGTAGTTGTAATCATGCCAGTGCAGCAGCTTAAGCTTTACACCACTCTAAAAACACACTAACAACACTATGGACCACTAACATACGTAATCTACTGGAAAAGGTGCATTTAACCCACCCATTTGAATCATCACCTACACATTACCCATACCATGCCCCTAGTTCTCCCAAGATCTAAACAACATATCCTGTTTAGCTCACTGAGGACACCAGAGAAACAAACTATGACTCTTGCATGATGCATGAAGCCACCATGGAAGGATTTAGTAATTACCTGCAGTATCTGCATTTAAAGCAGAAACATAAAGGTTTTGCAACGCATTGCACTTAAAATTATCCATATTTCTCACATAATTTCAAAATCGTATCTTGTACAGTTTTAGGAATCAGGGAAACATTTCGATTAGTGGCAGTATGGCAGCCTAGAACACTTGAATGAGTATCTTTCTACAAAGGCTGTAATGAACCTACACAGAATAAACATTTATCGCTCTTCATGTTCCCCGCATTATTTACCAAGGATACCGGGAAGAAAGTGAGGACCCATTCCCCCCTGTGAAGGTAGCTGACCAGCAAAGCTGCTATGGTGGTATATATTATATTGGTATAGAGTTCTGTTGGTATGCAACTATTCATAAAATTATGTATTTGTCATTTATGCGAAATACAAAGAACTATCAGGCACACACTAGGCCATGCACTACGTCACACATACACAGAGCTACTGCTGAAAGGCTTTTAAAGGTGCAGGTGTTGACGCAGGTGCGACGGAGCACCGTTTAGACACAGGAGGCCATTAAACCGAGCCACGATGAGACCGACAATGTGCGTTGACCAGGGTGCAGTCAAAAGGGGTGCATGAAACAAAACATGTTTCTTTGTAATTTGCAAATGAGCATACTTCCTAGTTAATTAGCTGAATCAAACTTGGAAGGACTAGAGTTTTATTCTGGCGAACAAACATGGGGCTGTCCATTTCCTTCCCGGGTCTATGTATTGACAGCAGATGGGAATTCCACAATATTTACCACTGTGAACTACGTAAATATAGAAAGTAAATGAAACATGGAATATAGTTAGAGTCGTCTTAGCGGCTAATTATCATATAACTTGTTCCGGGATGTATCATAAGAAGCCAACAAACACTGACACCAAGGACAACATAGGGGAAATTACTTGTACTTATTAATGAAATAAAGAAACGATAAATTAATGGAAATGAAAGTGGATGAAAAAACAACTTGCTGCAGATGGGGAACGATCCCACAACCTTCGCATTTCACGTGCAATGTTCTACCAAGTGAGCCGCGGTAATTGATGAGCACGGACACTCTGTCAAAACGCTGGTGTGAGCAAGTGCGGCGGCAGCAGCAAGCAAAGTGATCTTCGTGTGGTCTATCACTTCGATGCAAGAGTGACGAAAACACAGCGCACACAAAGGTACGAGTTGTCTGCAGATCCCTTTGAAGACACGGCGTGTGTGACTGGGCACGGCCATGCAAAGTATGCACTTTTTGGCAGAGCCGAAACTGCCCCACCTCCCTACCTCCCACACTGCATCCTTGCTTTCCTCCATATATGGCAATTGAGATTGAGCCGTGATCGTCAGTTCCCCTTGCACCCGGTTGCGAAATGTGCAGTTACAGCTGGAGCACAATGTCACCCCTGCTCCCTCTAATCCCCACACAGCCTTTAGCACAACGGAAGACGGCGCCTTTCCTCTAAGCTTTCTTCCTTCGTGCAGGTCACATTGAGCCACAATCGTTGGCTTCCTTCACATGCTTTCAGTCGCACATACAGCATACGACGTGCAGTTACAAACGGCCTGCTAGGGTACCAACCCACAAAATTTTCCCAGCGAGCCACAGCTGCGGAGGTGGTGAGCTTCCCAGAAGCGACCTTGGATCCCTTCCCCACCTGCTGCGGCAACTCGTTTTGTAGGGACGACGACGTGCTGCATCAACCCCCCCTCGGCGCCACTATGACTAAACACGGTCGGCAGACCAAGTATTGTTAGTGGATTCACAGTGGCTGTCACGCCTTGTTCGAAGCAGTGGAACAGCTGGGAGAAGATGTCTTGCGACCGTCTCACGAGGCTTAGAAGTCATGGACAGACGCGGGATGAAGAGGCGTCTGCTCGGGGCAAGACCCATGTCTGCGAAAACCCTCTCACCTTGGTGTGGTCAGTGAAACCTGTGCAGAAGTGAGTGTGTAAACCCTCCCCCTCAAAGGCGGGTCGGCAACAATGACTTTGAATGCTCCGTTTGGTCGAACGGCCGTTTTCCCTCACCTAGGGATCTAGGGTGGACATTCCTCTTTCAGTCATGTTAGACTGATGAACTGTAACATTCTCATGTAGATACTGTAAATAAATCCCATATTCCTCGTCCTCGATGAGAACAAGTCCCTCCGAGGTTTCAACAATGTCCTCAGTGTGGATAAGTTGGACGACGGCATGGGCCAGCTATAATGTATTTCATGCCCAACCCCAACCATAACAGCGGTGACAGTATTATCACCATTGGACTTTACACGGAACATCACGGCGATGGCAAAAATGCACTTGTAATGTCCATACAATGACTATCACAATAATAAAAAGCATTACTTATGTGGCCATCTTATTAAAAGAAAATTTTGCTTCAGCTGTAGTTTTGCTGGATTTTCTTGTGTGCAGCTGAAAGCGCCCACTTTCAACAAAAGTGGGGTGGAGTAGGGCAAATGGTACAATTTGCCCCCTCCGCCACTTTTGTCAGTGCAGACAGTGGGAGGGGGTGGCGCAAGTCTCCCCTGCACCCTCAGTAAATACATTTATGGTTCAAAATTACGCTGTTGTTGAAAATTTAGATCAGCAGCAAAGTAGAATACACCTGGTTATTGCTATATTAGCTCTGGGTTTGTCTGGTTGAGTTCTGTGCCACCAGGTGGCTGCACCTTGCGAAATGAAATTTACTCACATTTGCACCTCCGCCCATCCGGCAAGGATGCCCAGACCATCTGCATTTACCGAAATACCAGACACGTTAAAACTCTTTATTGTGGTAGTAATCCTCTGGTGGGAAGTGACAGTCAGAAACACGTAGATCCTGGTGCCAACTCGATACCGACAGGCTGAGGCACTGCAGCCACTCCACTTGCCTGTTGCCTTGCACAGGGACAATATCGCAGTATGACATGTTGCTAATCGCTTGATTTGCAGCCCACAACACAACAAGGGCGATTCATGGTCCTTGCAAAAAGAAACCTCAAGACCAACACTGACCGTGCAGCTCGCGTCAACATAGAACTAGTTGAACACAAACAGACACTTGCTGAATGCTGGAAGTGCTTGAAAGTAGCGATAAATTGTCATGTATTCTCTTTCCAATACATATTTTTATAGAAACATGTTAACCAACATTCCAACTATTACGAACATTTGGTCACCATAAAGTTTGAAAAATTATCGATGACGCAGCATAGGTAGCCAATTGGGTAGCATGCCCGTCTGACATAATTCATGCCCGCTACGTAGATGGTGATGAGGTGGCTGAAAACTCAGGGAAGTGGCACCACTGCGATTGATAGCAATGCTCACTTTGAAAACCTTATATAAATTAGACGCCTTACACGAAGCACTTAAATGTGTCACTTAATGACCAGAAGCTCCTGTCCTAGCGACTTAGTACATTTGTACCAGATCATCAAAATCGTTTCAGGGTCCCCCGAGTCACAATCATTACACATGCTGAGTAAAACTATTACTATGCTGCCAGATATTTATATCATAAAGGCACAAACTTGTCAGAATAAGGTTCAATCCTACAAACCGAGACTTATGCAATCTGTTATGTCCTCATGTCTGACTTGGCCAGAAGTCTTGACCCTCTGTTCCCCCCAAAACAAAAATTCCATTTACAACAAGAACACAAATGTTTGTTCAAACAGGATGAGTTTCTTCAGGAATTGCAATAATAGAAAAAATATCGTAGCACAGTTGCTGAGCAAGACATTGAAATTGAGCAGCAAATTAAACAAGTTCACTGAAATTCCCTGTTGACGACCATTAACAGCATTAAGTGATAAAGTAAGGCAGCAAGACGTGCTGTTACCTGTCTAAGAATAAGTTGCCTGGGTGTATTTCTTTCTAAAAGCTCAGTTCAGTTCGTAATGCAAGTCCAAAAAAATATTATGCGGTTATTATTAAAAATATTATGTGCCAAATCCACTTTCTGATTAAGAGGCACGCCGTAATAGAGGACTCCGGGAATTTTGACCACCTGGGGTTTTTTACCGAGCACCTAAATCTAATTACATGGGTGTTTCCGCAATTCGCCCCCATCGAAATGCGGCTACCGTGGCCGGGATTCGATCCTGCGACCTCGTGCTCAGCAGCCCAACACCATAGCCACTGAGCAATCACGGCGGGTAAGGCAAGTTCAGTTTGTAATGCTACTTCAGTTGACTACAATATTTCCTACTGCTGAGTTTTTTTAGCACAAGTTAGAACGTTTAAAACATGTTATAATCAAGAATGTAATAGTTCTAACAAGGACCAAGTCAAACAACAGATTTCAACTCAAGTATTCAATTCTCACTGTAAGAAAGCAGCCGTCAAAGTTTACAACATAGTAAGTCTTTGACAAGCAATAAATATTTGGAGATGGACAAAATGGAGTAGTTGCAGATAAGAAGGAAGGTATTGCATTCATATCCATGTGGAGACAGTTTCGTCTTGTGAATGGATCTTTTTTAATATGAAGTATTCTTTCTTCAAAAAGTTCTTATTACATGCCACATTGCAATCTAGTACAGCTTACAACTATGTTGCGTTCATCAAAACTTGTATGTATCCATATGCACACTTGCCAATCTGTAAACATTAAAATGCATAAAAATTCACAGTGAGGGGGAGGAAGAGGTATAAATTTGTATTCTTGTATAAATTTTCTTATCTGGCGCTGCCTTATCCTTTGCAAATTATGGGTTTTTACGTGCCAAAACGACTTTCTGATTATGAGGCACGCCGTAGTGGAGGACTCCGGAAATTTCGACCACCTGGGGTTCTTTAACGTGCACCTAAATCTAAGTACACAGGTGTTTTCGCATTTCGCCCCCATCGAAATGCAGCCGCCATGGCCGGGATTCGATCCCGCGACCTCGTGCTCAGCAGCCTAACACCATAGCCACTGAGCAACCACGGCGGGTTGCCTTATCCTTTGACATCTTTAAAATGTTTTCACAAACTGAAGACATTTTTTAATAAAACATGATGCAAATTTCATAAAATGTTAACGAAACTCAAATTCGTAAACTTTACAGTAAATTAGGAAGAGTTGGCAGTTATGCATATCCAAAAAGGATACCTGTGATCATTTCAAATATTTCTGCGACTTAACTAATTAAACTGACAGAAGCCTTACCCTCCAGTGGCTATTCGAGCAGCATGGAAGTGCTTCTGAACCTTCCGAACCATATGGTCAGTCATCAGCTTGACGTCGTCAATTCTGTGGCACCGATCCTTCAGGTTCCGTAAAACACGCCAGATTTCCCCTCTAAGACGATGAACATAAAGATATTTGGATGTAAGAAGCCAATTTTGCAGCACAAACGCCACGGACACTCCAGCTAGCTCCCTATTTTATTCGCACAACACACAAAGCCTTGTATGCAATAAGCTTTAAGATACGGATGCGTACATGAGCCTTTTTCTTTTGTCAGCAGAAAATTCTAAGGCAGATTTATAAAGCTGCAAATAATGATATAGTAGTTTGTGGGTTATAAAAAGATACAGTTCTCAGAATGTTGTGTAGGTACTGCTATCAGTGTGTTGAGTGTTACTTGCTTTTGCTGGGTGCAGGTTCGCCCTATAAGGAATTAGTTTTGCGACTTGCAATGTGTCATTGTAGTTCTTCGTCACTATGTAACATCTGGTGAAGGAGCGGTGTGCTGACTTGATCTTCAAGTACACTAAAGGCATGGCAACTGAAAGTCCTATGCAGCAGTATTGCCTGCGCTGTGGACAGCGTTATCAACTTCGACTTTAGGTCGATGACTGCATCGTGCTGGCCCAGAAAGTACATCATCGTCATCATCATCATCCTATTTTATGTCCACTGCAGGATGAAGGCCTCTCCCCGCGATCTCCAATTACCCCTGTCCTGCGCCAGCCGATTCCAACTAGCACCCACAAATTTCCTAATTTGGTTACACCACCTAGTCTTCTGTCTTCCTCTATTGCGCTTCCCTTCTCTTGGTACCCATTCTGTCACCCTAACAGTCCAACGGTTATCTACTCTACGAATTACAAGACCTGCCCAGCGCCATTTTTTTCTCATGTCAATTAGAATGTCGTCTATACCCGTTTCCGTCTCTTAAAGTTATCCCTAGCATTCTTCGTTCCAACGCTCTTTGCGCAGTCCTTAACTTGTTGTCAAGCTTCTTTGCCAATATCTGTCTCTTCCCCATATGTCAGCACCGGTAAAATGCACTGATTGTACATTTTCCTGTTCCATGGTAACAGTAAGCTCCCGCTCAGGAGTTCACGATGTCTGTCGTATGCGATCCAACCCATTTTTATTCTTTTTTGAATTTCCTTCTCATGGTCAGGGTTCCCTGTGATTAGTTGACCTAGGTAAACATACTCCTTCACAGACTTTAGCGGCTGACTTGCGATCTTGAACTCTTGTTCCCTTGTCTGGTTATTTATCATTATCTTTGTTCTTCTGCATATTAATCTTCAGCCCCACTCTTACACTCTCTCTGTTAAGGTCCTCAATCATTTGTTGTAACTCGTCCGCAGTGCTGCTGAATAGAACAATGTCATCGGCAAACCGAAGGTTGCTGAGGTATTTGCCGTCGATCCTTACTCCTAAAGCTTCCCAGTTCAATAGCTTGAATATTTCTTCCACGCACGCAGTGAATATCATTGGAGAGATTGTGTCTCCTTGTCCGATTCCTTTATAGGCATCTTCCTACTTTTCGTGAGTAGAATTAAGGTGGCTGTGGAATCTCTGTAGATATTTTCCAAGGTATTTATGTAAGCGGTCTGTAGTCCTTGATTACACAATGCCTCTATGACTGCTGGTATCTCTACTGAATCAAATGCATTTTCATAATCTATGAAAGCCATATAGAGAGGCTTATCGTATTATTGTACTCTGCAGACTTCTCGATAACCTCATTAATGATATGGATGTTATCCATCCTAGAGAATCCCTTCCTGAAGCCCGCCTGTTCCCTTGGTTGACTAAAGTACAGATCCACTGATTTGTCCACCCTTTGCGGGTTTCGCTGATTGTCATAAGTTGCACAATACAGTATCAATTCTTCCTGGTCCTAACATCTTGTTTACCGAACGTCACACACGCACGCGGTCTTGAACGCGCCTAGGTACACAATATATTTTCACTGAAATTGAACAGCACTTAACACTTGCGTGTAAAAATAAAAAGGGAAAAGATTTCAGCGCCTACCGGGAAGCCCCGGGCCACGTATCATTCGTTTGTCGCGTCTGCGTGTCTCTCGGCGTCCAAAAGCTAGCACTCCCGGGTATCCAGAATGGCGAGTACCGTCACCATATCGATACTACTCTGAGCCTGGCGTAAAGGGAGCAACCTTGCAGTCTTGCATCAAAGCTAGGGCGTGGCGTCAAGTCCAAGGTGAGTCGTCAAATGTTCATCAGGCGGCATTTTCTTGGTTTCAAGGCTTCATTTGGGTGGTGTCGTGTTGTTGCTATGTCACTGAGATGGAAGTTGAAGTGTCAGTGGTGAAGAATCTTTGGCACTTCGACTAACAGCAACAGCACCTCCATCAGCTGCTGCTTTCAGTTTTCTGGATAAGGGCTGATGGACCAGCTGTAGGACGGGCCAATGTATGGTTGGCACTGCAGTGACATCATCTAGGCAACGATGAACAGGAAGGCTGTCGAAGTTTCCACTCAGTGGCTGCAATGTAGTCAGCAATCTTACATGTTCCCTAGTAGGCTTTGTAAGCCCATCTCGCGGTTTGGGCATCGGCAGTAAAAGTGGCCCGCTTCTTTGCAATGATATCACAGTGGGCAGTGGTCGGGGGCACACCATACGTTTGTTTTCATCAGGGTGTTTCGCAGGCAGACAGGCGGGTTGCGGCGGTTGGTGATGAAACTGCAGTGGGGCCTGACATGGGTGCGGAGGGGGGATCTGACAGTAGGCAGCATAACTCATCACTGCTAAGCAAGGCTGCAGTGATTCAGGGACTCCTAGCGACTGCTGGATCTATTCATGTACAATGTCAGCAATCAAAGCCACTTGAGGCCGAGATGAAGAGAGCAATTTGTGAAGCTCCTCCCACACAACCTCTCCAATGGTCTTGTATAGGTCATCAGTGCCCAGTGATTGAACTTCGGCGCATTTTGCGTGAGCATGCAGTGGTTGCATTGCTTGTTCTGCATTTCAGGTGTCTTGTTGATGGCCTCAAAAAGGAAATCTGACCATCTTCAGTGGGTTCCATATCGTTCCAGCGAAAAGTATTTGCTTCACACCACGCATGAGGAGGTGAACTTTCTTCTCCTCGAACATTTCCTGGTCGGCATGGCAGAAAAGATGGGTCATCTCTTCTGTAAAGATGGCAATTCTCGATAGGTAGCTGCACTCGGGTTTTCAGTAGAACTTCAGTCCTTTCTTTTCAGATGCTTGTGAACGTCTTAAGGAAGTTGCTGCAGAACTGGTCCCACATCATAAGTAAGGACTCCCAGTTCTTAAAACCAAGTCCTCACAGTGTCTCCCAAGAAAAAGCATACGTGGTGCAGCTTTTCCTTACAGGTCTAGTTGATGAAGGCCCAGACCCTCCCAAAAGTCTCGAGCCAGGTTTACAGGTTGTTTGAGGAAGCTCTACTAAAGTTAGGTGGCTCCCCGTGCTGTTTCGTTACAATGGCTGCAATGGATGCTGCATCCGTCATCGTGGCTACTGACTAGGCCTTGGTAGAAGTCCATGCTCTGGGGACAGCTTGGTAGTCTGTGGTTAGCTCGATGGTTCGGAGGTGGCATTGTCTTCGCTGTTGGGGCTTAGTTCGTGGGTTTGCAAGGACATCCGGTACATTAACACATAAGCACCTCCACCAAATGTCCCATTGTAGTGACAATGAAAAACTACTACCTCCACTACTCAGTGGCACAACACAAGTCACAAACCTAACTGTATATTGGGTAAACCTGTGCCCAGCAAAAGCAAGTAACAACAATACCTTGGTTTGGGTGAATGGGTTCGTATTGACAGTTTTATTAAAAATGCGCTAAAGATGAAAACAATAAGAACACATACGACAGGGCTGGCACTACTTCCAACTGGCGTTTATTTCAAACAATCATCTATATATGCTCTGCATATCAGGTACATCATTATCATCAGATACATCATCATACACACAAAAGATTGTATAAGTGAATCACATCATACACGCGATTGTATGGTCAATCAGTTAATGTGCCTAGATACCTTGAAAGAAACATCACTTGTTTTTCTTGCAAAACCAAAGAAAGGCAGCTGATGCGCTTGTCACCTGCTTTCATTATAAATATGCTTAAACTATTTCGCATTTTCTTTTTGTGTTTTCTTTCCTAAAAAAAGTTGTGTCACCAAACATGGGTGTGCATGTGCACTTTTTGCAGTGTTCAGCCAAGTGACTACCGTATCCTTTTCTAACGTCATTATTGTGCTGTCTAGCCCTGTCATTGAAGCACTGGCTGGTTTGTCCTATATAAGCGCGTCCACAATCTAAGGGTATCTGATACACAACGTCTGAAGTACATTCGGTGAAATTGGTCCGTTGATCGTTTGAAATAAACGCCAGTTGGAAATAGCGCCAGTCCTGTCGTGTGTGTTCCTTTCATCTTCGTCTTTAACAAATTTTTATGAAAATTGGCAAGTAACACTCAGCACAATGTTAGCGGCGAGCACACTTGTCAATCGTCGAAATTTTATCTGCAGGTCAAGTATGAAAGCTTTTACACATGACTCACTGAAGGTTCCAGCGTAATTGCTGGTGCTCGCGTGCATTCCAGGAAGTACAAGGCTATCCACATAATAAAGGCGCTTTTTACTGCTACTACACAATTCGCGTCGGTGAAAACAGAAAACAAATTGAACCAGCGATAACACTCGATAAACTTTCAGTACACAAAGGCGTGTTTTGTTTCGTGCAGTAACATTGTAACACAGATTGGCTCACGAAACTTGTTCACCGAAATTGTGAACAATTTTACACATGTAAATATTCTGTTCAAAACAACATAGCTCGGAGGTAGTGTTACTTGAGCAATGAAAATTTCTGCATGCCCCTGGACAAAATTGCAGAAGTACTGGCCAGAAAACACTTTCAAAGATACTCTACCTCGTGGAACAGCTTACTTCTTTTAAACGTCTAAAGCAAATTATCCAGCAAAGGGCTTGGTGCTGAACAAGCAGAGAAAGTTCCATGCCAAAGATTTTTCAGAAGCCACAGTCATAAAATGCAGCGTGTTATAAGCATAAACACATCTGGGCACACATGCACCGAGACCAAACACCGTCACCTGAGAAGCATGCAGAAACAACGGTGGTCAGGAACCAGGTGCTTGTACCATGGCAGTATAAAATCTCTGAAGACAAGATCAAATATTTCATTTATCCTCGCGTCGACTGTGCGAGAAAAGACGATGTGCTTGGACTTCTCCGAGCCGTCCATACGACAGTATTCCTTCATCTTTTCCTGCAAAATTGGGGAGAGGCAGCGAAAACAATTTTAAGGGGCTTTGAAACAAACAATTAGCAGCGCGGATCACCTGTAGCACTTGCTTCAACAAATGGTTTCCGTCATGTTCTCTCAGTACAACGGGATACTGGTCGTCGGTACAAAGCGCACTTCGGCAACCTAAGATGACACCAAGCGACACCATACCAACATACATAAGTGTCACTCCTGCCGTGTCCAAGTGGCCGTAATAATGAGTCAACGCAGCAGCAATGCACACCACGAAGCTTCCCTGCCAAACAGAGGAAAAACAGCAAGGATGTCAGGAATGAATCGTGCACGTTCTTCGCGCGTCATTACCTTGATGAGATTTTTTCCCAACGTTCTCATTGCTTATTTCTGCAATTTCCCACAAATTTTTCACTGGTTATCTGCAACGAAAGTAAACCACGTGAGTTTCCCTAGTGCCCGTCATGTGAGCGGAGCATGCTTGTCAGGCTGTCATGAACCCCAAAACTGGGGGCGTTGATGTTTCGCTCATCCAAGACCACTATGAAGATACTTCCAGCGGCTGCAGGTCGCATACATCAAAGTCCGTGCACGCATTTTTCACGTAGTACATCGGATAAAAGAACTATAACAGGGTAAACTGGCCCCTCGCTACCACCTTCGGCGCTGCTGCCAAAGGCACCGCACCATTGAATAAACCAGCCGAGGCCGAAGCCACCGTAGCTGGCCGCAAAACGAAAGCATAAAACGCAAGGGCAGCCTGGGAAACGAAACCGAAACTAGTTGAAATTATTTATGGTGTCGAGAACTTTTGTTTATAGCAAGAAAATAAAAAGGCGAATATATTTTGGCTGACAAGCATTCCCAGTACCACCATGGAGAAATAAAACGCTACCACAGTGCTCAGGCATAGTCAACGTTTTTAGATAACCTCCTGTGCACGTGTTCCCGTGGGCCGATGGGGCCAATTTTCGCGGTATGGTGCCTACATAGCCTACATTTTATACTAAAACAGCACGTGAAAAGCTGTTTTAGCTTATTATTACGCGGAAACATGTTTTGTTCAACTATGAGAACTTGTTATTGCGTGTACGGCTATATGTTACGTAAAAAGTATCAGCGGGCCGCTAAAGTTGGAAGACAGACGACAAGGTTCGCGCTCGCTTTGAAACAGTTGGTCGTCTGTTCTTGCTTTTCTTCGTTTGGTGATGCATTGTAGGTGAGTAAAGATGTAATACGCGTGAATGGAAACATTTTATGAAGATTTTACTTTGAGAACGTGTTATATGTGTAGCCATATCCACGTTTTAGACGAAGCCTCTTACAACACCAGCCAACACGAGCCTCGCAGACACATATACCGTCATTTCCATGTCATAGAGTTTCCTACAAAAATTCTTGTAGGAAACTCTATGTTCCATATGTTTCCATGACGGCACGGTGCCATAGAGTTTCTCACTACATTACCTAGAGGGAAATCTGGCGCTGCTGCGCTGTGGTATGCATGGGAATGCCGGTATATTGTGGATTCGGATTGGCATCGTTCTCGTAGATACAGGACACCTTGAAGACGCGCTTGGCAAGTACCGTTCCGTCTGTCGCAATGATTCATTTTCTGCTAAAACAGCACGTGAAAAGCTGTTTTAGCTTTATTATTACGCGAAAACATGTTTTGTTTAACTATGAGAACTTGTTATTGTGTGTACGACTACATGTTACGTAAAAAGTATTAGCGGGCCGCTAAAGTTGGAGGACAGACGACAAAGTTCGCGCTCGCTTTGAAACAGTTGGTCGTCTCTTCTTGCTTTTCTTCGCTTGGTCATGCATCGTGGGTGAGTAAAGATGTAATATGCGTGAATGGAAACATTTTATGAAGATTTTACTTTGAGAACACGTTATTTGCGTAGCCATATCCACATTTTAGACGAAGCCTCTTACAACACCAGCCAACACGAGCCTCGCAGACACATATCCCGTCATTCCCATGACGGCACGGTGCCCCCTTAAGAAACTCCCATAGACGGTGGCGCCAGATTACCCTCTAGGTGTTATAGTGAGAAACTCTATGCTCATTATAGAGCACGGAGTTATAGAGGGACCTTAAGGCGGGGTCAACGCCTCCTCTATATAGAGGAGGCGCTGGCGGGGTAAAGTCCCTCAAGGCGGCGTGCGTCTATTTGTCGTACAAAAATCCCTCACGTGACCTGATCCTAGGTGCCTAGGGACAGCATCATTTAGGGATTTTTGAGAAGGCGCGGTGCTGGCGCGCCTTCTGCGAACCGCGATGTGGCGTCGCCGTGTCCGACTTTGCTTAACGGACATCGAGGTATGTGCTGCTCGCTGCAAGTCATGTAAATGCAACTGCGTCGACCGCCCACTGTTCAGCGCTGAATGTGTGTTTGGTGTGCTATGCATGAAACGATTGATGCAGCCGTGCAGCGGGGGTGGCGGAGGAGCAGAGTGGCTTAGGGTTTGCGCGTTCACAGACATGTGCTCCCGTCTTGGTCTCATTAGTGGCTGTCGCGGGATTGTGGTGTGCTAGCTCCTTGCCTAGTATGAAGTTTACGACGCTAACACACAGCATGTTCACGTTTTTCCGCGCTATGTGTCATTTGCATGACGGCCGAGTTGAAAACGAGACATGTAGTGTTCTTTGCGTTTGTGTGTTGTAAATTGCTTTCTATTGTGGAAGTTCTGGGAGTCTTATTACGCAAGGAGTGCGAACGTAAACATAAACACATATGTGTGTCCGAAATTTTGAATTACCCATAATGCCCTTTACGACTGATAAGTGGGCTACACGGCCTGTGTGAATCAGCTACCGTATGTTGCGACGCTCTTTCGTGTGGTAGAATGATGCATGGTGCGCGTTTATTTCTGTACTGTTGTAAAAACCATTTGTTTATTCACTCAATACAAATGTACGGCTTCTTCGCCGCAGTACAGCTTAGTTGTGCGGCGAAGCATACTAAAAGTGGGAGGGGGCCGCTATCAGCCAGCATAGTATGTCCACTTAGGCGACCTCAGAGGCGGCGGGTGCGCGAGTGTATAATTTAAGAAGTCTTATTATGTCCAGTGACAGTGGAGATCATTAACTGTAGCACCAAAGTAGTGGACCACTACCAGAACAAAGGCATGTAGTATGCCCATCTCAATTCTTGTGCTTATGCCAGTCTTCTTTTTTACAGCAATAGCTGCTATGGGCTAACTCCCCTGGTTGTTCCGATGTCTACTGGTGTTGTCACTGGAATTCCCGAATTTCTTGCTAGAATATTGCAAATAAAGTTCTCATTGTGCTGCGAGGATTCAAACATACGATCAAAAGAGTGGCAGTCCACAATTCTACATTTCAGCCACTCTGCTGAAGGTACAATCGTGGTGAATACTGATACCGGAGAGCGTGATCTAGCCAACAGGTGCCTAGATTGGCTAACACCTGCTCAATGTCTGCGTACTGTATATAGAGCTGGCATCCACACCTTCAAGTTCTTACACGTGACCTTCCCACTTGTGAAGGCAGTCCTATGTTAAGTTTTCTTCTTGCATGTGATGACAATGATTGAGTGCATCTGCTTCATTAATCTTCTAGTGCTTGGCTTCTCAGATTTACTGGATGGAGCTGTTGGTGTCTTGTTTTCCTCAAGCAAAGCGAGAGGCCTAGCAATGGGTAGCCCAAATATAGATTTGAGAAAACCAAAACGAATTCAGCAGTAAGAAGCTAAAGGGTTGTTTTGGTGTGGATCAGTGGCTAAGTCCGGATATGAAAGAGGAGGGAGAAAAGCCAAGTATTTCCACTTCAACACTGAGGCACAACTCCCACAAATAAATACGACTCTTACTTATTTTACTTTTTTAAGATTACCGACTTGCATTGGCAAGTGTTCACTTCAACAAACACTGCATGAAGTAAGCTTCCTGCGCATATTTCACTAGCTACTGCATCATTGTTTCACATTATGAGTGAAACTGCAATTTTCTTTATGCCACAACTTGCCCAATTTTGTGTTTTGCAGTAGGATGTTAGCAGTGCTATTAAGGCACTTAAATACTCATGAATAGTAGTACAGAGAAAATAAAGTAAGAAAGCAGTGGCTTTTTGTGCGTAGACTATGCATACACCTGGTGTTCTTATGGTCATTTTTTCCCTATCCGCTAAACCATTCTAAACAAGAAAAGCTTATACACAATTAGTTTATACACAGACCACAACTAAACCACGGGTATCGTTGGTAAGCAAAGTATATTTATTTGGCGACATTTTCTGCAGCCCTGCTATTGGGCTTTCCTTCCTTCCTTTTCAGCTGTGCAGGTTCATTAAGAAGTGATGATACAGTTTGACAATTTCAATCGTTGAAAGACTTAGCGAAACCTTTTTCGGGTTGTTTTTTCTTGGTTTCAGACTCTTCACATTGCATTTTAAGGCGTGCTTTCTGTGTTTGTTGCTTTTTCTTTACGGGTAGGGCATGTCAACATAGTTTACACCATTTCAAGTATGTGGTACCATAGACTGTTCTTAGATGGAGTCTTGCCCTTTCATTCTGTACAATATGATGTCGGTTTTCTGTGTCCAAGGCCGTTTTACAGCGCGATTGTAGCATTTTGCTAAGTTTTGCCTCTGTCACCCAAGCTTGAAAGATTGCTACCCACTGGTGGTGGCATGACACATGTCGCGTTTCTTCTTCAATAAAAGGAAGTCTATCACTTATCCTGTGCACTGGTTGTCTTTTGTGTCATTGAATTGCAATTTGTTGCCTATATTTGCTCTTTTATTGCATTTCAGATTAGGAATGGCTATCATAATTGACATTTAACCATATTGCACACAATGTGGATATGTAATTGCAATATATGGCCACCATAAATATAATAGAAGTTAATAATTCAAGAATAGTGCCTTTGCATGGTGGTGCAGCCATGAATTGTGGCTATAAGGTACCAGCGCTGCAGATAGGACTGCTTGTGCAGAATGTAGTTCAACTCTACTACTTTCAAACATCATTGTTTTTATCTGCCTTTGTATAGCTCCAGTTTCTGTGAACAACACACATCTGGTGGAAGAGTGGCTTGCACCTGCAGTTTGGTCCAATGAATAGCCAAATTTCTGCCTGTTTTCATGTTATTAGCATATTAGTAAAGGCAGTCGTTTTTATAGTAGCCTGTTTGCCCAGTGTAGAAGCCGCTGCAGGGTGTCAGGATCTCATACACATCTTCAGCTTTGCAGGGGACACAGCATCTGGCACATAGTTTGTCACAGGCCATGTATTCGGGGCAAGTTGAGTTCACTCACTAGCAAAGGGAGAACCAAGCTTCTCGGATATGAAGTAAACCGCCTGTATACTCAGTGGCCTTCATTTCGTGTGACATATGTGGTTATAGCGACCCTTGTTTTAAGTATTTCTTGTCTAGCAGCGGTCGTTTGCTTTTTGAAACACTCAGGATAGCTTTCAGCAAGCTGGACAGGAATAACACTGAAAAACCAGCAGATGTTAATTGTCGCACTCATCATGCGAAGCTTCGTACAGTATGATGAGGGCGTAAATAAATGAGGGTGTTCCTCAAGGCCTTGTAGCACATGTCACGAGTTTGGAGCAACATGATGTATAGCACTTTTTTGATCGCATGCTATAGGTTTAGCAGGTGTGGCCATGGTTGAAGTGCAGTGCAAGGTCAAGAAAACAGATATCTATGAGCAGCACCCTGGTAAAGGAGACTCTGGGAAAACTAGTGGGAAGCCTGCTGAACATCTGGTTGACCCACTTGTTGGCTCCATCAGGCAAAGTATGATAAAGAAAAGGGAGTCATCAACACATCAGAAGGTTTTTACATATAAACAC